>NC_136959.1:27502770-27634109 GCF_032717465.1 Coenobita brevimanus | reverse complement strand
GATGGCCAACAGGGTAACCATTGTGGGAAGCATCTCAAGTATTTCCACAACACATCACACAATGTCAGTGGTGGGATGCAGTGTGGGTGTTACGCCACACATAACACTCTCTTCAGCTCACTCACAGCATACACTGCTTCATAACCACACTTCACCTCACACGTTACTCCTCATAGCACCACACCACACTCCATAACTCAGCACTTGACTTTGCACATCACAATACACACACCTTGCATCACACTACATTACGCCTCACACTGCAACACACCACACTCCCCATCGCACCACAAATCGCATCACAACACACCATACTTCACCATTCCCCACATTCACCTCCCACATCTCACACTTAGCATTGCTCTTATGTTGCTCAGGTATGATGGTAAAATTAAATGTCATAAACCTTGATCCAGACAGACTGCGAGTAGAAGTGATGAAACCTCATATATAAATGCTGGAGAGGGGAAGGGCAGAAGTTGGTGAGCTAGGTGGATGAGTTGGTAGGAGAGGCAGATGGCTGGAAGGACAAAAAATGCTATGCTTAAATGTGAGGCAAGTGTGTTTTGCGTGTTTAGCTACTTCTCGTCATCAGGTAATTAGTGTTCCTCTTGTGCTGCGTTGCCAATGTGGTGTTGTGTAGTCAGTATGGTGTTGTCAATATGATGTTGTCAGTGTTGGTGTGTCGTGTGTATTCTGTTTGTGAGAGAAAAGGTTTAGTTCGTTGGAGTTTTAGGACGCTCTAAATTCAGGGAGGTATGGGTGACAGTGGCACAAAACTGAGTGTGAATTCGATAGAAAAACTTGGCCATCCAATATTGCTCGAAAAAGGATTTGCAACAATATATTCTGTTGAATAAGGTTGTGGTAGTGGTGTGGTGGTAGGGCAAAAGTTGTTGCTGTTGGTGGCGATGATGGAGGCAGAGGAAGTGTTAGTGCTGGCGTTAGATAAATTGTTGTGGGGAAATTGTGTTGGACCTAGGAGCAGTTATTGTTGTTGTTGTTGTTCTTGTTGTTGTTGTTGTTTTGCTGTTGTTTGGTGGTGGTGGTGGTGGTGGTGGTGGTGGTAGTGGTGGTGGTCATGAAGTTGCTAGTAGTGGTGAAGGTGGTGTTGGATATTGTGGTAGTTGCTGTGGTGATGTTCATACTGATGATAGTGGTTAAGTGGCTGGTGGCGGTGTTAGAGTGGAAGAAACGCTAGAGCGAGTGGTGGCAGAACGAGAGTGGGTGATGATGATGGTGGCAGTGTTGGGGAAGTTGGTGGTTCAGCGGTTGCTGATGATGGAGGGATTTGTAGTAGTGGTTGAGAGAGTGTGGTGGTATCAGTAGGAGCTAAGGTGGCATAAGCAGCACTGATGTCAACATTAATAGCCATGTCAGTGAATGTAGCTTCTCAACAAGGTGGAGTCAAAGGCTTTTCGTCTCATTAACTCTCCCCTTACTGGCTGCTTTCATCCTGCGTCTCTTCGTTGCACTGTTGCATCTTTTTCTTTTGTCTATCGCTACTTAAATAGTAACTGCTTCTCTGAACTGTCTGCTTGCATCTCTACACCACTATTAAATTATTACAGAGAGAGAGAGAGAGAGAGAGAAAGAGAGAGAGAGAGACAGACAGACAGACAGACAGACAGACAGACAGAGATTAATGTTTATGATATTGGCTGATCTCCGTCTAGAGTGAAGACGAGGTAGACGGTACTATGAGAGTCAGCATTAGTCAAGGTAGGCTAAAGGATGTCAGTGCTGGGTGAAGGGCTAGACATTAGGAAGGCGTAGAGACTATCATACTCATTATATCTGACGCATAGCAGGTTTAACAATGCATGACCACATTATGAATATATATGGTATATCAAACCAACATATATACATAAACATAAGTTTACTGTTTGGTAGGGAAGGTATATGGAAGAATTACTGTAGAGAAAGTAAGAGAGATGTCAGAAATCAGAGAGAGTGATGAACAGGGTGGCTTTAGGAGTGGCAGAGGATCCGTGGATCAAATATTTGCAGTGAGACAGACAGTGGAGAAGGCTTGTGAGAAGGACAATAAGGTGTCTGGGACATTCATGGATCTGAAAAAAGCATACGACAAAGTGGACAGAGAAGGATTGTGGAAGGTTTTGCGCATGTATGGTGTAGATGGTAAGCTGCTAGGTGCCGTCAAGTTTTTATGATGGTAGTGAAACTGTAAGGGTTAATGGGCATCTAAGTGAATGGTCTACGATCGGTGTTATGCGACAAGGCTGTGTGATGTCCGCATGGTTGTTCAATGTATATATGGATGGTGCGATGAGAGAAGTAAAAACACAAGTAATGGAGAGGGGGATGGCGTTGGTAATGAATGGTGACGGATGGAGTATCTCAAATTTGTTGTATGCTGATGATGCAGTGCTACTTGCAAATACCGGATAAGAACTTGCAGACTAGGGCAGAGTTTTGGTAAATGTCTGTGAATCTCGTGCCTTGAAAGTAAATGTACAAAAGAGTAAAGCGATAGTTACTGAGAGAGAAGGTGACTCTCAGTGCGATGTTGCTGTGAATGGAGAGAGACTGGAATTGGTGAGAGAGTTCAAATACCTGGGTACAGCGATAGAAAAGAGAGGAAAATGCGCAAAGGAAGTGGAAAGAAGAGTGACACAAGGGAAAGAAAGTAGCTGGTGCTATGAAGGCTCCTTGATAAGAAACAGAGGTTTGAGTGTTGCAGCTGCACGAGGCTTGCATGAAGGAGTGTTAGTACCAGCTGTAACATATGGATGTGATACTACTCGTATGGTGTGGCATGAAAATGAATGGTCAAGAGTGACAGCAATGGAGATGGGACTGCTGAGGAATGTATGTGGAGTACAGAGATTGGATAGGACACGAAATAATGTGGATTCGTGAAAGATGTGGTGTGTAGAAGTCTATGAACACCGGAATCGAACAGAGTGGTACTGAGATAGTATGGTCATGTGGAGAGAATAGGATTGCTAATAGAGTGATGAAAAGGGGGTATATCCGAGCGAATTTGAAGGAGGGAGGAGGCGAGAGGAAGCCAAGGAGAAGGTGGAGGGATATGGTGGACGAGTGTGTTTGGAAGAGAGAAGCTTGGAAGTCGGTGAGGCTAGGAAACTGACAAGAGATCGAGGTGGCTGAATGAATATTGTGAGGAGAAGCGCGTCATCAGGGATTTGGTACCTCCTTATAACGTTACATCGTCTGAATTGACTCTATCACATACATTTATGTGAAGCAACAGAACGTGGTGACTGTTTTTGGTGTATCAGACAGAGCAGGATTCCAGGGGCTCGAATGGTGAGCGAATGGAAGCGTGGCCCATTGTATTTGGCACATTTGGGCTGTTTGGACATTGCTACTCCTCATCCTGCCCTAGGGTGAGAAAGGAGGTTTGGTGATGATGATGATGATATTCTTTCTCAGAACAGCAAGTGGATTATTGAAATAAAAACTTCGGCTTATCAATCATATTAAGATTAAAAATTTCAAGCAGCTATGAAATATATGGTTATAGCAGCAGTTAACTGAACAAAAGAAATAGGTAACAGCATTCACTTCCGTTTAAGCTAATTTATTTCCAGGGATGTAACACCTTCATTAAAAGTACACCTCGAACATACCTGAAATAAATGCCATAAAGAAAATCAATTAAAACCAGAGTAAGCAACATGGACTGCATAATGTGCAGCGCTTGTCCATTTGGTTTAATAAAAGTGTTCATTTAATTCCAATGTGGCACCGAAATTTAACTTTTCCCTATCGGTGTTGGTTACTGATGGAGCCAATATCACCGGTGGTCAGTGTTGTTTCGGAGTCTGTCCGTATTCAAATTAATTTTAGTGCCTTCCATTTGTGTTCGTAGATTTTGAAACCAGACTGTCTGAATATGCAATACTGAAAATACTTACGCAACCGTTAGTGACACAGCTTAACTAAGACGAGGAAAGAGTGCCTTTTGTTAGATAAAAACTCTGGCTCAGCATCCAGACCACCTGTACTGCATTCACAGCTGTATGTTTTAGAATAGTAAATTGTCAAACGGGTGGTGCCTGCTCGCCATAACTGAGGGATGCAAGCATATAGTTCAGAAAAGTAGCGACCACTGATGCAGAGGTAGTAAAGAGATAAATATGAGGAGTGCGGCAAAGAAACGGAGACTGAAGAGCAAGGAAAAGGAGGAGAGTTGATGAGGCGAAATGTCTGTCCCACCCTGTTTAGAAGAGATGTACATGAGGAGCTGCCAATAGAGTATATGCAAGTTCTACTCCAAACACAGGAAAACAAGGCCGCTGTACAAAGTCAGCAACTCTGTGGGGGTAAAGAAGGCACGAAGCTGTCTTAGCACACCAAACCTCTTGGAAGCAGATTTTACAAGAAAGGTAATATGATCTTTACATGATAGGTTCCAAAACAGATAAACCCCAAAGATATTGGAAGAAAATGAAGGATTGATATGTATATTGTTGGATGTTAAAGAACACTCCTACGGAAGATTTTGGTAAGTCAAAAGGTGTAGGCACTTGGTATTTCATGCACTGAAAACAACAAGGTTTCTTTTATCCCAATCAGTAATATGAACCAAGTCAGAAATAACAGTAGGCGCGTGCAGTAGCCTCAGTCCACGATTTCTGAAGTAACTACTCTGACGGACGCTGTGAGAAGCATCGGATGGAGTGGTGAAGACCGGAGTTATCACTGTGTGAGTGAACGTTTGATGTGAAGCTTAGATCACTGATAAAAAGAAGGAAGAGAGTTGATGATGGGACAGACTCCTGAGGAACAACACTGTTTACAACATTGCCTATAGATCAAGCAGAAAAACGAAACAAAAAATGAAGGCACAGCCAAATGGATAGATATCAAAGTGAGCAGCATAGAACAAAGATTTATGCCAAACTCAGTCAAAAGACCTCAACAGCAAGGTCGCGAAAAGATGATGACCAGGATTCAGAAAAGAAGGTGAAAAGGTCGCCACTTGGAGCATCCCCGACGAAAACCATTCAGCCGACCGGGAAGAAGGCTATGACAGGAAAAGCTTTCAGATTTTTTTTTTTTTTTTTTTTTTGGTGGTGCATGTGTATATCTGTGTTGCTGTATTTGTGTATTTGTTTTGGTGCACTTTAACGTCTGTGATGGTATATTTGTGTTTTGGGGTTAATGTCTGTTTATATATTTTCAAAGATGTGTGTGTGTGTGGGTGTGGTGAACCTCAGGGACTAGGGCCATAAACCTATGTCCGGAGTAGGATTTCACACACACACACACACACACACACACACACACAAATTTTATAATCTTGCAACCTTTGTTCTTTGCGGCATGTAAAAAAATAATTGAAATACCAGTGACCTCCATTCATCTCTGGAAGGTTTTAGTAAAGACTGATCATTAATCACCAACTATTGTATATATCATTTATAATCTTCTCTTTTTTTTTTTTTTTTTTTTTCTTACCTCAGTTTCTCATTCAATCAGTACAGAATCCTAGAGGACAAGGCTGTGTTAATACCTTTCTGGCGTTCTACTGAAACATGAAACCATTAATTTATACTAATCACATTGCATTATCAGAAAGTAACTGTACAAATGAAAGAATGACAGCTCTTGAGAAAATGGGAGTTATTTACCATTTTCTATGTAATCAGTTCGTGGTGTCCTGCCCTAGGTTATTAAGGAGGTTTATAAATGAACTAAATGCTAAGGATCGTGTACTGCAGACAAGAGGGAGTGGAGGGAGATGGGTAGTATAAAAAGATGGTATGAACGGTGGTGAAGTTAATCATGCGCAAGGTGCGAAAAATAAATCGTCGAAAAAACGTGCTTAGAAACATAGATGATGTAGCTGTACTGAAAGGAAAACTGAGACAGATTAGGAAACAAACTGAGGGAATTACAACTGGAGATGTTAAAAATGGCTGGAGGGATGAGGTGTGGGTAGTGGAGCTTGGAGGCGTACTTGTCAAGCAATAATTCTGGAATGACCTCTAGGATTAATCGTTTGCTAACCCGTCCCATCCCAACGCTTTCTGGGCAGTGGTACGCCCCAGTCCCGACATTTTTGGACCTTTTTTTTTTTTGGCTCAAACATCCGCTTTTGGTGAGAAACATCGAAAATTCATAGAGAAATCGCTCACCTGAGGTTTGGTGTAAATACTCTATCTAGATACGAGTACCTCCTTACCTGACTGCTGTTCTAACAGGTTGGCACCAAAGAAAACGAGTTCTATGGGAGAGTAACTATTTTATCCACTCATAAACAGAATTTATTTATTTACTTGGTACGAATTTTATATGTAGTACAAGAGTATATTACTTTTCAAACAGCAATATAGGCATTATATGCATTAGTTTCACCAACTAACTCATCACCATTCATGACCTTTTTTTCCCACATTACTCAATTATCATTTCTGACTGTTTCTTCCTCTAATGCTATGTAAACTTTGTCCTTACATTGTCATCGATTGGAGGAATCACTCTGGCCCTGAATGTCTTTATTGGCCAGGTCACTGGTAACAGGTGAATTGTCGAGACAATGGCGTGCAGGGGGGAGAGGTTATGCGGTGTAAGGCATTGTCCCCACTTGGCATCTTGTAGAGGGATAGAGGAAGGTGTCCCGTGTATACGTGCCAAAAATCACTCGCGAAATCACTAGCAAAAATTGAAAATTGTGCAAATTAGGGACCTTGCAATGTTGTCAAAGGCATCCACGTCTCCGGGATATGAGTGCACATCATGTGAGGACGTGAATTCACGTCTCCAGGATTGCGGCGTTTAATCCCTTGAATCCACCAGACGTCCTTTAGTTTAATCTCTCTGGGACCAGATTACGAAATATCAGTCATGCACAAGTTGATTATTAGGGATTTATCTAACCTCTCTGGCTTTTCATGTCAGTCTGAAGGTAAATAAAGGAAGTCCGGACATAGGAAGAATTATAGAAAGAAGCTTCTGAGTTCAGGTCAGTTTAAAGAAGAAACAAATGGATGGAGGAACATTTTAAAAACGTATAGGATGTCTGTCACTGAAGCTAAGTCTGTGTAATTGTCGTCAGATGATCCCAATGAATAAAATAAATGAGAAGTTTTGGTGCACTGAAGCAGATGTAAGATAATTAATAGGCTCTTACCACAGTCCTGATGAACCTGGTGTGTGTGTGTGTGTGTGTGTGTGTGTGTGTGTAATGCAAAGAAGAAACAATAGACTAGTCACCCAAACAAGCAAGTAGTAGTAGGGGTAGGCAGCCCCCCTAAGAGAAGTACTAATGCTAAGGTAATGGAGACTCAAGGAATAGCCTGGATTCCATTTTCTCTCCTAGGCCTTGGTAGCTGGTTACACATCTTTCTTGCCTCAAAACATCAGAGGGCATCAGGCTGCCCTCCTTAAACAACACACACATCCACATTATATCACATTGCCTTAAACCAGCTATCCTCTCTCCATAAAACACCAATCTTGTCGTTACATATCATACACATTCCACAACACATTCATGCCCCCTCCCCCATAAAAAAAGAACCATGGCTGGTGCCATACTGGGAATTAGTGCGGTGGTTTCTCGGATGCACTCGCCACCGGCAGGGCTGGGTCGCCTGCACAGGGCCCTCGCAGTCATCATCAAGCGACTGTGCCACCTTCAGTGTTGCGTCTCCAAAATTGCTCTTTTGAAGTCAGTGCAGAAAAATTTTCTTCTACAATATTAGGGGTCTTGCACTCAAACTATAACACTCTTCATAATTTCCTCCAGTTTGAATCCTCAGATCTGCTCTTTTTTGACAGAGACTCAAGTAAGCTCCATCTCTGATATAGCTAGATTTAATTTTCCTGGTTATATCTTGATTAAAAATTTCAGACCCAAAGGAGGTGTTTGTTGCCTTGCAAAATCAGAAATTACCCTGGGAGAAGATTACTGAATTTTATTGCCCTTATTTCGACTATTCCATATACAAATTAAATTCTTTTGGTAAAATTAAATATTTCTGTTGTGTTTATCGTTCCCCTAATGCCCCTCCAGAGCCGAGTTTATTTGACTCTCTATCTTCACAACTAAGTGTCCTTAACATTAATACAGCATCAGAAATTACTGTCCTGGGTTATTTTAATGTCCATAATAAGAATGGGTCACTTATTCAGCCAGAACTGATGACTCTGGTCTTGAATGTGAGCCATTTGCTGACTCGTTTAATCTCACCCAGTTAGTCAATCAACCTACCCATGTACCAGACAACCGCTATCAAACTCCCCACCTATTGGACTTGTTTCTAACAACGAGTTCAGATAATTATAATGTTGAGGTGAAGTACCCCCTCGGATGCTCGGATCATTGTCTGATTCAAGCCACCAGTTCAACACCTACTACACCCTCCTGCTCTGAACCAGTCGTGGTGACTAAATGGCATTACGAACAGGGCTGACTGGGAGAATCTCCAAAATTTTTTCATTGGATGTTCCTTGGACCTCCTTTTTTCTTTCAAGATGCAAACTTCACATTGGGCCACATACAGGATTTCATCAAAGTCGGCATGGAAACATTCACTCCCCATCATAGTTACAGACAAGGCGCTCCTGTGGAGTCTTGATGTGCAAAATGAGATCATGAGTGTACTCACTGGCAACAACAGGACTATGCAGGCCAGCATTGTGGAGCACCACAGTGTCAAATTTCATATTTTTTCGACAGTTCATGCTCACTGTCATCACTACCAGTGTAAGATGATGGCGGACGTAGCGGCGCCGCACCAAGGCCAATGGGACCCTCACAATGGGATCATCATCCTGCATAAACATTTCCCAGTCTATAACTGCTCGATTGGTAATTTTTAAATCTTGAAATGATCACAGAAAATTCATCCTTCACCTTTTTATGAAAATGTGCACCTCTCTTCGATGCTTTTCGCCCTGGCATATTAACAACCTACCCAAGGCAACAGCGCTTGAAATGCACAGTAAAAATGCTCAGTTCGACGGCTCTGATCATCTAAAGAAGTATAGGGTCGTGGCACATGGCTCAAGTAGACTCAATTTCTAAAAGTCCTGGTATCAAATGAACTGTTTTCTGAACCAAACTTTGATTGCTCTTAACTCTAATAAAAAATCATCATCGAGATGAAACCAAGTTTTTCGACATCAGCATGTTTTCTGCATGATTTTCATGCACAATTTTGGTGCACCAGGACTCCTCTGAACCGAAGAAAGAGCGCCCTCACCTCGCTTCAGGAATGGAACCGGAAGTTGTCCACATGCAAGTCTGAGAGATATTAACCACTCAGCCACGGCAATCCAGACCAGGGCGCCGCAGTAGCGTGCGTTTTTTGGTCAAAATTTGATCGCTCGATTAAATATAGTAAAAGTTTTTCACATCAGCGGATTTTTTGAGATTTTTGTGCCAATTTTCGTGCAGGATTTGAATGTGTAGTTTCGGCTGCCCAAAACACACACACACACACAGATACACGGTGAAAATCACGGGGTTTTTAAGAGTATGCAATATTAAAAGGATAATATTTAATAATACTTGCGAGAACAGGACAAAGACCTGACCTGTGAAAATCCAAGCAATGTTTACTTTATTCTGATTTCTTACTTCTGCTGATTCTGCTAAGGACGAGAATTTATAAACTTTCTCAAAAGTGCACACAGCAGAAACTCAATTATTCACACGTGCTGTTTATTAGTTTTCTGTTGGCCTCTGGAGGTAAAGTGACTCCCACCCCTGACAATCAATAACTAATGCTGTTAATGATAAACAGGTTCTTGCTGGTGCAATTTAACTCCTGTGGTTGCTACAACGGATTTTAAGCTTAATACAAAAGGATCAGCCTCAAGTACCAGTTAAAGCTAGAATAATGCAAAGCGTTTATGCAAAACTAGGAGCTATAACTAAAATAAGTTTAATGGAGAAATAAAACACAAATTCTGCTACATTATATTAAGTTAAGCTCAAAGAAAAAGAACTGTTAAATTTATTGATTACAATAGAAAAAAATTACATTACATGTTTCAAATGGTTTCAAAATAACGGAGAACACACTCACTCGCTCACTCAAAAGCTAAACTTCTTAAACCTAGGAAAATCGAAAAAGAAAAATACTGGTCAGAGAGGAGGTGGACTAAGGATGGATGACTGAGGCGTCGTTGCTGAGGAAGGACGCTGCAACGCGACTGAGCCTCCTCGCCAAACTTCACGCCTAGGTGGGAATTCAGGAACTGGACAATGAAGCGGCGAGCGGGAACTGGGCAGCGCCGGCTGAGGAAGGACGCTGGTCACACACACCACGCTGCTAACTTGCTTCCACGGCACTCAAATCATGGACTGGAGTTCAAATCGTGAGACAGGCGAGTGTTGAGCCGCACTTGCCAAGTAATGGCTAGAATGAGTGAAACACGCCCATAACAAATCACTCAGCAGAAGGAGTGCCTAATGTCATGCACAAAGACGATCACTTTTGAAACAGTGAAAAATGGTTTTGAAAACACTCCTGATCGTTGTGTGAATTTTGCTTAGCTGTTGACTGAGTGATACATACTGGGATTCGACTAGAATTCGTGGTTTCCCATCAAAGTTTAATGTCACGAGTATTTATTTTAAAATATAAAATTTCACAGACTCGTGACATTACGCCCCATCAAAAATGATTTTTTTTTCTCAGGAAAAAAAAATTCAATATACATACATATAAATCCTAACTCAGTGACACAAGATTCACACATTGTGGTGTGTGTGTGGTATCCTGCTACAGGAGAAAGTCACAGTCGCCAGTGAGTGAGAAAAAAAAAACTCGTATTTACGTTAATAAAAGCAAGCTTGAGGGAAAAACTCCGTGATGACTGTGAAAAATCGTGTACTTTAGGTCAAACTGAGCAAAATTTCGCTACATTTACGTTAAAAACTAATTGTTATAGTAGCGTGATGCTTGGCATGTAATACACGATGTAGGTGTGACAGTTGTGGTGTAACTGTACCTATGTGTAAAATTACATAATGCAAATCAATAGTTAATGATGATGATGAGGCAGAAGAAAAGAGGCGGCAGCATGCGTCTAGTGGACAACAATCAGCTGTTCTGCACGGCAATGCTGCACCTGCCAGCTGCACCTGCGAAGTTGGAATCAGGGTGGAGCATCAAAAGTGTGTCTGCCTCAGCAATCAGTACTTATGTTATAATTAACCAGGAAACGTCGTCTTTGGATTTCACAAATCTCTTAGAACCCATGTAGTTTACTGGTTAACGCTTATTAACTAGGAAACATGCCAGTTCTTGAATTCCACAAAATTTCTTAGAACAAGCATTTTACTAGTTAACCTAACATTATTAACCATGAAACGTGCCAGTTCTTGAATTGCTCAAATCTTCTTAGAACGGGCAGTTTACTGGTTAACCTAACACTACACTTACTGTCAGATTAATGACAGGAAGCTGAGAATTTCTACGCAATCTCGAGCAGGTCACGTTTTAACACCCACCGTGGGTGTGAACACTCATGTGGATAATGTGCATTCTCCAGGGGAATCCTCAGAGAGGCCCATAGCTTGAGACGTTCCACAAGGTTGCAATTCATACACAGCACTCGGACTGTTCTCTGCAGTAGGGTTCTCAAGCTTCCCCCTTACCTTATGGTGCACATATGTATGTACAGGCCCTGGACATGGATGTGTCCTGTGGGGCCAACGGGGGAGACATCAGGGTCTACACCCACATCACCACTGCCCTGTCTCTCAGCTGACTCACAGATTACGGGTGTGGATTCACATGGCACAGGAAGGACATGTCCCTGATTAGTGGTACGTGGACACACATTGCAGGAATGCACAAAACTATGTATGTCTTGTTCTCATCCCTGGCCAGAAAAAAGTCAGCACGGATACGGCCCTCGGTTTTCCTTTTGCCCATGTGACCTCCGGAGGGGGCTGAACAATGGCCCCATTCTAACACTGCTTGGCGGTGTATTTAGCGGGGAACGACAAACTGCAAGGTCGAACCTCGCCCTCGGGAAAACTGTTCGTGGACTCACGGGTACAGCCGTCCGTGGTTTGCGAAGGAACTTGGCTTCGACCTCCCCATGAATACTTTATCCATTCTCTACCCATTTGCTTCTTTTCTGCATGGTAGTAAGTGTTGGGTCAGAATGTTGTTCTTGAACAACAACTTGGCTACACATCAGATCTTGCTGCGATTCAATGGTCACCGGGGTGACAGCAGTTTGGAGCCTCAGCCATGGCTCGTGATACTGTAGCTGAAGTCTGAGAAGCGTCATCTTCAGTGCAACTATCCTTGGCACCTGGAAGGCTATTGCCTATGATAAGGTCAAATAAAGGTTCTGGCATGACAACTGCGTGACTGTCATACCCGTGTAAAATGGAGATGCCACCTGGATACGTGCCTTCAGTGGGAACAATCTCACTAATCCATCAATAAGGTTAGCTTGGATCTGTCGACTTGTGTACTGCTCAGGCCGAACTAGACTCTGCCTGACAGAGCAACCTGAGGAACCATTGTCTCTCAAGACCTTCACAGGAATGTCTCCCACAAACCCTGGCTGAACAAGGAAGGTACTGTCGCCTGTGGGAGGGCCTGTGGAGGAAGCAGCTAGCCACTGATTAGGCTGCTGAATAAATGATGCAGCAAACATGGTGCCCTGAGAATTAGATGCTTGAAGGGTTGTACTCACTGTCGGGGGAGATGGAGCATTGACCATCTGTGGAGGGGGTCACTGAGGGACTAGTGAACTGTGGGAGAGTACCCATACTGGTAGGGACGTGACCACCGCGTTGCTGCTGAGGAATGAAGGCTGCGTTCGCCTCCTGCCTCCGAGGGGTTGCTGAAATCACAGTCCCGACGGTCGGTTGCATGGCTGATATTGCTGCTGGTTAGGGTACCTGTTGTACCTCTTCCACTCAGGTTTCTGAGTGTTTTGCCCCTGGTCCTTTCTCTGCGGTTTTGGACCTTGGCCATTATTCTGAGAACGGCCTTGTTGCTGGGGTTCAGTCTGAGACGGTTTCCCAGATTTATCAGCTTTCCTGTTCCAGGTATGCTGCTTACGAGTTTGATACCCGTATGCAGTGAAGAATGCATCAGCCTTCTTCACCATTTGGCTGGCATCCCTTACCTGGCAGATCTTAAGCTGAGCCATAAGTTCAGTAGGCCACAACTTTTCTAGCTGTGTGTGCACCATAAGGTCGATTAACCCCTCACACGTGGAAGGAGTTTCATCTCTCTCCATCCACTCATCTAAGTAAGCAGTAAGCCGGTCAAGAAACTGAACGGCAGTCTCTTTTTCCTGTAAACCCGCCCTCATGAACTGACTCTTGGTGTCGTCAACTGTGAGACCGTACACTTTGACGAGTGCAGCCTTCATCATCTCATACGCGAGATTGTCTCCATGAATTCTGTGGAGAATATCGAGCACAGGGCCCTCAAACAGGCTAAGAAACTGAAGCCGCTTAGCTGCTTCATCCAGCTGATACAGTTGAGCCATGTCTTCAAAACGAGCTATGTATGGCTCAATTCGCTCGCCTTCCTTGTATGGGGGAAGCTTGATGTGTGGGGTCGCCATAATATGTGCAGGGATAGCACTTGTGAAGCTTGGGCCAGCTGCACCAGATGTGTCTGAAGCCAAGGAATCTCGCTTGGGCTTCAACATTTCAAATTCATGTTTTTTGCGTGCTTCTCGCTCGGCACGTTCGTGTTCTTGTTCTCTCTCTCGTTCCTCACGCTGTTCTCGCTCATGTTCTAACTCGAGTTCGTGTTGTTTTCGCTCGTGTTCTAACTCGAGTTCGCGTTGTTTTCGCTTGTGTTCTCGTTCTCTCTCGCATTCCTCGCACTGTTCTCACTTGTATTCGCGCTCTTTTTCGCGTTCCTGATGCTGAATTCAACGCTCATCACGAGCATCACTCTCGCTTTGCTGCTTGTAAGTAAACGAAGAGAGGACAAAGTCCTTTATTTTCTCGGGGTCTGTAAGCCCCATATCTTTAGCTTCCTGTACATAGACGCTGGTAGACATGATACTAAGTCAATCCAAGTGAACTAGAGACTCAGTACTGACTGCGATTTTGCTGAGAAAGATGCCAATAATCGAGAATAAAGAATATAGGCACAGGTTAGTGGTGACCAGTTTTAACTAATTAAACTGGTAAAGAAAGAAAATTAAACAAAACCCTGACTATGAAGATTATTACTTAAAATTGATAAAAATGAATTAATAATCACCAGTAAGATAGTGCCTATAGACTTTAATGATAAATACCTAAGTATGAGTGAGTGAGTACTTTCTCGTGAATAACTTTAGAGCTAGGAGTTAATATCCTGGAATGAGGTCGCCAAATGTCATGGGGTTTTTAAGAGTATGCAATATTAAAGGATAATATTCAATAATACTTGAGAACAGGACAAAGAATTGACTTGTGAAAATCAAGCAATGTTTACTTTATGTGGCTTACTTCGCCGATTCTCTAAGGACGAGAATTTATAAACTTTCTCAACAGTACACAGCAGAGACTAATTATTCACAGGTGCTGTTTATTAGTACTGTTGGCCTCTGGAGAAAGTGACTCCACCCCTGACAATCAATAACTAATGCTATTAATGATAAACAGGTTCTTGCTGGTGCAATTTAACTCCTGGTTGCACAACGGATTTTAAGCTTAATACAATAGGACTTGCCTAAGTACAAGTTGTGAATAATGCAAAGCGTTTACACAATCTAGGAGCTATAACTAAAATAAGCTTAATGGAGAAATAAAACATGAATTTACATTACATTAAGCTCAAGAAAAAGAACTTAAATTTTTTTTTTACAATGAAAAAAATTTATATTACATGTTTCAAATGGTTTCAAAATAAGGAGAACACACTCACTCGCCCACTCAAAAGCTAAACTCTTAAACCTAGGAAAATGAAAAGAAAATTACTGGTCAGAGAGTGGACTAAGCGGATGACTGGGCGTCGTTGCTGAGGAAGGACGCTGCATGCACTGAGCCTCTCGCCAAATCACGCTAGGTGGGAATTCAGGAAGTGGACAACAGCGGTGGCGGGAACTGGGCGTCGGCTGAGGAAGGACACTGCCACACACACACGCTGCTAACCTGCTTCCATGGCGCTCAAATCATGACTGAGTTCAAATCGTGAGAGAGCCGAGTGTCGAGCCACACTTGCTAACAGCTAGAATGAGCGAAACACGCCCATAACAAATCACTCAGCAGAGGTGCTAATGTCGCGCACAAAGACAATCACTTATGAAAGAGTGAAAAAAGGTTTTGAAAACACTCCCGATTGGGTGAATCCGTGGCGGTTGACTGAGTGATACATACTGGGATTCCACTAGAATTCGCGGTTTCCCACCAAAGTTTAATATCATGAGTTTATTTAACTATAAAATTTCGCAGACTCGTGACACACAGCTACTGCTATAGTATATTAGATAAAGATGTAATTCAGCTAAATGGTTTGACCATAATTGTGCTACAGTAACATAACATAAAACAACAGCCTATAACACTTATACAAGGACCAAAACTAAAGATGCCTTTAACCCTAATAGAATTACAGAAACCATGCCAAAACTATTATCAATCTTTTATAAATCAAACTTTCTTCATAGACAAGCTAACAAACTACTAAACAACCTAAATGATAAAATAATATTCTTGTCTCCCCTTAATTCATTCAAATCTAACTTCACTACCGCCTCATCCATTCCACTGTTACAGTCTCCCAATGGAAATCTAGTAAGTGACCCACGTGGCAAAGCCAACCTTCTTGTTGACACTTTTTCAACAAACTCAATCCTAAATACAGAAAATCACAGAATTCCTCTACTTGATTTTGATTCCCCTCAAATACCCCCTTTCAAGATTCACACAAGATATGTACAAGCTGTATTACAGAATCTCTCAGTATACAAAGCTACTGGTCCAGGTGAAATTCCTTCAGTAGTACGTAGAAATTGCTCCTTGGTGTTGGCTCCTGTATTGGCAAAATTTTTCCGCTTATGCATCTGTACCTCAAGTTTTCCAGCCTCTTGGAAAGAAGCATATATCCATCCTGTTCCTAAAAAGGGGGCCACGTCTGAGCCATCAAACTAAAGACCAATCGCTATAACTTCCGTTCTTGGTTAAGTTTTTGAGACACTAATCAACAAACACATAGTCAAGCATCTAGAAATCAATAAATTAATCAATGATCGGCAGTATGGATTTAGAAAAGAACGTCCAACTGTAGACAGTCTTTGCCTTCTTGCCCATCATATTAACTCCTTACCCGTGGGGCGTCACTTTCGTGACGTTCGGGCGCAATGGATCATACCGCGGGGCATCACTTTTGTGATTCTGTGTTATTTTGAATTGTCCTGGGCTTTCAAGTGGTGGCTTGTATCATCTATCAGTACTGCCAATGTCCAACACTAGTCAGCATTCCAAATCTCATCTATACTCCCATCCATTGTTGACATTTTAGTGATTTTCCCCCGTTCCTGACTCTCCTCCCTACCTCCCCTCCATTACCCTGTCCTCTCACCTCCCCGGCTGCGCTGCGCTAAGCAAATCTCCCCCGGATTTTTCCACAGATTTCATCCATTGAAATAAGCCCTATGCCCTATACTTATACAAAATAATATATACCCCCAAAAAATAAGGTACGTGATAGTGGTATACACCAGGAATTGGCTAATTATCACCTGACAACACCTCACATGCATTCATTCGCTACATTACCACGGTAATTTCCCCTTTGAATTATGCCTTGTAATCTATTTCTGTAATAAAAATATATATCAGAAAGGAAGGGAGAAGCCTAAGTGACATTTACATTCACCTGGAACTACCTATTTCTTTATGTATTGCCGAGATTTTCTACCAATAATTTATTAGCATGTAAGTTAGCAGCTGTCAGCCCCATTGTCACTGTCAACCCTTACCTTCTCAGATAAGCTGCGGCATTTAGTTCCTTGTCCTCCGCTGTGGTCAAAGCATGTCGTACTCACGCCCCGCCATTTCTGCCACGTCTGCGCCCATTGCAAAAGGCCCTGTGACCTCTACACCCAGAAAAACTCGTGAGGGAAGCAGGAAAGGGCTAAGTGACTCTGCAGTGGAACGTGAACTAGCGGAATTATCAATGGTGATGATGGATAGTGATTTTGACCCTTCGGGGGATTCGTGTGATGAGCCAGGTGAGGAAATCATGCCAGAAAGTACTAGTATGAGTGCTTCAGTGTCCAAAGTTATTCCTAGCTCCAAGGGAAAGGAGCCGTTAGTGCAGCAAGGGAAGGAATTTGGGAAGGGAGTGAAAAGGCGGCGTGTTAGCCCCGGAACAATGGCCCCGCGTGACCCAGCCCACCATGAGTCCCGAGTTGATTCACCTCCCCGTTCACCAAGCCCCACTTCACTCATTTCTTCCTCTTCTTCTGCTGAATTATCTCCGGACTCTTCGTCATCGTAGTCACCACCAGCATCAACAGTGAAAGCAGGCCGTAGAGGAAGAGGTAAATCCCTGACCCGTAAAAGTAGAGTTGCTAGTAGAGTAAGGGCTGCTAGTGCGGTACGGCAACCCAGGGTCAGTGCGAGTGACCTTGAACGTGGTAAATCTGCCTCACAGCCACCCAACACCCTCACCCACCCTACACCGCCACGACAGGGAATCCTGGACGCCTTTGCGTGGACAGAAGGGTCCGATTTTGTCCCAGAACATCTAGATTTTGATGAGAGTTCCTCAGGTGTATAGCCTGCCTTCACTCTTGATGAGGATGCTGAGTGTGTGGACTTCCTTTTGGCCTTCTTAGATGACGATGCAGCACATATGTGATGAGACCAACAGGTATGAATCACAACGTGCTGCAAGTTGTACAGGTGCAGCCAAGATGCAACAGTGGTCCATGTTGGGAGTGCAGGAGCTGTATGTGTTCTTCGCCCTCATGCTTCTCATGCCACACTCAAAGAAGCATGAGTTGGAAGAATACTGGTCCATGGACCCCTTACTACCCTCACCCACCATCAATACGTACATGGCCAGAGATCGCTTCCGGAACATCATGGGAAACCTGCACTTTGCCGACAACGATGTATCTTCCCAAACCGACCCACTCTGGAAGATCCGGGAGATTCTGAGCAGAATGAAGGATAAGTTTATGACATTCTTCCACCCCTTTCAAAAGGTTGTCATAGACGAATCCTTGGTTTTGTTCAGAGGACGTCTTAGGTTTGTTCAGTACATTCCAAGCAAACGCCATCACTTTGGAATCAAGTTCTTTGTACTGTGCGACTGTAAGACGGGGTACATCCTTGACTTCGTCATTTATTCAGCTAGCACTGTCGATCTGGATAAAACACACCCCCTTGGCTTCCCAGGCTGTGTAGTGAAAGTGCTCCTTGAAAGGTATTTTGGTGGGAATCATGTGCTGTATACAGACAACTATTATACAGCACCGAAACTTGCCAAATACCTTTCAGAGCACGGCATCGGCTCCTGTGGCACTGTCAAGAGTAATCGTGCTCACTTCCCTAAATTCCCAGAGGCAGGAACCTCGCAGTGAGGAGATGTGCACCTACGGAAGTCTGAGAAGATGCTGGCAATACGGTGGCATGACATGAGGGTCGTGCACATGCTCACCACCGTACATAAGGGGGAAATGACAGACAGTGGGAAGGTCGACCGTAGGACAGGCGAACCTGTGAGGAAACCTGATGCTGTGTTAGACTACAATATCAACATGCGACTGGTGAACAAGTCCGACATGATGACTGGAGAGATCGACTGCCTCAGGAAGAATACTAGGTGGTACAGGAAATTTTTTCTGCATCTCATAGACATGACGATGCTGAACGCCTTCATCCTGTACAAGATGAAGGTAAAGCCACCCAAGTCCTTCTCCCTGAGGTTGTTCGCCAGGACTTGTGTTCAGCAGCTGCTGGAAAGATATGGTAGGATGACAGCAGCAACTCCAAGGCGCCATCCAGTAACACTTCCCGACAGACTTGAGCAGAGGGCGTACATGGATCGGCACAGACTGGTGCAAATGCCTGCCACAGGCAAGAGGAAGGCTACGATCCGCAGGTGCCAGGTGTGTGCACATACCACCCGAAGCACACCTGAGCACAAACGCACCTCTTGGCAGTGCGCTGAGTACCAGGTTCCCCTCTGTGTTACCTGCTTCTTTGATTACCACAGCCAGAAGCAGTTCTAAAAGTGCAAGTGGGAAAGGAAAGTAATGTGAAAATAATGTGTAAATAATGTGTAAATAGCAAGTGAAAGCAATGGATGTACAGTACAGTGTAATATAGTTTTATCTTACTGACAGTGACAGTGAATAACATAGTGTAAGTAAAGTAGAAGTGTAAATATTGAAAATACAATAGAAAATGTAAATAGAAATGTAAGTAATTAGTAATAT
Organism: Coenobita brevimanus; assembly: GCF_032717465.1. Taxonomy (NCBI): domain Eukaryota; kingdom Metazoa; phylum Arthropoda; class Malacostraca; order Decapoda; family Coenobitidae; genus Coenobita; species Coenobita brevimanus. Next base: position 27,614,729 of record NC_136959.1, on the reverse strand, counting down.
AAGAATATGAGTACAAATACTTGATGTTATAACAGTGAAAGTGAATCCGTGGCTCTCTACGTATTTTACTGAATGAAAAATTGAATGACTTCAGTGACAATAAACTAATACTACTGAAGGAAACTTATGGATAAAGACTCCAGATATATATAAGTGTTATATAGTAATAGAAATATAAAGTGTGAGGGGTTTTATGAATAATAAATGACAGAATACCAGCAGCGAACTAGTGCAAGTGGGAAGGTCATAAGCACTCGTAATTTTCATTGCTTTCACAGTGTTTTTTTGGGGGGAGTATGGATCCCAAACTACTTGATAATCATAGAGTAGTGTTTATAGTGTTAATATCTGGCTGTGGTAATCATATTACGGGTTGTCGGGAAGTGTAAAGTGGAGACTTTGTTACTCAACTTCAGAGGTCTCCACAAGTCCTACGGTAATCGACGAAGGCTCAACAAACATCCCAGGAGAAAGCTGAAGGTATGTGCCATAAGCATATGTAATTTCAATATTCTAGGACTAATAACTGATTTTTGGCAAATATTTTTTGAGAGTCTGTCGGAGCCCAAATAACCCTGCGGAACACGCAAAACATTGGGAAACATGCCCGCGGTGTAAGGGTTAACGAAACAACAAACCAACATGATGAAACACACACAATAGCACCTGACATTTCAAAAACATTTGACAAAGTGTGGCACCGGGCCTTATTGTCTAAGATGTCACAGTATGGCCTTGCATTACTGGTTCCTTTGATTTCTTCTTCCCTTCATAATAGAAAAACACTGGTCATGGTAGATGGAATTTGTTCCCAATTTCATTCCATAAATGCTGGCCTACCTCAGGGATCAGTTTTGGCTCCAACTCTCTTGCTCATTCATATAAATGACCTCCTATCTGTCACTCATAGCCCAATAAACTCTTATGCTGATGACTCGACACTTCATAGTTCGTTCACATTTAGTACCTCCTTTATACAATCTGATATTACAAATTCCCAAATTAACACATCAATATCTCTGAACCAGGACCTTTCTAAAATTAATCAATGGGGACAAACAAATCTAGTCCCATTTAATGCTCAGAAAACTAAATACATTAATTTCTACAACAGAAAGAATCCCTCAGATTCCCAAATAATTTTAAATGACGTCAGTATTCCCACATCCACTACAACTGATGTCCTAGGTGTCACACTAAGCACCTACCTAAATTGGACAGCTTATGTTAAATCCCTTGCTAAAAATACTTCTAAAAAATGGGACTTCTGTACAGAATTCGTGAATTCTACACTGACGAGCACTTGGCCACAATGTAAAAAAGTCATGTGCGTTCTCAGATTGAATGCTGTTCGCCACTGTGGAGTGGATGTGAAGTGGTTGCACTGAGGCAGTTGGACATAACTCAAAGCCATTAGCTTAATCAATAATCCTGCCATTACGTAGGACCTTCATCCATTGTCAGTACGTAGAGATGTTGCTTCTTTAACATTATTTTACCGATAATTTTACCGTAAGTGCTCTCACGAACTGGCTTCAATTGTGCCTCTCCTTCACATTTTCTCCCGAGATACTCGGGCAGCTGGGAGCGCCCATGAGCTCACACTCTCTCCCCCGCAATGCAGACCCTCTGATTGTCAAAATTCATTTATCCCCAGAACTACTATTCTCTGGAATTCTCTTCCTGGGAGTTGCTTCCTACAGACATTTAATCCACTTTTATTTAAATCCAGTTGTTATAAATATTTTATGAATGGAGGATGCCTGTAGGCACATGGACTTGTTTTATTATTTCCTTTGTTTTTCCTTCCTCCATTCATTGTCTCTTAAAAAAACAAAAAACAGATAAAAATAGGCTGCATAAACGGACACCCAAATATAGAACAGATATAGACGTTGATGAAAAAAAAAAAAAACATTATTCCATTCTAGCTGGCATTTTACTTTGCCTTTTAGCTGCATATAAAACTCCTTTGTTATATGACTCCAGCATGTATATGCAGAGTTAAAGTACACAAAGCGACCAAACTGAGGCGAGAGCAGGCACAGTGATCTCTGTTAATACATCTGGAGAGCGGTGCTGCAGGAGCCGTGGTGCAGCCCTATGACCTCGATTACGCCAAGGTCACGTCGTGGGAGACGTGATGCCAGAGGACACAGTTACACCCAATAAGTACAAGGTGATGTCATGAGAGGGCATCGCAAAATATTTAGAAGATTACGAAATGGGGAACGAAAGATATTCTCCTAAGTACAAATTTGGTGTGTGAAGTGAGCAGATAATTGTTGGATGGCATGCTAGATACTCTTCTTGGAAAAAAAAAAAAAATGTCCAGAGTAATAATGTATCAGCGAAAGAATGAAAAAAGAGGAACATGTTTTCTGAATTGGAGTGTTCCACTAGCCTGAGAACATCCCCGCCACAAAATCGCGACCGCACCTCCTCGCCATCGCAGTAACTTTTACTCCATTAGGCCCTACAGAGTTCCGTATCATGCACCTTAACTAATACCATACCTCCACAATGTCCTCAACACAACAGCCACCTAGTATCGCTCCACTCTACCCCTCTATTCACACCAACTTCACCGTGTATCGCACCAACACCACGCAACCAAATCCCCAACTACCTGATTTAACTGATAAGTATTGACCATCTCTCCTTTACCTAAAATGTCACTATGCTCTCACCATCACTGCCACCACACCCATACCCCTTCTGTCACCACATCCACATCCACACTCTAACCTATACTGTTTTTTTTTTTTTTTTTTTTTTTTTTTTTTAATCGAGTCGAACATGCACTAGTCAGGTTGGCGATGACTGGCTGAATGCAACATTACTTCATAATCTCTTTACTCGTTAGCATTATTAGTTGACAACAAATATCTAGGGGAGAAATTTGGATTAGTAAATAAATTATTTGCGCATGTTGCATTCAGTCAGTCATCACCAACCTGTCAAGTACACCTTCGCCTCTAAAAAAAAAAATAAATAAATAAAAAAAAACTGAGTATAGTCGCATCCTCACACTCCCAACAAGCCCAATAGCAAGAACGTGAGGTGGGGCCAAAGGTGTAAGAATAACCTCAGGGGAAATTCGTACAGACACCCACAACTCGCTGGCAGTCTGATCTCACGGTATCCACGCTTCTGCTCTATAAACTGGACTTATTGTCACATTCTGGAAGTTTCATTGCAAATTATAGCAGTTGGAATTCAGACTGAAGATATATAAGAATGTAAATATGCGATTACTTGGCGAAGTTGCTGTGGGGTGGCGTTTTTATGGAGGATGAGTGTAAATTTAGACATCTTTGTTATATTGCTGGTGTTTGTGCTGATGCATTGTGGTGGTGGTGGTGGTGGTGTGTGTGTGTGTGTGTGTGTGTGTGTGTGTGTGTGTGTGTGTGTGTGTGTGTGTGTGTGTTAACCCTACCAGGGTCACTGAATAGGGACCAACGCACGTTTTTCAGGTTTCACGGTATATGTGGCTTTGAAGGCATACTTTTTTTCCGCTCTGAGACAGATTCGGCATTTTACACCTCAGTATTCACTTGTATGTTATTGATCCAACCTATGTTGATCTTACAATATCATTAATATCGATAAAAACATGGTGGAATAATCTTAAAAATACATCGGCGTGGAGGAGGTGTTTTGAACCCTCCAATGATTCGTAGCAAACGGTTTTCATTCTACACATCCTTTCAACTCCACCAGGCCTAGAGATAACGTAACTGTGTATCTTGAATATATGGTAGTTGTGCTCGGAGTTTTATCTATCATCAAATCATCAATGAAAACCGCTATATTGGAAGAACAAGGGAAATAAAGCGACATAACTTATACAGTATATTGTACGGGGTGGGACTGGGAGCAGGAAATGAATTATGAAGGATAGAGACTGATTAAGGCGACTGAGCTGGCCCTGCAACACAGAAGAGATTGCCTGTGTTGTATATGTGTATAGACTACCCAGTGTATAGTTGAACGAGGGGAATTACAACCAAGTATACTAATATCAGTAGTATATTCGTAGGAACCACACAACTCAATATGGCAGGCGGATAACTGAGAGAGTAAACTATCAAGTGGAGGACGCACCCTAGTATGTCAGATTCGGTCAGCTTGCATGGAACTGTTTATAAGGTGCACACTCAAAATACATGCAAACATACCCACGTTACGCCTGCTGTAAACTGCATGCTGATATAGCACTTACGCATGTAGACTGCACCAAATCACACACACACACACACACACACACACACACACACACACACACACACACACCAAAATAAACAGCGTATGAATGAAGAGAAGAAGGTAAATAATCGTCAAAGAGAAAGAAGGGGTAACTGAGAAGTAAAAGAGGAGGGAAGCAGTAAATTGGAACAGCAGGAAAGAGAAATTCAATGCAATTAGGAAGAGATGAAATGAGGAAAAAGGAAAGGCAGGGAAAGGACTTGCTATATAGTAGGAAAGGCAACGGGAACATAAGGCAATCAGCAGAGTGGGTTATAGTTAAGTGGATTTGCAGCTCAGATTTGGTGTAAAATACCCATTATTGCACACCTAGCAAGGCGATAATGTTATTGCCTGTGTGTGTGTGTGTGTGTGTGTGTGTGTGTGTGTGTGTGTGTGTGTGTGTGTGTGTGTGTGTGTGTCTGTTACCAAAATATCTCAAAATCAAATGGGCAAATTGTATCCAGATATTGTGGGAGTATCCCAGGATATGTGGTTTGTTTGTTACTAATTTTGGCGAAGCTGTGATGATAATCCCCCGATTGTCAGAGAATTTTGCAGGAAAAATACCATCTAACTCTTTCTTTTAGCTTGTCATTATTCACTATTTTCTATCATACCCTCAATGTAGAGAACTGTTTTTTAATGAGTAACTATTAGAAATTCTTCAACGGCCTGTTATACTCAATGACCTTCACCAGCGTAAAACCCCTGAATTAAGGCTTCTGAATTCTAGTGTGATATTTAGCTTAGTGAGAGTAAACAGCGGTCATAAACTTTTTTTTTTTCTATTTTGGCAGAGCTGCGATGGTATGCCTTCGATTGCCAAAGTATTACTGATTTCGTTTTTTAGCGATGGAAGGCGATATGCATTCGTGGTGAATGCTTTGGCTTTTATTGCAATTTTGTTCATAAGCAACCTGGCAGATCTGCATACCTGCTTGGCCTTGGGAATGGGGGCTTCCTTTCCTGAGACACTGGGATTGCTGGACACTTCAAAAACCACATTGAAGCCTTTAATAGTGGAAGAGCACATCATATTGATCACAAACATGTACAGTACTTACCTGCCATTTAGGAGTGTTTCACTGGTGTTCATGGCACGTTTATAACTTCACAAGCCTCATTTTCCACCGTCACTGGAAGCAACAGTCTAAAATATCTCATTTGTAATTATAGCATATTATAACAACAGTACTCAAGAGCACTCTGACAGCCGGTCAACTCTGGAACCGTCTTCCTCTGTCTTTATTTCCTACTTCCTATGATCTCCAGTCTTTCAAACGCAGTGTGTCCAGGCATCTCGAAATGAACGGATCTTGAATTTGGCTCTCTTTTGTACTGTTTTTTTTTTTTTTTTTCTTGGACGGAACAGTTTGCAGGTTCCTGGGCTTTGGTTCCTACCTCCTTGCATAAAAAAAAGCTTGAAACGTGTTGGTTATTCTTGCAGAAATGCATTGGTATTTTTGGTTGAGCATTTTACCTAACCAGAGGCAGTCTCATATTACGAATCAGGCCTTCCCTTTAATCTGAAGAATGACGAGATTGCGTCAAATAATACTGAATATTTAAAAAGATAAACTGAAATGACAAAATGCATAGGGGAACTCATGATGCTTCTTTTACCGGATGGATACTATCTAATATGAGCATCTCTCGGCAACACTTCACATTCCACATGTTTCCATTTGTTATTTTTTTTTTAATCATCCCTGAAAATGCTTTCATTGTGTGCTGATAGAAAATGTGCGTTTGTCAAGTGACTGTAAAACAAACTGGCTGATTTATACATATTGCAAAGCTGATTCATCTGTAGAATGGTACAGAAAATAATAAGACTAATCAGTCTAACAGAAATTCGCCTGCAATTTTTCAGCATCCTTGATTACAACATGTTTACATATGACTGCTCTCATCTGAGGTAATGATGTATTTTACTATGGGCTACAAGGCTCAAAACAGAGCCACAGAGTGGTGGATCACTCCAGAGGGAAAAACAGAATGAATTAAATAAAATGTTGTTAGCCAACAACAGACAGATCGTTTTGAAAGCTCTGTTGGCTTAAGCCTTTAAGCAACTGAAGAAATCTGAGCGAATTTGAAGAAGGAAGGAGGCGAGGTAGGCCAGGGAGAAGGTGGAGAGATATGGTGGATGAGTGTGTGAGGAAGAGAGGTTTGGAAGTCAGTAAGCTTAGGGAAGTGACAAGAGATCGAGCTTGTTGGATGAATGTTGTGAGAAGTGTATGATCAGGGATTTGGCACCCTTTTTTAACGTGACAGAGCCCGAATTGACTCTATTGGATACGTTTATGTGAAGCCACAGAACGTGGTAAATGTTTTTGACGTTCCCGATAGAAGCAGGATTCCGGGGGCTTGAATGATGAGTGAATGGAAGCGTGGCCCATTGGCTTGGGCAAATTTGGGCTGTCTGGACATTGCTACTCCTCACCCTGCCCTAGGGTGGGAAAGGAGGTCCGGATGACGATGATGATGATGAAGAAATCCGACACCACTGATAAAACCAACATTACCTTCGAAACACAATCACTACCTGATCTCCTGGCAAATAGATCCAACAAATGGTCACGTAGTTCTTCCTGAGGCGTAACTGTACTCTTCTTGCATGCACTGCTTGGTGACTTCTTGACACAACCCCACAACTGTGTCCTGATGTATCTTCTTAGGACAGAGTCAAAAGTTGGCTATGATGATGGGTACTTCTTCCACTGAAGGGTCAACCAAGGCCTTGCCCACCATCACTCCTTCTTCTATTATGCCATTGCTCCTGTGCTCCACCAGTCGTGTGGCAGTGTGCAAAATGCTGTTGATCTTGCAGGGCAGCAGCATCTCTGACCCAGGGGGTGATAATTGTAGTCTGTGTGGTCGTCACTAGTAGACTTACATGCTCCACGGCCTTCAGCAGAACACTCCTTTCTCCTAGCCACATTTGCATCACATGGAAGTCAAGCAGACAGCAGTGGGACACCAGGTAGTCTACACCCTAGATGGAGGGGTCCTCGATTTCGGCAATATACATGGCAAGAGTCTTTTTCTTTCTTCAAAGCAATATCCTTTTCTTTTTTTTTTTTTTTTTTAATGCAAGCAAGAAGGAACCAAAGGCCAGAAGCCTGTATTATTATTCCCTCCAAGAAAAAACAAAAACAATATAACAGAGAGCCAAAGTCAAGATCTGTTCATTTCGAGATACCTGGACACACTCCACACAATTTCTGGAAAGTCTCCGAAAGCTGCCGATGACTCACCACATCCAGTTGCACCAAAGTCTGATCTGTTGGGCATCCAGCTCCTTCATTCTCTCTATTTCCCCCCCCCCCCCCACGAACCTGTCACTGGCACCGAAGTGGTGTGCTGGGTGCTGACCTTCAACCAAACATTCTTCAAGACCTTTTGGCCCTACTACTCCCTTCCTGCATTTTGCATCTCACTTTATCCTCCTCTATATAGGAAACCTCTTCCCTCACTTCTCTTAATTTGTCGGTTGTTCTCTCTACCCTGCTGTGTGCCACCTCTTGTTACTTCAGTTTCCTGGTCACACCCTGCAGCTCCTCTCATAATTGGTGAAGCTCCTGTCTCTGCCCAATTAGCCACTCCTCTAGTCTTGCAAAGTGTTGTGCTTGGGCTTCTTTTTGTTCTTGGAATTTCCTGTGGTCTTCTTTTTATATTTTTTCTTCTTCTAGCTGTGCTCTCAACACTATAAGTATATCTGCCAGAGATATGAAGGCTGTTTTGGCAGCCTGCCCACGCATCTCCATCCCTCAAGACGTATCCCACTTCAGACACCAAACTGTTATACCGTAGGATTCGTGGACATGTTGGGCATGATGCGTTGCTCAGCAAGAATGTTAGTCAAAGGCTACATAACACTTGAGGGACTTTTTCCTTCCAGGCAAAGCTGAGATACTCTAGCAAAACACTGTGGCTTCTCTTTCTCACGCAACCTCTGATCTAACTCACTACTACTTACTGACTAACTGTCCGCCACTCACTGCCAGAGGGCGAGAGGATCCTCTTAAATACCCCCAGCTCTACCACTAAAACAATACAGAAAATTCTAGAGTCTAGGAGAGAGTTTACATTCTTCTTAACAGTGCATTTAAATAAACATTGCACAATAACAGTAATGTCTATAACGAATTCCTAGGGCAAGATAGAAAATCAGACTTGTCGAAATTTCTGTAATGTTCCTCATATCTCCAAACATAAACACTAACCTAATCCTATGGCACAACAGTATTATAGTGTGTAAGCATTTCGGTATATAATTGCTTTAGTCTTAGGATATTAGATAACAATGCATGAAGTGCTTTGATTCTGTACATTTTATTCTTTACATACTCTCTATAAAAATAGATTACTGCACTGCTATACGTAATTGTGAATGTACACTTTTCCCTTGTTTTGGTAAGGTGCGTCACACACAAATGCACACAATATTCTCAGTATTGCATATTCAAATATTATCCCCTTGCATGCACTCCAAAGTTACAAACGAAAGGCACTAAAGCTAATTTGCATGTAGACTCCAACACAACACAGACCAGCGGTGAGAATGGCACCATTAATAGTCAACACCAGGTAGTAAAGAGGTGAAACGCGATGCCAAACTTGGAAGTAAATGAGTACTTTTATTATACTGCGTTTACTGTACAAACAATGTACAATTTAGCGAATATGATGCGTTGTTAAATTTAAACTGAATATCTTTTTGAAATATTCAGCAAGTTGCATTCGAGTTAAAATTTTACTGAGTAAATTACTCTCTTGCAAACGAATATGATGAGGCAGAAGTAAGTACTGTAATGTTGCGTACACATTTTTATTGATTAGCAGTGACAGGATGTTTTTTTATGTAATCAAGTTGTAAGTTACACAAAGTCAAATGCAGTTTCATAACTACGTGAAATTCATTTGATATTATTATCTGCAATTGCCGATGTATTATTTTAGTGTTAATCTTGCTGCTTAGAGGAGCCACAGGAATCACATTATGTAACAAACACCAATCTCTCTCTCTCTCTCTCTCTCACAAACACACACACACACACACACACACACACACACACACACACACACACACACAATTCCCATCACCAACACCATCACAACACTGTTACCAAGAAAACAACTGCACTATCTCCACCACCACCACCATCACCACCATCAGCAGCACCTACTCTACCTCCAACACCCCACCAACAACCGCACCTGCCGCACCACCACCATCACCACTACCAGGGTAGGTAGAAAACTTGGGAGAAATTCCTTATTGGATCAGTATTGGATGTGCAAGTTTTTCCATCAAGTTCGCATTCAGTTTTTTATCAATGTCACCCATATTAATTCTTAGTTTACAGGATATTAAATCACCAACTCTCTTAACTCTCCTAAGAACGCAATACAGACAACACACCAGCATTGACAACACCCTCTCATACTGACAGACAACACAACAGTATTGACAACACCCTCTCATACTGACAGACAACACACCAGCATTGACAACATCCTCTCATACTGACAGACAACATACCAACATTGACAACACCCTCTCATACTGACAGACAACACAACAATATTGACAACACCCTCTCATACTGACAGACAACACAACAATATTGACAACACTCATACTGACAGACAACACACCAATATTGACAACACCCTCTCATACTGACAGACAACACACCAATATTGACAACACCCTCTCATACTGACAGACAACACAACAATATTGACAACACCCTCTCATACTGACAGACAACACAACAATATTGACAACACTCATACTGACAGACAACACACCAATATTGACAACACCCTCTCATACTGACTACATAACATCAGGCTGACAACACAAGACCTTTCTGACAACACAGTCCGAGAGAAAAGTATATAAGTAAACGACAGCGAGAAGTAACTAATATGTCCCTCCACCCACCCCCCACACACACTTGCGTATCACACTTACAGTATGTTTATTCGTTTACCTGACTTTTCACCCCTCTCTCTCATCTGCCTCATCACCTCCTGCCCTTCCCTTCTGTTGTCTTTATATACGATGCCCCACCATTGTTGCCCAAAGTCTGACTGAATTAATGTTTGAGAAGTGTAATTATGCCTCGATAACTGACCCGCGAGAGAGAAATGGTGGGTGAGGAAGGGAGGAAGCGAACGAGTGGAGTGGTGGAGTGTGGTGTGTTGTTATGTGGAGGAAGATGGTGTGCTGTGATGTGAAGTGTGGCGTGTTGTGATTTGGACTGTGGCTATGTGGAGTGTAGTGCGTTGTGAAATAATGATATTCTGTGATGTGGAGTATGGTTGTTGTGATGTGGAGTTTTGCGATGTTGAGTGTGGTGTGATGTGATGTGGAGCGTGGTGTGGTGTGATGTGGAGCGTGGTGTGGTGTGATGTGGAATGTGGCGTGGTGTGATGTGGAGTGTGGTTTGGTGTGGAGGCGAGTGTGGTGTGGTGTGATGTGTAGGTTAGTGTGTTGAGATGTGGAGTGTGGTGTGGAGTATTGAATGCTGTCATATGCACTGTGGTAGGACGAATCTCCTTGATGTGGTGTGAACTAATGCCATACTACATCACATCACTGGCATTGTGTCAAGTGATGCGGTGTTGTTTGTTGTGTAAATACATGAGATGCTTCCCACAATGGCTACCCGGCTCACCATCTCAGCACACCACCGCCACCACCAACACACACCAGTCCATAACGCCATCGTCACGCCACACACACCTGAACACAACAGATAATAAGATCCGGATAAAGTCAAATGAGTTATTGGACATAGTTAACTAACCGCATAATCGTTGCTGAAGAAACTACTGTATATTGTGATGTGATGGGCGACGTAATCCACAATGTTCATTATTACTCAGCGGATTAATTGTGTTGTGTCTCCGCTCAGTTCCGCGGTAAAAAGAAAATGTGTTTTGCTGTGGGATTAACACCAATGGATGGTGTATTAGGCTTCTGAATTTGGTTATGCCATTGTAGTAGTCCATATTAGTTAAAATCTTCGCTGACAGTCAGATTTTCCTAATAAATAAATTTGGATCCTCAAAATTAATTGTACTGAATAGTCTCTCTGACAGTTAGGTGATCTACTATAGCCTACTCGATCTCATCTGAAAAGAGAGGAGCCTTAAGCTTTTGAAAGATGACGACTGATTGGTTGTCCGAGTGCATTAATTGGTAACGATGTATTTTAAAAATTATTATAAGGGTTACAATAATTGTTTCTGACGATAATATTGCTCAAATAAAATATATGTTTCCTTATTTGCACAGATTACTTTAATAACGAGGCGATACAAAGTCAGCTAGAGGGCCTAGATTCTTGTGAAATTTTCATTCTTTTGCCAAATCAGCATTTTCGGACAAAGTTTTACGAGTTCCATGATTCTTTCCCCATGTTAAGGCAAATTACGGTAAATTACACGTCTTTACTATAACATGACGTTGATTTGGCAAGAGAACTGAAAATTTCTCATGGATCTAGGCCTCCTGATAGACTTTGTAAGGCCTCGTTTTTAAATTAAAATATGCAAATAACAATACATATATTTTATTTGAGCAAACTTATCGTCAGCAACGGGTGCTGTAATCCTTATTACAAAGATTATTTAAAATTCATCGTTACTAATGAATGCACTTGGACCACCAATCAGCTGCCGTCTTTCAAAAGCTTAAGGCTCCTCTTCTCAGATGAGATCGAATGGATTTTAGTCACAGTATTCATAATATTCAATAATGTAATATTTAGGTTGCTTGAAAAATATATGTTCTCGGTATGAATACGACAAAAGAAGTACTGAATGCTTCGTATTCCTCGACGAAATTGTAATACTGTTCGATAGTATTATTCTATTTAATAATGCAAATGGTCAGTGACAGTGACACTATGGAGTTCTTGGGAAAATGAGGGATGCTGTGTTTGGCATCGTGGCTTAGCAAACTGATCTGCTGTTCTTCTCATTATGACTTCGCCTCAAAAACGTAATGAGGGATCATTATTTGAAAGACCAAGTTTACCTATACCACCGACAGATAACTAACGAGGGATTCAGGCTTTTATTCAGCAAATGTAATAAACTGAACCAAAGTTGAGGACACACACACAATTTATAAACTATTACTAAAATGAATACTATATGAATGAGAGGAGGGTGAATACTTCGTAATGGAAACGAAGGAAAAACTGAAAACTACAAGAGGATGGAAACAGCTGTTGTTTTTATTGCTTAAAGTTGGTCTGTCTGTGGATGGATCTGGAGCCCTCATGCGGCAGTCAGCCCGTTATCAGAGACAGAGCAGGGTCCTTCCCACGGCGAGGGGCAGGGAAACATGAGGAGGTTCTGCTTCGACGTGGACGCCGCAGCTGCTCAACCTAGAGTACACAACACCGCCTGTGTAGACTCCTCTTCAGCCCCAGAGGGAAACGGTAAATTGCAACAGTAGGGGAGAGGGAGATCCAGAGCAACTGACATGGGAAGACAGAGGCGTTATTGGAGATGGGAAAAGAGAGGGTAAGGAAGGGCAGAGAAAGGGCTTGGTACTTGCAGTGGGTGAGGTAACTGGATGGCAGGTTATATGACGACCAAGAGATTGCTCTCCTGTATATTACTCATCATCATCACCATCATCGTCCGGACCTTTCCCACTCCAGGGCAGAACGTAAACAACCTGCCAGATCTCTTCACTGTAACTCGTGGGACCTGAGAGTAAAGGCCTTACTATACTGAGAATTAGATTGTTAAACACCTGTGAATATCATTTTAAACCACTGAAATGGTAAAAACGTATTTTTGCCATGTCCCAGAATTTACTGACATTTACGGCACGTTTTCAGCTTCCCGGTAAGTTAGTATCTATCTATCTATCTATCTATTGCCAGACGCCTCAATCCCTTTTGGGTAGGCCACAAACAAATCGCCTCCAAGTCGCCCTGTCCCCCGCCATTTCACTCCCCTGCTCCCAACTCACACCCCCCTCTCTCATATACCTCTCCACCCCATCCCTCCATCTCATCCTCGGCCTCCCCCTCCCTCTTTCCCCTTCCATCTCACTCACATACACTCTCTTCGTCAGTCTTTCACCCTCCATCCTCTCCACATGGTCAAACCACCTCAGTGTGTTCCTCATAACGCTTCCTATCACATCCACATCCACACCACAACGCTCCTTTATATCCTCATTCGTCAGCCTGTCTCTCCATGTGACTCCACAGGCTCCTCTTAAATAACTCATTTCCACGGCTCTCACTCTTGACTTGTGTCCTTCCAACAACGTCCAAGCTTCACTTCCGTACGTTAGAGTTGGTATCACAATACTGTCATGTAGTAACTTTTTCACTTCCATGCTCACTTCCCTGTTTCTTATCACTGCTTTCAAAGATCCAGCAACCTTTCTTCCCTGCTGTACGCTTTCAAGCACTTCACCCTCCAAACCTCCATCCTTACTCATCACACTACCCAAGTACTTAAACGTACTCACATTTTCCAATTCCTCACTATCCAACCTCGCTGTACATTCATTGACTTCACCTCTCTCAAAGACCATCACTTTACTCTTCCCTACATTCACCTTTAGATTCCGTTTCTTACACACTCTCTCAAACTCATCCACCAAGCCTTGCAGCTCCCCTTCGTCTTCACTCAACAATACAGTATCATCTGCAAACAACAGCACAGGGAGTTTCCAAACACTATCCTCTCTCACCCGGGCCACTCCAACATCCACTACCCTACTTGTACCTCATTTATTACCCCATCCATGTACAGATTGATCAACCATGGAGACATGACACATCCCTGTTTCAACCCAACTTTCAAAGAGAAAAATTCACTTAGTTCACCATCCACACGCACTGCAGCCTTCGCACCATCGTACATACTCTTCATAGCATTCAACAACTTCCCATCTACTCCATATATTCTTAACACTCTCTACAATCCTTGTCTATCCACCCTGTCATATGCTTTCTCCAAATCCATGAAAGCCGCATACAACTTCTTTCCCTTCTCTAGAAACTTTCCACTAAAGATCTGAGAATGAATATCTGATCTACACAACCTTTTCCCTTCCTAAAGCCTCCCTGTTCTTCTCCAACTAATTTCTCTGTTCTTTCTCTAACTCTGTCAATAAGTATCCTACCATACACTTTTCCTATTATACTAAGAAGACAAATGCCCCTATGATTATCACACACTTCTTTTTCCCCTTTTCCTTTGTACAAGGGACTTCCAATCCTCCGGGACTCTACCTTCCTCCCAGGCCAATCAACACATCTTCCACATCCATTCTACTACTATCTCTCCCCCATGCTTCAGCATTTCACCACACACTCCATCAATTCCTGGGGCTTTCCCTGATTTAACTTTCTTCATTGCTTCCACAACTTCTATCCTACTGATTTCTTCCTGTCTTCTCACCTCCCTCCTTCTCCCAGCCATTCCCCAGCCACTTATACTCGCATTACTTCCATCCTCTACGTTCAACAATTCCTTAAAATGTTCCCTCCATCTGCTCACTTTTTCTCCCTTCTCCACTAGTAATCTACCATTTTTATCTTTCACTCCCCTGCTAACTTCACTTCCACCCTGTCTTACTCTTTTCACCTCTCTCCAGAACATTTTCTTACAGTCCCTCCACTTTACACTCAAATTCCTTCCAAATTCCTCATCCACTCTCTTCTTACTCTCTCTTACTAATCTTTTCACCTCTCTCTTTCTTTCTACATATAACTCTCTCTTCCGCCTCTCAACCTCTTCCACGCCCCTATTTCTCATCCATTCATTGTATGCTTTCTTCTTTTGTGTCACAGCCTGTTTCACCTCTTCAGTCCACCACGCTGTTCTTTGCACCCCCCTCCGTCTTCCCTTCCTTCCACACACCACATCACATGCTGCACATATTTCTTCTGTAAATATTCTACACACACCTTCCACGTCTCCCATCTGCTCCAATTCATATTGGAGCAGGTGTAAGTTAGTAACGTACATTAATTTCCTTATATAACAATTATAGAACTACGTACTATTTCTCCAATAATCATGTAAAATTCACAAATAAGTATTTTTAATATTTTCAGGTGACGTAAGTTCAAGTGGAACATGTTGATATACCATTATATATTATGCAAGTACATTGTCATTGCTTTTCCTTCAGTACCTTCATTCATTAAAGAGTAAGACTTCCTTATTCGGCCAATGCAGTGTAGATCAACTCGTTTCATTATAAACTAAGAACACCACTGTAGTAAATGGTGTGCTGAGGACAATACTTTTTTTTTTTTTTCAGTCTAAATATTCTATGCATCAGTACATGAACTATTTTGTATATACGCATTTTATTATTTACATGCAGTCCATAAAAACAAGCTACTGAACTCTAGAATGCAGCTGTAAATGTAATACACGTTGTTTGGATGTTGAACAAGAGCATTTACATTAAAAACTGCAACCATCCATTGCTTCACTTAAACGCGTCACACGAGTATACTGTACAAAAGCATTCTGAAGGTAAAATAATAATGATGACAATAATTTACATATAAATAGACTCCAACAAACTACTGACCACCGGTGAGAATGGTACAATTGATAACCAACACCAGGTAATGAACAGGTGAAATTCTGCTCCAAACCTGCACTTTCAATATGTCAAATATACTGGCACTGCAGAATTTATTGATCATTTTGTTTTTCCATACTCAAACTGAATATGTTATGATCAGCCAAACACATCCGATTGATAGTTTTACCCAATTCATAACTGTTCTGGAAATAAACTGAAGAGAAGAGAATACTGATCTTTCCACAATTTTATTTGAAACTAACAACTTCAGAGATGGTCCTCCTTTACCCACGAACTATGCTACATAATGATACATAAAACTTCATGGGTACTCATGAAATTTAAATGCTTTCGATTTATAAAAGAAAGTAATGATTTCAGTGATAATCAAACTATTCAGAAGAAGAATATCTACACACACACACACACACACACACACACACACACACACACACACACACACACACATACACACACACACACACCGTCCCTATCCCCCTCACCCATCAGCAACTCCTATCCAAGACACAATCACCACCCATTCGCTGCCGTGGAGGACGGCTGCCACACCTCACCATAAGAACCTGGCAACATGATGCTCTGAATTATCGGGGCTGGATTGGTTTACGATCGAGAATGAAGACGAGGCAGACAGTAATATGATGATCAGCGGCAGTCAAGGTAAAATTAAGGACATCATTGTTAGGTAATGATTGCAACATTTAGAGTACAGAGAAACTCAATACAGCTGATCTATAGCAAGTTCATTAAGGTAGTGCTTCTCTCTCTCTCTCTCTCTCTCTCTCTCTCTCTCTCTCTCTCTCTCTCTCTCTCTCCTAATCCATGTTCAGTAAAGTAGTGTGCTTACAAGAGAAAAATATAAGCAACGCTACGCTGTTGCACCACTTCACCTGACGAAGCACATACCCTCCACCTCCCTGCAGACCTAACCAAGCACATAACTGCCCTCACCCACCTAATCTTTTCTGTTAGAGGTGGGCATAAGGAGAACGTCTTGAGGACACATAACCTGGGCCCTTCAGATTTCTTGTGCACGTCACATTGAAATCTCTTATTTTTTTTTTTTTTTTAACTTTTTCATTTTTAAAAAAATCAGACACAGCATTCTACCTAACACAAGGCACCAGTTAACTATAAGACACAACTATGTGAAATTTCATGTCTCTATAGTGAATACTTTCTGAGTCCTGGCCCAGAAACAAAATCTCTTCACCCGACCAGCCACCCTGCTGCTGTGCTGCCCAACTCAACGGACGGACACCAATTGATCCCAGTGATAACAACACCCTCCTCTGACTCTGTCAGGTGGAGGGTAAAAATGTGCTCCGTGGCTTTGTGGCATGACTGTTAATGTTGACAAAAGTGCGTCTAATATTGCCTCAAGTACTACTATTCAGCCACCCATCCATCAACCAGTACAAATGCTATCACTATTATCAAGCGTTGTTCCATCAGTACTATAGTCAGCACCACCACCCACTCTCATACGTCCACCTCTCACTCTAGCACATCGTCCACTCATAACGCCACCATCTACATAACCTATTACCATCACTGTTACAACTACCAGCACTAATGCAACCACTACCACTAGCAAACCACAAACATCACCACCACCACAGCTAACAACGTCAGCAATAACAACAAGAACAGTTGATCTAGTTTTACAACGTCGACCACCACCAAGAAGAGCTACTGTATTACCACAACTACCACCACCACCGCGGTAAACAAACAAATAAAAAACTTGCAAGCTCATGTTATAATTTACGCTCAGTGTCACTCTCATCCTTATTTACGCGGAGTATAATGCGTTCTGAATCTCCAGCCCCCTTAGAGTTTTTCTCGCATACACATTACGAACAAGATATCAACACTGACAACACCATAATGACCACACTACACACCACTGACAACACAACTTTCTGACAACACAGCTCAAGAGAAACGATAGTACAGACATGATGAAGAGAAATACGTGAACATGCCTGACACACTTGCCTGACACACTGGTCCATCACACCTTTTTACTCAGTTATCTGCCTGTCAACCCTACTCACCCACCTGCCTCACCTCCTTCTGCCTATCTATCTGTCTGCCTTACTATCTATCTGTCTTTATATATGAGGCCTTACCACTATCGCCCGGCGTTTGGCTGAATCAGTGTTTGAGAAGTGTAATTATAGTTTCATAATTGACCCGCATGAGGAAAATGGTGGGTGGTGGATGGAGTAGGCGGAGATGCGCTGTGATGTGGAGTGTTGTGAGTTGTGATATCATGTGCGATATGAACTGTTGCGATGTGGAGTGTAGTGTGTCGTGATGTGGAGGAAAGTAATGTGGTGTGATGTGAGCTATGGTGACTTGTGATGAGGACTTTTGTGATAATGAATGAGATATGGCGTGATGCGGAGCGTGGTGTGTTGTGGAGTAATGTGCAGCGTGGTGTGGTGTGATATGGGGTGTGGTGTGGTGTGATGTGGGGTGTGGTGTGATGTGGAGTGTGGTGTGATGTGGAGTGTGGTGTGGTGTGATGTGGAGTGTTGTGTGATGTGATGTGGAGTTTGGTGTGGTGTGGAGCAGCGTGTGCTGTGCTGTGCAGTGTGGTGGGGTGAAGTGTTGTGATGTGGTGTGACCTAATGCCACACTACCTCATGTTACTGGTGCTGTGTGGTGTGATGTAATTTGGTGCTGTGTGTTGAGGATATTATCAGATGCTTCCTACAATGGCTGCCTGACCCACCATCTCAGCACACCACCACCAACAACAACACACACCAGCCCATAACACCATCATCAGCACCACACACGCCTGTACACAGCCTAGTAAGAAGATCCAGGTAAAGTCAAATAAGTTACTGAACAGAGTAAAGTGACTCATCTCAACCAATAATTATTGCGGAAGAACCTGCTGTATTTTGTGCTGTGGTGGCTGACATAATTCACAATACTCGTTGTCATTCAAAGTTTTTTTTTCTTCCTCCATGCAATTTCCTGCCATCTATTTCACTCAGCCTGACAGGTAATTGGGAAATAGATGTACTGGGCTTCGGGAATTGTTCTTGTTGTTGCTATTTTTCAACAGTATTTACAAATTTAATAATGGAGATGACCAGTCAGACTATCGAGTTATTTGCCACATCGTTATATGGCAAACTGAATTGCTTTTTGTATGGGAAGCCTGAGTCCAGAGAGATTAGTTGCTGGAAATGTTTCTTGCAGGTTGTTGACTGGATGAAGACTTTTGAAGGATGAAGTGGTTACGACGTGTGATTGTGGTGGTGTGTGGAATGGATAGGATTTAGTGCAAATCTGTGGACCTTTTGGGGGTTTCTTTGAGATAAAGGATAATAATGAAGAAATAACATAAATAGACCTTTTTCTCTCTCTCTAAGGTAAAGACTTCACTGTTTTTTTCTGGGTTACGCAGTCGATCGTGCTCATGAGAGGCTTGAACCGGAAATGCTTTTGTGTCGTAATATACTGGTGCCGTACTTGTAATTTTTATGCATGGAGAGAGAATTTTGTTACCACTCTTATAACATCATTAGATGTTATATGAACCTTGTTAAAAACTGCGTCATTTGTTGCTTGGGGAACAACTTTTCTTGTAAACGGTAGTTAATTATTAATTTCATCTTGATTCTTGAAGGTTGTGCTTACGAGGCTTTTCTTTACTATACACGGTGTCAACTGTCACTTGTTCTTCTCAGTTTTGTTGAACGGTTTGATGCTCCAAGGAGAACACTCTTTTTCTCTCCATGTCTTATTCTTATACCCTAATCGCACACTCTTCCAGAAACTGCCTAACGCGATTCACGAAACATTTTTGTCACCACCATTCTGGACGACCGATTTGATTAGACGGGTAGCAAGAGACAGTTTATTAGAAATGAAAAAAAAAAAAATCCCACTGCACAAAATTATATATATATATATATATATATATATATATATATATATATATATATATATATATATATATATATATAAAAAGGTAATGAAAGCAAAGGAGAGAAAATGAACACTGGCAAATTGTCGGAGATGCAAAATTGGAGTAATAACGAGTGAATAAGAAGACAGGAGGCGAGAGGTAAAGGGAATTTCTTTTGGAAATGAAAAATCTGAGCTAATGAGGGTCTGGCAAAGCAAATGAATGCAAATCTGACGAAAAATAACATGGAAGGTTGAGTCGGAGGAATCTGAGAGGGTAAGAAATAAAAATAAGGAAATTCCTGCAAAAAGTGACAAGAGAAAAATGTAGGTAAAGTGACGATGTGCCGGAAGTGTGTGAGAAGTAGGATGTGTTAAAAGAATGATTGACTCTGAGGGATGGAAAATACTAGTTTTATATGTGATTCAGTACATTAAAACTGATGTGTGAAGAAATGAGGAAGCCGTAGAATTTCAAGAAATATGGAGCTTTAGAGTGGATTATCGTGGAGAGTTTAAAAGATGAGTAAAATAATAATAATAGTAATAATAATAATAATAATAATAATAATAATAATAACAACAATAATAATAATGATAGTAGTAGTAGTAGTAGTAGTAGTAGTAGTAATATTAATAATCATCATCATCATCATTATCATCATCATCCGGACCTCCTTTCCCACCCAAGGGCAGGGTGAGGATAATAATATAATAATAATAATAATAATAATAATAATAATAATAATAACAATAAAATAATAATAATAATAATATTAATAATAATAATAATAACAATAAAATAATAATAATAATAATAATAATAATAATAATAATAAAACTGTTAGGCAAACAAGCAAGTGCATAACGAAGTAAAATTGTTACCAGATTCATGGCTGATGAAACAATTCAGTGAGATGATATTACGAGAGGATGAGAAGCGAAAGGGAGTATGCTGGAAACACGTTTAAGGTAAACTACACACACAGACACACACACACAAACACACAAATATCTATCTATTTATCTATCTGTATCTGCACATCTGCATCTATCTACTGTATCTGTCCATCTATCTATCTATTAAAGAACAAGGATATCATGAGGGACGTCCTACTTCTGAAGCCTGTCATGGTGTTGCCGCGTCCTGGCCGTCCTTGTGCACCCTCACCTCACCTTACAGAAAGCTGTAGAATTCTTTTTTTTTTGGGGGGGGGGGAATTTTCTGACTG
Organism: Coenobita brevimanus; assembly: GCF_032717465.1. NCBI lineage: Eukaryota > Metazoa > Arthropoda > Malacostraca > Decapoda > Coenobitidae > Coenobita > Coenobita brevimanus. Next base: position 27,593,690 of record NC_136959.1, on the reverse strand, counting down.
ACTTAGCTTGCCATTTCGTGTTTCAACTGATCCAGCTTCGTCTTGCTTGATTTTTTTTTTTTTTTCCTCTTTGCCTGCAAGTCTGGGAGATTTATTTCTGTGCCACCTTGATTCTGTGCCATGGTACAGTATGTTATGCTCTCATATCAAATCAGTAAAAGAAGCGCAGTTTTTAAAGTTAATATTTGGTAGCTCTCCCTATATTCTTTAGGATGTGTAGGAGGCAAGTAGATTTTCAGCTCTGAATTCTTCCCAACACTGACGGAAGTCTGCTTCCACCATTATGAGAGAAGAGGTGTCACTTTAGCCAACTTGGCCTTATGAAAACCATTTATTTATCTATAGATGAAAAGTTTTTGTGTCTAAACGTCAGTATCTATGTGTGTGTGTGTGTGTGTGTGTGTGTGTGTGTGTGTGTGTGTGTGTGTGTGTGTGTGTGTGTGTGTGTTTGCCTATTTGTATGTCTGACAATGTGTGCGTCTGTGCTTGGGTGTCGCGATGTTCTGTGCTATCTGATCCTTGGCAGAAGTATTTCTTTTATGATATGGCAACACACCCACAAAATGTCCTCTCATTTGATCACAGCACTGAATGTCACTTCTCATGACTTCGGTCTTTATAGTTTTTGGCAAAGTGGATATTGCTCTTCTTTTACCGCAGACTTCTCAGGAGTTAGGCTACTTCTAGGTAAAGTAGCTCCTACAACTCTGCACTGCTCTCCGCGCCCAGCAAGCCTTCTGGTGGGCTACCGGGTTACCCTGGCGAACAGCTGGGTGGCCCACCAGCGGACCCTGGTGGGTGGCAGTTGTCCACCAGGATGCCCCTGGCAAAAACCATCCCCACTGACCGGACTAATGTCTGGCCCGGCTCCCTCTGTAGGAGGGAGATATCTTTAATTAACAACAACCTACAACTCATTGCTCGCCGTACCCAGCGAGCCCTCTGGTGGGCAGCTGGGCTGCCCACTAGGGGACCCTGGTGGATGACAAAGTTGATCACCAGCGGACAACCCTGGCAAAAGCCATGCCCATTGACCGGGCTGATGTATAGTCCTGGAGGGATAAATCTTAAAACGAACGACCGATCCTACTACTGATATCCTAATGTAATGAGTACTAGACAGTGGAAAGAGATGCCCCCTTCGATAAATTTGCTACAGTCACAGGAAAAACAAAACTGCTAAGAAATAATGCCTTTATTACTGGATGAAGACACGAGATGGAATTGAATAGTAAATGAGTGCATAGGGTGGAGAGGCATATGGGAAGGGGATGTGTGAGTTGGAGTGTGAGGACTCCATATTATAATTACAAATCATAATAGATAGATAGATAAATAGATAGAGAGACAGATAGAAACAGCAAGATAGATGATGAGAAGGTATTGTATCTGCGAGAATCGAGCAATGCTAAACATGCTTACACACTCTTTAACTCAAGGAATGGTTTATGGGCACACGACAGCGTCTCGTGACCATACACGCACATACACACATACTCACACACAGGTTTCTAGAACTTTCCAACCACAGTGTAACACACGTGACACAACCCCTGCTACACCACTCGCTGGTGCAGTGGTAACGTTCTCGCTTGCCAACTGGTGGACAGGAGTTCGCGCCTTGCTCAGGTTGCGAAAAGTTTCACTGACGAAGTGGGTGGTTACTGGCCCCCTTGAGCAAGGGGACGGGTGTGTGCGTGTGTGAAGGTCACAGCCTTGCCCTTAGATCGGACTATATGAGCTCTCAGCTCCCTTCTGGGATGGTAAAAGCTGACGATCACGACCATCAAGTGATCCTGACCAACCCGGTGAATTACCAGAATTTAGGAAGCAGAGCTGAGAAGGAGACAGGCCATAGAACCAGCAGGTAGTAGGAAGAACAAGCCTAGCAAATGGGCGAGAGGGAAGAGAGAGAGAGAGAGAGAGAGAGAGCGAGACAAGGAGGTAGCTTGAGGGACTCTTACTTATACTTCACTCGTGTGTGTGAGACTTTGTTAATATTTCCAAGACAAATAAAAATAGTCCCATACTATTCTTTACCTCTCCTGCCATTGCATGACAAATGGGAACGAATATTATCTACTTACAAAACTACTCAAGTATAACAACCGCTCGTCCACAAGTCTAATATATATATATAACTGATCTACAAAACATCACTACAACAAACTACAAAGTTATTTATGACATTTGGTTGGCAGCGAAAGTATGGACCTCGTCTTCGAATCAACAGTGAATTTCTACAAAAGCAGGCGAGACTCTACAAGATTAGCTTCAGTCCTACGATGAATTCCTACAAAATACAAGCCCACGAGTGTACAATTGATTCTGCATTATCAAGAGTGAAAACAAAAAAATACCTCTCACAACCAACAGCTCACAACCAGCTCCTGACAGTATTCTCTCCAACCAGCCCCCTCCGTCTCCCCGATCATCATGCTGATGTAGAGGTGAAGAGGTCACAGGACGTCTTGCCAGTAGTTTAACAAAATACTGATACAAACAATCTTGCAATTTCTACGACGAACCAACGAACTACAACAATCTATGATCAACTACAAGTAACAACTCTATGAGTCGTCTGTATAATCTACACGCACCTACAAGTAGCGACAGTCTTCATCCCACAACGAGTAAATCACAAGAAAAAAGGACCACGAATACCTCGAGAAAGAAAAATAAAACAAACAAACGAAGAGTGAGACACGACTCACAACTCACAACCATCTGACCTCACCCTCCTTTCTCTCCTACCGTCCCCCAACCTCCACTGCTGACGCAATCAAGAGGTCAAGACGACGAAGCAAATACCAAGCCCATATTCACAACTCATCTTACTTATCTTCACTGAAGTTACTCATCGCTACTCATTTACTCACCACAGCTACCAGTGTGGGAAGTCGACGTCACCATACGTGTGCTGAGACGACGCCAAGCCGTGTGTCTGACACCCCACAACACGTCAATCAACCCGTGAAGAACAACGCTATCACCACGTGCAACACCACTCACACCATTTCCACCACGGTAAAAATTAGTGAGTTACATAGTTACTTCATTTATACACTACACAGTGATAGACAAAAAACTTCTGCACAAACATATAGAACGTGCTGTATAGTTACAACTTAAATACATATACCTACTTCAATTATCTTCATAATTCAATCATTAAACACTTGCACCAACAATAAATATTCTACACAGTATATATTCATTCATTTATTATAGCATTTATTTACTACCAACGAGTGTTACCATTTGTACCTACATATAATACGTGTTTCATACATACAGCTATACATTATTACATCTACAAAGTAATAAAGAAAATATACCATCACAGTTACTCAGTGAGCGATTAAAGTATTAAACATTTATTAATTAAAGCCACCTTGTGGAAAAAGATAAATTAAGTTACAAGGAAAACCAGAAAAAAAAAATGGCCAACACAAATGATGTCAGCAAGAATGAACATCTTCAACACGATCGTGAAGACAATGATTTCCACACAGTGGTGACACATATATTGCCCACGATAGGTACAAGTGAAGAACAAGTCAGTGTATATAGTTAATACTGTATATAGTGTACATATATTTTTTATATAAAATAACAAAATATGGGACCATATAATATCATTTTCAGTAATATCTGTGCAATATAAACTAAACCTTAAAAAAGGGTCCCAAGGGATTTAACCAGCAATTATGCAACCATGAACAACACAGAAAAAGCGTAGACAAACGAAGAAAAACAAACTATAGAAAATCAATACATACAAAAAAAAAAAAAAAAAAATACAGTACAATCACATAACAAACAAATGAAAATAAGTTTAAGTGTTACTACAAATGCCAAATATACCACATAAACTCCTTCTATAAGTAAAACAAAAAAAACAAATTGTTGTCTCCACAAGCAAGTGGCATGGCACATCATCACATAAACTCCTTCTATAAGTGAAATAAAAAGCAAATTGTTGTCTCCACGAGCCAGTGGCATGTCACATCATCACTATCATCGACTGCAGCATGACCGGATTCAGTGTCAGGACTGCAATTATTACAATTATGTAACTACAAACAATATGTAACAATTATATAACAGTTGCATTAACAAAATGTACTTACAGTTATAAGGCCAACACAATTATGTAACAGTTGCATTAACAAGATGTAACTTTTATGTAATTTTAACTACAATTATAAGGCCAACAGAATTATGTAACAATTGCATTAACATAATGTAACTACAATTATAAGGCCAACACAATTATGCATTACCACAATATTATGTAGCAATTCACAATGTTACAATTATGTATTACCACATTGTTACTACAATATTATGAAAAGTCATACAATTTTACCACAATTCTGTATTACCAGAATCACCATACAAGTTAGGTGAAATATTAGACATTACTAAAGGGATAACTCAATATGTAATGTATAACCTAGCAGTATTACCATTGCACAATTATATATGTATGTCTGTTATACATACACATCTTACAAAATGTCATACAACAACCATTGCATTTATTCAAATATGTATACAACTTGTTTAAAATGTAATATTACTGGATCAGTACAATATTAACATGAATATTATATGTATACAGTATTATAATCAATATTATGTACTAATAGATTAGCACTTGTCAGTGATCATTGCTGTCAGAGGACCTTCAGCGACGTGGCCGAGCAATGTTAGGACTCAATATTATAATTACAAATCATAATAGATAGATAGATAAATAGATAGATAGACAGAGCTCCAGGCAAGCCTGGGAAAAGGAAATGATCTTGCAAGTTAACTGAGGAAATGTTGACAATACACAGGAAGTAGCAAGTCAGGGGATGATATAGGTAGTGTGTCAGCGAGATAGCATACGAACAAAGCCTAGTGACCATACACACACATACTCACACACAGGTTTCTAGAACTTTCCAACCGCAGTGTAACACACGTGACACGACCCCTGATACACCAGAATTTAGGAAGCAGAGCTCAGAAGGAGGCGAGCTATAGAACCTACAGGTAGTGGAGAGAGTGAACAAGAAGAGGGGTCCAACTAGACTTAGTGTATTCAGTCTCTGTAATACATACACTGCTCAAGATCTTCTCTGAAGATAATAAATCAAGATAAACTCCCTGTATTCATCTTTAAATCCTACTACAAGAATCGAGATTCACATCTAAATCAGCTTCTTCCAGAAAAGTTACTTTCTTCCTTATTTTTAGACACAGGCTCTTCAGTGAACTTAATAACACAAGAAGAAATAAATAGATTTCTTAAAAATAAGAAGAAAGTAACTTTTCTGAAAGAAGCTGATTTAGATTTATATACGGTAGATGGAAAAAAAATTACAGTAAAAGGTATGATAAGGTTAAATATCAGTTTCACAGAGACTACAAGATCAATCTCTGCATTTTTCTATATCGTTGAAAACTTAGCAATTAAAGCTCATATGTTACTGGGCTTAAGATCCATGAGAGCAGAGAACATAACTATACTCCCACAAATGAATGGCATAGACTTTGACAATGAATTCATAGAGGAAATACCATTAGAGCCCTCACTGATTAGTAAAAGAGAACCAAAAAGAATTGGTAATATTAGAAGCTTAAACAAACATACACAAACAGATGAGTGTATAGACCCACTCCCACCACCAGCCCCAGCCTCCAGAATTAGAGACCCAGGTAACAGTACTGATTTATCAGTTTTTCCACCCCATCTCATCAATGATTTAGTTATACCACCTAATTCCTATATGAAAGTTACCATAAAGAGCAAATTACGGAATAGTACTGTTCTTGTCTTAGAAGAATTATGTAAAGTAAATGGATTGTCAGTAGAAAACGCATTATGTCAGATGAACGACGAAGGGCAAACTCAGATATTCATAATTAATCACATGAATGGGGAAGTTCAGTTGAAAAAGGGGATTTGCATAGTTAATATTGAAAAATGTCCCGCCCCTGTGAAGGAAATAGTTATAGCTGGAGTGACAAGTGAGATAAAATCTACGGATAGAGAAAGCATAAAAAAAATTTAATTCACTCAGGTGAATTTGATGAAGAAAATGACTTGTTAACCCTGCTGGAAACACAAAGGGACACCGTAGCATTACCCGGAGAACAATTATGGTGTACTAACCTGATTAATCACAAGATTAATGTGCACCCAGAAACACCACCAATTTTTGTACCAGCCTACCGCATCCAACTGCTGCCACCAAATGTGAATCTCGATTCTTGTAGTAGGATTTAAAGATGAATACAGGGAGTTTATCTTGATTTATTATCTTCAGAGAAAATCTTAAGTTGAGCAGTGTATGTATTACAGAGACTGAATACACTAAGTAAGTCTAGTTGGACCCCTCTTCTTGTTCACTCTCTCCACTACCTGTCGGTTCTATAGCTCGCCTCCTTCTGAGCTCTGCTTCCTAAATTCTGGTGTAGTAGGGGTCGTGTCACATGTGTTACACTGTGGTTGGAAAGTTCTAGAAACCTGTGTGTGAATATGTGTGTATGTGTGTGTATGGTCACTAGGCTTTGTTCGTATGCTATCTCGCTGACACACTACCTATATCATCCCCTGACTTGCTACTTCCTGTGTATTGTCAACATGGGCAGAGCCCTGCACAGCAACACCACCCGGCCCAGTGACGTCCTTAGCCTCGGGACCCTTGGAAGCCTGGACAACACAAAACTCCACCGTCTCTCCCTCGGCAAGTGAGCGCTGGAAATGCCGTGGATTTGGTGCAACGATCCCAGATGCGTGCACGAAAACATCAGCGCCAGTGTCCCGGCGTTTGATGAAACCGTAGCACGATCTCACGTTGAACCAATTCACGGTTCCATGGATGGTGGTGGCTCCTGACGGCACAGAACTGCTGTTTGGTGCCCCCCTCAACGGGTCGCAGGCACGAGAGTCGCTGGAGATCTCGGGCATAGTGGCGACTGGCCAGGCCAAGCTATGCGAGAGGAGTGACCAATATACTCATCCACGCACACACACATCTACTCGTATCGATAAGTAGATATAATGTGATCTGAATACCCAGAAAAAGTTTTCTACATAGATATGGGAATTACTGAGTACGTAATAGTAAAGAACAGTACGTCTAACTTATATCACACTGCATTAGAGAAAACTACACGTCTAACTAAAAAGCAGGTTGTCGGTAGGGCAATCTACTTCTGCCCAAACAAAGAGAAGGTAATTAAATGGGAAACCTGAAATCTTTTTTTTTTTTTTTTTTTTTTTTTTTAAGGAATTAGTATTGTTGCTGATTCGGGGGTGAATTTATGATAATTTTACTTACATTTCATGCGCTACGAAAGTTTCCAGATCTTTTTTCGAAGTGCTTGATTTTCCACGTCATAATTGCAAGAAGAAACCAGCAACCTGTTTCTGATACATTTATTTCCCTACTGTTTTTGCCTCTGTTCTTATTGTCAAGTAATATATCGTATTTGTAATGAACAGCAGTTTTAATAATGCTCTAAATAATAAAAAAAAAAAAAAATGTGCAGAAGTACAATAATTTAACATATTCATCAGCAGTACTACAATGGGATGGGGGGGGGGCTTAGTTATGATATTCAATGTACTGAAATAAAGCAAATTCTTAGGGGTCACTGAGCATTGTATCAGTCTAGCAGAGTTTGTTATCATCCTTACTAACTACATAAAAGTTCTATCTTACACCAGCCAGTTTAAGGTATGCTAGGCTGCAGGGTGGTGGTGCTGGGTGTGTTGGGGTGAGGTGGGGTGTAAAGGAGACTGGGGTGTAAAGGAGACTCTCATGGTTCCTCAGTGAGACGGAACTGCAGGAGGATGACAAGGTAGGTGGCGACGAAGCTGAAGATCTGAAACACAACGACACACATAAAATAATACACTTAGGCTTCTGAGACCTTCTCTCAAGTTGAATAATGTTTTGGGAGAGAGTCCTAGAGTTGACCCTACCGTGGACGGGTTTACAGATAGCCGTATTAACACTGAGGTTTTTATTCCTCATTCGGCTGAATGAAATTGTCTGGCATTACTTTGCATACAGTACTAATGTTCTCCCGAACCATTTGAGGAAGGATTGGCGACTGGATATTTCTCTGCCATCATCATCATCATCATCCTTTCCCAGCGGATAGGATGCGAGAAGAGGACCACACGTAAACATAAGAGCTTTCAACATGGCTCTCAGTTGAAATGGAGCACTCATCAGGCTTTCTCTTGCGTTACATATAGTTGATCAAAGTACTCTGGGTGTTTTATGCCCTCACTCACTAAACTCCGGGATTACACTCTTCCTAATGATACTGTGGATACGGAGAGTGTTTATGCGTTTCTTGTAGGGGTTAATTTCTCAGACAGGAATTGCTTCATAGCTGTTTGTACCTCCAACTGGATCCCTTTGAAATTGATAACCTGCTTAGAGTCTCTTCAATGGGGCTCATATTTAGTGTCTTATAGTAGAAATACTAATACTGATACTAAATAATAATAATAATAATAATAATAACAATAATAATAAACAACTGTATTTCTGGTCTTACTGCGTTCCTTTACTATTTATAATGCAATGTTCTGTGCTCTTAAACGATTTTCCATTTTTGTGGTGGTTGAGGTCGGGGTCCAGCTTGGATTTGTAAAGTGCACTGTCGTTGTAATGAACTGTATATAGACAGTACCATAGATTCTTTCCGCTTCCAAAACTAGTGACTGCGTGTGTTTTCAGGACATGGAGTTTACTAGATATCTTTACTGATGCTGTTTGTATTTTGACGAAAGGTCATGTATCTTCAAAGTGTTTCCTTTAACTTTGGGGCGTTTTTCCGGTGAGAATAATTAATTAAAGGAGATTAAGTGAAGAGGATTATTGTTGATTTTGTAGGTAAAATGATCATTTTATTTTAACTCAGTGTTACAGTGAGTGTAGGTAGTGTTGGCACTGGCTTACTGTTTGTTGAGCTTCGAAGTGTTGTGAAGCTGCGTTAGGTAATCAACAGAGGACAGGACCGTTACTGAATGAAGAGGACTTGGTAGGACGTGGAGGGCAAGGTTAAAATGTGTGGATGAAAGAACTATACCTGTTGGACATCGATGGCTAGCATTAGGAATCTGAAGAGTGTCTGGGCCTGTCTCCCTGAGAAGTTGGCCAGCCATTTCTTATCGTCGTCCTCTATATGCGTAGCCAAGATTTTGCTTGTTAAGGTATGTGTTATCTCTGTATCGAAAGCTATATGTCTGCCGTTGTTAGTGCAGCTGTTGATGGGGTCTGGGTCTTGCTGAAGCCGTTTAGGATGAGTTGGGAAATTTGGAGATGCGTGTAGTGGTTTTGCGCATAAGTTGGAATTCTTTTGGGAGTCAAGTAGAGAGATGTCGGGATGTCGTTGTTTGTAATTAATCTTACCTTGATTTGGATGGTGTACAGATCAGTGTTATTGTTCTATAGTATATGATGAAATACTGTTGTACATGCTGTTTTTTCTGACTTGAATAGAAGGATGGTAACTGCTCTATTCCTCACATCAGGGATATGTCGCGTCAAGTGAATGCTTGATATATGGCCGGTCCTGCTGTTCTGGTTTATTTTATGTTTATTATTTGTCAGACTTTTGTGAGAAGAAGTGAAATGTTTGCGTTTCCTTCATTTTATTTGTTAATGGCTTTTGAGGATTGGTGTTTGTGTGTATCTGGTGCATACGTAATACGGAAAACGGTTGTTTACGTGTCGCTTCATAACAGGGATCCGTCCATCGCTGTTCGGCAAGACTTCATGAGTTGGTGGGGGTTCTTTTGGATGTGTGGGTGTTTTAGTTTTCCAGAATCTGTCACTTCTTATCCGTTGATCAGGGGTGTCCACAGTGTTTTTCCAGTTGTCTTACTTGCATGTTTTGATCAACTCAGTGTTGGTGATAATTTGGTTTTGCAAGAATTCTACTTCTGATGGGTTCAGATGAATTTTCCCCTTCAATCTTTTTCTTTCCTTGATGAGTTGTTCTATTTGAAGGAAAGAGTTGGGGTTTGAAGTTTCTGGTATTGCCATTCGGGATACATTATTTGCTAACAATTGTATGATTCTGTTCAAGGTTGTGTCTGTTTTGTCAGTGTCCGGGAAAAGAGTCCAGGATGAAAGTTTTAAGTGCTTGTTCTTCGTCTTGTGTTAATAATGTCCAATTAGCCTACTTGTAATTTGTGAATGCCTGTCCTGTTTCTGAATGGCCTTCTTTTATGCAAGGAAGCAGGAAGCAAAGGCCAGGAGCCTGCATATTGTTCCTTCCAAGCAAAAGAAAAATAAGATAACAGAGAGCCAAATTCAAGATCCATTCATTTTACTGTGTATGAGATAATTTTGGGGAGGCGGTCAGATGTAAGGCTGTGAATTATTTTCCAGGAGCTTCGATTGGCTAGTGTTGAGGTAGTTAAAGTGAGGTTCGGGGAGGAATCTTTCTAATTAGGTCTATATAGAAGTCATGCTGGTGTTTGGTGGTTGTGCAGGGTTTTCAGGTCGTTCTTGAAGAACGATCCCTTGGCTGTTCTGTGCCTCAGTATTTACCCACAAGCTCCCCATATGCCACAGAATATCTTTATTGCATTTCTTAATTTTCCTTCCACACTATGATTACCTAACACATTCCGTAGTGCTCTCCTTTCACTTCGTCATATGCCTTTTCAAGATCTAAATGTGTTTTTACATCTTATAGCCCTTCCCACATGTTTCCCTAGTGTTTGTCTTACTGCCAGTATTTTACACACATATCTCACGATGATGATGATGATGATTATAATGATGATGATGATAATGATGATGATAATGATGATGATGATGGTGATGATTCCAGTAATACTCACATCCAGAAGGCGAGCTCTTGCCAATGTGAAGAGTCGACACATTCGGAACTCGGGCCACTCAGCCACTACCTCCAACACCTCCCGAATCTGCACCAAATATTCCTATGCTTTAATCCAGGTCGTAGTGAAACATTATTTTACATTAAGTAGTAGTAACGGCAACCCCAGGCTCCTCTGAATGTGAAGCTGGTGGACTGCAGGATGAAGTTGCTCTTTTCATGCAGTCCACTATTCTCGTTTTGAGAGAGAAGGAAAGAGATGGGGGACGTTTCAATAATCAGGCAGTGGAGCCAAAACAAGAAGTCCCTGTCCAACATCAGTTTTGCTGTAAAAACAATGAAAGGGAAATGGCAGTAGATATTTGGTAAGACCCTGTTGTACATGAAAATAACCTTTCTATCATATTCGTGTCGTAAAGGAAGCGGATTTATTTATGACAAAGAAAACGATGTGCAGAATGACATCTAGAAAATTTTCTCCTGTCAAAAGAGAGCTGAGCAAAAATGACGCCAAGACAAGATCCCAGGGAAACTGAAGAGGAAAAACTGAACATCACAGGTTGTGGGAAAGACAGATTAAGGGATTCAGTTTAAGAGCAAGCAAGAGTGATTATTTATCTAAAATGAATGACTGGCTTAATGATGATGTTACTTTTTCCAAGCTTACAAGAAACCCCTTTGAAAGAGTGAGTTCGCAATTTAACAACTATCATCTCTGTAAGTCATCACCCTTACATAGTGATGACCTACAGATATGACAGCTCTTATGTTGCAACCATCTTATTCCTGTTCCCTATAAAGGTGCACAGAAATGCACAGTTGAAATTTGTATAGGTAAATAGGGTTATCTGTAAACTGTGTGCAGTGAACTAGTCAGACATTGTTTTGCAAATGTAATCTTCAGCTTAGCCCTGCAAACCACAATGCTTTTACCTCATATTAACCCTAAAGGCCAGCCAGGAAGCTGCGGGAAGAATAATATATGACAGTAATCTGCTCACATGCATCTTCTCGTTAACCCGAGGCGTCCCGTCGACGTATGGGTACATTGCAACATTTTGCATTTGCCAGTCCCAATGACGTACTAGTACATTGCGCAATTGCAAGGTTCATAATTTGCACAATTTTCAATTTTTGCGCGTGATTTTTTGTACGTATACACGGGACACCTTCCTCTATTCCTCTACAAGATGCCAAGTGGGGACAATGCCTTACACTGCATAACCTCCCCCCCCCCCCCGCACGCCACTGTCTCGGCATGTCACCTGTTACCAGTGACCTGGCCAATACATTCAGGGCCAGAGTGATTCCCCAATCGATGACAATGTGGAGGACAAAGTTTACATAGCATTAGAGGAAGAAACAGTCAGAAATGATGATCAGGTAACGTGGCAAAAAAAGGTCAGGTATGGTGATGAGTTAGTGAGTGAAACAATGCTTATAATGCCTATATTACTGTTTGAAAACCAATATACTCTCGTACTACATATATATTCGTACCAAGTAAATAAATAAATACCGTTTATGAGTGTTGTGAAATAGTTACCCTCCCATAGAATTCGTTTTCTTTGGTGCCAGCCTGCTAGAAAATCCAGTAAGGTAAGGAGGTACTGCTACCTGGATCGAGTATTTTACACCACAGGTGAGCGATTTCTCTATGAATTTTCAATGTTTCTCACCAAAAGCGGAGGTTTTAGCCAAAAAAAAAAAATTTGAAAATAGCTCGGGATTGGGGGGTGTCAGAGGTGCGAAATAGCTCGGGACGTGACGGGTTAAGTAGGTTTGTGAGAATTTTCATTGTCAGTCTCCTTGGTTTGGTTATGGGTACAATACATGCCATGAAAAATTATATATATATATATATATATATATATATATATATATATATATTATAAATTTTTCTTTCTTTTTACGCCATGTATCCTCGAAGGGCTAAGGCGTTGCCCCTGGATAGAGGACTTTGGACTGGAGCGTGTAGCATTTTATGACAGGATGCCTTTCTTGATGTCTACCAATGATCCTTGGGTGGATTCGATCCTCCGACTTTTCGGTCAGAGCGGAGCGCTCTAACCCACTGAGCCACGGCTGTTACATATATATATATATATATATATATATATATATATATATATATATATATATATATATATATATATTAGTGGTAGGTGGGGGTGCTCACCATCCACTCACTCAGTGTAGTGCTGCCCTCGGGTGTCTGTCCTTTCAGTTCAATCTTTCTTTCCTTCCATCTTCTTCTGACTTTCCTTCATTCTTTCCTCGTCCTTCTGCCTGTGGGTGACTCTACACTGAGTGACAAGCCAAATGGTTTCCTGTACACCAGGAAACCATTTACTACGCTGGGTGGTAACCATATAACCATATTTTGGCGCCTGGTGATTTAGTGTGCAATTACTGTGCTCCAATCGGATTGAGCCGGTGAAGTTTTATATCCAAGAGATGGTTGGGGTCTATTGCTCACGTAATGCCACTCATGGATGAGTGAGGTTGGTCACTATCATCTTAAATGTCAGGACCAACTGCCTAGCCTCGGGCTCCTACGCTCCTCATGGGGCAACGTAGGATTGGATGATGAGGATGAATATATATATATATATATATATATATATATATATATATATATATATATATATATATATATATATATATGTGTGTGTGTGTGTGTGTGTGTGTGTATGTATGAATATATTTATATTTATATTCCTAACCTTGCCTTTAGTGTGTTGGTCCTCTTCGTGGAAAAGAAACGTTTGGAGCTGGAGCCTCAGTTTCTCAACCTGAAATATGAAATGTTAATTATAAGGATGTTTGTGATAATATCAGATTGCCAGTTCAAAATATTTTTTTTTCCGATCTTTTTTCTTTCTTCTCTGATTTGACAACAACCAAAAATATTTTACAATAACTACACACACACACACACACACACACACACACACACACACACACACACACACACACATAGAACAGTACCTGAATAAACAACAAGGAGGGAATGTTGGTCAGAGTGATAATGGGAATAACGGAAAGAGGAGCGAACGACAGATTTATATAATACTCCTGTGGTGATAGGTTCGGGACGCCGATGAAGAAGAATGCGGTCGTGATAGCATTTATGACGGCGGTGAGCATACTGAGGGTGAGTGGGAGGCCCAGATAGTCCAGCAGATGGCGCTGGAGCGAGTGTATCTCCAGCAGCTTCTCCTGAGTCGCCTTCAGAAGCTGACTTCTTTGGGAGTCTCGTAAGCCCACTACAGATGTCTGTTGGTAACTGCATGGTAAACTAACGTGTTGGGGTGACTCCAAGCAAATTATTTTGTTAACTGATATTCTCACTGCCTTGCAGAATTGACTCATAAAATCAGTCACCCAGTAAAGGAAAGTTATTATGAAGGTATTTGTAAAGTATAGCAGTAATGCAATACACATCTCTTTTACACCAAATGCAAAGCCAAAAGTAGTAGACGAGCACGGCAGACTCACTATACTACAAACCCCCACCAACATCAAGGTTTCGCTGATTATGAGGAGGTAGTGAGAGCTGAATTTTTCTGGGACTGGTTCATAACGATGAATCAACGAATGAATCCTGGAGACCAAGCGAACTGCCTTGGCTTTGCGAGTAATCAAAATTATGATCACTGTTACTAATGGCGTACTATTATTAATGTTAGATACTAGCATGGCCACAGACATGGTAGGCTCAAGAATGTAGTACTGGTCGATAAACATTGTCATCTCTATAAAGCAAAACACAAGGTAGCAAACAAGTAGGAGTGTGACGACACAGGACCACAGCGTCCATCCTAGGCTGGTCTGATACAAGGTGGTCGTAGGTGAGTAGGCTAGGGACTCAATCCATCCTTCCTCTCTGATGCTACCCTTGCCTCCAAAGTCTATCACACAATTTTTTTTTTGCATGCCGATAAATGTCTTAGGATGAAAACTTGGCTTGTTTCGTGACTGACGAAACGGAAATCCTCCCAGGAATTTCAACAAGTATATGGACAAATTTATCAGAAGTTTGTAATTCATCACGAGGTACGGAGAAGCTAGAAGCAAGAATTGGAAGAATAGTAATGTTGTTTGGAATTATGGATATTATTCTCTTCTTTCTTGCTTTATGTTACTAAATTCTGGTAACACTGATCCCTCGCACTTCACGTCTGCTTCTGGCACTGTCCAGTTGCTTTGGTGTACTGGTGTGGGAGCACTCCACGTGAAGATCAATGCTGCCTCGCGCTAGCCTCATGTATTATTGATGATAATGTAGTTAGCTAATGGAACCTTCAGTCACTGGAATAACACTAAAAAATAACAAGATGCGGTGCCAAAGCAGTCATTTTAGTGCTGACGTATAAACACAACAGGATATCTAGGCAAAGATGTCACATATCAGCTTTGGAGTAAATCGAATGAAAATTGACGATTTTATGCCCATTTGAAATTTTAGGCTCGACCCACCTGACAATGACCCCCCTACCGCTAACTGGGGGACGACCCCCCTGATGTAATGAGGCATGTTATATGATGCAGATTTGAAAGATGCACATTCAGGTTTTGGTTTCAGGTCATTATGACGAATTTAAAAGGTGTTATGGTGAAGAAACGATTTTTTTTTTTTTTTTTTACATTTTTTGGGTCTACGGCCTGGGCCCGAAATTTAATCAGTTGGTCAGAAGGTCGTAGCCCATCATCCCTGTAATTATAGTGAAATCGCAGTAGTAGTTTTTGCGTAAAATTGTTAACAAACAGAAAGACAGACTGACAAAGAAACAAGCAATCAAACAAACAAAAGTGATAGTATCTAGGACTGGTGGCGGTATTGTCAGAGAAGAGGGAGAGCGGCCAAGTGCAGTGTGCCACAAGAGCGTGGGAGGCAATTCCATCTTGTGCAGTGGTTGTGATAAGTGGGTGCATAAGAGAAGTGGTAGTATTAAAGGCAGACTGCGAGATAACGCTGATTTCTTGTGTGCGGTTTGTCGAGGAGAGCATGTGGAAATTGTCAGGCATGAAAGGATTGACCTTGCTGGCGGGCGTCTTGAGTGGGTGGAAGAGTTTTGTTCTTTGGTAGACATGTTATATGCTGGAGGTGGGACTGAAGCTAGCTCTGTGGCTAGAGTAAGGAGTGGTTGGAAGAACTTCAGAGAACTGCTGCCTTTCCTGACACTGAGAGGGCTCTCCCTCAGTGCTAAGGGATCTTTATATGCAGCATGTGTTAGGAGTGTAATGTTGTATGGTAATGAGACCTGGGCAGTAAAGGAAGAGAATATTCGCAGGCTCAAACGCACAGAAACGACACTGATAAGGTGGATGTGCAGTGCGTTCTTGAATGCGAGGCCTGGGAGATCTAGGCTTAAGATGAAAAAGTTGAGAGGAAGGATGGGACTGGAGTGTATTGGTACTGTGGCGAGGAGGGCTAGATTGAGATGGTTTGGGCATATGGAGAGGATGGGGATGACAGTTGGGTGCAGAAAGTGAGAAGTGTGAAAGCTGGGGGTAGGGTTGCAAGAGGCAGACCGAGAAAGACCTGGGACGAGGACATAGAATGTGACGTCAGGGATAAGGGACTGAACAGGGAGGCTGCCAGAGATCGAGCAGCATAGAGAGCTACCACTGACTGACGAAAGCCAGTGCATGCAAGCCTGTTGGAACCTTTATAAACAAAACGACAATGACAGCGACGACCTAATTCCACCATGGAAGTATTTTCCACCATGAACCTGAGGAAATGAAGGAACGTTGTGGTGTATATGTGGATGTGATAGGAAGCGTTAGGAGAAACACACTGAGGGAGGTTGGCCATGTGGAGAGGATGGAGAGCGAGAGACTGAAGAGGAGAGTGGATGTGAGTGAGGTGGAGGGGGGGGAGAGGGAGGGGGAGGCCAAGGATGAGATGGAGGGATGGAGTGGAGAGGTATATGAGGGAGGGGGTTATGAGCTGGGAACAGGGCAGTGAAATGGCGAGGAACAGGGCGACATGGAGGTGATTTGTTTGTTGCAACCCCTTAGGGGATTAAGGTGTCTGGCAGTCGAAAGATAGATAGATAGAACCTACTTTACCCAATGATCCCATTTTCCTTTGGATCAGTTTTTTGCTCATGAAAATATTTTTCATACTCACCTTTTTCACCACTTCTCATTTCTTCCTAAGGTCCTATTTCTTCCATGGACGCCAAATTATCCATGAACTTAGTTTTCCCATGGATGTACTCTCGTTCATAGATATTTTCCCCTTGGGCCTTTTTCACCGTAAACACACTTTTCTCATGAATCTGTTTTCCATTATAGACATAATTTACCCACTGACATAATATTTTCGCATCGGACCATTCTCTTCATACACCTATGTTAATTCATGGAGCTATTTTCTTCCCAAGCAGAAGCATAGAATCAACACAAGGACCAGTGTTCTCCTATGGACCTATTTCACTCACGGACATATTTTTGCCCATTGGACCCATGTTCCTACTTGGGGCCCATTAATCCCCATGAACCTATTCCTACCATGGACCTATTCACACCATGGACTTAATCCTCATGAACTTCTTTCCCTCTATACATCCCCATACCCTAACCCCTCACCCACCCCACCTATCAACCCACCCACCCAGCCTGCCTGCTTTTTCACCCACCTTATCCCAGTCTCTGCTCCGATCCACAGCCACCCCAAACTATCCAACCCACCCACTCACTCTGCCACTAATCCAGTCCAACCACCTCTCTCACCCTGTCCACCCCACCAACCCACCCATGCACTTTCCTCTCCACCCCCCTACCCATCCCATCCAAGCCCACCCACCCACTCCACCAACCTTACTCACTTTGTCCATCCTGCCAATCCTACCCCACCCTGCCTGCCCACCAGCCTACCCAACTGGCCAACAACCTCCACCAGATGAACTCTAAATTTACACACACACACACACACACACATACACACACACACACACACACACACACACACACACACACACACACACACACACACACACACACACACACAAATAGCATGGCACAATTGCATTTGTGATAAAGATTTATCACCATTTTTTCTCTCATCAGCATTACATGAGGAGGACATGATATAAAATAGGAACACAAGCACACAAAAGCAAGGGAAACAAAGAACTCCCAGCAAGTGCAATTCCCATGCCTTACAACTGACTTAAGGACCAAACACCTGACTAATCTTGAGACCTGTACCTTCGACTGACTGTCCTCAATTTCAGTTTATTCCGTATATTTCTGAAACTCAATCCCCACACCAATTTTAGTCCAGCTGGAATGAAAACTGTATGAAATGACTTTACCTCCTGACTTTGAACTCTGATACATTGTCTGACAACTAAATACCTTTATCCTTGCCTTACTCCATGTCCTCGCACCTAATTTGGCCTAAAACTAATAAAATCTTTTAGAGTTATAGGGTCTGGCATTTGATCTTGCCCAGTTTTCTTGGTGCTTTCCTCGATATTGGCCACACTGTTGTTATCAACAGCTACATCCACCACCAGTCTTCGCAACCAGTACCACACAATTCCCTAAACCCACATCACTATCTCTCCTTGTACTGAATCTACTTCCTGAGCGACATGAAGTTAGCCGTGTACCAACCTGCATCAGTTACTCTTACATAGTCTGTGATTGTGACATTTAGTGCCCTCAGAGGGTGATCAAATGACGGCAAGAAATTGACAGTTTGCCTGAAATGGTGATCCTGCATATAATGACAACTTAACTAGTTTAGCGATACTGGAGTTATTTAATAGTTTGACCAGATTATTGATAATGGACATACTGATGGTTTGGCCAGTTTAATGATGCTGGACATAGTCTTTTCATCAGGACTGTACTTCCAGACGTGTCCAGGATAACACTGCAGTGGCGGAGGAGGGGAGAGGAGGCCCTGCAATAGACAGGGTGGTGATTTAAGAACAGTGACTGAAGATTAGAAGCTTGAAGTGAATGATATAGATTAGGTTGGTAGGGAATGGACTGGTCGTGTTTATATGTTGAAACAGGTTGCGTTTGTAGCAGACAGAACAGATGGAGACAGCGTGGGTAAAACTGCCGTAAGCGAGATAAGGACAGGATGGGTAGTGTTTAATAAGTCTGTAGCAAGTGATGGGCAGGGTGAAGTGGAAGTGTGTGATGTGGGCTAGGCAGGGTGGAGTTAAAGTGTGTGGTATGAACTGGGATGGGTGGAGTTGAAGTGTGTAGTATGATCCTTTCTCCCTATTTTTCTGCATATTACCTTACCATTGTTACGTATTCTCTCTCTCTCTCTCTCTCTCTCTCTCTCTCTCTCTCTCTCTCTCTCTCTCTCTCGCTCTCTCTCTCTCTCTCTCTCTCTCTCTCTCTCTCTCTCTCTCTCTCTCTCTCTCTCTCTCTCTCTCTCTCTCTCTCTCTCTCGTTTTACACCTTCATGTCCTTTATGCCCAAATCGCATCTCATTAACCCTTTTCCCCCTGGCTCCTCTCATTTTCTTTTTTACCTTCCTCGCTTCTCTCCTGTGGTCGTTTCTGTCCGGCGGTTATTTCCACTCACCCGGCAAGGTCAGTGCCCTTTTGAAGCACTAACAAATATCTTTTATGTGAAGAAGTGGATGAAGAAGAGTGGCGGAAAGAAGGCAGGAAGGAGGGGTGGTAGTGAGGAAGGAAAGAAGGACGGGGGCGAGGGATGGAAAGGAAAGAGACAGGAAGGTGAGGGAAAGTTGGTGGTGAAGGAGGGAAGGAGGAAAAAGTGAGAAGGAAATACGTGGGTGGGAGGGATGGAGGGGAATTTGAGACTGTCTGTTCCTCAGTCTGAAATAATGGCTATCTCATCTGTTGTTGCTTGGTTGATTTGGTTCGGATATTGCATGTATTTTGCTTATCCCTGAGGAGAGAGAGAGAGAGAGAGAGAGAGAGAGAGAGAGAGACAGACAGACAGACAGACAGACAGAGACAGAGACAGACACACAGACAGACAGACAGACAGACACAGACAGACAGAGACAGAGATAGAGAGACACACAGACAGACAGACAGACAGATGGACAGATCGAAAGACAGACAAAGACAGGAGGGGACACGGGGCAGGAGACAGAAATGTGCCGTACAAAGTCTAACAAGGATAATAATCCTCTCTCTCTCTCTCTCTCTCTCTCACTCTCTCTCTCTCTCTCTCTCTTCCTTTGCCTCCTTACATAAATTTGGTCATTTTATTACTTCACACGCCAGTTTTAATACTGAAGAATTTAATGACATAGAGCAATTTTTCGTGTCTAAAGCATCGACTGCCTGCCGTCCCTTGTGGTAATTGGATGATGGCTAGGTAATGTTTTTAATGTTATTTTCTTGAAATAAAATTAAAGCCATAGATTTATATATTTTTCCTGGAATTTGAAAGTCAACCTGTGTTCTTTGATGTTTTAATATGTGTGTTTCTGTGAAAATGTCTAATAAATGAAATGTTTTCAAAGAGACATTTAATGAATTCGCAGGTTTTGCAAGATTCTGGATGAGGGAAACATTCGTCATTCTAGTCTGTTTCTGGGACCAGACAGCTGTGTTTTATACCACTGATAGCCCGTCTAATAAAATAAGTTTGAGGCTAAGCTGAAATCAGCTTCATGCTTATTTTGAAAAATGTCCCTTTAAATGAATTCTGGGTAATTTGAATGAAAATTGCATTTTGGACAAAAATAATATGATGGGTAATCTATTTTCAGTTTGTATGTGCCATGTAATGGCGAATTACACAAAACCTGGAGGCCTGGCTGACTTTGGTTATGTCCTGGTTACAGACGAATTACATATACAGTAATATGCAGGAGTGGTAGAAATTACATACACAGTACTGTACTGTAATATGCAGGAGTGGTTGGAATTACATAAACGGTAGTTTAATACGCAGGAGTGGGAGGAGCGTGCCACAATTACAGGATATTGTGTGTATCCTGGAAACTCCATTGACTGTGAAGGGCATTTATCAGTTTATATCCCCATTTTCAAAAGACCAATAGTTTGCTGAGTTTAAATGAAAGTTAAAGAGTAACACTGCCTATCAAAAAGTTACGGTGTCACGAAAATTAATGGATCTCATTTATTTAACATTTAAAATACTTTATCCTGATTTAAATCCCATGATCTTTAATGTACGCTGTTTACTAGCAAGACCCAAAAAACCGTAACGTGTGAGGTGAAAAAAGATGATGCAAGAGTAGCTGAAAAGAGGATGTCTATATATTTTACAGCTTAATGCTCCAGGACTGATAATTCTGAGTCATCTTCCTCTAACCAAAGCAAACAAAATCAAAACATTGCTAAGTAACAATTCTCTTTGAGCCTCTGAGATACCCAAAAGGCGATCAAATTACTGTATCTTTTCGCTTTTATTACCCAATATCGGTTTCCAAAGTGTATTTATCGTGACAGGAAAAAAAAATATGTATCAGTTTTTCCCTTCCACAACCAGACATTTGCTTGTTTTTTTGCTGGCTTCGACTTCTGAACGCTCCTTCCTCACACACACACACACACACACACACACACACACACACACACACACACACACACACACACACACACAAGTTTTATCCAAGCACTTGAGAATTAACAAACTGTCTTCAGAATCATAAAACATTGCCACCGTCTATGGCCAACATATTTCGTATTAGGCCATGCAAACAGTACAAGTCCATTATACAAGGGACTTTATAGGAATTAAACCCATTAATTTTATCATCATCATTTTCCTCCCCCTTCTCCTCCTCATCATCATCATCACCATCATCATCATCTTAATAATTAATCTATTTCTCTTCGCAGCAAGGAGAGCCGAAGATCCGGAATAGGAAGTGGAAAACAACTATAATGTATTGAGAACTGGACTGATTGACCAGTAAAATGAGCCACACTCACATCCACCTTCCCAGTCCCAGGAACGTCCCAACTATCCCACACAAGATCAAGAAGGCAATATCGCTTCATAATGTCTTGGCTGAAGGAGTGTTAGCCATCTGTGTGGGAGGAGAGAGAGGAATGGAAGGGAAGGAGAATGGGGTAGAAGGGAAAAGATAGGGAGAGAGACACAGAAAGAAAAGAGAGGAGGCAAGAGATCAGAAAGAGAGTGGACAGGGAAAGAGAGAAAGAGAAAAGGAGAGGGAAGGTGATATGGAAGAGGAGTAAGGAAGGCATGAGGTAGGAAGGAGAACGGAGGAAGAGGGAGGAAGGAGGAGGAAGTGTGGGAGTAATTCTGATCATGAGATACTGGAAGGAGAGAGAGAGAGAGAGAGAGAGAGAGAGAGAGAGAGAGAGACTGTGTCTATCCATCCACTCTCCCCTCCCCTCCCTTCCAATTTCACTCTCCACTTCCACCCCATCCATTTCTCTACCCTTCCCTCCCTCCCATTCACTCTTTCTCTCCTCTTCATTTCCTTTCTTCCCCCCCCCCTTTTTCTGTTTCTCCATTTTCTTTTCCTCTTCTTTCCCTTTCCTATCATCTCTCTCGCTTTTCTTTCGTTTCCTTTCTTTCACTTTCCTTTCTTCCCGTCTGTTCTCTCTTCCACTTTCTCTTCTTTTTCCTCCGTCTCACTCTCTTTCCCCTCTCCTCACATCTACTTTCTCTCCCTTCGTTTCTCCTCTGTCTCCCTCCCTTCATTCTCACTCACTTTACTTTCACTTCCCTTTCTCTTCCTTCTCCCCTTTCCTCTGCTTTCCACTCCTTTCACCCCTATTCTACCTCTCACTCTGTCTTCCCTGTTACTCCCCTCTCTTTCCCTTCCCTTCTCTCTTTTCTCCCTATCTCTCCTCTATTTCCTCCCCTCGCATTATTTTCAGTATTGCTGGCCTGTTAATTCTTTATGCATATCACCATCACATTTAATTTCCTTCTACTTCCACTTACCATCTCCCTGTACATTTTTTTTTTTTTTTTTTTGTTCTTTTTCCCTAACAATCTACTTTCCCTTTCCGTTTTTCTCCTGCTCTCTCCTCTCCCTCCCTTCTTTCGTCCCTTCCCTTTCCTCTCCCTCCTCCCCTACATTCCTTTTACTGAAGCCCCTCCGCTTCCATCAACTTTTCATTCTTTCCTATTCTCCCCTCTCTATCCCTCTCTCATCACACTCACTCACCTGTCCGTTTTCTGTTTCATTCTTTCCTTTCCGTTCTCCTGCGCAAGTGGTAAGGATGGAATGGATTAGGGCTGTGAGAGACTGGGGAGGTAGAGAGGGATGGAAGGAGTAGGGGTGAGGAGGGAGGTAGGTTGTGGGGGAAAGGAGGGAGAAATGGGGAATGGATTGGTGAGAAGAGATTTGGGTAAGGTGGATGAGAAGGTGAAAAACGAAAGGGGTCGGGAGGAGGGATGGCACAGTAGGTAAGAATGGTAAAGCAACATGCAAGAGATGAGGGAGTGATGAACATACAACGTACTTTAACATTACCCTGCCCAACCCACACCACACACTCTAACCCTACTTTGCCTAACCCACACCACACACATTGACTCCATCCTGCCCAACACACACACACACACACACACACACACACACACACACACACACACACACACACACACACACACGCTTTAGCTCCACCCAAGCCAACCCACACCACACACTGTAATTCCCCCTTACTCAACCCACTCGACACAACTGAGCTCCACCCTACTTAACCCACACCACACTCTTTAACTCCACTCAACCCAACCCACCCCACACACCTCAACTCAACCTTACTAAGCTAGAATAATATGAGCTATGGATACATTTAAAAGTGTATGTGATGTGCGTCACACTGACTGGGTGAGGAAGTCTGACATGGAGTAGGAAGTCGAATGACCAAACAGTGGAAGAAATTGTCTTGAGATGGTATGGCCTCCTAGAGAGAGAATGAAATTGAAGAGGTGGTGAAAAACGTCTGTGTAAATGAATCTGGTGGAAGGAGAAAGCGTGGTAGGCAAAAAGCTAAAGGAAAAAGGGACATGGTATGGAGAGTGAATAAAACATGGAATGGATGTGGATAGTGTATGAAAGAACTGAGAAGGGATGAATAAATGCTAGGATTGGTAACCCACTTTAGGATGAGAGTCAACTGAAGGACGCCCTTAACTAAAAGGTGATAAAGTGATATTGTTTTGGATGTTCATCTTGTAAGGGGTAGCCGAGAAGTTCCTGAGCTTGAATGGAAGGTGAATGTGAGTGTGACACATTTCATTTAGTGAATAGTCCAGTTCTCAATATATCTGTGCTTCCTCTGTAAGCTTGAATCGTTACCACTCCTTGTTACAAAGGGAAATAATATAAAGATGATGATGATCATATCTGTAACGGTATTTGTAACGATGAGAAGGATAACGACGATGATGATGGTGATGATGATGATGATGATGATGATGATGATGGATTTAATTCCAATAAAGGTCCTTCAATAATTTGGCACTGTAATGTTGGTATTGCTTACTCCATGACTTGATGGTCATGATTGTCATATATAAAGGTATGGCTCTAAGTTTCTGCAGATATTTTTGGTCTTTTGAAATGAATTTGCATAAAACGTGTGTGTGTGTGTGTGTGTGTGTGTGTGTGTGTGTGTGTGTGTGTGTGTGTGTGTGTGTGTGTGTGTGTGTGGCTTACCCTGTTAACACTGGCCTGATACTATATGTGTGATGATGTCAGTATTTTGTGCCACTAATTGGTCACACACACACACACACACACACACACACACACACACACACACACACACACACACACACACACTTGCAGGAGGGAAAACAGTTCCAATTAAACGGTGATCTCAAGCAGGGGTAAAAACTCTCTATCAGACGTGTTAGCTTTTAATAACTGAAACACTCATACAAAGACCCCCAAAATGTTGTTCATAGAGTTCTTGGACAATTCTGGATCACAATTTAAAAGTTCATAGTGCGAGGATAAAGAAGAAGGAAGCTAAAACTTTCCATACCAGGAATGATGCTCGAGTTACGTGCGTCTTCAGGTGTGTTTACATAGTAGAGAAAAATAGAAGCAGTGAAACACAGCCCCGGCTTCAGTGCAACAGGGCGGAATCTGGGACAGCAAACATGGCAGAAAAGGGGAGTGGGGGACATGTATTACCTTGGCGCAAGAGAGAGAGAGAGAGAGAGAGAGAGAGAGAGAGAGAGAGAGAGAGAAAGAGAGAGAGTCCCATGACCTTTTTTTATGCCTAATCCCTCCCCTCTCCTTATGTCTCCTTCCTCCGGTCCAGTCTCCATGTAGCACATATACTCATCTTACAGATTTCTTTTGTCCTGATTCCAGCCCATGTTGGTCACACCCAGAATAGCCAGGTTGATCTGGTGGTGCTTGATGCCCCCTCCCCACCCTACTACCCACGTCCCTGGGTCCATGGCAACTGCACGTTTAATGTTTGGAGAGATCATGAAATGCCTGGATCGGCCAACTGATGCCGAACGACTTTCTGGCATCTACATCAAACACTATGACAGTTTCCATGGGATGAGACACATTTACACATTTATGTAAAGCACCTCGACCTCGCTTGCCGTTTATATGTGGCCTTGGCTGGCATTCACTTGTGGTATCACACGCTGGGTAACCTCTAGACAGTCAGCGACCCCCATACCTTGCAGGCTTTTTAACGTCTCACCCAATCTTCCATCATCTTGTGACTTGTTCAGATACTGACTTTTTTTTTTTTTTTTTTTTTGTTATAGACCTCGTAGTTATTACCTGGAAGCTTCTGACAGTATTTCATGGGTAATCTTGATGCTTTGGGGAACATTCTCACGGTGTATCCTGGGTTTCAAAATTCCTTGTTCCATGGCATAATTACATTTTTATCACTAATGATTTTCGTATAGTATTGCTTACAAAGGCCCTAACATGCTTGCACACGTCGACATTGGTCGCCTAATGGCGGCTGTCCAGTCCACGCTGCTCATCTCTGGCAGCCTCCCTATTCAGTCCTTTATCTCTGAGGCTACAGCCTATGACCTCATCCCAGGTCTTTTTCGGTCTGCCTCTCACAACCCCTACCCTCGATGTTGGCACTTCTCACCTTCCGCACCCAACTGTTATCCTCCATCCTCCCAATTTGCCCAAACCATCTCAATCTACCCCTCCTAGTCACATTACCAATACACTCCAGTTCCATCCTTTCACTCAACTCTTCAGTCGTAAAATTACTCCCCCCCCACCCCTCAGGCTTCGCATTCATGGATGCACACTTTGAATATGTAACTATGTTCTGTACATTTTTTTTTTTTTTATGTGTCCGACTTCTGGGCATAGGCTTCACAGCCTGCTCTCAAGGCCCAGTAGTCCTCCTACATACCATACACCTCTCTACATGTCACCACTTCGGCGCTAACACCCACCGTCCATATTGAATACATGCTAGGGCTGTCTCATACAGGACTGGTGTATTGGTATTAGCGGGGGTACTTTTATGACGTCGGCGGGTTATCTGGTAGATCATGAAAGTCTGCTTTTATGAAATACAAATCCTTAAACTGTTCCCTGCCCCAGCCGGGATTCGGTCTGCTATTTGGGCTGATCTTTTTTACTGTAGCATTTATCTTTCACAGCCCTAGTCTTCTCATCATCATTATATTGCTTTCATAATTGAACAAGTTTCACTTTTCTATGGTTTTAGATCTCATTATTCCACATTCCTCCTCCCCTCGCTTGTTCTACCCTCGTGTACTTCCTAATATCAGTTGGACACACGCATGAATAAACAATTATTGTTCATGCATATTTCTCCCCTCTGTTGATTATCTCCTATTATTCACATGCGCTATTGTAGTCTTTAATTCATCGTCATTATTTTGTTTTCTTTTTAGTGGAGAATAACTGCTATTACTTTGCGTATCATATTAAATATCTGAATTCTAATTTCGTAATCTTTTCATCCTTTGTAGCGATAATAATCTCCTTTATTTATGGACATAATACGCAATACTCCTCTCATAGCTCCTCTTTTATTGAGCCAATTTCTGGTAGGGGTTCAGTGAGTAAAGGATCTTAAAAAAGAAAAAAAAAAAGTGGTGAAGGGGGTGAGAGACGTATCTTGGTCAGGTGAATTCGGAGTAAATACAGTGAGTGAAAGAGTAAATGAGGGAGGACGCCTAGAATGAGCGAGAGGGAATGAAGATGAGTGGCACCAGTGAGTTTCGCAGGCGATGCCGCTGAGGCCATCCTGGATTAGGCTTTTGACAGAATGGATTAGGATTTCGACATATAATAATTATAATCATATCGCAGGTGGCTGATTGTATGAGGTCACACACACACACACACACACACACACACACACACACAACTAGGAGGAATAGCGTAGCTGGTGAGTCTTGAAAGTTTGAATATATGAAGTTTTCAAAAGTCATACTTAGGTCAACTGCACTAACGTTAGATTTATAGAACATATTGACTGTAAACTCAGGCACCCTCCCTCCTTCTATACACGTATATATATATATATATATATATATATATATATATATATATATATATATATATATATATATATATATATATAGTATACTGTATCTATCTATCTATCTATCTATCAATATATCTATCTATCTATATCTATCTATCTATATACAGAGAGAGAGAGAGAGAGAGAGAGAGAGAGAGAGAGAGAGAGTACAAACAGGAAATTTGTTGATAAAACTGTATGAGAGGTGTGAGTGTTGGGAATAAGTGAAATCAACATAGTGCAGTGATGTGGTAGACTCAACTACAGAAGAAAGAATACAGTATAATGACTGTCACGGGAGTCCTTTAGTGGGTAATAAGTCTTCATCATTCTGCATCTTAAGGAATACAGCAGTGAGTTTAAGAAAATGCAGGAAGTGTAAGATAAACTACGGCAACTCACGTACTGTAACGAAAATACTTTGATGGATGCTAGGAAAGGCACTAAAATAGGTATACGGAAACTGTTCAGTGCTGTTAATGAGTGGTAACTGCCATGGCTGTACAAATATATAGAAAATTTTTGCTGATTTGAGCAGGTATTAATGTGCGTATAATAGTTTGTCCCAATGAATATTCTTATGTCGCATTAGAGAAATCTGCACCTGACCTTTCCTCTCATTTACGTATTATTTGCACTGGCTGTTTTACTCATCTACGTAATGGGGTGAGGTAGGATCCAGGAGTAATGAAATTGGAAATACAAAAACGGGAGAATTGTCCATGGAGTTCTTACACTGTGACGACTTACAGAAATGATAGCTGTTATGTTGCAACCATCTTATTCCTGTTCCCAACAACTGAAATTTGTATAAGTAAATAAGGGTATCTATAGACAGTGTGCAGTGGACGAGTCAAGCATTGTTTGTTTCACTGCTCTTGTAAATGTAACTTTCAGCTTAGTCCTAAATACCACACAAGGCTTTCACTTAAGACCAGCCAGGAAACTGCGGGGAGAATAATACAAGACAGTAATCCGCTCACGTGCATCTCGTTATTTAGCTTAGTGGCCAGAATTTTCAGTGTTAAGCTCCTTGGTTTAGTTATGGGTATAATTTATGCAATGCAGGATTACAAACTCTGTCTTTTTGTGGGTCGTTAGAGAGACTGTCTGTAATAATAAATATCAGCATAATAAGGCTAAAAAAAAAAAAAAAAAAAAAAAAATTACTCCAGGGTTGGAAGACAGTGGGAACTGAGACGTAAATTATCTGGACAAAATGGCAATGACGCGGTTGTTGGTCATCCCATTGACACCATTAACTTATGATAGCGAAAGGAAACGCACTGGAGAAAATGTTTTATCAATATAATTCCAGGTCAGCTGCGATGCGTCAAGGTAAAGAATGTATTTCCTTCTTCCTATGATCCCCAGTCTTTCAAACACAGTGTTCAGTCATCTCGAAATGACTGGATCTTGAATTTGGTTCTCTGTTGTATTGTTTTTGTTTTTTTCTTAGTAGGAACGTTTGCAGGCTCCTTGCCTTTGGTTCCTTCTTCCTTTTATTAAAAAAGAAGAAAATCTTTTCATGGAAAGAGGGAGACTAATATGCTACACTCGAGATACGGTTACAGAACTTCTTGCTGTAACTGAAAATAAAGAGAGCAAACAGACATAATACAATGCGTATTTTTTCATCTAGATGTTCAGTAATTAACAAATTTTCACTGAAAGTGTGAGTAGGTCAAAGTGGCATATGGAGGACAGAATGGGAATCAAGAGAAGGGTGGCAAATTCAAGTTACATCAGAAGCAAGGAGATGAAACAGGAACAAAATGGAACAGTGTTATTAAAGAAACGGAATGAAGTAATTCATTTTCACCGATATATCCTTTCCCTTGTAACACACTAAGTTACATCACACCTTACCTCACAACACCTCACTGACACATTTCACACAGCATATTCAGTCTACACCCATTCACACACTCCACACCCACTCAGCAACACCCATTCCTGATTCCCTCATCACACACACACACACACACACACACACACACACACACAGATGACCTGTTAACAACGGCACTCGGCTCCATACATTAACCCCTACACCGCGGGCTTGTTTACCAATTACTTGCGTGTCCCGCGGGGTTATTTGGGCTCCGACAGACTCTCAAAAAATATTTGCTAAAAATCAGTTATTAGTCCTAGAATAATAAAATTAAATATGCTTATAGCACATACCTTCAGCTTTCTCCTGGAATGATTGTTGAGCCTTCGTCTGTTTCCGTAGGACTTGTGGAGACCTCTGAAGTAGGGTAACTAAGTCTCCACTTTACACTTCCCGACAACCCGTTATATGATTACCACAGCCAGATACAAACACTATAAACACTATTCTACCATTTTCAAGTAGTTTGGGATCCATACTAAAAAAAAACAGTGTGAAAGCAATGGAAATTACGAGCGCGTCTGATCGCCGCACTTGCGCTAGTTCGCTCTAGGCACTCTGTCATTTATTATTCATAAAACCCCTCACACTTTATATTTCTATTACTATATCACACTTATATATATCTGGAGTCTTTCTCCATAAGTTTCCTTCAGTCGTATTATTTTATTGTCACTGAAGTCATTCTATTTTTCAGTCAGTAAAATACGTAGAGAGCCACGGATTCACTCTCACTGTTATAACATAAATTATTTGTACTCATATTCTTATATTACTAATTACTTACATTACTATTTACATTTTCTATTCTATTTTCAATATTTACCCTTCTATTTTACTTACAATATGTTATTCACTGTCACTTTCAGTAAGATAAAACTATAATACACTGTTCAATCATATGAACTGAACATCCATTGCTTTCACCTGCTATTTACACATTATTTACACATTATTTCCAAATAATTCTGCTTCCACACTTGCACTGTTAGAACTGCTTCTGGCTGTGATAATCGAAGAAGCAGGTTACACAGAGGGGAACCTGGCATTCAGCGCACTGCCAAGAGGTGCGTTTATGCTCCGGTGTGCAGCGTGTGGTATGCGCACATACCTGACACCTGCGAATCGCAGCCTTCCTTTTCCCTGTGGCAGGCATTAGCTCAAGTCTGTGCCGATCCATATACGCCCTCTGCTCAAGTCGGTCGGGAAGTGTAACTGGATGGCGCCTTGGAGTTGCTGCTTGCACCTTACCATATTTTTCCAGCTGCTGCTGGACACAAGTCCTGGCGAACAACCTCAGGGAGAAGGACTTGGGTGGCTTTACCTTCATCTTGTACAGGATGAAGGCGTTCAGCATCGTCATATCTATGAGATGCAGAAAAACTTTCCTGTACCACCTAGTATTCTTCCTGAGGCAGTCGATCTCACCAATCATCATGT
The DNA here is from genome assembly GCF_032717465.1 of Coenobita brevimanus. Classification (NCBI taxonomy): domain Eukaryota; kingdom Metazoa; phylum Arthropoda; class Malacostraca; order Decapoda; family Coenobitidae; genus Coenobita; species Coenobita brevimanus. The sequence continues at coordinate 27,562,997 of NC_136959.1, read as the reverse complement.
CGGACTTGTCCACCAGCCGCATGTTTATTTTATAGTCCAACACAGCATCAGGTTTCATCACAGGTTCGCCTGTCCTACGGTCGACCTTCCCACTGTCTCTCATCTCCCCCTTATGTACGGTGGTGAGCATGTGCACGACTCTCTTGTCATGCCACCGTATTGCCAGCATCTTCTCACACTTGCGTAGGTGCACGTCACCTCGCTGCGAGTTTCCCGCCTCTGGGAATTTGGGGAAGTTGGCACGATTACTTTTCACAGTGCCGCAGGAGCCAATGCCGTGCTCAGAAAGGTATTTGGCAAGTTTCGGTGCTGTATAGTAGTTGTCTGTATACAGCACATGATTCCCACCAAAATACTTTTCTAGGAGCACTTTCACTACACAGCCTGAGAAGCCAAGGGGGTGTGTTTTATCGAGATCGACAGTGCTGGCTGAATATATGACGAAGTCAAGGATGTACCCCGTCTTACAGTCGCACAGTACAAAGAACTTAATTCCAAAGCGATGGCGTTTGCTTGGAATGTACTGGACAAACCGAAGACGTCCTCTGAACAGAACCAAGGACTCATCAATGACAACCTTCTGAAATGGGTGGAAGAATGACATGAACTTATCCTTCATTCTGTTCAGAATCTCCGGATCTTCCAGAGTGGGTCGGTTTGGGAAGGTACATCATTATCGGCAAAGTGCAGGTTTCCCATGATGTTCCGGAAGCGATCTCTGGCCATGTACTTGTTGAAGGTCGGTGAGGGTAGTAAGGGGTCCATGGACCAGTATTCTTCCAACTCATGCTTCTTGGAGTGTGGCATAAGAAGCATGAGGGCAAAGAACACATACAGCTCCTGCACTCCCAGCATGGTCCACTGTTGCATCTTGGCTGCACCTGTACCACTAGCAGCACGTTGTGATTCGAACCTGTTGGTCTCATCACATATGTGCTGCATGACTTCGTCATCTAGGAAGGCCAAAAGGTAGTCGACACACTCAGCATTTTCGTCCATAGTGAAGGCAGGCTGAACTCCTGACGAGCTCTCATCGAAAACCAGGTTTTCGGGGACAAAATCTGACCCTTCCGTCCACGCGAAGGCGTCCAGGATTCCCTGGCGTGGCGATGGAGGGCTGGTGGTGGTGGTGGTGGTGGAGGTTGGCTGAGAGGGAGGCTTATCTCGGTCAAGGTCACTCGCACTGACCCTAGGTTGCCGTACAGCACTAGCAGCCCTTATCCTACTAGCTACACTACTTTTCACTCTCTTAGATCTACCTCTACCTCTACGGCCGGCCTTCACTGTTGATGCTGGTGGTGACTCCGACGACGAAGACTCCGGAGATAACTCAGCCGACGATGATGACGAGATGAGTAAAGCAGGGCTTGGGGAACGGGGAGGTGAATGCTCTCGTGACTCATGGCGGGCTGGGTCACGTGGGGGCATTGTTCTGGGGCTTACACGCCGCCTTTTCACTCCCTTCCCAAATTCTTTTCCTTCCTGCACTAAAGGCTCCTTTCCCTTGGAGCTAGACACAGATTCACTGGTAGGAGCACTTGTTGTCGCTGTTTCTGGCGCGATAACTTCACCCGGCTCATCACATGATTCACCAGAATCGTCAAAATCGCTGTCCATTATTATCATGGACAATTCAGCAAGTTCTCGTGCCACTGCAGAGTCACTGAGGCCTTTCCTGCTTGCCTCAACACTTTTCTTGGGGGTAGAGGTCACGGGGCCCTTTGCAATGGGCGCAGAAGCGGCAGGAATGGCGGGGCGCGAGTGCAACATGTTGTCTCTGCAGTGGAGGACAAGGAACTAAATGCCGCGGCTTATCTGAGAAGGGAAGGGTTGACAATGACACTTTAGGCTGACTGCTGCTAACTTACAGGCTAATTTTTTATAGGTAGAAAATCTCGGCAATAAATAAATAGGTAGTTCCAGGTGAATGTAAATGTCAATTAGGATTCTCCCTTCCTTTCTGATATATATTTTTATTACAGGCATCGATTACAAGGCATAAATCAAAGGGGAAATTACCGTGGTAATGTAGCGAATGAATGTACGTGAGGTTTTGTCAGGTGATAATTAGGCAATAACTGGAGTATAACACTATCACTTACCTGCTTTTTTTTTGGTATATATTAGTGGGTAAAAATATTGGGCATAGGGCTTATTTCAATGGATGAAATCTGTGGAAAAAGAAGGGGGAAATTTCCGTAGCGCAGCGCGGCGTGGGAGGTGAGAGGAGAGGGTAATGGAGGGCAGGTAGGGAGGGGAGTCAGGAAGGGGGTAAATTATCTGAGAAGGGAAGGGTTGACAATGACACTTTAGGCTTACTGCTGCTAACTTACATGCTAATTTTTTATAGGTAGAAAATCTCAGCAATAAATAAAGAAATAGGTAGTTCCAGGTGAATGTAAATGTCAATTAGGATTCTCCCTTCCTTTCTGATATATATTTTTATTACAGACATCGATTACAAGGCATAAATCAAAGGGGAAATTACCGTGGTAATGTAGCGAATGAATGCACGTGAGGTGTTGTCAGGTGATAATTAGGCAATTTCTGGAGTATAACACTATCACTTACCTTTTTTTTTTGGGTATATATTATTGGGTAAAAATATAGGGCATAGGGCTTATTTCAATGGATGAAATCTGTGGAAAGAGAAGGGAGAAATTTCCGTAGCGCAGCGCGGCGTGGGAGGTGAGAGGAGAGGGTAATGGAGGGCAGGTAGGGAGGGGAGTCAGGAAGGGGGTAAAATAGCTAAAATGTCAACAATGGATGGGAGTACAGATGAGATTTGGAGTGCTGACTAATGTTGGACATTGGCAGTACTGATATATAATACAAGCCACCACTTGAGAGCCCGGGATAATTCAAAATAACACAGAATCACAAAAGTGACGCCCCGCGGTATGATCCATTGTAGCCGAGCGTCACGAAAGTGACGCCCCGCGGTTAAGGGGTTAAGCTGCTCAGAGGAATAAGCAGTGAGAGTTATAGCTTGGTCAAGGGAATTATCACCCAGAATTTTCCAGGCCAAGTCCGGGGCCGCGATGTCATATTAATTGTTAGGCTCACTGTCACTGTGTCTAATTTACTTTCATGGGTATTTGGTTATGGTTTGCATTTCAGAACCAGCCACCCTGCACTGGAATCGAAACAGAGCTTGACTAACACATGGTTGCCATCTGTCAGTAACAGCTAAAATACTGAGGAATCGAGTCCCTCTGCTCTTTATCCCCTAGGTCTTTCATAAGACAAGTGTGTGATTCAGTAGTATGCTCAAAATATGGTGCCGCATATATAACGTTAACTGCATTTCTGTTTACCTGTTTTGTTATCTTATATTCTTCATAATAGCCACAGTGGCTCAGTGATTACGACGTTTACCTTCCTATTTCTTTGCCCTGAGGGTGAGGTTCATAATCTAAGTCATGAAGGAAATTGTAACTGAATGCAAGTGGTATGTGTTTTCATAGATCAACATGTCTCTAGTCTGTCGGTTCATACCGATTACGTACACAGACTCTGATACACGTAAAAACTGCTTCTATAACACCACTTTCACATTACATTCATATGCAGTGCTTACACAAAAGCCTTCCCTTCCTGGATCCTACTTGGCTAACACGGACAAAGGCTAATTCTACAATATATATATATATATATATATATATATATATATTGTTACGGAACAGAGAAAGATAATGTACACTTTAAGTGAGAATACTAAAAAAAATCACTACTGTCCCGTTAATTTCCAGGTTCAAAACAAAAGAGTTAGGTAAAATTATAAGTTAAAGTTTAATGCTCAAACTAACAACAAAACATTCAGGACTCATAAGGATAATGTAATGGCAAAAACAGGATAAATATATGGTTAACTGCAATAGCCTCTATTAACACGAAATTAGCATGAGTAAATTTATCTAAGTCAGCCCTGATGAAATGAAAAACACTGGGTAATGCTCAGTTAATGCAAGTTAAATAATTACAGATACAAACTATTATTACCACTGGCTGACAAAATGAATTCTACACAATTTACGAAAAGTTTCCAGGCCTAAGAATTAACCTTATGCTATACAGTACAAGAACAAAATGCAATAACACTTATACTCAAATCACACAGCTGCTAGATGGTTGGAGACTTCCTGAGAAATTCACAATAATAATAACTGTACAGGGGAGGACAGAGATGTGAACAAAATGAGGAGCAGATCTAAGTGGCAATGATGCAGAGACTGAGCTCATTATATAGGGGCCAGCAGAGCTTGATACAACTTGTAAGAAGGACGCGCAAATGAAGCCATGGGGACAAAGAGTTGACAATCCCGCACTGAATAACAGAAAGGACGACTTTACTATAATGGTAGAAGGGGGGGACTGAGGCAGAACACGCTCGTGATCAAACAGGCAGCACACTGTACGTTAGAATTACACAAAGGATGATGAAATCATAGGCTATGTAACACCTCCCCACAAAGAAAAAAGAAATTTACAAAGGAAATTTCTTATTACTCTAAAACAATCTGTATATGGCATTACAGAACATGCAAAAGTCTTTCCTAGTGTTACAAAACATGAGATCTCCCTAGCACGTTCAGTCATAGGTACTTGCCAGTATCCCTTTAACAAATCAAACTTACTTATGTACCTAGCCTTTCCGATCTTGTCTATGCAATCTTCCACGCGAGGGAGAGGGTAAGTGTCTGTTTTGGTTATCTGATTAACACGTCTGTAGTCGATACAAAGCCGCTGTGACCCACCTGGCTTAGGGACTAGAGTGACAGGAGAACTCCACTCGCTCTGACAGGGCTCAATCATCTTGTGGTCCAACAGGTAGCCAAGCTCCTTCTGGATGAGAGGAACTTTCACCGGGTTCAAACGGTAAGGAGGCAATTTAATTGGCTTTGCGTTTCCAACATCGACATCATGCATCAACACAGTGGTTCTTCCTGGAGTGGCACGGAACACTTGCGGGTACTCCTGCAGTAATGCCGAAAACTCCTGCCTTTCCTCGGGAGGTAGATGAGAAAGCTTAGTCTGGAGATCATTCATGATATCAGGATTCTTCCCCAAACTATCACTCAGGCTCATACTGTATGGGAGAGCTTCACTTGCAGACTCGGGTGGAACAGCTACAGTGCAGACTGGATTATTTTCGTCCCGCCTGTGATATAACTTAAGCATGTTGATGTGACATAGTTGCTTGTTCTTTCTACGATCTGGTGTGGCGATGACATAGTTGTCATCACTGAGTTTCTTCTCCACGAAATAAGGACCACTAAACTTGGCTTGAAGAGGTTGCCCATGTACTGGTAGCAGAATCAAAACTTGATCCCCTGGCTGAAAGTGGCGTAACCTGGACTTCTTATCATACCAAGTCTTCATCTTCTCCTGAGCAGCTCCTAAATTCTCTCTCGCCAGCAGTAAAGCAGTGGACAGCCGTTCTTTGAACTTCATCACATACTCCAGCAGGTTGACGTCATCTTCCTCCGACAGCCAGCATTCCTTGAGTAACTTAAGGGGTCCTCTTACTTCATGGCCAAACAGTAGTTCAAAAGGTGAGAAGCCCAGTGATTCACTTGGAGATTCTCTTGCGGCAAATACAACGAATGGAAGACCTTTATCCCAGTCTTTCTGATGTTCCAAACAGTATTTCTTGAGCATCGATTTGAGTGTTTGATGATGTCTCTCCAACGCTCCTTGGGTCTGGGGATGGTAAGCTGAAGACGTGATCTGGGAGATGCCCAACTCTTTCAGAGACTGCTTGAAAACATTTGACATGAAATTACTTCCCCGGTCTGACTGTACCTCCTTGGGCAGACCAAACTTTGTGAAGAACCTTAGCATTTCCTTAACCACGTTCTTTGCTGAGATATTTCTAAGTGGAATGGCTTCAGGATAACGAGTAGCCATATCAATCAGGGTCAACACATAAGAAAATCCTGAAGAAGTCTTAGGAAGAGGGCCCACAATATCCACCAACACACGGGTGAAAGGCGCCTCAAAAGGAGGAATGGGAACTAGAGGTGCAACCTTTTCGGTCTGATTACACTTCCCCACAACTTGACAGGTGTGACAAGACTTACAATACCAGGAAACATCCCTGAAGATACCTGGCCAGTAGAAGTGTTTGAAAATGCGTGTCACAGTCTTCCTCACTCCAAGGTGTCCTGCCAAACTGGAATCATGAGCCACTCTAATGATATCCTGCCTACAAACACGAGGGATGACAACTTGATGTACAACCTCCCATTCACAGTCGGCTGATGCTGTTGGGGGTCTCCACTTCCTCATAAGTACTCCTGACTTTACATAATAACAAGTAGAAGCACCGGCTGACTCTTCTTCACTGTAAGCAGAGTTAGCTAGACCTTTCAACTCAGGGTCAGCAACCTGCAACTCAACCAACTCTTGACGAGACAAATTATCAACACTACGGGGTACTGCCTCATGTGGTGAGTGGTCCAAATTAGCAAGAAAAGTGTCAGCTAGGATAACATCATCATCCTCATTATCCTCTAAATCACCAGTAACTTTAGACTTAGCCCTAGTGACAGCACATGCAGGGAACACATCAGGGACATCACAATCCTGGGACGCAGCCACTGGCTCACTAGACAACTGAGGAGCTGGACACACTTGACTTCCACCAATATCATTTCCAAGTAAGAAAGTTACACCTGACATTGGGAGTGTCTCAACCAACCCAACCATAACGGAACCATTAACAAAACCAGACTCTAAATTCACTCTGCACAGAGGGACAGAGAAGTAATTATTCCCTACACCTTGTAAGATTACAGTTTCATCAGAGGAATTAACATTAGAGCCTAGAACACTGGTCAGCATAAGGGATTGGCAAGCACCTGTGTCACGATATATTTTAACTGATTTCCTGTCATTACTGTCCAGAGGACTGACAAAACCATCAGACAGGAAATTAGCACATGAACTCTTGAGAGTGTCACCCACGTTACTGCTCAAAAGAGGAGCTCCATCATGAGAATTTAAGTTACCCCTCAAAGCAGGTTCAGTTAACTCAGTTAAAGAATTCTGGGAACTCTCAAGGGTGGATACTAGACCAATTGCCTGAATATTTAAAGACTCCTTTTTGTTCACATCACGCTGTCTCCTGAAACATTTCTCCGTAGTATGACCAAGCTTACTACAATAAGTACATTTACTTTTCTGAAATCTAGAGGTGAAGCTGGTATTTACTTCCTGAGAAACATCTCCTTTATTCTCTTTCCTGTTACCTGTACTCTGAGTAGAGGCAACGTACTTACTCTCAGCTTTCCCTTTTTCTTTAGAATATCTCTTGTGAGTGAGAACATATTCATCAGCTAAAACTGCAGCATCAGACAAATTATCTATTCTTCTCTCATCAAGATATAGGCTTACATCTTTATAAATACACCTCTTGAAGTCCTCCAGCAAAATCATCTGCTTAAATTTACCAAAATCAGAATCCACATTCTTAGAATTTAACCACTGCTCTAACAGATCTTCTTTGATTTTTGCATACTCAACATGGGATTGCTTATTTTGCTTGTAAGTTGTCCTAAATTTTACTCTATAGGCTTCAGGAACAAGCTCATAGGCCTTAAGAATCAAGCTCTTAACTACATCATAATTATCAGATTGATCCTGAGGCAAAGATGCATAAGTTACTTGAGCTCTACCGGTGAGAACAGTTTGAAGGAGTACTGGCCAATACTCCTTGGGCCAATTAAAACCTGTAGCTACCCTCTCAAACAACTGAAAATACTTAGTTAAATCAGATTCATTAAAAGGAGGGACAAGTTTAACATTTTTAGCCACATCAAAATCATCAGAGCTAGATGATCCAGTTCCACCTTGTTTCATGCGATACTCATGGTCTGCCTGAATCCTAGCAAGTTCAATTTGTGCCTGAGCCTGTACCTGTGCCTCTTGAATACGAGCATTTGCCTCCTTAACATCAGCCTCCTTAGCACGTGCTTGAAATTCAGCTTCCTTCACACGAGCCTCCTGCAGGGCTAGCTGTAACTTAGCTAATTCAATCTGCGTTTGCTCATTTGGAGGAGTTACATTAAACAAGCTTTCATTAATCATGTCAACAAATTGATCTTTAGAATGATGAGAGCGAACAGCAATTCCCAATTGTTGAGCAACAAGCTTAAGTTCATTCTTTGTTCTGTTTTCTATATCACACACTGTTTGCACATTTGACAAAAAATCTTTGGCTTCATCAAGTGTAGTAATAGTAGACATCATGAATAAGTAACAGTCACAAAATATCAAGCAATATCCTTATGATAATATCCTGAATATCCTGATAAGAGGTTGCCAAATTTATGTTACGGAACAGAGAAAGATAATGTACACTTTAAGTGAGAATACTAAAAAAAATCACTACTGTCCCGTAAAGTTCCAGGTTCAAAACAAAAGAGTTAGGTAAAATTACAAGTTAAAGTTTAATGCTCAAACTAACAACAAAACATTCAGGACTCATAAGGATAATGTAATGGCAAAAACAGGTTAAATATATGGTTAACTGCAATAGCCTCTATTAACACGAAATTAGCATGAGTAAATTTATCTAAGTCAGCCCTGATGAAATGAAAAACACTGGGTAATGCTCAGTTAATGCAAGATAAATAATTACAGATACAAACTATTATTACCACTGGCTGACAAAATGAATTCTACACAATTTACGAAAACTTTCCAGGCCTAAGAATTAACCTTATGCTATACAGTACAAGAACAAAATGCAATAACACTTATACTCAAATCACACAGCTGCTAGATGGTTGGAGACTTCCTGAGAAATTCACAATAATAATAACTGTACAGGGGAGGACAGAGATGTGAACAAAATGAGGAGCAGATCTAAGTGGCAGCGATGCAGAGATTGAGCTCATTATATAGGGGCCAGCAGAGCTTGATACAACTTGTAAGAAGGACGCGCAAATGAAGCCATGGGGACAAAGAGTTGACAATCCCGCACTGAATAACAGAAAGGACGACTTACTCTACTATAACGGTAGAAGGGGGGGACTGAGGCAGAACACGCTCGTGATCAAACAGGCAGCACACTGTACGTTAGAATTGCACAAAGGATGATGAAATCATAGGCTATGTAACAATATATATATATATATATATATATATATATATATATATATATATATATATATATATATATATAAGGTAAAGGTGGGATCATAGGCCTTTCAGCCTGAAGCGGGTTATTCACCCAATAACCTGGGATGCAAGGCCACTGTATCATCCAGGTTGCCAGTTGTCTCCCTTCGGTGTTACCCTAGGTACTCATTTTACCTACCAACCCACAAAGAGTGGATGGACACCCGAGTCAAGTGACCACAGCTGCCTACACCATGATTCCAAACCTGGCTATAATGGGCCCGCAGCTTCGCAGTCAGCGATGCTAATCACTCAACCACCCATGAGAGGTTAGCATATATATATATATATATATATATATATATATATATATATATATATATATATCCTTCAGTTTTATTATTTGATTACTCTTTCAGCTTACAAATTTTTAGTTCTGGCATATATGTTCATAAAAACTGCCCTATTTTCCCTCTTTTCGTGTTTGTCTCTGTAGACCAGGAAAGGACCATTGGAAACTTCAATGAATGCCTCTTCCTGTCCTCTTTCCTCAGTAAGACCTATGAAATTGCAATCTACATTTATGCCCTTCAAGATGAAAAGCCAAGTTAACTTCACAGGCACGAGTTTGAACGCTTTACGTCAAAAATTTTTCAAAGGCGTTAGATTTTATTTATTTATTTATTATTTTTTTTTTTCACAGAGAGGTTTTTGGTACTCTTTGCTCTTCAGCAAGTCTGATCTCTTTCATGATCAGATGGTTACTCGGGACATGGTTTGGTAGAATCTGTCATTGTGGTTTAAAAGCAAGCCATAAAAACACTCCAGCTCATACAGTCACATCAGTTCTGAATGAAGTAGCTCCGACATATATTCCATATGGACGATAGATATTAGCGCCGAATGGGCAACATGCGAAGGTGTGTGGTATGTAAAAGGACTGCCATTCCTCAGGGAAAAGAATAATCAATCCAGTGTCCAGAAACTGTTATATTAAATAAAAACTGGCAGCTAAAATGAGTTAGGTTCATCAACGACCAAATATTTTCCATATCCTTTGTCCTTCATTTCAGACACTGACACGTACATCTTTTCTCATGTTCACCTGCCTCTGCTTTGCTTATCAGTCTTCACACTTATTCTTCTACTCTGTGTTTTATTCTCATCGGTTTTCTGCCATGCTGCTCTCAGTGTCACCTTCACATCACAGGCTTATGCTCAGACAATCCACTACATTGTCCTCTCTGATCTCCCTTGTTAATGACTCGCTTAAACATTTTCCTTACTTCACTTTCATAATCTGCTGGGATTCTGTTTCCATTTACAGCCTATGTATCATTTTCTGCAATATATGCAACATTCTTTTCCTGATTCTTGCTTTTCAGCCGTCTTATATTATTATTTTTCCCATTACGTCACCCACACGACCAGTATATACCAATTCTTCCAATAATATCATCAATTACTAATACCCTGTAAAATCAATGAATGTCTTTTATCACTTAGCAAAGTGTCCCCCGAAACTCATGGTTCATTTCCAGTCCATAGTCATGGCAAACAGAAACATCGTTATGCAGAATTAAAAAAAAAAAAAAAAAAATGTTACAATAAAAAAATCATTGGCTCCCCAGATGAAAGACAGCATGCCCATAAGCCTCAGTGCTTGTTATTGTATGTGCCAAAATCTTAAATGCTGTGTAACTACGCCATCAGACATATCACCTCAGATCACCAGCTCAAATGATACTGGAGAGAGGCGCCTTCATGTGGTAGCACTCAGATGACTATACGGATCCACTCCCCGGTTATGTAAACGTCCCTCATCTTCCTCCCTCTCTTCCACAAAGCGGAGAGTGAGCTGTAGGAGTGCAGTTTGAGCCCGCAGTTCACTGGGTTCACGTTCGAAAGAGCCTGGGTTATCGCCACAACCACCATCACCATCATCACCACAACCAACACCACCACTACTACTGTTACTACAACAACAACAACAACAACAACAACAACTACTACTACTACTACTACTACTACTACCACTACTACTACTACCACTACTACTATTACTGTACCAACCCTGAAATATCTAGTGCTCTGTAACTAAGCCAATCTCCCTTGTACCAGCTTAGATATTTGGCAGCTCTCCTCTCCAATTTGTAGAGCACCTCGCTGCCTCCCTCAGTGTGTGTGTGTGTGTGTGTGTGTGTGCTCGCTCAGTCGTGGCATTACGGCCGAACCTCACCGGATCCGGACGGCATACCAAGTGGCTGGATGCAGGGAGGGAGGAAGAAAGAATGAAAATATTGTGCGGTGTGGAAGGTGAACTGGAAAAAAGGAAAATAAACGAGACAGACAGAGACAGACGGACAGACGGAGACAGAGACAGAGAGATATGGAACTCGAAAAAAGGTTCTCACATATTCTTTTCTCTTAGTTTTTCTTATTTCTGTATTCACTGAGTCCACCGCTGTACTCCTTGATCATTTTAAGTTCTTTCGTCATTTCTGAATCTTTCTATCCCCTTTTTTCTTTTTCTTTTTTTTTTTTTTATTCCTTCCGTATTCTGCGGCCTTTTATTCTGTGTTAAAGTCTGAGTTAACAAAGGATCACACGAAGTTGGCGGCCAAACTTTACCTTTATCTTTACCATTCCAGCTGTCCCGTATCATACCTAACTGTCCCATGTCGTGCCAGACTACCCCGTATCACACCAGACTGTCCCATTCAGGACTTGTGTGAAGGCGTTGGAAGGGGTGTTTTCATGGCACGTCGATGGACCTTAAGGGAGATAAATAAATAATGTTCTAACCTCTTGAGCATAACTACCTATCTATCTGTCGATCTATTACCAGACACCTCAATACCGTAAGAGGGCCATAAATAAATCGGCTCCGTGTTGCCCTGTCCCCCGCCATTTCATTGCCCTATCACTTGAGTTTATTAGTGCTTCTCCATGTAGTTTTATTGGCCCTGAGGAAGACTTTCGTGTTTAGACGTGGTCTGTTTACCTCCTTCACTCCAAAAAGCCTTCACCAAGCTAAGACGATTGAAGATAGAATAAATAAACTAATAGAATACGTCACGTGATTCAAGGAGATTATAGTATTTAATTCCTGAAACTCTCTTCACTCCGTCCTGGGTTCGATCCCGCGTCTTTTGGATGGGTAGGCCAGCATCTAATGACTTGCTTTTTACCTGGTACACCTGAACCAGAAGGAAAGTATGAGGTTTCGTTTTCGGTGTTGTGTTGATTGCAATATTTTCTTTGTCGACTCTTACAGAAGGAGGTTTACAGAATTTCATCTTCTTTTACTCTGCACACACACACACACACACACACACACACACACACACACACACACACACACAAATACTGTTTGTATGTCTATGTCATTAAAAGAACGTGTGTGTGTGTGTGTGTGTGTGTGTGTGTGTGTGTGTGTGTGCCCATCGATCAGTGATGCACGCGTTTGAAGCCTAATTCTCTGTCCTTCAATTACCTTGTATGATAGTCGAGTCAGTCTCAATGTTTGCTCATGTGACTGAGGTGCAGATGATAAACAAATATAGTATTGATGTAATAAAGAATTTAGATGTGAACATAATCCATTTCTTTCAGGAGGCACGCCTAACTAATGTTTTCAACATACTAGTACTACTACTGCTACTACTACTACTACTACTACTAATAATAATAATAATAATAATAATAATGATCATAATAATAATGATACTACTACTACTACTACTACTAACTAGAATTCTGGAACTGCTGAGGCAATATTAAAAGAACACCACATTCCAGATGAAAATACTTTCGTCACTGTAGACCTAATATTAAAGGACTTTTGGTATGACTCAAAATTTTTTTACGGATTTTGACCTGTGTGAGCACACACACACATGGATTAGAAAATACTGAAAAGTGCATGATATTTTCACCTGCTAATTAAATACTGCTTTAATGTTGTCACCAGCAGGATGCTTATATACAAATTGGGTCTCTCTCACTCTAGCTTCACTCCGGTAAAACCATGTGGCTCTGGCCTGCCTCACTCACATATCTCTCCTTCACACCATATGAAAACTCGGGTAATTTATGGACCTACATTTGGCTGCTTTCAGCTGCTTCTTAAAGCAATCAGTCAGGTGTTGTTGGGGTGTGGTTGGGATAAAACGATGTAGCCTACGTGAATTGCCCCGAGTCATCGATAGGCAAGAATAGTCTCCCAATTTTCACTCCAGCAACAGACAAACGGACATATCAAAAAGTAAAGAGACACAACTTATGTAAAAAAAGCGCATTACAAGCGTAAAATATGTGTTGCGTCTGTGAATAATTCAAGGCTTTAGTTTATCATTACTATTATTATTATTATGATGATGATGATGATGATTATTATTATTATTATTTTCATTATTATTACTAATACTACTGCTCCACAAAATGTTTAATAAGTATACCTGGAACTGTGAATTTGGAAAGCGATTATAAATACAGAATAAGCACGAAACACATAGACATGCAACACCCACACTATACAGTTGATATAAGGGCCGAAAATCCCCGAAAGTAAGGATGGTGGACTGCAAGACCAAGACAGTCTCAGCCTTCAGTCCATTGCAGTTGTCAGCTAGCAACTGTAGATTACCGACATCTTCATATGATTTCCCTTTTATTTTGCAACCCTGCTCACCATCTCTCCTTGCCGGCCGCTCTCTCTCTCTCTCTCTCTCTGAAGCTGTACAGTATTAAGTTATTGGGTTATGATACTTATTTTCCTTGTAAAAAGCAACCAGAAATACTTTACCAACTTCTCACAAACGCTTCCCGGCTTTGTAATATGGTGAGCTAAATTACGGGTTGATTTACATTTATTTAGCTTATATATATATATATATATATATATATAGATATATATATATATATATATATATATATATAAATTGTTACATAGCCTATGATTTCATCATCCTTAGTATAATTCTAACGTACAGTATGCTGCATGTTTGATCACGATTCGCCTCGTGGCTTCCATAGTGACCAAGCTTCCGTGTTCTACCTCACTCCCCCCTTCTCCTCCCTTATAGTAGAGTAAATCGTTCTTTCTGTTGTTCAGAGCAGAAGTGTCAACTCTTTGTCCCCTAAGGCTTCATTTGCGCGTCCTTCTTACAAGTTGTATCACGCTCTGCCGGCCCCTATATAATGAGCTCAGTCTCTGCATTAACTGCCACTTAGATCTACTCCTCATTTTGTTCACATCTCTGTCCTCCCCTGTACAGTTGTTATTATTTGTGTGAGTGCTCAGGAAGTCTCCAACCATCTAGCTGCTGTGTAGTTTGAGTGTGGGTGTTGTTACATTTTTTTCTTGTACTGTGTAGCATAAGGTGTTAGTTCGTGGGCCTGGTGAGGTTTTTGTGATTCATGTGGAGTTTTTGGTGCCAGCCAATGTTAATAATATTTTGTATCTGTAATAATATATCTTGCATTAACTGAGCATTATCCGGTTTTCTCATTTTATCAGGGCTGACTTAGATAAATTTACTCTTGTTAATTTCGTGTTAATAGAGGCTATTGCAGTTAACCATATATTTAACCTGTTTTTTGCCATTACATTATCCTTATGAGTCCTGAATGTTTAGTCGTTAGTTTGAGCATTAAACTTTAACTTGTAATTTTACCTAACTCTTTTGTTTTGAACCTGGAACTTTGCGGGACAGCAGTGATTTTTAGTATTCTCACTTAAAGTGTTCATTATCTCTCTATTCCGTAACAATATATATATATATATATATATATATATATATATATATATATATATATATATATATATATATATATATATATATATATATACAACCTAACCACTTGAGAAATGAAAGGAGCGACAGTGAGTACTTTCGTATATTACATCTTCAGACAGAGACAGAAACGTAAAGGGTAGAGGTCTTTTATGCACACCCGCAGCAGGTAGTGGCACACAGAACAATGGATGACTTGAATTTTTACCTGCGGCTTAACTTAGGGTCACCTGCAGCAGGGAGTGGAACACAACAAAGGATGACCTGAATCTAAAAATACACGTGACAAAGGAGGAGGGAGTAGGAGGGGAGGAAAGGGGAGTGGGAGGGAGGGGGAAGGGGAGAGGGGGGAGGGAGGAGGGGATAAATACTGCTGCTTAACTTAAGACCTAGAGGATTAATGCTTGGTGTGTCCCACACAGGTGTGACTACACCACCAGAAGATGACAGGGAACAATCACGTGTTAGCCTGGGGGATACTGCTTTAAAATTAATTCAGTTTTGAAGAGTAAGGTATACAGAAAACCTACAAATATTATGTCATATGTGCATTACTATTCAAACCATCATATTAATGTAAAAAGATCTGTGTTCATATCCATGTACCTAAGAGCATATAGAATTTCAGACCCAGAATTTTTAGATGATGAACTAAAAATGATTCAGAGTATTTGAAAGAAGCTAAAATATCCACAAAGCATACTAACTCAGTGCCACAATACAGCCAAGAAACGATTCCTTGAAGGGAAAACTAATAAGCCAGATCGCCAGAACATTCAAAGAACCTTTGTCCTCCCCTTCCAGGAAAATTTTCTTGATGTTGTTCACATACTGAGTAAACTCAATGTACAAGTAGTATTCAAATATGAGAACACCATAAAAAAAAAAATCTCATCAAGAACAGCCTTTTCAGTAATTCAGGCGTTGTTTACAAAATCACGTGTAAAAGCTGTAACAAATTTTACATAGGACAATCTGAAAAAGATTTGGAAACTAGAATCTCACAACATAAATACAGTGTAAGAATAGCCCAACAGAGTAGTGGTTTATTTCAGCACAAAGCATCCAGTGATCACCATATTGACTGGACAGGCTCCAAGATTCTAGCAAGATCAAAAAGCTAAGATGAAAGAAATGTAATAGAATCTTGTCTAATTTCTGGCACATATGAAAAGAATGTAAACATGAGCTATGGTCATTTTAAGTGTGATAAATTGTTAACTGAATTAAATTTAAAAGCAGTATCCCCCAGGCTAACACGTGATTGTTCCCTGTCATCTTCTGGTGGTGTAGTCACACCTGTGTGGGACACACCAAGCATTAATCCTCTAGGTCTTAAGTTAACCAGCAGTATTTATCCCCTTCTCCCTCCCCCCCTCTCCCCTTCCTCCTCCCTCCCACTCCCCTTTCCTCCCCTCCTACTCCCTCCTACTATGTCACGTGCATTTTTAGATTCAGGTCATCCTTTGTTGTGTTCCACTCCCTGCTGCAGGTGACCCTAAGTTAAGCCGCAGGTAAAAATTCAGGTCATCCATTGTTCTGTGTGCCACTACCTGCTGTGGGTGTGCATAAAAGACCTCTACCCTTTACGTTCTGTCTCACTCTGTCTGAAGATGTAATATACGAAAGTACTCACTGTCGCTCCTTTCATTTCTCCTGTGGTTAGTTTGCTTATATATCTTTAGGGTGAAGTGAAGTCTATATATATATATATATATATATATATATATATATATATATATATATATATATATATATATATATATATATAGGTTTATTATGGAAGTAACAAGAGATCAGGATGGTTGGACTGGATAAGTTCCGTGCGGCCGTTTTTTTTTTTTTTTTTTTTTTAATGCAAGGAAGAAGGGACCCAAGGCCAGGAGCCCGCAAAATATTCCAAGAAAAAAAAAAAAAACGGCAATAGAGAGCCAAATTCAAGATCCGTTTATTTCGAGACCAGGATTTGGCTTCCCTTTTCAAACTGACATTCGTTGGATTGGCTCTGTTGGATAAATGAATGTGAAACTACGTGTGGACTGAATTGTACCTATCCGGTGAAGCCAGGATTCCGAGGGACTTGAATGGTGAATGAATGGGAGTGTGGGCCATTCAGGTGAGCAGACTTTGGTTGGTATCTCATTCTAACTCATTCTATCTCCTCCCATCTTAGAATGGGAAAGGAGGTCTGGATGATGATGATTATGACGGTGGTGGTGGTGGTGGTATATTATCACATCACACTGTAAAGGTCACACATACTCCAGGCCAGCAAATCCCTGGATCACATCCCACACCGGTGAGTGTAGGCTACCTGGCAAACAGAGCCAACACTGAAATGAATATCAAGCAGACCCTTGATTGCACAACCTTTTATATGCACCAAGAACGACCGCTTGAAAGTAAGGAGTGTGTACATGAACAATATTAAATTTTATATCGTGGCGAGCTGCTTTAATGACATGCAATATTCATGAGTGGGCAAGCAAAAGTATGAAAGTGGTATAGCATCCGTAGACTAGAGTAGTGAAGTATTTGGTGGGTGTTTAGTAGCTAAGTGATCCTCATAAGCACAACCACCACGAATAAAAGAAGCAACGGATATCTTGTTGGGGCACAGATCAAGAGATAAGAAACTATTGATATGGATCCGTATATACTTGTACACCCACGACTCACAAATACCTGGTAAAGAGACCACCAGGTATTCTTGAGGGAGCCAGAGGTGCAATGGTTAGCACATAATACTCGCCAGTAGAAGAGTCAGTGTTCTCTTTCTGGACCAGTAAGACTGTTGGACAAAGTTTGTTTACACCCTTATCCCTGTTCACACAGCAGTACGGCTGGCGAATTAGATATAGATACGACTGCTGCGATATCCTGTTTTAGGGTAAGACTGGAACTTAGCAAAATGAACTGTTTGCCTCATTGATCCTTGTGTACTTAATAATATATTCCCTCGCTGACATCAGGAATAAACAGAGCTGTACTGCTGTATTATGTGTTTCGGGTTACAGTCAGTGGTAATAAAATGCTGTCATCAGAAGGAGGCAGATGGGAAAGATTTTAAGACACGTGATGTCTTTCTTCGACTGGATTGGTCGCAGGACTCAAAGCGTGGATAGGTAATGGACTGCTCATGAGATGGTATAATCCCCGTACAACACTTCAGTATGTTGCTGTTCAAGGAATAATAAATGAATGGCTTATGCACTGGCAGGGAGTAACACTGAACTGAACTATAAAGCAAGAGTAACGACACTATCTCTCCAACCATGAAGCTTAGATCGATGCTATAGTAATCCATATTCATTGTAAGAGGTTAACTGCTATGAGCTATTACCACAGTACCTCTCATAGTTCTTCTTCTTTGTAGTGCTGTAACTACCGATAATAATTCAACGCAGAAGTGCAAACCGATAGCTATTCGGAAAATGTCTTGCAATGAGATGAACCAATCAAGAACCACCACCATATTTTCAAGCACCTACCTTAATACGAAAAATAAAGAAAAACATTAACGGCACGAAAGGAGGTAGTAGCCAGTAACCACACGCCATCCCTTAAAACTATTCCTCACCCAAAACAGAAACGCAAGTGAGAAAGCATGATGAAGAACCGAGAGGAGAAACGCTTTATATATGAGGTTAAACAAATCAAATGCCACAATGTGTTATCAGTAGGACACTGGCGCTCGCAATTCCATAGGTAGAGAAGATGGAGTGGGTGGGTGACTGGCGGGTTATGGTGCTGTAAGATGCCACGCCAAACACACCAATTAAAGGCCTATAAAGCGAATTGCACATAGAAATAATAAAGACGAAAGTATCCAAACACACACACACACAAATTTATTTAAATAATTAAAAAGATTTACAAGGATTCTGTGTGTGTGTGTGTGTGTGTGTGTGTGTGTGTGTGTGTGTGTGTGTGTGTGTGTGTGTGTGTGTGTGTGTGTGTGTGTGTGTGTGTGTCCTAATTCCAATACCACCGCAGCTTAGCCTCTCTCTCTCTCTCTCTCTCTCTCTCTCTCTCTCTCTCTCTCTCTCTCTCATCATTTATATCTCTGTCCTCACATGGATACCCTTATGAATGCTTGTCCCTCATGCTTCCATCGATTCGCGGCTCCTCTCTCTCTCGGTTCCATTCTTATCTCCTTTACCCTCCTCCTGCAGCTCCTCCTTCTCTCTTTCTCACCAGCCACGCGCCCCTCTCAGCTGCATTATCTTGTATTACTCGCACATATCCAGTAGCTTTCTTTTGATTCCATTTTGTACGTCTCCTGCTTCGTAATACCCTTCGTTACACCATTTCCCTATTCCTCGGCCCTAATGCCTGGAACTTAGCCACATTTACTAAGTCCTATATACAGCTCATCTTCTTGGGGGCTGTTTCCTCCTACTCTTCTGCATCTGCTCCGACCCTGGCGAGGTGTGGTCCGCTACTTGTTTGCGATCGATGGATTTGTTCAGCCAGATAGACCGGGTAAAGCTACAACAAAATGTAAAGTTTGCTGTCCATAGAAATCTCAAACACACATGCATACACGTAGATATGTTACGCTGAAAAATACTGGCTATCATGTTTCAGCTGTTTCCTTGTTTTCACACACACACACACACACACACACACACACACACACACACACACACACACACACACACACACACACACACACACACACACACACACACACACACACACACACGTAAAGCCACAGAAGTTTAGACTTAAACCATTACGAAGATTAACGATAATTCTCTCTCTCTCTCTCTCTCTCTCTCTCTCTCTCTCTCTCTCTGTCGACTGATCCCCTCCTGACCTCACATGAATATCTCAGTCAGTGCTTCTCAATCACGCCTCCCTCCACTCACCTATCCTGTCTCTCTCTCACGCAACCCCTTCTCTCCTTCTCTTCAGACACGCGCCTCTTTCGTCTGTATAATTGTATGCTACATGCCTGATACCTTCCTTTTGATTCCTTTGTGTATTGCTTCGTAGTACTTTTCATTTCGTTGTTTCACCACCCACGTCCTTCTCACTTGGCTTTCTTCGCCTTTTCATTGGCCTCTTTTTCGTGAAATGCTCACTCTGTCTCCCCACATTAAACACTTATCAGTTACTCTATTTTCTCGTCCCATTTTCACCCCTATCAAGCTCCCACTCTACACAGTTACCACTCCTCTTCAACGCGTCTCACTATTTTATATATTCCCACCTTCGCCCTGCCAGTCACCGCGCTGTACATTTCTCAGTCTCCTTCCATCCTCTCTTACCCTCATCGACGCTGCAGCATATGGTTAGCTCTCTCTTTCTACCTCAAAGCAAAATTTCCCTGTATTTTATAATCCATTCTCATTCTCCATCTCTCCCCGTGGCCTCAGCATATCTCAGCTTCCTTTCTTCCTCTCCCTTGAACAGTCACACCCACCCTTCTCACTATCACTTCCTTGCATTGCCAACTTCACTTCTGTTGTTTGAGTGTTTTGAGACCCAGGATTGATTTGACTCTCTCTCTCTCTCTCTCTCTCTCTCTCTCTCTCTCTCTCTCTCTCTCTCTCTCTCTCACACACACACACACACACACACACACACACACACACACACACACACACACACACACACACACACACACACACACACACACACACACACACACACACACACACACACACAACTATTATAAGGCTCTATTCTTCACATACGCCTCCATTTAATTCCCC
The DNA here is from genome assembly GCF_032717465.1 of Coenobita brevimanus. Taxonomy (NCBI): domain Eukaryota; kingdom Metazoa; phylum Arthropoda; class Malacostraca; order Decapoda; family Coenobitidae; genus Coenobita; species Coenobita brevimanus. The sequence goes on along the minus strand of NC_136959.1, from coordinate 27,542,350 downwards.
ATCTCCTTCTGTTCATTCTCTGATCAGTTATTGTTCAACCGTACGACACGAACGAGAACAGTATTGAATTTGTGGCAGCGATGTACAGGATAGCAACAAACTGTGTAATTTCGGAAACTATTAAAACTACAGGTAATCTATGTAAATCGACGAAAGGCGTACAAAAAATTAGTAGGTGTAATTTCAGTGACTTCCCTCAAAACTCTCAACAACAATCCTGAATAAAATGCCAAAGTGAACACCAAAACTATTATTCCAGACTAATAAAGCAATCCGTAGGTATAATTATGCATGTCGTTGGATAGCTGGCAAATAAAGTAAGGTCATACTGAGAGACGTGTTTCAACATAATGCTGAAAACAGCTAAAAAGCATCAAATTCTGCATCAGCCAGCGTCATCTTAGGAATGATTTAGGCTAAAGCCATTTTACAGTGTGTGTGTGTGTGTGTGTGTGTGTGTGTGTGTGTGTGTGTGTGTGTGTGTGTGTGTGTGTGTGTGTGTGTGTGTGTGTATCTATCTACCTATCTATCCGTTCAGATAGAGTAATAGATAAGTAAACAGATAGGTGCATAGTTTTAGACATATGAATAAAGTCAGCTGGGAGCATAACTACAGTACATATATAAAAAAGCCGCGGTGTTTGTTTGTTTGTTTGTCCTTCAATCAGGCCCAAACCATGGGCCATTGAACCCCCAGACCCAAATACATTCTGAATCATGGTGACCCAAGGATGGTTTTAGCGGGTCAAATTTCTGATATGGGTCATTCGAGGTCACCAATGGAGTGATCGCTTTTTTTTTTTTTTGCCCCGGGCAACGCCGGGTACCCCTGCAGCCCAATTTTTGGCATGGAGACTCACATGACCTCCAGTTCGGATATAGGCCATGTGAAGTTGACCTCCGAGGTCATTTGAGGTCACTGATAATACGCGCTCGAACGACTGGACCCAGCAGCCCAATTTTTGGCATGGAGACTCACATAGCCTCCAGTTCGGACATAGACTATGTGAGGTTGACTTCTGAAGTCATCTGAGGTCACCGGTCGGAGGTCATTTGAGGTCACTGGTAATAGTAAACAAGTGCACACAAATACTGTGTGTGAGTCTGCGAAAACTGAGATGGAAACCTCTTATAATCCCTCTTCAGAAGCATAAGAGGTATACTATATTTTCCAGAGGTATGATATTACAGGTAACTTAATGCTGTATTATTATTCTTCCCTTTGAATCATCCTTGGGGTAAATTCAGTCTGCTTTTTACATAGCGAAGTTAATGAAAATCTTCGCTATTGCATAAACGTAATTTACCTATTGTACAGACACAAATATCTTCCTTAAGCTTGACGAATGGAAAGGGGAAAAGCTGAACGAACTGAGACAAGCATTATTTGAAACACTATTTTTGTTGTGTTTCGTCTGTTGTCAATTTTCTTCATGCAGAAATGGGAAGACTCTGGTTTCTGTGACTGTACACATAGCAACACATCCATCTGTCCACGCTTAATTTCCTTTAGATGATCACTTGCAAGACGACAAGTAGGTCTGTGGGAGCATTTTTCTGTAGGACCATCCCTGAGATATCAAACAGTGTGTTAATAATGTGGCTTTCAGGAGCTGACCACTTGCTAGGTTATTCCCTAATATCTGGATTTATACGTCTCCTAGGTGGAACTGTTACAGCATCACACATGAAGAAGGATGGTAGATTAGTGAGACAGCCACGGCAGTCAGTAAGATAAAAGTGTAAAGCCGGGGATAATTAGGGTAGTGGATAGTATCATTCTGGAATATATTGAGGTTTATCATTTTTTAACAACCTCTATCCTTATGTAATTGTTAAATGTATCACACAGAATTTTAAAATATAATTCCTCACCATCTTTTGCTTTGTGTCGGTGTTTAGAGAGAGTGAAATATTCATTGCTAAGTGCAATGGTGTTACATCCGTATTATGTGCATTATGTTGTTACATTTGTTCACAGTAATCAACCCTGAATCTCACATACAAATCTTACAAAATTAGTACCACTGATTTCTAGCAGTATAATTATTTCGCTTTTTCATAATACATTACTTCATTTTCAGAATCATCTCATAATGTAAGGACTGAGAAGCTGCATTGCAGCTCTCTAATACATTTGCATACGACTGCATGCCTTACCTAGTAGAATATGAGACCCTTTGGGATGAGAGTAAGGCAGCAGAAAAAAAAAAAAAAAAAAAAAGCAAAATCGTTTAAACTTGTTAGTCAATAAAATGCATCACAACACACTACATTCTGAATCCCCATGCCATGCTAAATTGACAAACTCGTCCTCCCTACCGAGTCCTGTGTGGATGGAATAGGGTTACCGCTGTGTTGTAGAGTGATATAAGTGCATTAGTGCATGAGCACTTGTAAAGCTGAATATCTGTCCTTCATTTGAGTGGAGTAATGTCTTCCAAATATCAACTTTGACTTCCAAGTATGATGCTAGTGCATCAACAAGTTCCCGTTCACTCACAGTACGTGCATATACAACATAGTGTCAGTACGTCAAGGAGTTATGTTTTTGTCGGTTACCAAAACACTGTTAAAACAAGGAAGAATGAGTTCTCGCAGTTCTGTTCACTTATGGAGGTCCTCAGCTTCTTATAACCAGGCCGAGTTTTGTACTTCATTACTTCTGTCAAATTGATAAGCGGATTTTAGGCATCTGGTGATGGACACAGTGATCGTAAGCACTCCCCAGAGTTTTCCTTTACAAATAAATGTCTTTTATGATTCTCGCAACAGGAAAATTATATTCTTTGACTTTTCTGCAGACACCAATGCATAAATGTAGAAAAGAATACAAGGAAAGAATGATGTTGTAGAGACTGCAATGGCACAGCACCTGAGGGAGGGGAGGGTGGTGGAACTGAACTGTAAACAGTAAAAGAGAGGATTTAGGGGACAGTATTAATGTATACTGGGATTTGGCGCCGTGTAACTAGATCAAATATTTGAGGAAATGAAGAGCAAGGAGCATGCATAGATAGACAAACAGATACATAGATAGACAGGTAGATTTATATATATGGTGCATATTCATTTACCAAAATTCGGGAAATGGAAGAATGCACGCAGGAACAGCCTTACTGTGTTAGTGATGCAACTGCAGATATCCAGGCAGCGATGAAGGCAAATTAAGAGTGGAGAAGAGAGAGGAGAGAGAAGGTGAATAGACTGGAAGAGGAAGTGAAAGAGCTGAGCGCCGTAAAGAGGAATGGAAATGTATAATGTAAGGAAGCTGGACAGGAAAGAGGAGTGGAAGCGATATTGATAGGTAAGTCATATTTCACTTTTATGAGAGAGAGAGAGAGAGAGAGAGAGAGAGAGAGAGAGAGAGATGATTTTTAATACAGATAGATAGTTTTATAGATATGAGGAATTACGCTCTTACTGCGGTTATGACAATTCTAAGAATTTAGCTTCATAAAGAAGTGAATAATACACACACACACACACACACACACACACACACACACACACATATACATATTGTTACATAGCCTATGATTTCATCATCCTTTGTGTAATTTTAACGCACAGTATGCTGCATGTTTGATCACGAGCGTGTTCTGCCTCAGTCCCCCCTTCTACCGTTATAGTAGAGTAAGTCGTCCTTTCTGTTGTTCAGAGTAGGATTGTCAGCTCTTTGTCCCCTATGGCTTCATTTGCGCGTCCTTCTTACAAGTTGTATCAAGCTCTGCTGGCCCCTATATAATGAGCTCAGTCTCTGCATCATTGCCACTTAGATATACTCGTCATTTTGTTCACATCTCTGTCCTCCCCTGTACAGTTGTTATTATTGTGAGTGCTCAGGAAGTCTCCAACCATCTAGCAGCTGTGTGTAATTTGAGTATAACTGTTGTTGCATTTTTTCTTGTACTGTGTAGCATGAGGTTGATTCTTGGGCCTAGTGGGGTTTTTGTAATTTGTGTAAGGTTTTTATTGTCAGCCATCATTAATAATATTTCGTATCTGTAATAATATATCTGGCATTCACTGAGTATTATCTGGTATCGCATTTTAACAGGGCTGACTTAGATAAATTTACTCATGCTAATTTCGTGTTAATAGAGGCTATTGCAGTTAACCATATATTTAACCTGTTTTTTGCCATTACATTATCCTTATGAGTCCTGAATGTTTTGTTGTTAGTTTGAGCATTAAACTTTAACTTGTAATTTTACCTAACTCTTTTATTTTGAACCTGGACCTTTACGGGACAGTAGTGATTATTAGTATTCTCACTTAAAGTGTACATTATCTTTCTCTGTTCCGTAACATAAATTTGGCGACCTCTTATCAGGATATTCAGGATAATATCATAAGGATATTGCTTGATATTTTGTGACTGTGATTTATTCATGATGTCTACTATTACTACGCTTGATGAAGCCAAAGATTTCTTGTCAAATATGCAAACAGTGTGTGATGTAGAAAACAGAACAAAGAATGAACTTAAGCTTGTTGCTCAACAATTGGGAATTGCAGTTCACTCTCATCATTCTAAAGATCAAATTGTTGGCATGATTAATAAAAGCTTGTTTAATGTAACTCCTCCAAATGAGCAAACGCAGATTGAATTAGCTAAGTTACAGCTAGCCCTGCAGGAGGCTCGTGTTAAGGAGGCTGAATTTCAAGCATGTGCTAAGGAGGCTGAGTCTCAGGCTAAGGAGGCGGAGTCTCAGGCTCGTATTCAGGAGGCTGAATTTCAGGCAAATGCTCGTATTCAAGAGGCACAGGTACAGGCTCAGGCACAAGTTGAAATTGCCAGGATTCAGGCAGACCATGAGTATCGCATGAAACAAGGTGGAACTGGATCATCTAGCTCTGATGATTTTGATGTGGCTAAAAATGTTAAACTTGTCCCTCCTTTTAATGAATCTGATTTAACTAAGTATTTTCAGTTGTTTCAGAGGGTAGCTACAGGTTTCAATTGGCCCAAAAAGTATTGGCCAGTACTCCTTCAAACTGTTCTCACCGGTAAAGCTCAAGTAACTTATGCATCTTTGCCTCAGGGTCAATCTGATAATTATGATGTAGTTAAGAGCTTGATTCTTAAGGCCTATGAGCTTGTTCCTGAAGCCTATAGAGTAAAATTTAGGACAACTTACAAGCAAGATAAGCAATCCCATGTTGAGTATGCAAAAATCAAAGAAGATCTGTTAGAGCAGTAGTTAAATTCTAAGAATGTGGATTCTGATTTTGGTAAATTTAAGCAGATGATTTTGCTGGAGGACTTCAAGAGGTGTATTTATAAAGATGTAAGCCTATATCTTGATGAGAGAAGAATAGATAATTTGTCTGATGCTGCAGTGTTAGCTGATGAATATGTTCTCACTCACAAGAGATATTCTAGAGAAAAAGGGAAAGCTGAGAGTAAGTACGTTGCCTCTACTCAGAGTACAGGTAACAGGAAAGAGAATAAAGATGATGTTTCTCAGGAAGTAAATACCAGCTTCACCTTTAGATTTCAGAGAAGTAAATGTACTTATTGTAGTAAGCTTGGTCATACTACGTAGAAATGTTTCAGGAGACAGCGTGATGTGAACAAAAAGGAGTCTTTAAATATTCAGTCAATTGGTCTAGTGTCCACCCTTGAGAGTTCCCAGAATTCTTTAACTGAGTTAACTGAACCTGCTTTGAGGGGTAACTTAAATTCTCATGATGGAGCTCCTCTTTTCAGTAGTAACGTGGGTGACACTCTCAAGAGTTCATGTGCTAATTTCCTGTCTGATGGTTTTTTCAGTCCTCTGGACAGTAATGACAGGAAATCAGTTAAAATATATCGTGATACAGGTGCTTGCCAATCCCTTATGCTGACCAGTGTTCTAGGCTCTAATGTTAATTCCTCTGATGAAACTGTAATCTTACAAGGTGTAGGGAATAATTACTTCTCTGTCCCTCTGTGCAGAGTGAATTTAGAGTCTGGTTTTGTTAATGGTTCCGTTATGGTTGGGTTGGTTGAGACACTCCCAATGTCAGGTGTAACTTTCTTACTTGGAAATGATATTGGTGGAAGTCAAGTGTGTCCAGCTCCTCAGTTGTCTAGTGAGCCAGTGGCTGTGTCCCAGGATTGTGATGTCCCTGATGTGTTCTCTGCATGTGCTGTCACTAGGGCTAAGTCTAAAGTTACTGGTGACTTAGAGGATAATGATGATGATGATGTTATCCTAGCTGACACTTTTCTTGCTAATTTGGACCACTCACCAGATGAGGCAGTACCCCGTAGTGTTGATAATTTGTCTCGTCAAGAGTTGGTTGAGTTGCAGGTTGCTGACCCTGAGTTGAAAGGTCTTGCTAACTCTGCTTGCAGTGAGGAAGAGTCAACTGGTGCTTCTACTTGTTATTATATAAAGTCAGGAGTACTTATGAGGATGTGAAGACCCCCAACAGCATCAGCCGACTGTGAATGGGAGGTTGTACATCAAGTTGTCATCCCTCGTGTTTGTAGGCAGGATATCATTAGAGTGGCTCATGATTCCAGTTTGGCAGGACACCTTGGAGTGAGGAAGACTGTGGCACGCATTTTGAAACACTTCTACTGGCCAGGTATCTTCAGGGATGTTTCCTGGTATTGTAAGTCTTGTCACACCTGTCAAGTTGTGGGGAAATGTAATCAGACCGAAAAGGTTGCACCTCTAGTTCCCATTCCTCCTTTTGAGGCGCCATTCACCCGTGTGTTGGTGGATATTGTGGGCCCTCTTCCTAAGACTTCTTCAGGATTTTCTTATGTGTTGACCCTGATTGATATGGCTACTCGTTATCCTGAAGCCATTCCACTTAGAAATATCTCAGCAAAGAACGTAGTTAAGGAAATGCTGGGGTTCTTCACAAAGTTTGGTCTGCCCAAGGAGGTACAGTCAGACCGGGGAAGTAATTTCATGTCAAATGTTTTCAAGCAGTCTCTGAAAGAGTTGGGCATCTCCCAGATCACGTCTTCAGCTTACCATCCCCAGACCCAAGGAGCGTTGGAGAGATATCATCAAACACTCAAATCGATGTTCAAGAAATGCTGTTTGGAACATCAGAAAGACTGGGATAAAGGTCTTCCATTCGTTGTGTTTGCCGCAAGAGAATCTCCAAATGAATTACTGGGCTTCTCACCCTTTGAACTACTGTTTGGCCATGAAGTAAGAGGACCCCTTAAGCTACTCAAGGAATGCTGGCTGTCGGAGGAAGATGACGTCAACCTGCTGGAGCATGTGATGAGGTTCAAAGAACAGCTGTCCACTGCTTTACAGCTGGCGAGAGAGAATTTAGGAGCTGCTCAGGAGAAGATGAAGACTTGGTATGATAAGAAGTCCTGGTTACGCCACTTTTAGCCAGGAGATCAGGTTTTGATTCTGCTACCGGTTCATGGGCAACCTCTTCAAGCCAAGTTTAGTGGTCCTTATTTCGTGGAGAAGAAACTCAGTGATGTCAACTATGTCATCGCCACACCAGATCGTAGAAAGAACAAGCAACTATGTCACATCAACATGCTTAAGTTATATCACAGGCGGGACGAAAATAATCCAGTCTACACTGTAGCTGTTCCACCCGAGTCTGCAAGTGAAGCTCTCCCATACAGTATGAGCCTGAGTGATAGTTTGGGGAAGAATCCTGATATGAATGATCTCCAGACTGAGCTTTCTCATCTACCTCCCGAGGAAAGGCAGGAGTTTTCGGCATTACTGCAGGAGTACCCGCACGTGTTCCGTGCCACTCCAGGAAGAACCACTGTGTTGATGCATGATGTCGATGTTGGAGACGCAAAGCCAATTAAACTGCCTCCTTACTGTGTGAACCCAGTGAAAGTTCCTCTCATCGAGAAGGAGCTTGGCTACCTGTTGGACCACAAGATGATTGAGCCCTGTCAGAGCGAGTGGAGTTCTCCTGTCACTCTAGTCCCTAAACCAGGTGGGTCACAGCGGCTTTGCATCGACTACAGACTTGTTAATCAGATAACCAAAAAAGACACTTACCCTCTCCCTTGCGTGGAAGATTGCATAGACAAGATCGGAAAGGCTATTTACATAAGTAAGTTTGATTTGTTAAAGGGATACTGGCAAGTACCTATGGCTGAACGTGCTAGGGAGATCTCATGTTTTGTAACAATAGGAAAGACTTTTGCATGTTCTGTAGTGCCATATGGTATGAAGAATGCACCAGCCACATTTCAGAAGCTCATGAATGTTGTAACAGAGGGTTTGGCAGGGTGTGTTGTTTATATTGATGATGTATTAATCTTCAGCGACAACTGGAAAGATCACCTATGCCATGTCAGTAAATTTCTTGAGCATTTGGTTCATGCTAATCTTGTAGCTAATTTATCAAAGTGTGAGTTTGGTCAAGCTAAAGTTCAGTACCTTGGGTATGTAATTGGTGATGGACATGTTGCACCACCAGGAGCTAAGGTTCAGGTTATAAGTGATCTTCCCAGACCTAAAAGTAGGAAAGAGCTACAAAGATTTTTGGGAATGGTAGGTTATTACCGGAGATTTGTTCTTAACTTTTCAATTCTTGTATCACCACTTACAGACCTACTGAAAAAGGGAGTTAAATTTGTCTGGACCGATAACTGTGAATCCTCTTTCAACATACTTAAAGCTATCCTATTAAGTCAGCCAGTGCTTGCTACTCCAAATTTTGCTAAGCCTTTTAAGATGTCTGTTGATTGCAAGTGATACAGGAGCTGGGGCTGTCTTGCTGCAAGAGGATGATCAGGGTATTGAACACCCTGTATCTTATTACAGTAAGAAGTTCACTCCACCTCAAAAGAACTACTCAGCTATTGAGAAAGAGCTTTTGGCCTTGATTTTGGGTTTACAGCATTTTTCATTTTATTTGTGTTCTGGTTTTGACCCCATAGTCATTTATACCGATCATAACCCACTGAAATTCCTTAGTAAGTTTAAAGATAAAAATCAGAGATTGACAAGATGGAGTCTACTTCTTCAGTTGTATTCATTAGACATAGAACATGTCAAGGGGAAAGAAAATGTTATTGCATATCTAGACTTTAGACAGATTGTTTTAGAGTAATAAGAAATTTCCTTTGTAAATTTCTTTTTCTTTGTGGGGAGGTGTTACATAGCCTATGATTTCATCATCCTTTGTGTAATTTTAACGCACAGTATGCTGCATGTTTGATCACGAGCGTGTTCTGCCTCAGTCCCCCCTTCTACCGTTATAGTAGAGTAAGTCGTCCTTTCTGTTGTTCAGAGTAGGATTGTCAGCTCTTTGTCCCCTATGGCTTCATTTGCGCGTCCTTCTTACAAGTTGTATCAAGCTCTGCTGGCCCCTATATAATGAGCTCAGTCTCTGCATCATTGCCACTTAGATATACTCGTCATTTTGTTCACATCTCTGTCCTCCCCTGTACAGTTGTTATTATTGTGAGTGCTCAGGAAGTCTTCAACCATCTAGCAGCTGTGTGTAATTTGAGTATAACTGTTGTTGCATTTTTTCTTGTACTGTGTAACATGAGGTTGATTCTTGGGCCTAGTGGGGTTTTTGTAATTTGTGTAAGGTTTTTATTGTCAGCCATCATTAATAATATTTTGTATCTGTAATAATATATCTGGCATTCACTGAGTATTATTTGGTATCTCATTTTAACAGGGCTGACTTAGATAAATTTACTCATGCTAATTTCGTGTTAATAGAGGCTATTGCAGTTAACCATATATTTAACCTGTTTTTTGCCATTACATTATCCTTATGAGTCCTGAATGTTTTGTTGTTAGTTTGAGCATTAAACTTTAACTTGTAATTTTACCTAACTCTTTTATTTTGAACCTGGACCTTTACGGGACAGTAGTGATTATTAGTATTCTCACTTAAAGTGTACATTATCTTTCTCTGTTCCGTAACACTATCTATATATATATATATATATATATATATATATATATATATATATATATATATATATATATATATATATATATATATTTATATATATATATATATATATATATATATATATATATATATATATATATATATATATATATATATATATATATATAAGGGTAGAGTGTATTTCGCACGCTGGTGGACGCGGGTTCGCCTCCTGCCAGAGTTGTAAAAACTTTGGGAAGCGTCCGAGCCAATGACCGCTTTGGCGGACATAAGGGGTGCTGTGGTTGAACCAGTGTAGCATACTAGTATGCTTGCACCCAGTCGGCTTAAGGCGACCCGATTACACTTGGTTCACGGACTACACACACATCCAAAGCCACTACAACACTACAGTCACACTCACAAGCACTTCTCACCCTACATACAGTCTCTACCAGACAGCCTAAGCCACTGGGTAGAGATACATTGGCTGTATCGTCCCTGCTTCGGTAGGGATAGATAAATAGATAGATAGATAGACAGGTAGATAGATAGATATTGATACATACATACGTACATACCTTGGAATGTCAAGTAAGTAACGATTTTCTCTCTCTCTCTCTCTCTCTCTCTCTCTCTCTCTCTCTCTCTCTCTCTCTCTCTCTCTCTCTCTCTCTCTCTCTCCTACTACTACTACAGCTACTACTACTCGTACTTCTACTACTAGTACTACTACTACTACTACTACTGGTACTACTAGTACTACTACTACTACTACTACTACTACTACTGGTACTACTAGTACTACTACTACTACTTCTACTACTACTACTACTAGTACTACTACTGGTACTACTAGTACTACTACTACTACTTCTACTACTACTACTACTACTACTACTACTAGTACTACTACTGGTACTACTGGTACTACTACTACTACTTCTACTACTACTACTACTACTAATAGTACTACTACTGGTACTACTAGTACTACTACTACTACTTCTACTACTACTACTACTACTACTAATAATAATAATAATAATAATAATAATAAATCATCCTCACAAGTAGCGTTTCTGATTCTGAGACCACCAGGTAGCCTAACTGATGGGAAAACCAACGCAGGAAGAAAAATGAAGATATTAATATTGATTTTTTTTCTGAAAATATCAGTAACAAGTTAAAGAAGTAGCCATTGCCTGTGAATTAGCTAAGGATTTTTTTTTTTTCATTTATTAAAGAATTACTTTGCAGTATATTTTTAAACTGTTAATATACATAAAGGTGAGGTGGGTATAAGTACACTACTGGTTCAGACAGGGAGATAGTGGAACCTCTTGCAGCTCGATGCACAATCCTCAGTCATGCATAGTTGCGCCTAATGACGAAAGTAAAAAAGACCAAAATTTAGTGGATATGTTTTTTATATTTTGACATTATTTAACACTAGCATATCAACAACATTTCTGACCAGTGAAGTATACTGTATAAAACACACATTAATTGTTACATTCATAAAATTGTCCGTTAATACTAACATAGCTCTAAAACTTTCAATTTCTTTATAAAATATCGCTTCACGGGCAAGCAGGGAGGCTTTCCACCCCAGATCAACTTGGGGCCTCACAGACCATCCAACTCTCAGAAGAGAGACCAAACACACCCACAACCAAGCCCTTAGAGTGTTCGCTGCACTCTGAAGGTAGATGTCACGAGCTGGCTTTTGTAATGGACGCCACCGCAATACACCATAACATGAAAGAGTTTAGTTTTCACCCACAGTTGCCTTATGAAGGTTTTAAAAACTACTTGGCGAATGAACCACATCCTCTGGATCATATTTTCATATCAATCATCGCAGTGAAGATGGTGAGTCAGTCATTTTAAGATGGACTGATTGACTCTATAATATTTTTTTTGACCTCTTTACTTTGTCTTTATATATATATATATATATATATATATATATATATATATATATATATATATATATATATATATATATATATATATATATATATATATTCTCCTAACGTTCTTGTTGGTACTTTTGATTCTGTAGATATTATTGTCCAATACGTCAGTGTTTTTTCTCACTCTTCCTCCTGCTTCTCGTGCTCTTCCCAGTTTTCCTTCCATTACTGATTCCCTTCTATATTCTTCCTCCTCTTTATGTTCTGTGTTAATATTCTATTCCTCCTTTTCCTCGCCCTCCCCTCCTCATTTCCATCACTAGGCTCGTCCGATCTGTCTCGATGTCCACATCTTACGACTTCTCTTTTATTCTCCTCCACCATCTCTTATCACTTTCTTCCTTCCTCCTGTTTTTATCTTCAGTTTCATCCCTACTTCCTCTTTCACTCGCTTCTAATTATCTTTTCGTCCGCTCCCTCATCTCCTGCAACTCTTTATCCTCCTGATAATTTGTCTGTCTGCAAAGCGTCTTGTACTCTTCCATCTTCTTGCTTTACCGCCCATGTGCTTGGTCGAAGTCTCATCAGTTCAAGTTTTGCATTGCTTGACCTACGTTACATGTTTAAGAAAGTGTTAAAAATATTGCCTTAACATTGCGTGGGGCAAGGTACGCGCGCGCTCGCGTGCGTGCGTGCGTGCGTGTGTGTGTGTGTGTGTGTGTGTGTGTGTGTGTGTGTGTGTGTGTGTGTGTGTGTGTGTGTGTGTGTGTGTGTGTGTGTGTGGTTTGACTTCCCTTTTTCAATTTTTTTTTTTTTTTTTTAGTTCCAGAGGGCCTTTGTAGTCACCACTCCAGTCTCGTTTTTTCTGTACTTCTCCCTGTGTCTTTTTTTTATTCGCCTACCTTTTTCAGCCTGCAGAATCCGTGCTGTTTATACATCTCTCCTTTTTTTTATTGGTGGGATACTCGTATTTTCTTTTTTACCATCCACCTATCAAAGTCAGAGGAGGGTGTTGTTATCACTGGGATCAATAGGTGTCCGTTCGTAGAGTTGGGCGGCAGGCCGGCTGGCCGGGTGTAGAGATTTCTTTTCTGGGCCAGAACTCAGAGTATTCACTATTGAGACATGAAATTTCACATAATTATGTGTCTTATAGTGAACAGGTGCGTTTTGATACGGTAGATAGAATGCTGTCTTGAGTAGTTTTTTTAATAACGAAAAAGTAAAAAAAAAAAAATTCATATTTCAATGCGACCTGTGCAAGGACTCCCATTGGCCCAGGTTATGTGTCCTCCAGACGTTCTCCTTACTCCCAACTTTAATAGAAAAGATGGGAGGGGGGTGTGGTGAGGGCCGTTATGCGCTTGGTTAGGTGAACAGGGAGGTGGGGGGGTATGTGCTTGGTCAGATGGAGGGTTGCAACAGCGTAGCTCTGCCCATGTTTTCTGCTACTGTTAAATGACTTTAAGGTAAAACATCTCTCTCTCTCTCTCTCTCTCTCTCTCTCTCTCTCCATGACTGATGATCACGACAACATTAAACGTGTTTCTGCCTCGCTCGCTTTTGATCTATACCACATTCCTATCAGATACCAGAGAGAGAGAGAGAGAGAGAGAGAGCAATTAGAATTTGGCAGTTTTGGCTAGCTTTCTTTTCATGCGTCCATCCTGTGTGTGTGTGTGTGTGTGTGTGTGGACAGAGAGAGAGAGAGAGAGAGAGAGAGAGAGAGAGAGAGGGAGGGGGGGGGCGTAAATGCAATCAGTAAGAGCAGTGAGCCAGCAGGGTTATCACGACAAACCTCTGCTGCGTAAGGCCTCAACAAAGGCGTCCAATCTTCCTCACTCCAAGTTTTCATCATTCACCGCTGTCCGTTCATTCTCCTCCATTCCTCTTTCGTCGGCGTTCCTCTTTTATTCATCTTTCTGCATTTTCATCCTCCTCCTCTACAATCTTCGTCTTTCCCAAATTTTCCTTCTTTCCTTCCTTTACCTTCACGGTTCCCATCCTGTTACAAGAAATCTGTACTCCACACTCTTCCATTCTCCTCGCGCCTCCAGTCTCCCTCGTTTTGTCAGTGACTCAACTCCACGGAGGGAAAAAGCCTTACGATTGCTTTTCCTTCCTTGAGAAATGACTAAGATGCTGATGTGTTTTCCGGAATAAAGTGCCACTGATGCATAACACTGGGGTCAAGTGTCAGTTAGTGATGGACAGGGGTACAAAGTTGTTGTCACCTGGATTGTGTTGGTCTCACGGGCGGGTTTACTGTCTATAACCACCACATCTGCATGCACCCCACCACAATCCTTAAACCCACTCCAGTCCTCCACAGCCCAGACATGTCATTTTCCGTCCACAACATACACTTACCACCTCACCACAACACACACACACCACTACACCTCTAATACACACTTAAAAACACACCTCCGAGATCCAAGCTTCCTATGCCACGCCTCCACAATCTACACACACACACACACACACACACACACACACACACACACACACACATCGTAACCCTCACCACGACAACACCGTTCACCCACAACACAAAACCCCCACACGTCGCATCTAGGCAACACACGCACATTTCACAAGCAAATTTATTACCACAAATTGCTTTCCAAAGGCTTCTCGCCTCCAACTTTCCTCTTGGCGTACTTCTCGCTTGAATCGCTCGATGATTGCATAAGATGCTGACTGCAGAGAATGCTGGCTCGGAGATTCCTTATTTGAGAGTTATAACCTCGTCGTGATTCTCAGTATGGATATTAGCCAATTTCTAGGAAACCTTTTCCACGCAAAATGGCTGGGCGTTGGTGCTTGCATTCGCTATCAGACACTTTTTTTCTCCCTCGTTTATGGTCAACCTCTTCTTGCATGCGGTAGAATATTCTGTTTACTGCAGTGTTCCAGTGGCAGTCTTACACTTATCAATGTCTTTCAACATTATCTTGACTCATTTGTAATTCTTTATTCTATTTGCACTTATTCCGGTTTTATTATTAGTGTCTGACACCTCCTCAGCCAATTTCGTTGAATAATATTTTCTTTACACGACTCAAATGCAATCAGTAATTTCATATCAGTCAAGAGATACACGTTTATAGAAGAGGAGCGTGGAGTGCGAGTGGGAGACTATGGCCAGGCTTTCATGGTCCAGATCATTGTAGTCACAGGAGACCAGCCTATGCCTTTAGCAGTGAGTAGGATATGAAAAGAGAATGGAAGAGTAAAAGAATGTAGGAGAGAGAAGATTGATGGGAGATGAAGGGAGGGAAGAAAAAGGAAGAAGGGAGAGAATATTTAAGAAGAGGTCAAAAGGAAGAAAGAATAAGGAAGGGAACAGAACGAGGAATACAGAGATGATTGTAAAGAAAATGAAAAATACGGAAGTGGAAGGCAATGGTGGCAATGCAAGATAGTACTGCAGATATTTTCAGATACATGTTCTTCACCGCACTGCAGCCCTGTAAAGAGAGAATTTCAGGTAAAGAGAGAAAAAGAAAGCCAGTGCACTGTGTGGCCATAGACGCACAGGCGAGCCCGTCCAGTGGCCTGAACAGGCCGGCCTCAACGAACAATGCTGTGCCCACACACGATTCAGTCGGCCTCACGTCTCAGCCCAGTCGCAAGCGAAACGCCATGGCGTGAGCGTGACTATGGACGCTCCACTGCCCACAGATGACCTGGAGCTGTATGTTATTGGGGCTGTTGCCGCGGCCTATATTGCAAGTAATAGAAAGAGGAGGAAAAAAAGAACCAAATGGGGAAATGACTTGTTGATGAGGAGGAGTAAATTGTCCCATCTGACTGTTGAAAGAATTGCGGTGCGAGAAAAATAACTCGTTTCATTACTTGAGGATCGACGAGGATTCCTACCTGCAGCTGTTGTCATTGGTTTCGCCAACAATAATGAAGAACGATACCTGTATGAGGACTGCCATTTCGCCGCATGAAAGACTGACAACCACACTGAGGTTTATTGCCACAGGTTGCTCGTAATAGGATTTAAAATTCTCCCGCACAAAATTAATGACACAAGACTGACGCCTGACGGCCTGCGGTGCCCCACACACGCTCAGTTTTCCTGAACCTGACCGGAGCCTAACCACGAAAATCTGTCCGCGGCAGATCCCAGGACAACCGTTGAGGCCGCCGGCGCAGGAGCCTGTTCCCTACTCACACACGCTCAGGTTTGCCTGAAGGGCCGGCCTCTTCAGGCCACCGGACGGGCTTGCCTGTGCGTGTATTGCCCGCTTTAGATAAGTCTGCGTGTTGCAAGACACGGTATACGCTGGGTATTGCAAAGAAGGGACAAGAGTGTAACTGAAAAGCCAGCCATCCTACACATAGTGGGTCAGTACATATTGATGAATGGCAGAAAACCGTTGCTTCACTCTCTTCTGTAAACACTACACTCTCCTAGAAACGTAACACCATTGGTTCAGCGGCAGCACGCTCTCTTAACAATTGAGATTAACAGGCTCTATATTTCTCGGGCCGGCGGATTTGAGGATCTATCTATCTATCTATAGCCCGACGCCCTAATCCCGCAAAGGGTGGCCGCAGACAAAACGCCTGCAAGACACTCGTCACCCACCATTTGACTACCCTCCCCCCAACTCACCCCCCCCCTCCCTCATATACCTCTCAACTCCATCCCTCCACCTCATCGTTGATCTACCCCTCTCTCTTCCTCCCTCCACCTCACCTACATACACCCTCTTAGTCAGTCTTTCATTCTCCATTCTCTCCACATGTCCAAACTACCTCAGTGTATTTCTCCTAATCTTCTCAACCACATCCACATCCACCCCACAACGTTCCTTCACTTCTTCATTCGTCAACCTGTCCCTCCATGTCACTCCACGTGCTCCTCTCAAGTAACTCATTTCCACTGCTCTCACTCTTGACTTGTTCCCCTCTTGTAAGGTCCATGCCTCGCTTCGATACGTCAGGGTAGGGATCACAATACTATCATGCAGTGACTTCTTAACTTCCATACTCACCTCCCTATTTCTCATCACTGCTTTCAGTGAACCAACAACCATCCTTCCCTGCTGCACCCTTTCACGCACTTCATCCCCCAAAGTTCCTTCCTTACTCATCACACTACCCAAGTACTTGAATGCACTCACATTCTCCATTTGAGGATACCTCTCCTAAGTTCCATGTCCCTGCTCACCAAGCAGAGAGAAAGTGCCTGGAGGTAAATCAACTAAAGGGTCGTATTTTGGGAGATGAAGCTGTAGATTCCTAACTACCACACACACACATACACACACACACACACACACACACACACACACACACACACACACGAGCAACTGCTTCACATGTACACCACCTCTACGCCTCTTATCAGTGTAACCTAAGCAATTCTGGGAAGATTTCGTAGCTGTGACGCTTTGAAATGGAGAGATGTGATGGACTGTAAAATTCTGCTTAGTCTTCCTCCCCTGTTAATTGAAAACTCATTGTCTACTGAAGAACCATACAGCACAGAATTCATAATACTCGTTCTTCAGTGGTATTACTATTGAAACGATTTTAAGTTTTAACAGGACCTGGAAGTCAACGCCACTGCCCTATTCTAGTGACATATGCAATAACCAGCAGCAACACAGACTGCATCTGAAGACACGTTTAAGAAATTACTTATTAGAAGATACCGATGGTGGTAATGGAATTTCTGCCTACCTCCTACTATCATACATTTGTTTTATCCCTTACAGTTGATCCCTTCCTTCCCTATTTCTCACTATTGCCTTGGTCTTATTTCCTGCTTTACCGTCACCCCTCCCTCAGTTCCTCCCCTACCACTGGATATGCTGCCCAGTTTGATAGCACCCTCTCACCATCTTACTTCTGTTATACTTCCTCTTCTTTCCTTACAAAACCGCACCGTATCATATTTTATTACTCACAGCCTCTTTTCCTTCACCTTGCTTCGTCCTACCACCTTCCAACCCCCCACCCGCACACCTCAGTCACTCTCGCCCACTCGCCAAGGACCAACGCATTAAAACCCAGTAACTATTGAAGACGTGATGTTTTCTCAACCTGGGGAAATTTCGAGGGAGAGAGAGAGAGAGAGAGAGAGAGAGAGAGGTTCAGTGGAGTGGCCTTTGTAAGTTGGAGACCAGTATTATAGATGGATTTTACTGTCGCCCTATGAATTGATTGAGATGGATTTATTTTCATGCATTTTGATCGCTTTACTGAATGTTTTTTTATTTGTCTGCTTAAAATATTATTCTTTTTTTGCGCATACCATTTTGTACAGTGAATATAAGTCTGAATATTGTTTTCTCCATGCTAATATCGGAAGACTGTTCACTATAACTGAGTATAATATCTACTGATTTGCCTTTCAGTCTGCTATTTAAGTTATACATCGCTCTGTCTGTCAGTATGAACACCTATCAGGAATAAGTAAATGTAATAAATAAAAACAAAAACAAATAATCAGTGGTATACTAAAGAATAAGCAAATTCAGTTAAATCATAAGAAATTGTTGGAAATGTTACTTGCCGTCTTCATACTTTGTTTCTATAGAAGGGCAAAATTAACTGCCCTTTATTTTATGATGATGTGTTTGGCTCCAGGAATTTTGATACACTAATGAAATCCAACTATTTTTTTTTTTTAATGCAAGGAAGAAGAAACCAAAGGCCAGAAGCCTGCAAATTTGTTCCCTCCAAGAAAAAACGAAATCAAGGTAAGAGAGAGCCAAATTCAAGATCCGTTCATTTCGAGATGCCAGGACACACTGCGTTTGAAAGACTGGAGGTCATAGGCAGTAGGAAATACAGACAGAGGGAGACATTTCCATAGTTGGCCTATTGCATGCATGAAGGACTGGAACGAAAGATAATGCAAAATTGCCCATCAACGCTTTACAGTCCTCCATCCTTTCCCTCTTCACTTTCCTCCAACCACCACGCTTCCCAAACTCCCACCCTCCTCTACACCTCCTGCAGTTCTCATTTCCACCTTCCTTCGGTTATATTTGATCATACAGATGACAGTTAAGCCAAGGGGGAAAGAAATATAATATTCTCAGCCTTGTTCTTGATTTGTTTCTTTTTTTCCAACCACCCGACGCAGTCACCGTTAGTCTCTCTCTCTCTCTCTCTCTCTCTCTCTCTCTCTCTCTCTCTCTCATATTTCGGTTGTCATCGCTTTCATTATTTTCATTTCTTATTGTCCTTCTCTAATTTTCTTCATCCTTCCTTCTCTTACCAATATATTTTCCCATTTTTTTTCCATTTTCCTTTTATTTTCCTATGACACATATCTCTTATATCCCTTAACGATCTACCACATTCACATCAGTCTCTTATTTTTCTCTCTCCAGACGCCTTCATTATATCTTGTCCTCTCTCCAGTTTTCCTTATTACTTCGTTCTTTTCGATTTTTCCCATCAACTTTGGTTAATAGTCTGTTTTTTTCATTCTTCTTTTTTTTCACACTATAATCTGTTCATTCTTCTTTTACTCCTGTGTACCTTCTTTCCTATAGTTTGATGGCGAGTATGCTTTGCATTTTTTCGTTCATATATCGTCATAGCAAGTATACCCCTTTCTTTCTCGTCTGGCTATCTTTTTCTTTACAGTGTTGTTTTTAAATGAAGAAGCAACTCTAGGGGCGGCCCAGACAGTCATTCACACTGTAAGTACTTTTCTGTAGCGAAGCCTCATATGGTGCCTCACTTTAGCTTCCTAAGGGTTTCCATACCCAACATGCTTCACTCTAGGGAGGATTCACATGGCACTTCGCTTTATCAAGGCCTCCATACAGTCTCGCATCTATCCAGGACTGTTTTACCTGTTCATTCTCTAACTGATTTGATTTACGTCTTTGTATTTTTCGTGTTATGTCAATGTCCAGTTGCTTTGCTGTCTCGTTCCTCTCTCTTTCCATAGACAGGAGAATCCTTTTAAGCGGCCCGGTCAGCTAGTCACGCCTAAGGATTTTCACACACAAGGTATTTCGTAAAGTATTGTGCTTTACGTTAGCGAAACCCTCAAAGGTTCCGAATCAACCTACATCTGCTGAACCTGTTATATGTGAAACCTCTCTAGGAGTTTCCCTCTCAGACAGTAACATCCTAAGGAGTTTCACACTCATGGTGCTTCTCTATCGAAGTCCTGTAAAGTGCTTGTCTATATAGCCCAAAGGTTTTTCACATGCAAAGTGCTTCCTCGAGCGAGGCTTCGTATGTGATTTCACATCTATGTATTACTTTTAAGCTTAGCTGTCTGTATTCAAATTTATTATGTCATTATAGAAGTGAAAAAAAAATATGAAGATATGAGAAGGAATATCAACTGAGAGGATGAGGGTGGGGTTGGAAGAGAATGAAAGGGTAAGGATGAAGAGAGGCGAGGACCAGAATAGAGGGGAAGAAGTAAAGGAAAATTGTGGGAAAACACGGGACTGAAACTGTAAGAAGGGAAAATACGATAAAAGTCCAACATCAGTGATGAAAGTATAGAAGGAGAAGGTGGAGAAGAGAGAGAGAGAGAGAGAGAGAGAGAGAGAGAGAGAGAGAGAGAGAGAGAGAGGAGAACCTGAAAAGGCGAAAGAAATGGGAAGAGGAAAAATTTGAGAAGTGAATCCAAAGGAAATAATAGTACCAAGCATGGTAAAGAGAGAGAAAAATGAAGGCACTGTAGAATGGGATGAAGAAAGGGTAAAAGGAAAAAAAGTCTATGTGGGATAAGATGACAAAAAATGTAAACAAAAAGAAATAAACCAAAAACAAAATATCAGAAGTGGCAGGAAGGGGAAAAGTTATATGAGAGTGAAGGAGGGGGTTGGGGAAAAGAAACAGGGTGAAAAGTGAGAGGATGAAAGAGGAGAGGGGAAAGAGGGAAGCGGGGAGGGCGAGGGAAGTGGGTGAGTGAAAAATGAGAGAGGGAAAGAGAGTCAGAGTGAAGAAAGTGAGGGAAGCGCAGGGTGAGACTGAGGAGGAGAAAAGAGAGGAAGCAAAAAACGGTATAAATAAAACAAACCACACACACACACACACACACACACACACACACACACACACACACACACACACACACACACACACACACACACACACACACACACACACACAGAAACACACACACACAGAAACACACACACACACACACACACACACATTAATTTTGGAAGGTTCCGCACGGACTATTTTATCACTCTTCTTTTCTGGCGCCATAATGTAAGGCCATAAAGTAAGGCAGCCACTGTGTAACAAAGCCTTGGCCAGCAACCTGCATCAAACGCCAATTTTAAAGAGGATAGTTATGGCTTCACCTGTTCAGTACAGTAAGATCCTTTATAAATTTATACTGCCACCACCAGACAAATTTATTCAGGCTAAGAGAGATCCCTCAGAACAACTTGGTAGATCCTATGATGCGCTTAGATTATGGAGGGAGAAAGTGTCAGAGTGAGTTTGTGTTACTTGTGGAAGGAATAACTGTATGTCTGATATACTGAGAGGCTGGGTCATGGTATGGTGTGTGTGTGTGTGTGTGTGTGTGTGTGTGTGTGTGTGTTTGTGTGTGTGTAAATTCTCATAATTTTTCCCCTAATTATCCTTAAAATATGACACCATGATCCTTTTGCTTCAATCATCCCCCTTAAATTAGACACCATGTACTGTAATTTTATGGCCATGTTAAAATCATCCAAGCTTTGTGATAAATAACTTCCACAGCATCTCCCCGTGGCATTAGACTAACAGGCTTTGCTGCTCACACCGACACTTCAATCTCATATGCTCTGCCTACGATGGAATTAATACAACCAGTCTCATTTTCATAACTCTTTAGTGTTGTTAGATGCAGTACTTCTGAAACTTAAAAAAACATTATCAAGCACTGCATTGTAAATGAGACTGTAATATGTGATCACAGAACCACATTTTTCTTACCCACATCCATTTACATGACTAACTTTCTTTAGTTATAGAGAAAATATCGTGTAGATTTCCCCACTGTACCCTCAACGAAAACAGACCATTTCTACTCAGTTCTAGAACCAGTTCAGTCATACGGTAACTCAATGCGATTATCGTGCGTCCTTTAATTATTCCAGTTCACTTAAATGGGATTATATTCACAAGTCTCCTTTTCCTTCTTTGATATGTCCAAGTTAGTGTTAACAGTAGGACGTACAGAAGCCAAATTGCAAGCATCAGCATGAATATTTACCTACCATATATGCGCAATATCAGACCTGTGATAATAAAGTGAAAGGAAAAATATATAGTAAAGATTATCTGCAAAATTTTGTATCGGCGTTTATATGAAATTAAGTAACAGAATTTCTCTCTCTCTCTCTCTCTCTCTCTCTCTCTCTCTCACACACACACACACACACACACACACACACACACACACACACAAGTTGTCATCATGTCATTGTCAGACTGAGGACACGGATCACTGCTGCTGTGTGGACGATAAATATTTCACAATGTCTGCAAATTTATCTCAGTCTTCATTGTGCTCATTCCCGCCTGGCCTTCAGTGACGACGTTATCCAGAGTGTTTGGGCCGGTGGTGAATAATGAAAAAGATAGAGTAGCAGAAAAGTTTGAGGAAATATGAGGGAGAACAAAGGTGGCTTTAAGATGTTTAGAGAAACTGCAAATAAAGCGAGATGGGATGAGAAAATGAGCGACTGTGAGAGAATGTCGAATGAGGGAGGCAAGGCTGAATATATGACAGTGTTTATTAGACTGATGAGATAAGCCTTCAGGACAGAATGGAGAAGATGTGTTGAGGTGTAGTGAGTGGCAGTGGTGACAGGATTTGAAGAGAAGGTGTGGTGAGGGTGTAGTGTGGATGTAATGAGAACGTGGTGAGAAGGTGTGGCGACAGTGTGATAAGAGTGTGGTGAAAGGGGTGGCGAAATACTGTGGTGAGTGGATTGGTTCGAGGATATGGTGAGCTGGGGTGATGAGAGGATGTGGTGAAGCTTTGAGATTTTAGGGTGTGGTGAGACGGTATGGTGAAGATGTGCTATGAAAAGATGTGGTAAAAGTGGATGGTGAAGGTGTGTTGGTTTAGGGTGTAGTGAGAGAATGTGGTGAGGAGTGGTGGGATGGTGTGGTGACCAGTGGTGGGATGTTGTGGTTAGTGTGGTGAGTAGTAATGAGTGGGTGTGTTGAGTGGCTACTATAACACAGGATTTGACCAACTTCATCTCAGTCTCTCCCTGGTTTAAGCTTTCGTACCGTAGAATTTAGACACAATGCATTATTTTCCTCTTTAATAAATAGGCGTAGATAAAGATACATTTTGTTCCGAATACTCCTGTGGCTTATATAACTTGCGTTCTTGTTGCATATTTAGGGTGGTAAGGGTAATGGGAAAAATGCTGGTGACAATAACACGATGAGACGGTGAAAATAAGGGGGTGATGCTGATCTTGTGACTGTGGTATGAGTAGACAGTTGATGGTCATATACATGAGTGGTGACAAAATGATGATGTTAGTGGTGAGAATGCTGGTGATGGAGGGATGAAATAGTGTTGCATGATGAAGGATTATATGACCGTGGTGGCTAAGTTCGTGGTGAAGATGAGGGTGGTGTGGAAGAGGATGATACTAGGGATGATTAAGATGTTGCAACTGATAACATAGGTATATATATTCACCCACACACCATCCCTTGAAATTCCACATTGTCTGAAAGGTACTTGCTAATTCATCGTGCCACTACGGAGAAAGGTTACACTGGATGAGTAGGGTGGGTGGGTGGGAAAAAAAAAATGGAATAGGTGTATAGTGGGGATTAGGTCCTTATCCATGGAAGAAAATAAGGCCATTGAAGATAACAGGTTCATGGATCAAACAACGGGACACAATGCGACACTCCCCAACACCCCATACACAAGACACCGTACAACAAATACAAGAACTCAACACTCAAATAAACAATAAAATATCAAAATAGCAAACACTAAACTGGAAAAATTACCTCCAAACACTTGACCACAAAACAAACATCAGCAAACTCTACAAAACACTAAACAGCATCACACTTTCCAACAGCGACACCACACAATCACAAGCAGCCATCACAACAACAGACACCATACCCTCAAACAAACAACAAGCAAACACTCTCATCAATCACTTTTCACAAGTCAGCCATTTAAACCCCCATTCCGAAGACCGACGTATCATCCGACGTAAGAGACAGTTCCCCACAGACCCAGACTACGCACCTTTCACTTACAACCAGACGAAGCACATCATTAACAACCTCAAGCAATCATCTGCCTGTGGACCAGACAACATAAGCAACATTCACCTTAAACACCTAGGACCACAAGGCATACAAGCACTCACCAACATATCAAACTACAGCTACTCACACAACATAATACCTAACATCTGGAAGCATGACAAAATCATCGCTATCCCTAAACCCAACAAAGACCCCACGTTACCCTCCTCACATCGCCCCATCACACTCCTCTGCACCCCCTCTAAAGTCACTGAACGACTGGTACTACAACTAGTCACACCTCACATTCCCCTAGCCCAGTCACAACATGGCTTTAGGCCACTACACTCCATAAACACCCTTCTTACAGACCTTACACAGAGAGTTTTCGATACATGAATTCAGCTAGGCCACCACACAGAACAATCCTAATCACACTAGACATTAGCAAAGCTTTTGATGCCATCCCCCGCCACAACCTCACAAACAAAATACTCAACACAAACTTGCACAATAACACAAAAACATGGCTGGCAAACTATTTAGCAAGCAGATGTGCACACGTAACATTTGCCAGTCAGTCTTCTAACATCAGAAACTTCACAAACGGCTTCCCCCAAGGATCTGTTTTGTCCCCTACACTCTTTACCCTATACATGCACGACATACCCACACCCCACACACCACAGATACACATAGCTTCCTACACAGATGATATAACACATGTACGCACCAAAACGCAAACACAGCTGTACACATCATTCAACCTTACCTCAACACACTACACGAATGGTTCACCACAAACAGGCTCAAAATAGCCCCAGCCAAATCTACAGTGACTCTTCTCACAAACTGGACAGCAGAACACAGTCACATCCCACACCTCACCATAAACAACACTCCCCTACCACACTCACACACACCCAAAATCCTTGGTGTAACATACAATACATCAATGTCATTTAAACAACACATCACAAACATTAAAAATAAAATAACACCAAGACTCAATGCCTTGAGGTCACTTGCCCATACAACATTCGGACACAACAAAGAAACCACCACAACAGTATACAAACAATACTTACGTTCAGTGATGAATTATGCAAGCCCTGCCTGGGCTTCTAACCTCACCAAAACACACTACAACACTCTACAGCCCATACAGAACAAGGCCCTAAAAAAAATCACAGGCTGCACAACTACTACACGCACAGACCACCTACATCAAGAAACCAAAGTCCTCAAAGTCAAGGATCACCTAGACATGAGAGGCACTCAGTTTCTTGCTGCAGCCTCCACAAACCCACAACATCCACTACAGTAGATGGGAGCACATCCATCCACACCAAGGAACATCAAAACAACACCCAGCACACGATACCATACACAAATACTGTCATCTCTCCCCCCTCGCCCGCCTCAGACCAGCTTCCAGAAGCATATCCACACTCAGATCACTCGCTGCTCCATTCAGTCACTTAAAGACAACACACAGCTGCATGCACGGCCTCCTGACATCCACCCTTCTGAATCCTATCTTCCTCGTGAGGACAGGGTCCACCTGGCCAGGCTGAGATATGGTCCAGCCATCTTAAGCTACCAGAGGAGACTGGATGACTCCGTCGCTGATGCCTGTCCAGGATGCAACACAGCACCCCATACTATTAAGCACATTATGGAAGACTGCACTGCACACAATCACCTACGCCAACAACACAACATACACTCTTTGAGAGCTCTGTGGGCAAGCCCGGTCTCGGCCATGGCCTTCCTAAGGGACTCGGGGCTGTTCGGCCAGACTGCCTAGGGAACAACTACTACTACTATAGTCGGCCTTGCGCCCGCAAGCGCCTGTGGTGTGGCTCGCACCTGTTTACAATGGTGCCACGTTTCCTCAACTTGCGATGTGAAACGGAAGCTATTTATGTACAAGGCATCACAAATTCGATAAATTCAGATGAATAAAACTTACACTTGTGTATTTTGATGGATGAATCAACAGTAATCTAATTATGCATAGAATATTTATACAGTAACACAGAAACATGGCATACATATTGTACAGTGTTGCTAAAAGAAATAGCAGTCACTTTTAATGTTTTTTAGCGTAGTTTTAGGGTGGTTAATAATATTACAGTTATGGATATAATAGAATGAGCCTGAAAAAAGAAGAAATATGCCAATATCCAAAGTAAAAGAAATAATTCATATAATTCTTGTGAGTGGCAATACTTACACATCCATCTGGCCTAAAATAAATGTCCCAAGGGAGAATGAGGAGATTCAATGTCCCAAGAGAGAGAGAGAGAGAGAGAGAGAGAGAGGGAGAGGGAGAGAGAGAGAGGCATGCATTGAATGCATTGTCGGCATCACTTAATATAACAAAACCAAATTAACAAATGAAAGCACAATTATAAATAACTTATAAAAGAATCAAAAGTACTCAGGGTGGCTCACATTTCCCGCCATGTGGTAGGTGAATCCAGCCCCCCCTTCCCCTTCCCTCCCTTCTTAATCCCTCCTGGGTGTCTCAGGTCAAATCCCCCTTCACACTTCCCCTCCCCCCTGGACCACCACCCCAACAAACCCACATCCACACTCCCACCCACACCTACACCCACACCCCACTACGTCGGGGTGTATGAATCAGTAACGTAACAAACCTCTCAGCAGACAGTAACTTTGACACTCCATCTACTACTAAATATAACAAAACCAAATTAACAGATGAAAGCACAATTATAAATAACTTATAAAAGAATCAAAAGTACTCAGGGTGGCTCACATTTCCCGCCAGGAGAGAGAGAGAGAGAGAGAGAGAGAGAGAGAGAGAGAGAGAGAGAGAGAGAGAGAGAGATAACGGTATAGAAAACGTGGCAACACTGTACACAGGTGCGGACCACACCACAGCCGCAAACGTGCGCGAGTCCTACTATACAACAGGTTCATGGAGGAATTAGGTCCATAAGAAATAAATCCATTCAGAGAAAACAGCTCCATGGGAAGAATAGGTCCATGGTGAACTATAGGTCCATGATGGAGAGTCAGTTCACGGTAGAATATAGGCTCATGTGGGAAAGTAGATTCATTGGGGAAAATAAATCTTTACTGAAAATTGTTCCATAAAGAAAGATAGGTCTATGGGGAAACTAGGTCCATATGTAAATAGATTCATATGGAGAATATAGGTCCAGGGTGATAATAGGTCCTTAGGGAAAATTAGATCCATGAGGGAAAAAAACAGGGAGAAAACTGGTCAGTGCAGGTACAGGTCCCTGGGGGGAAATAGGTGGGAGGGATTGACTCCTTTCGGTATAGCCTGACGAGCTTGTGTGTTGGTCATTTGCATGATTTTATGTTCTGTTTCAGTTTAACCCTTTAATTTTCACTCCTTATGTTACTGACATCATTTATAGTTAGAAGATGCTATTCTCATTATATTCTCATGTATATCAGACGATACTATTTAGCTTAAGAGACCACAGTAGTTTTCAAAAAAATGAGTTAATGAAAGCTATACTCAACCTGTCAAATTCAAAAATTATCTCGTTGAAAAAAAAATAGTTTTCAGGTAGCAAATATAAAATGAAAAAGACGACATCATACCGAAAGGGTTGAATATAAATCATAAAATTGATCTGGTAAAATATGGCTGCATTCAGTATAGGTTAATAAAAATTTATATTCACAAACGACGGAACTATTATCCTATCACGCCTGGCACATGGCTATTCAGTCAGGCACTTATGTTGTTGAGTGAACTGGTACATGGCATGGGCGGTATAAAACACACATTTCACGTTTCATTAACTCAGCAATATGCCAGCCTATCTAATTTCAGGCCAACTGTAAAATTCCCCAGCTGTGAATGGAGGTGCAGTAAATGTATTCATAAAAATGTCGCTACGCTGCCTGTGTAGCTCCAGCTGCACCTAACTTACTGCCATTCAGCGAAGTGAAATCTAATGAAAAACAGGACTTAGCCAACAGAAAGGAAAGAGAATCAGATCCGGGTACCAGGGCGTGCAGGGGTGCGGCACACCTACTGGCTACACACACACACACACACACACACACACACACACAGAGGCAGGCTAATTCTTGCTGTTTTCCTGAAGGCTGGAACTATATTCGTAGGTTACTTCCAGTCCAATAGAAACCTTGCCTGGGAGTGGAAGGGCATCATGGACTGGCAGGAGGGAGTGGAGATTAGATGTTACAGCAAGGCATGGTGGTGTTTCAGTGGCTACGATTCTGAATGACTTGTGGGATGGTGTGTGTGGCTTTACGTTCATATAACTAGGAAATTGATTGGGTGTGCGAGATGATAGCAAAGCAAGGAGTAAAATTACAGGCTGGTCGTGGGCCCACAATGCACGGGGATGTTTACTTGGTAAGCATTCACTGGTCTGGTCTTGGCGTGGCGTAACGTCCCATTGGTTTAGTAGTGCGAGGCTGAGAGTGCTTGTAATGATAGGGGTGGTTGAGAGGAGGGTAAGCAACCAGTGAAGCAAGGCAGGGAAGACGAACTAGGTGAGAGAAACAGGATGTATGTGGAAAGATAGTAGGTGAGATGGAAAAGGAGACGGTAGTAAAGGAGTTAATGTAAGGTGGAAAATGAAGAAAGAATTAGTTAATGGAGTTAACAGTTAGGTGTGTGTAAATGATGGAATGGAAAAATGTGGAAAACAAAGTGGTGCACACTGAACAAGGGAAAAACTGGACGGAGAGTGATTTGAGAGACATAAGCACTGGATAGAGAAAAGTGGCCATGAAGTGTAGGGTAGGCTGTTAAGGTGGAAGTGGTGAATGGAAAATTGTGTAGAATAAATGGAGAGACTTTTCCATGCAACAGGAGTGAGAAGTGAATTCTACTGGGTAAGAAAAGGGAAGACCAATAAGGAAATGGGTAAATGTGAAGGCAAGCGTTATAAGTAATCTTTTTACATTTCCAAACACAGTGCACTCATTTTTGTGTGTGTGTGTCTATAATTCATGTTGGCATAATTCAGGTGTATTTTTCTTACTTCTTAACAGCACCCCAAAAGCTGAAGGGCAGTATATTCAAGTGCTTATACTTTTATAATTCACTTTAACTACACAATGACTGGCGATAAAGGTTAACAGAAGTTCAATTTAGCAGGCTTAGATACTGCCCTTAGAAGTACTCATACTCATAGTAATATAAGCTAGAAGTCGTACAAACATAAAAAAAAAAAAGCTACAAGTTATCGCAAATTGTACATTAACTACACTAAATCATCCTGTTGCTCCATAAAACTTTCCTTCTGTCAAAATGTCGTTTCTACTCCCTCGCTATATACATTCCTTTATTGTCATTTTTCTCTCTCATTGCCCCTCTCTCCATCAGTAAATAACACCAGCCTATTTCCCAGTGTAGAGTCAGTTATGGTTAGATAAAATGGTGAGAGGTGAGCCACACAGGGAACCATGAAGGGGCTCTACTATGGCCACCTCCAGGCCTTAAGTTATCAAAGGCAGTTAGGCACCCCTAGGACCTGTTATCTCCCGTAAAGTATTCATGTGTTGGAAGTGTGAGGCTCAGGTGGGCAGTTATCTGTATGAGGGCGAGGGGAAGGGGAAGATAAATGGGTACTGGTGTGTGTGTGTGTGTGTGTGTGTGTGTGTGTGTGTGTGTGTGTGTGTGTGTGTGTGTGTGTGTGTGTGTGTGTGTGTGTGTGTGTGCGTGTGTGTGTGTACAATCATCATGGCTCTTACTAGGAGAGTTAAGTACTTTCGTGGATATAATAACCACATGGACCATTCTTACCCAGCAAGGCGACCCGACCTTACTGAAAACAGGATGACATGAGCTTCGTTCAGTATTATTAAAAGAAAGAAGGAAAGGATTGGAATGTGCAGAGGAAACGAAGCTTGAGAAAGGGCGTTCTACTTGAACTGACCAGATGTGTGCATGAAGGACAGATTACGAGATAATCCTTGTATGTTGGAACAGAACATAGAGAAAGGTATAAACGTACCTGTAAACTGTATGCATTTGAATTCTAGTCTTTAAACATCAAATATTTTGTATCCATCCAGGGTGAATAAAAAAATAAAAAAAAGCGGTGCCAAGGCACACCAAACCCATCCCTGGCAGTCATTTTAGTGCTGTCGTATAAACATAATAGAATATCTAGTCAAAGATGCCACATATCAAAGTTGGAATAAATCGGGTGAAAATTGACGATTTTATGCCATTTGAAATTTTAGGCCCGACCCACCTGACTTTGACCCCCCTACTGCTAAGTGGGTGGGTGACTCCCCTGATGTAATGGGGCATGTTTTGCTTTCATATCGATATAACGAATTTGAAAGGAGTTCTGGCGAAAAAACGATTTTTACCCGTCCTCCTTTTTTTTACATTTATTGGTCCTACAGCAAGGCCCTTGACCCAGTTTGGCCCAAAATTAAATCAGGTGATTAGAAGGACATAGCCCATCATCTTCATAATTTTAGTCAAAATCGCATCAGTAGTTTTCGAGTAACGTTGTTAACAGACGGACAGAAAAACAAACAAACAGACAAATCGAATGAAAACAATACCCGTCCCCGAACCCCTCCGGACCGGGGCGGGTAAAAAGAAACAAGAAGAAGAGAAATCAAATGAAAGATAAAAATAATAACCAATCTATGTTAACTTTCCGATACGTCTCCCGTATTAACTCCTCCCCCCCCCCTTTTTTCCTGCCTCAATTTCGGCAGCCTACGCTCATTCTGTAAACATGTGCATTGCTATGTACTATAATTGTTAACAGTTCGTTCTAAACTCTCTTGAAACACTTAAATAACCTCAATTAATAGACTGCATTAAGACGTTGTTTAAATATATCAGAAACTTATGTCTCTTATTCCTCTCAGCTTCCAGAGACAAAGATTGATCAAGGCATCCCAACATTAAGATAAAATTAAGATCTATTTCTATGGGAATTTTTAAAACGAATGGAAACAAATATTTAGAGATGGAACGAATTTGATCCTACTCAGGGATCTTCACTTTCTTTCCGACACATAATCTCTAACACATCATCTTTACACATTCCTTACACACCAGATCACATCAGATATCTGGACTTATATCGAACGACCCCCACCCTCAATCACCACCCACTCAACACAAACTCCCAGCGCACCCTCCACCATTATGCAATTCCCTAGCAAACGCTCATCCCATTTCTGTCCAACTTTCTAATGCAAGCGTTAACCGTTACCCTCAGTCCTTCATGTATGCAACAGGTCAGCTCTGGAACTGTCCTCTTCTGTATGTATTTCCTGTTACCTATGACCTCCATTCTTTTAAACGTATATGTACAAGCATCTCGAAGTGACCGGATCTTGAATTAGGCTCTCTATTATCTTGCTTTTACGTCTTATTGGACGGAATAATTTGCGGGTTTCTAGTTTTTGGTTCCGTCCTCCGTGCATTAAAAAAACTGCTTTACAAACACACACACACACACACACACACACGGCTCAGAAGTCCTGCTCTCACCAATCTCCAAGCACTCATCTCCGTACATTCGGCAGCTCAGTGGATTAAGGGACTGAAAATTGTATCCTAGCATTGCAAGTTGTTATTCATTTATTTCTAGGCCATTTCCGGGGTAACGTGTCTTGTTGTGAATGTTCCTGTCCACTAACTGTTTGGTCTACACCGCATCCAGTGAGGGGGATGTCGGCCATGAAAGAACACTCATGGGTTTCTGGGCTTACTTAGCACCGGTCCCTCCTCTTCGACATACCCATGTAATCCACCATGTTGTCACCCAACTTAATTTTTGACCTACCACCCGTTCTTTCAACTTTTCCATTAATGTAATCTCTAGTCACTAATCTTCCATTCTCCATTGAGTCAGTATACCTCATTACATCAGTTCCCTCTCTGTTCAGTCATAATACCCAGTTAAATCCCCAGAATTTTGACATAGGTAATTGCCTTTCTGCATTACCATTTATTTATAGACTGACATTAAACGTTGAAAATGGTGAGCGTTTTTAGTGAGCCATGACTCCAATGAACTATGATAATTTGATATTCAGCTCGGCACAGGGGGAACACTACGCTAGCTGCGGCAGTAAACAGTTTCATGCTCCGTGTTTAGCTGTACCAAACTATGGATCAACGAGGCTCGATTGTCAGCGTATTTGTCTCCCGCTGCGTGTGCGTCGAACCGAACCCGTTGCGAACATTTAAACTGGGTGCTGGTAGTATGTGCTATCTTATACTTACATATGTTCACACCTGCCCGTTCTACCGAGGCCATATGTAGACTCTAACACACACTAACAATATCATTCCAAGACGCTGAATTTCACATACACCATTCCTCCTAGAGACACTCCTTCGCCGTTCATGTTTTATCAGCACGGAGAAGAGTAATTTTTGGCTCTTGCTCTCACTCTATTGAAAAGATCCGGTTCTGCGGTGGACCTGATATGATCCAATGAAATGTAGATGACAAAGTGATCTTGCACAGGACCGGCCGACATGTCACAAAACACACCCCTTATACCACTGCACCAGCCATAAATAAGACATCTCCAGCATCTGTTCAATATAAATCTTTCGCATTGGCGTGACATACGAAGGTACGTAAGTGGTATGGAAAAACACTTTTGGAACCTAGGAACTGGACGATCGGGTCTATGTCCGGATTGGCACACGTTATTAAAAATCAAGGTCTATTTCTCCTTCCCCTTCCAAGTACAGTACTTCATAAAGGAGCTGAGTAAGATTTGGACTGGGATTCAAGGATTATTTAGAGATTCAAGATATCAAGGTTGAATGTTTTTTGAAATTTCGAAGTGTTGACAAGGAAGGTGCAGTCTCCAAAAACTTACTAATTTTGTTCATGATAACTGCCCAGCCCGCCCCCTTGCAGTGAATCATACACGTCAGAGTCATCATCCAGCGCCGACTGGACAAAGAAATTACACTTGTTCAATGGTTAGTGAACTTACGATGGGTGTACCCCGACTCTAGGATTGAAACCCATGCTGTGGCAGATATCTAAAGGGGGTAATAACAGTATGTCTATTTAGAATGTCTGTATACTCTCGCACTTGTCCATTGACCGATAACACATACAAACTCTGACACAAATAAACATAGCCAATATATCTTTTCCACTTTACCTGAATCACGCTTCCCACAGACATCAAGTCTCAATCAGCATGTTGCCATCACTGAAAATGGTTAATTCAGGCTATTACTCTCCCTCCAAGCAGAGGATCTGGTCCTGCAGTGGACCTGAAATTTGAGTGGTGAAGATGCTGATGCAGGTGCGTTTGACTCCGTGTCAAGGAACCTCAGGCGATTTTTTTTTTTTTTATGTAATTGGTCATCCAGTCATACTAAATGTCAAATCTGGTGCCTCGAGAAAAGACTCGGCAACGTCTCACCTTCGTCATTCCCCCATATAAAATAAGACATGATGGTAGGTTAATTTTAGGTTAGGCCTAAGTTTGGTATAGGCTGGTTTAATGTCAAATCACGGCTTTTCTGATTATTTATTTGTGTGTGTGTGTGTGTGTGTGTGTGTGTGTGTAATTAACCGACCTGTTTCATCTGTTCCTGTGCGAAGGCCTGACGTTGCCGAGTAATTTCACGCTGAGCTCACTCCGATATTGCCAATATGACTGGATGACGAAGTGTACCCAAGAAAAAACACGCGTACCGCATCCTGGTAGTGGTGTGTGGGACTGGGAAGGCAAACTGGCAACCAACAATGCCCACAGAGACGACTGAGGGGGAGGAGGGGAGAGGAAGGAGTTATAAATATCATTGATGTTGTTCTTAGTTTTCTTCTTGTTTTATATTATGCAAATCCAGTTTTAAAAAAGAATATTATTGCTATTCACTTACCTGCAACTCCGAACCTTCCTTCACACTTGGCTTTGTCACCTGTACCGTTCTGTTACATCGCCTTCCCACCCCGACACACCAATTTCAGTGTGTGGTACAGCACCTTCATATGCGGAGTCAAGTGTGCACATACTCATTACAACACACTGTCATCACTTCACTTATTGGCATATTACCTTCATTATTATCCGCCTTTCTGTATCACCTTCACACATTTTCCTCATTTCCTTCGGCCTAATCGACACCTTCCACTCCTGTCAGGTCTTATCTTTCACTGTCATCCTAGCCCAACTTTCTTTCCTTCTTCCTGCCAACTTACTTTATTTCTTTGTCTGATGGCTATGAATCATCATTTTTTTTTTTAAGGCGAGAATTACACTAACTACCACCATTTAACAATCGTATCTTTCCAGAGTTAGCCAACCTTGAAGCTTAAATAATTAATTTCTATCTCTGTTTACGTATCTATACCCAGACGCCTTAATCCCGTAGGAGGTGGCCGCAAACAATTCGCCTCCATGTCGCCCAGTCCCCTGCAATTTCACTGCCCCCCCCCCCCCTACGTACACCCCTCTTCCACTCGCCCTCCCTCTTTCATCTCACTCAGACATTCTCCTACTTAGTCTGTCACTCTCCATCCTCTCCATAGGGACAAACCACACAAGTGTATACCTCCTTACGCTTTTGTATCACATTCACATTTACATCATAGTGCTCCTTCACTTCCTTATCTGTCAGTTTGTTGCTCAATGTAACTCACTTGCTCGTATCAAATAACTCATTTCCATTGCTCTCTCTTGTGAATTTTGTTCTTCCAACAAAGTCTAAGCTTCGCTTCCATACATGAGAGTGGGGACCACAATACTGTCATGCAGCGACTTCTATACTTCCATGTTCACTTCCCAATTTCTTATCACAACTTTCAATAAACAATGCAGCCTTTCTTCCCTGATGTACCCTTTCAAGCACTTCATCCTCCAGACTTCCATCGTTATTCATCACACTACCCAGGTACTTAAATGCACTCACATTTTCCATTTCCTCACTATCCAGCCTCACTAAACATTCAGTGACTCCATTTATCTCGAAGACCACAACGTTACTCTTCCCTTCACCTTTAGATTTCGATTCTTACATATTCTTCCAGACTCATTCACCAAGCCATGCAGTTCTCTTCTGTCTTCTCTTAACAATTCAATTTAATCTGCAAACAACAGAACAGAAGTTTCTCAGCACTGCTTTCTTTCATTAGGGCACTCTAATATTCACTGCCCTACCTTGTAGCTCTTTCATAACTCTATCCATATATTAACTGAACAAACATGGAGGTATGACACATCCCTGCTTCAGTCCAACATTCAGATAGAAAAATGGACTCAGTTCACCATCCACACGCACTGCAGCCCTAGCGTCCTCATACATAGTCTTCACGGCATTCAGCAGCTTAACATTTACTCCATAGTATTTTCCACTTTCTTTGTGTACCTACTATGTCATACCCTTTCTCCATTTCCATGAAGGCAGCATACAACTTCTTTCCCTTCCCTAGAAACTTTTCCACTAAACACCTTTGGATGAATATCTGATCTACATAACCTCTTCCCTTATGGAAACATCCCTCTTCTTCTCCAGCTTATTATTGTTTTATTTTCCTAAAATATCAATAAGTATCCTGATGTATACTATTCCTGTCACACTAAGAATACAAATGCCCATATATTTCTTTCTCCCCTTTTTCTCTGTCTGTTTATCTATCAATAGCCAGACGCCTTAATCCCGTAAGGAGTGGCCACAAGCAAATGGCCTCCATGTCGCCCTGTCCCCTGCCATTTCGCTGCCCTCCCTCCAGCACACGCACACTCTTCTCTCATATACCTCTCCTCTGCAATCCTCCATCTCATCCTATGTCTCCCCCTCCCTCCACCGCACTCCGAGACACACTCCTTGTTAATCTCTCGCTCTCCATCTTCTCCACATGGCCAAACCACCTCAGTTTATTTCTCCTAACGCTTTCTGTCATATCCACATCCGCACTACAACGTTCCTTCGCCTCCTTATTGGTCAGTCTGTCTCTCCATGTAATTCCACAAGCTCCTCTCAAATAACTCATTTCCACTGTTCTCACTCTTTACTTGTGTCCTTCCAACAAAGTCCAAGCTTCGCTTCCATACATTAGGTTTGGTATCACAATACTATCATGCAGATCCTTTTTTTTTTTTTTTTTACTTCCATGCTCACGTCCTTATTTCTTATTACTGCTTTCAAAGAACTAGCAACCTCTCTTCCCTGTTGTACCCTGTCAAGCAATTCACCCTGTAAACTTCCATTATTACTCATCACACAACCCAAGCATTTAAATGCACTCACATTTTCCATTTCCTCACCACCCAACCTCACCGTGCATTCTCTCCAAGACCACAACTTTGCTCTTCCCTACATTCATCTTTAGTTTCCGTTTCTTGCACACTCTACTGAAACTCATTCATCAAGACTTGCAGTTCCCCTTCGTCTAAACTTAACAATACCATATCATCTGCAAACAATAGAACAGGAAGTTCCAAACGTTGCCTTCTCTTATTAAGGCCGCTCTAACATCCACAGCCCTACCTTGTATCTCTTTTATAACTCCATCCTTATACAGACTGAACAACCATGGAGACATGACACATCCCTGTTTCAATCCAACATTCAGATAGAAAAATTCTCTCAGTTCACTATCCACACGCACTGCAGCCTTAGCACCCTCACACATACTCCTCATGGCATTGAACAACTTCCCATTTACTCTATATATTCTTAGTATTTTCCACATCCTCCCCTCTGTCCACACTGTCATGTGCTTTCTCCAAGTCAATGAATGGTGCATGCAATTTCATTCCCTTCTCTAGAAACTATTCAACCAAAGACTTTAACATCAATATCTAATTTCTACAATCTCTTCCCATTCTGAAACATCCAACAAATTCCTCTGGTATTTCCCTAACTCTGTCAATAAGTACCCTACCATAAACTCTGCCTGTTACACTAAAGAAGACAAACGCCCCTATCATTACCACACACTTCTTTTTCCCCTTTTCCTTTGTTCATGGAAATAATTATACCTGACCTCCAATCATCCTGGACCCACCCTTCCTCCCAGGCCAATCTGTTGATCTTCCACATCCATTCTACAACTATATCTCCCCCAACTTCAGCATTTCACCACACACTCCATCACTTCCTCGGGCTTCCCACATTTTGACTTTCTTCATTGCTTCCACTACTTCCATCTACAAATCTCTTCCTCCCTTCTCATCTCCCTCCTTCTCCCAAATATTCCCCAACCACTTATACTCTCATTACTTTTGTTCTCTATGTTTAACAATTCTTTAAAGCGTTCTTCCCATTTGCTCATTTTTTTCTCCCCTCTCCACTAGTAATCTACAGTATTATCCTTTACTCCCCTACTGACTTCTTTATCACCCTGTGTAACTTCATTACCTCCTTCCAGAATATTTTCTTACATGTCTTCGACTTTACACTCAAATTCATTTCAAATTCCTCATCCACTCTCTTCTTGCTGTCTCTTACTAATCGTTTCACCTCTCTCTTCTTCTCTACATAAAACTCTGTTTTCCGTCTCTCAACTTCCTCCACGCATCTGCTTCCCATTCCCTTACTGTATGCTTTCTTCTTTTGCGCCACAGCTTGTCTCACCTCTTCATTCCATCATGCTGTTCTTTGCACCCCCTTTCGTCTTGTCTTTACCCCACACATCACCTTGCATGCTGCACAGTTTACTTCTGTGAACATCTTGCACACACCTTCCACCTCCCCCATCTGCTCCAAATCATATTTACCCAATCGCTCCTCCACTTCCCCCTAATATTCTTTCTTTTTGTTTTTTTTTTCATTATCTTGCAACCATTTTGCCCTCTTTGTATGGACTACTTCTTCCTGCCTTTCTTTCCCTCTATTAATCCATTGCAGTCGTACTTTGTCATTCACTACCGCCAAATGGTGGTCAGAAAGTCCACTCCCTCAACCTCTGTATGCTCTTGCATCCATTACATACCTACTTATCTTCTCATTCTGTCAACCACACACACACACGCACGCACGCACACACACACACACACACACACACACACACACACACACACACACACACACA
Source organism: Coenobita brevimanus (assembly GCF_032717465.1). Classification (NCBI taxonomy): domain Eukaryota; kingdom Metazoa; phylum Arthropoda; class Malacostraca; order Decapoda; family Coenobitidae; genus Coenobita; species Coenobita brevimanus. Next base: position 27,504,282 of record NC_136959.1, on the reverse strand, counting down.
CACACACACACACACACACACACACACACACACATACAATCATTTTCTTCCATTCATCAGTTCACCAGCCACCTTTCTCACCACCTACCTTTATCACTTGCCATGTATACCTGTAGATCATTTTGTGCCTAAAGAGGGTATTGTCTATCACCAATTTCCTCCCTGCACAGATGTCCACTAGAACACTACCATTCTCATCCACTTCCTTATGTACACCCCACCCACCAACTTCTCCATCCATCTGGAAATTCCCTATTTTTCCATTCACATCTCTAATCAAAAACACTGTGTCAGTCCTCTCAAACCAACTCTGTGCATGCTTCCAAATTTGCCCAGAACTCTTTCACTCTGCTTGCAGTCTTCCATTGGCACATGTACATGCACAATCACCCACGCTTTGATCCTACCCCCAGATGATTGTTTATTTTAATTTGAGAGGAAGCATATTAGTCCGGGGGGTGGATTTTTTGTTTTGCATATTGCTTCAATCTTACCCACACAATCCTTGAACCAACTGATCCATATTCAGTCACATTCTCCCTTCATCTCTTGCACACAACAATACATACACCCTCCTTTGCCCTCTCATTCTCTCCTACTCCTGCACATATACCCAATCCATGCTCCCACTCCCTCATGCTCTCACCTCACCATTTGGTCTCAATCAATCCACATATTTCTGCTTTTGCATCCTCCAGGGCCTTGACGATCTCTCTCTCTCTCTCTCTCTCTCTCTCTCTCTCTTTCACCTCATCATTCGCACCCGTCACATTCCACTTTGAAATCTGCACCACGACATTTGTACATTCCTTGCTCGTCATGTGTTGGTCAGTTCTTGTCCGAGGCGTTTTGTTTGTTGCTTTCCGGGGAGGGGCTCTAACCCTTCGCTATCCCACATGTCGACACGTAGGGAACGCGTATTGGTTTGTTATAAGGTTACCGCCCAGCGTATTAATTGATTTCCTGGCTTACCGGAAATTAGTTGGCTTGTCGCTCAATGTAGAGTCACCCTGGAGTACAGTAGCACTACAGTGGGTGAGTGGATGATGGGCTCCCCGACCGACCATTGTACAGGGAAATAATTATAGCTGACTTCCATTCTCCTGGGACTCTACCTTCCTCCCCGGCCAATCTGCACATTTTACTTATACATTCTAGTATTATATCTTCTCTCTTGCTTCAGCATTTCATCACACGCAGTCCATCAGTTCCTGGGGTTTCACCATATGGCAGCTCAGTGTAATTAGTTCATAAAGAGGTATTTCCGGCCGAATTGCTAAAAAAATGGTGAGAAAGTCGAAAATGATAATAGGAACTCGTCATATATGCACTGAATCCGTCACAATATAGTAATAAGATAATCAGGAAATGGTTTTCCATCTGTTTTAGATATCTCGCACACAAATTTAGTAAAAGACTTTGAAGTAGACGAATAATGTGATAACTGGGAAAGGAAACACAGAAAAAAAAGACACTGACTATTCCGGGTATCTGTGTATCTCTGAAGCAAGG
>NC_136959.1:27395270-27497770 GCF_032717465.1 Coenobita brevimanus | reverse complement strand
ACTTCCACATCTACACCAGGCATCCTATACTCGGTTTCCCCACCCCACCTCCACCCCTCCACCCCCAGTGAGGAAGGGAAGGTGGTGGAAGAAATGCTGTCAAAGTGAGAAATACGAGTAAGCCTTCATGGAACGCATTACAACTTGATCACAGCCACAGTAGGGTGAGGGATGGAGTCTGGCACTGTGTCGCGTCCCCCCCTCCCCCACACACACATACGATGGTAGACAGACAGACAGACAAATATTTCTTAACCTTAAAACAATGTGCTCTGCCAAAATACTGTCATAAAACACTGTGCTGAGTCATAATACTGTCATGGATCGCTGCCATTTGGGAAAGGATTGAATCTCACTTTATTATACAGCATAAAGTTTGCAGAAGTTGAAGGAAAAATGTAAAAAAAATAAGGTGAAGTGATGCATATACGAAAAACGTTATCCAGTGGCGTGAGAGAGTAGCCATATACTGTGATAGAATATATATATAGGAAGACCTGGAAGAAATCAGGAACTGAGGGCCAACCAGCAAACAACTTGATGAGGTAACAGTTCTAACAATGTATGAATGGCAAGAGGAATTAAACAGAATTTTTGTGTGTGGATTATTGACAGTGGGGAAATCGCTAGGACCACCACTGCATTCAAAACTCTCATCACCATCACTACTATAACCACCACAATAACCATCATCAACATAAACACTGCCAACATTATCATCACCAATATAACGATTATCATTCCTATCATCACCACGATAATCAGTTTAATCACCACCGATGTACATGTGAACTAGACTTATAGTTCATAGATGATTGCCATATAGTGAGTTATTCCACCTCCACCACACGCACAGCCTCCTCGTGTACTATTAACGCTGTTCTTTCTTCACTAATTCTCTGTAGTACACCAACACCACACTTACTTCACCGCTAACACACAACAAAGTTCAGTCACCACTTGTGCTTGCTCATGTTACACACACACACACACACACACACACACACACACACACACACACACACACACACACACACACACACACAACATTACTGTCACCCACACTAAGACACAAGCACCCAAGTCAAACCTCGCGCCACGGACAGCCTTCCACCCAGTAATAGACCTGTCCTTCAAAGCTGCAGGTATTCAGCGTCCCAGATGCAGCTGCCTCTGGCCTTCTAAGAACACCATCCACCAACTCGGGCCATCCTTCTTAATTAATGGAGGAGAGAAGGATCCATGGCACCAGCAGGCCACTCCAGCCTGTGTGGGTCTGAATAAGGACAAAACGCCCTTGATAATGAGGATTTCCGTGGTTTTTCGACGATTTTATAAACTGAAAGACCCATGTACATAGCTTGCATAAAAGTCCTTCAGTCTTCCTTACGGTAATAATGGCTGGTTCTTGTACTTCCTGGCCATTGCTTTCTACCCTGTATGTTCATAAGACAGTCCCGGTGACAGTAGAGAAAGCCAGCATTTTAAAGGCTTATTTCTTCCCCCGACTGATCTATTACCTTTAGTACTGACCTGGAAGCAATAGCTCTGTGTGAGGAGAAACGTGAGTATGAAAAATAGAGACTGCGATTAAGTGAATAAGATGAACTTGGTGGGAGAGGAGGCCAGAAGGCTTCAGGTATATATTAATATGGGCCCAGTAGAATGCAGACTTAAGTTACCCTGCATGCTGCAGTCCACATTTTTTTATTTTTTCAGTGGATAGAGAGAGAGACAATTGGGAATAGGAAGCGGTGCCAAGGCACAGCAAACCCGTCCCCGGCAGTCATTTCAGTGCTGACGTATAAACACAACAGGATATCCAGTCCAAGACGTCACACATCAAATTTGGAGGAAATCGAGTGAAATTGACGATTGTATGCCCATTTAATATTATAGGCCCAACCCACCTGACACTGACTCCCCCTACCGCACACTTGGGGGTGACCCCCTGATGTAATGCGGCACGTTATAGGATGCAGGTTTGAAAGGTGCACCTTCAGGTTTTTGTTTCATGTCGATATGACGAATTTGAAAGGAGTTATGGCGAAAAAAACTATATTTTTTTTTTACATTTTTGTGGCCTACAGCCTGGGCTTTGTCCCAATTTCGCCAAAAAAATTAATCACGTGATCAGAGGGTCATAGCCCATCATTCCTGTAATTTTAGTAAAAATCGCACGAGTAGTTCTCGGGTAAAGTTAACAGACAGACAGACGGAAAAACCGAGTGAAAACTCTCTCTCTCTTTCTCCTGTATATATATATATATATATATATATATATATATATATATATATATATATGGCATACTGAATAAGGTGGCACACAACTTACTTCTCACCATAATCTATGTGGCAGGAGGGTGACACTATTTGCCACAATCCTCCCAACCAAACATTAATCCTACTGTTAACCATTTCACTGTCGTTCCTGTTGGATCACCGTCTACTAAGGGTCCAACCGCACTGCCTGCTGTACTCATGGGCAGTGAGCCACCGAAAGTAAGTAGGGACTGTCTCGGCAAAGCAGAGACCAGGACAACCCTTGAATGGCTGACCTAGTATATAATGATCCAAATTTCTTGTATTTTGGAATTCACTCCCCTATTGGTAATCTTTTCTTTTATTTCAAACAGAATTTATAGGTAGCCAATTTATTTTTATATATTTTTGATATGTTCCCAGAGTGGTAACGTTGGCATTTTCATGCTCCAATATTATCCCAAAGGGAATATTGAAACAATTTTCGCCCTACTTCAGTTTATTTTCAAATACTGGGTTGCAACGGAATTATGCTGATATGGTAACATTAAGCTCTAATTAATTTAATTAATTTTTGTATATTGGACATTTAACACTCATGAAATACACACACACACACACACACACACACACACACACACACACACACAACTACCGTCCAACTCGTCCAATTAAATCTTCTTCCCGTTGTGTACCATCTTTTCACAAAACTCCTAACAAAGCGAATGAGGCCAACACTAGATGCAAAACAGCCAAGAGAACAGGGTAGATCCTGTTGTGGATACTTGACAACATACCATATTCACGTCATCAATAAAGTGACTGATGAAACTTCAGTTATATAATTAAAATGCTCCGAAATACATGTTGATTTACGAATATACGGCTCACCTCAGGCCATCATCAGGCACTTTATTTGTCCAATATTTTCAGCATGACTAATAGTACATATACAAAAACCTAATTTTGAAATAGTAGCTGATGAATGAAACAATTAAGTTAATCGAAAACCCAACTAAACTAAAAACACTTGGGAGGAGAGATAAAAGAGAGCTCCCTAGATATTAGGATAGATGAAAGTAGAGGGTATAATGACTGCAGTTAAAATGTGTAAACGGATGTGGGCAGGTCACGACCTTCGTAGAACTGATAACTGAGTGGCAGTCCAGAGACAGAATGATAGGAAGAAGAAGGCAGAGAAGAAAGGTGTAGAGTGAGGATTCGGTGATATTCTGGGAGTCATTGGAACTTGCTAACCACCAGCAGATCACAGGGAATAATGATGGGAAAGTTTGCTGTCATGTAATGGACTAACTCATGATGAATATAATGATGATGTTACAGGGAAATCATAATTCAGCAACAAAACATGCCATTGGTGGTAATATATTGAGAAAGAAGTGGACATTTTACCCAAAATTTCCCCCCATTTTGTGTTTTTGGAATATAAAAAGTTAATATACAGCGCTTCAAGGATGTTGTGGAAAAAGATAGGGACAGAAATGCATTTTTTTTTATTCCAGCCCTCACATGTCACGCCAGACCAGAGACGTAATGAGTTCGTCTATCTATCTATCTATCTATTGCCAGACGCCTCAATCCCGTTTGGGGTGGCCACAAACAAATCGTCTCCAAGTCGCCCTGTCCCCCGCCATTTCACTGCCCTGCTCCCAACTCACACTCCCCTCTCTCATATACCTCTCCACCCCATCCCTCCATCTCATCCTTGGCCTCCCCCTCCCTCTTTCCCCCTCCACCTCTCTCATATACACTCTCTTCGTCAGTCTTTCACCTTCCATCCTCTCCACATGGCCAAACCACCTCAGTGTATTCCTCATAACGCTTCCTATCACATCCACATCCACACCACAACGTTCCTTTATACCCTCATTCGTCAGCCTGTCTCTCCACATGACTCCACAGGCTCCTCTTAAATAACTCATTTCCACTGCTCTCACTCTTGACTTGTGTCCTTCCAGTTCGTACTGCCATATAATTTGCATAAAAACAATATCCGTAATGACATCGTGTAGTTTTATAATATTTAGTGCGAAATGACTTAATAACCACCAGTATATTTGTCTTAAGTTCTATGTTATTGATGTTCCACTCTTAATATTAATGCAGTAACACAGCCTCCAGGATTCAGTCGTAATAAAATGCTTGCACAACTCACTGCCACAATCTGTACCCCAAGTATTTCACCATCACCACACGAGCCAATATTTTTATGTACATGGGTAAACAACAAAAACACAATACAGCGAGCACGATAGTTGTGCAAATCCCTGAGAGGCTTCACATCAGAATTACCAAGCGTATTGATCAGCCAAACACTTGTAGTTGCTGATGTGTGCTCTGCCGCTTGCCCGCTGATTGTGTACTGTATGTTTGTTTGCTTGTGGTAGGTGGATCAATAAAATAAAATGCTGTCGCTCTAGAATTGCAATGAGTGCTTGTATCAGACATAACATTTGAAAGGTAATGCTGAATTATGAAAGAAAGGTTGACCAACATTAGCCAAGGTTTTAAGTGCTCAGACGTGATGTTTAATGAAAATTTGTATAACGGTAGATGTTGATATGGACTTTAAAATTCATGATACATAAAATTTGTCACATAAATTTCTCCTGACATGTCTCTCAGTGAGTGTCAAAGTACTGTACAGAGAAAAGTAATGTTCAGTTCTAATCTTATGATGCTATGTTGTTAGTAACGCTGATTGTTTTATTTATACGGATAGATGTTACGGTGATGTAGATAATTGCACTGCCAAGAAAATGTTCCTTACATACCTGTACCATACTAACTTAGATACTGAGAAATCTTTAACATAAAAAAAAGGCAGTAATGATAGACTATTAGTTATTTTTCAACTTAACTTCCATATATATATATATATATATATATATATATATATATATATATATATATATATATATATATATATATATATATATATATATATATATATATATATATATATATATGGTACCCTATAATATACATACATATACAGTATATATATATATATATATATATATATATATATATATGGTACCCTATAATATACATACATATACAGTATATATATATATATATATATATATATATATATATATATATATATATATATATATATATGGTACCCTATAATATACATACTTGTACAGTATATATATATATATATATATATATATATATATATATATATCATTGGATCCCGGGGGTACTGGGAGAGGCATGGCACTGAGAGGGTACTAAGCGTACTGCCCACCGCCTATCGGCTCAGAGTCGCGAGGCTCATAGGTCCCTACCCGGGGGTTCCCTATTTTAGAAAGACTTAAAATATACCAGTTCTGTCCAATACTCGGGACACTGGGCTCCAATGGGATATATATATATATATATATATATATATATATATATATATATATATATATATATATATATATATATATATATATATATATATATATATATATATATATATATATATATATATATATATATATATATATATATATATATATATATATATACATATATATATATATATATATATATATATATATATATATATATATATATATATATATATATATATATATATATATATATTTTAAATAACAGAACAGAGGAAGGAAAAACAAATGGATGAAAAAAATAATCCATACACCAGATTACTGGTGTCCTCTGTTCATAAAATATCTGTAACAGTTAGACTTGAAGAGTTGTAGGTTGAAATTTGGAGGAAAACAACTCTGGGGAAGCGAGTTCCAGAGAGATGCAGTTCGGGGAATGAAAGAATTCTGATAGGCAGAAGTTCTGCAATATGGTTGAGTGACATTCCAGTCATGAGCGCTACCAGATGCCCGTGTAGCACGAGGGAAGGCATGGAGAGGTGGCACCATGGACGCAACTTCGTCTGAGCATTTGCCAAAAAAATATCTGTAAAATAATGCAAGGGAGACAACATTCCTTCTTACTTGCAGGGGAGGTAGTTTATATGTAATGGCAGGGTTGTTAATGATTCTAGCAGCTTTATTCTGAATTTTGTCTAGTTGCCTTAATGCAACCTCTCCACATCCATTCCACAAGGGTGAGCAATATTCAAGCTGAGAGCGCACATGACTCTTATAAATTATAGCTAACTGCTCATCGGCGAAGAAGTTACGGACTCTGTACAATAATCCAAGTTTCTTTGAGGCGGTTTTAGCAAGTGATCTGACATGAGAGGTCCAGCTGAGGGCACTGTTAAGTGAGACACCAAGAATTTCAATACTTTTGGAGATGGGAATATTAGTAGCACTGAAGGTAATGTACGAGTCTGGCAATATCTGTCTATTAGTAAACTGTATATATTTAGTTTTACTAGCATTAAAAGAGACAAGGTTGTTTTGTCCCCATTTTCTGATTGTAGAAAGATCTTCATTTATGGAGATGGCTGTATTGAGTTGAGAGGTAGAGATATTAGACTTTGTAAATGGATGTCTGAGTGTGAATGAACTATGTAGTGTTGAGTCATCTGCATATGAGTGAATAGGATTGTGAGTGACAGATAAGAGATCATTAATATGAACCAAAAATAGGGTTGGCGCCAGAACTGATCCCTGCGGGACGCCGGCGTTAATTGAGTGGAAATTCGAATATACATCATCTACTTTTACTCTTATTTTCCTGTCACTAAGATAAGAAGAAATCAAAGGAACAAAAGACGTTAGTCCATAGCAAGGGAGTTTGGACAGCAGGAAACGGTGCCATACTCTGTCGAAAGCTTTAGAGATATCAAGAGCTACTGCATGAGTTTCTCCAAAAAGATCTATTGATTGATGGATGGTATGAGTTAAGAGATTGAGTATGTCAATGGTGGATCTTTCGTGGCGAAAACCGTATTGTCTATCATTAATTAAGTTGTTGGATTCAAGATGTTTAACAATATGCTTATTAATTAAAGTTTCAAATACCCTACCAAGAGAAGATGTGATAGCTATTGGTCTGTAATTGGAGGGGTCAGACGAACTTCCTTTCTTCGGAACTGGGTGGATATTGGCTTCTTTCCATGAATTTGGGAATAAAGAAGTACGTATGCATAGTCTGAATAATTTAGCTAGGACAGAGGCAAGTTCAGGGGAACACTTTTTCAAAACAATTGGCGGAATTCCATCTGGACCTGGAGCTTTGTTGGTAGGTAAATTGTCTAGGATGGATTTTACAAATCTTGTCTGTATTTTAAGTGGGGCAATTTCGGGAGAATCAAGTTCCAGTACTGAGACATTCTGGCTGGTATCATCTATGGTAGAGTTTCTTGCAAAGGTACTAGCAAAGATATCTGCTTTCCCACGTGGGTCATTTGTAATATTGCCATCTGAAGATTTTAGTGGGGGAATGGAAGATGACTTGTTAAAGTTATTATTGAAAGAATTAAGAGTTGACCAGAATATTCTATTGTCATTAGGGTTGTTAAGTAGTTTTGATGCTTGCTTTTGAAGAAAGTTTGATTTAGATAGATTTAATACAGCTTTTGCATGATTTCTAGCAATTTTAAATTGGGAGAGTGATTCAGGTGTTTTTGATTTTAAGTAAGAGTTATATGCTAATGACTTTTGGGCTGTTGCTCTGGCACAATTGCCATCAAACCATTTTGGAGAGTTTGATCTTTTAGTGAATTGTTGACTTGGTATGAATAAATCCATACCAGCTAGTATTAAGTCACAAATGTGGGACTGGGTAGAATTGGGATCACTAGAGAAGAAAGACTGCCATGGAACATCAGCAAGATAATTTCTAAATCCATCCCAGTCTGCCCTGTCAAAGTGCCATCGGGTCACCCTGACAGGTTCGGAATGGGGAGGTGTAGGAGGGTTAACTAATGAGGCTTTGATGAGATTGTGGTCAGAGGAGCCAAGTGGTGACAGTACCTCTATCCTGTATTGATCTGGATTATTTGTCAAGAATAAATCCAAGAGATGGGCATTATGGTCAGGATTATCACGTATTCTGGTTGGTTGCTTTACCAACTGGGTGAGATTAAACGATTCCGCAAATAGCTCGCATTCTAGACCAGCGTCGTCAGTCCGGGCAGAATGCAATAACCATTCATCATTGTGTATGAATTACGCCCTAAATATTTATAATCCTAATTCAGTGTTACATTATGAAAACTGTGAGTGCTGCTGCAGGACAAATGAAAGCCTTCTATAAAAATAAAATCAGCATGCTGTTGGATGACTTATGACAAAGGTTACTATTATTTGCAACTTTATTTTTTTTAATGCAGAAGTACATGATACTGATACCACTATCAGGTGTCTCTTGAAGTCATTATGGAAGCAAATGGTGTATGGTACTTCAGAGAACAGCATTAATAAAAATCGACAAATTTTATAGAACAATTTTTATGATAACGTTAATAACTTCATCATCATCATCATCATCATAACCGTGATTATGGTTTTCCTGAAAACATGGTTTTGGAGACCTAGAGCATGACTAGTAGACCTTCCGTGTACCAGGAATAAACAAAAAATAACTTCTAATACAATTATTCCTCCGTGTGTCACAGGCGTTGCGGATCTGTTTGTAAGTCTGTTTCCCTGGTTCCTGACCTACTTCACTAGCCTTCTGCCTTTGCATGTCCCTCTCACAACTACTTTTAAAAATATAGCCTGAATTTCTGCCCATATATCTCCCACTCTGACCCACTGCACGTCCACTGGAGTAATAGCAATATAATTTCCAGCGTTTATCTGAGGCAATTACAAGCATGACAGATATAGAGCCTGTACTGGTGGGAGAGGCACTGGGGTCTGCTTTAAGAGGAGGGATGAATATGGGATGTAAATGAATGATGTGATGGAGAGTGCGGTACAGCAAAGTAAACAAGGTGGTGGAGAATGTGTGGTGGTTTTGGAGTGATGGAGAGTGTGCTGGTGATGGAGTGATGGAGAGTGTGTGGTTGTGTTGGAGAGTGTGTAGTGGTTTTGGAGAGCGTGTGGTGGTGATGGAATGATGCAGTCTGTGGTGGTAATGGAATGATGTAGTGTGTGATGGTGATGCAATGATGCAGCGTGTGGTGGTGATGAAGCGATTGAGAGTGCGATAGTAAGGGTAATGTGTATGGTCATAGTGGATGGAGGGGGATGTATGTGTGTATGTAAGATAAATCAATTACAAAATTTCGTGCACTTTTCGTCAAGTATACTGTGGCTGTATGCTAGAGGAAGGAGATCAGAGGAGAAACCGGGACTGTCATGGCAAGAATAGGAAGGAAAAACGAGAAAAAATACATAAGAAAATCAATAAAGGACGAAGAAAAAAAATAGAAAACAAAAGTGCAGGGCAGGACAAAACGGAAAATCACAGGGCAATGCAAAACAGCTGGGGAAACAAAAAGAGTAAGGCAAGATTGAGAAGGTGAGCAATGAGAGGCAGGAAATTAAGGAAGGCTTTAATTTTTGTACATAAGGGCGCATCCACGCTGGAATATTTGAGGAGATCCTGCATTGTCCATTTTATTTCTTGGGTGCGTCCCTCAGACTCCCTGAACTTGTCGCTGTCTCTCCGTGATTACTCCTACAGTCCATGGAAATCTCGTATTTTACCACAAACTCAATTTTATTTAGAAGTATACTTTGGCCAGAGTTTAATTACCCCCACTTGCGGAGTTGGAGGACGTTATGTATTCACCCTTGTCTGTTTGTTTGTCCACATATCTCAAAAGGTTATTGATGGATTTGAGTGGAGTTTTGTGGATATTTGGGTCGTGGCCCAAAGAAGAGCTGATTAAATATTGTTAGTGATGTCTTGTCTGGTATAGACGTTGGCGGAGGTATGTGCTCTCTGAGGGCAGTTCCTTGTTTATTAAGTGACATATTCGGAATGATATATTTCAATTTTGTAAAAGAATTATAAAGTAAATTATTTAGGATACTGATGCTCCCCTTCTATTGCAGATATATTAATATCTCTCTCTCTCTCACACACACACACACACACACACATATCTATACTCATTTCTACACACACAAACTTACATGTACTGTATACTGCTTTCTACACACACACGAACTTATACTCCTTTCTTTAATTGTTCATAATAACCTGAAGAAACTTTTCCATGCTTTTCATTTTTATTAAAGTTAAATTTTTCCTAAACCTTTATTCCAACATCCCAAGTGATTTACACATTTATTGTTTTTTTCAGATCAATTATGTTCTTAACCATTTACAAGTTTTTTTTCCCTCCCTGCCCTCTTCCTCACCCTGCCCTAGGGTGGGAAAGCAGGTACGGATGATGATGATGATGATGACGATGATGATGATGATGATATTAGTTTTTTGTTGCAAGAAATCATATAGTGGTTAAAAAATACTTGAGTTCTCAATGGATGGAATGAGTTATGAAGAATTTTTTTTCAGTACTTGGAACATCTATAGTTTTGCAGACAGAGTTGGCGTACCCCATGGGGCGCACAAGTGGATTTTCAGAGGTGTACTTTGAAGACTGGTGACTAATCAATATAGAATATACTTTGTACTAATTTTTCAAATATCATGAAAGAGTTGATATTGAAAACTGAGAATATAGTATCCATAAGACATGTTATAATTTCCGCGCAGGTACATATAATATTTGCTGCCATAATTGGAATACTGTGTTAACAAAGACACAATATGGACCGATGTGTTCATTCTTGTTTGTCTGATAAATATAACTTCAACAAATTTACAACAGTTTCTGAGTTGCCTTTTTATTCTAGATTAGTGTTATCGGGGCGCCATTCTGTTTATCCAGTGCCTTATTTATGGGGCAGAGGCTGATTATCTGATACCACATCGGGTACGGGGTTTGTAAAAGTCTGGGAACCCTTGACATAGAATATCGATAGTCACACAATACAGTATGTCTGGCTTCATAATTGGGACTGGATATTGCACAATCTGCCGTTGCAGTATTATTTACCAAGTAATTGCAAACTAAACCATTAAACAGCGAAACTCCAGGTTGCTCTCTCTCTCTCTCTCTCTCTCTCTCTCTCTCTCTCTCTCTCTCTCTCTCTCTCGAACGTCTCCTTTTTTTTCCCACCACCGACTCCTACCATTCCCCACTTTGGCTTCCTACCTGTTTGTTTAGACAACTGAACACACACACACACACACACACACACACACACACACACACACACACACACACACACACACACACACACACACACACACACACACACACACACACACACACACACACACACACTAGTTAATTACCATCACCACATTCTGTCCTGGAACAAGACTGCTGTTACCTGTCTCCTAGCCTTCCTTCCCCTTTCCATACCTCAGAGATCCCATTCTTTATATCACTTTGGTCTACTCAGTTACAATTTCCGTTTATACATTTGCACAGAGTAGTCGCCGCTATTTCCCCTCCGTATATAATTTCACTCCTTCCCAGACTTCCTATAATTACCCTTTAACTCTTTTTATACCTTCTCATTTACTCGCTGGAGAAGTTTTGCTAGTATTCCCTGTCTGGACTCTGCAGCCTCATACTTACCTACCTGGACTCTGCAACCTCATACTACCTTCCTGGACTCTGCAACCTCATACTTACCTGCCTGGAGTCTGCAACCTCATACTTACCTGCCTGGACTCTGCAACCTCATGCTTACCTACTCTTCCAGAACTGAGCTAGCAGTCTCAATCTCTTCACTCCTGTAGAGTATTTTCTCCTTTGCTTCTTGTTATCTGTGCAGTATCTAACTAAGGAAGGATCAGTAGTAGTGAAGGGGGTTAACTGAGTGTACGTGTAACTCAGACAGACCAAAAATTTATCACAGGCCGATTAAACACGCCTCAGGATAACAAGACTAAAATGTATAATATGTCATGGGACTTCAGAGGTCAAAGCATCGACCCTCATTAAAAGCGACGTAGATTTATAAAGCCAGAAAATGACAATAAGCACACCGTACCTGTAGGTGGCGTGAGGGTAAGACGGCTGGGACCTGTGTAGGTGTGTGGCAATCCTATAGACTTCCCTGGAGGCGCCTTGACTCGGCCACACGTTCCTGAGAGAGAGAGAGAGAGAGAGAGAGAGAGAGAGAGAGAGGATGAACCGTTTTATATTGTGTACCAGATGTGTAGGCAGGCCAACACACCAGGTTATAGTTTTTTAGCACATGCATTACAGTTTGATTGGGATGTTGACCCTTGAGAGAGGATAAAAACTTTTATTAGAGAAAAGCCAATTACTGCGACATAGTATGTAACATATAGAACCGAACTTAATTCGGTGCTTAGTGTGCATCAAGCTTATGAAAGTAGGAAGTATATTCCAGATTATAAGCGTCAAGCACTAACTAGATTACGCCTAATGTCTCATGCCCTTAGAATAGAGACTGGCAGATGGAGCCGAACCCCTACTGAAATGCGACTCTGTTCATACAATGACAGTGTACAGAGTGAAGTTCATGTATATACTGTTGCATTGTCCTCTCTCGGTTCCTTGTCGTCTCAGGTATTCAATGTTAGATTTTTCTCAGATGTATTGCTTGGTGAGAATAATTTTGTGCAAGAGTCCTGTAATTATGCTTATGAAACGCTACAGTTGTACATATAATGTCAAATACTTATCGTATGGAGGTGTACAATCTATATTTAGTAATGTTTATACTGTTTTTTCTGTTTATTGGTTGATTAATTTTTGGTTAACGGTGTAGCTTTTAGCCGTTTATATTTGCTGCTTCTGTTATTACAGATTTATGTTTAATCATATTATAAGGTATGCGTTCATACATATGCAGAATTTTTTAAATGAATAATTCTTTTTTGGACAAGATATTTTAAACCATAAGTGTTTTCTTTATACCTGAAGCATGTAAAATATTTTGTCAATAAGAAACTATATTACTACTGTGTAAGAGAGAGGAAGGAGAGCAAGGGGCGTGAGGGTAGTGGTGTGACGTGTTGTGTTGTGGTGGTAACGGTGCTGTGTTGAAAATTTTATGAAAGAAGAGTATTTTTTTGTGCAAAAGCAGTGTGGTTGTTATAAATATTTAATATAGAGTATACGTGTGCCAACCATTGATATCAACACACCAACTAATATTGGCTTACTATCGTGGCAGTTTATAATATTTCCTTGTACAAAACCTATCGCTTTATATCAGCAACGAATCCCTGTCACTTTGGTTTTGACATTTGACAGTTAGGCGTGTATTCGATTCTTCTCAGCAACAGTAAATGCCTTTTTTTTTTTTTTATGGAAGTACTTAAAGCAGTCTCCAAAACATATCCAGATTTTTTTTATGAATTGAAGACACCTATAATCTGGTGTAAGGATAACTTTTTTCATTCTTTTGTTTTTCCTTCGTCTGTTCTGTTATTGTAAAAAAAAAAAAAAAGGTATAATAATAATAATACAAGTCATATTAGGTGGTATTCATAGAACCAAATGACGCCTGGTGGTCAAGTGGGGTAATGGGTGTGTGAGAGGCACGAGGCAACGGTAACCAACCAACCAAATCCCTTCACACGTCTCATCCTCCCACAAACGATTATTCCCCGCGGACGATGCAGAAATTCCCTATTGTATTCTCTGTATGCAGGACAAACAGCCTTGTTCTCTGGCGCGGCAGTGAGTCGGGGCAGATAATTGATTCCTCGTATTCATCGCTAGGAAGGCCTAATGAACGTCTAGCAGTTGCAATAATAGATACTGTAATAGTCTCTCTCTCTCTCTCTCTCTCTCTCTCTCTCTCCAGCCCTTCCAGGCCATCCTTCCTCATGTAGGCTAATCCTCCGCTTTACCCTCCTTCCTCGTTCTTTTTTTCTCCCCATCAGATTGTTTCGGCAGCCTTCTCTGTTAACTTTTCAATATTATGTGCTGTATGTGACTAGACCAAATCTGTACATCCCATTTAGTTCCATCTTCACCCCTGGACACTCATACTCGGTGTATCTCGTTTTTTCTCTGTGGCCTTGTGGCTAAATGTGATATTATCTATGGTCCTCATCTACATGTTCATGTGACAGAAGTAAATAAACCAGCAACACTCGTATAACCATAATGAATATGGCTAGAAATGAAGGTTCGGTGCATGCACAGAATAGACTACTCATAAATCAATTGAAAAGTCGGTGATACAGTCAAAATTTTATTTTTGCTACCAGGTGGGGTATCAGTGGTTGAGACTAAGAGTAGGTACAACAGAGACCTTTTTCCATGCAAAACCGATTATGCATCTTCAGTCTGATGCTCAGCAGGTTGGAAGAATAAACGTTTTGCAGAAGAAGGTAAACAGGACAAACAAACACGCAGATGGTCAATTTGTTGAAACACCGTGTTATGCAACACCCTTTTCAATCCACAGGTTAACATTATCCCACCATTCAACGTGGTCCTCAACAGCACTGGGTACCTCAAACTGACTCAAGACTGGCACTGCATACTTAGAAGCACAAATTTTCTCCTCCTTGAGTTTGTCGAGAAGGAATCTTGAGATTCTTTCAGTTCTGATTTACAGCTGTTGAGTAGCAACAAGCCTGAGTTCAGAGGAAAGAACTCGTGAACTCCTGGTAGCCTTACGGTTCTGAGGGTTCCTCCACCGATTATTTCCAGTCAGTGTCCTAAGCAGCCCCTCTAACACTAGACTACCATGTTCAGTGGTGAAGATCAGATACACCCATCTCAGTTCTGTAGGAAAGATGAAGCCGTGAGTGTGCTTCAACCTCATCAACATTACGCCCTCATTGACCAGCGTAACCTTATCAGCAGAAGGAACAAACTCAGCAGAAATTGTCACAGCAACACCTCCAAGATGAGCACTTTTATTACAACCAGACCAGTAGTTCGTGTAACCATCACTACTGATCTCATCATGGCCGGGCTGCCCCACTTCAGTCACCCCAGCTTCTGTGACACTATACTGTAGGCAGCCAGTTGATCTTAGAGAACCTTATAACATTCCAAGGCCCCAACCTGAATTATCATTTGATGGTTATATCCGTGTGTGGAGCTTCGGTCCCGTATATCCTGTGCACCACCACGACGTCCATTAAAAATACGACTAGGACGAGGGAGTTCCCCCCCTCCCGCCCCCTCCCTTCCGTGCATTTGGCTGCAAGGGTTCCGGAAGCGTTGCCCAGCAGCCGTCATAATAGGTACCAGCCTGACAACATCAGGTGTCCTGCCCCGTTAGCACCCGAGAAAGAACCCCCGGTAAGGCTGGGTTAGTCAGCTGAGATCAGTGACCTTGCATCAATCTCCTTATTACAGATTTGGTGGCGAATTATTATTATTATTATTGATTATTTAATTAATTAATTAATTTATTTATTCTTTACGGTGATGGGATGCAAGTCTTCCAGCCTCCCAAGCCAGGGGAGGGCTCGCCATTAGCCTGTTGACAGGGGTGTGGGATCTCTGGACGCCAGGTCTGGATATCTACGGTTGATATTTGTGTTCTTTCTCCTACGTGGACTGCCAGCTAAGGCTCACGAGTTCCACCTTTGTATTTTTGATGACCATTTGCTAAAGAAACAGATCTGCCCTTCATTTCAATTCCCTCAAGTCCATACACGTCTCTCACCCCACTGGACTCTCATACCTCTGTGAGATCAAAGCTTTATTCAGTTCATTCTGCTGCCGGTAACATGGTCTCCCTGTCTTTCTTTTTTCCTCCATTTCTGATCACACTGTGTGAACGCAACTTTCTCGCAGCTTTCACAATCCCTTGGTCTAACTCACACACACACACACACACACACACACACACACACACACACACACACACACACACACACACACACACACACACACACACACACACACACACACACACACACACCGTTAATCTTACCTCACTCAGATCCACACTCATCTCCATCAACACCCATACACCACCTAGACTTCTGCCCATCATACTCAGTACCGTCCCTGTCCCCACCTGATATGGGATCCTAAATACACGAGTGCAGTTACATTTGATATTCATGATCATTATTATCCAGTCTCTCTCTCTCCTCTCTCTCTCTCTCTCTCTCTCTCTCTCTCCTCTCTCTCTCTCTCTCTCTCTCTCTCCCCTCTCTCTCTCTCTCTCTCTCTCTCTCTCTCTCTCTCTCTCTCTCTCTCAAGGATACTATGAAACAGAGTCCACAAAACGATGTGCAAAAGAGGGTTAACTACGAACAAAATTCCAGGTGAAATGAGTCGGACAATCATTCACATACTTTTCAAACCCTCTTAGTTCAGGCCTATCTCATAGTCTTAAACATCTGCAGGTATTATTGACGTTTTCTTCACAGGTGCGCTTCACATTACCTGACAATTACGGTCAATCCGTCGACTGCAAAGTTAAAAAGGGGTTATGTTGTGGGATGACAGGGAGAGGCAAGACAGGACTGTTTAATGATGTCTAGGTGTAGGATAAAGTAAGGAAGGGTAGACTAAGGATGTGGCAGGGTAGGATAGTTGAAGGATGTCACAGTTTAGGGTGAGGCTGGGTAAAGTAGTTAAGGGACGTGGCAGGGTAGGGTGAGGGAGGAAAGGGCAGCGTATGGTTGTGCCAGGGTTGGATGAGGCAGGAGAGTTCGGGTCAAGGTCGTCGCAAGGTGGGATGTGGCAGAAATGGACTAGGCAGAGCGATGCAGGATTTGTCAAGGTTGCGGTGGGACTGGGTTGGGTGCGGTAAGACATGTAAAGGGTGAGGCAGGACAGACTAAGGCAGGACAGGCTAAGGCAGGGTACGGCAAGTTAGGGACGAGGACAAGTTAAGGGTAAGGAGGATAACAAAGCCTCACAGTGTGGCAAACAACGATGGAGATAGGGAAAGGAAATAGGTAATGCCAGATATACCACGACAGTTTTATTATGACACTTCAAATACATAAAATTTCATTACATATTAATAGCTATAGCAATTACGAATATCGTATTGATACCTCTGAAGTGAGATAATACACTGTACTTCTATAAATCAGTGACTCCTTAAACACAGCTTTAATATCACTGTTAACTATAATAACGAGTACCATAAAACTCCTTTCGAGAATTGAGTATTGTTGTCTAGAACACGAACAGAGACTGAGCAGCCTACGCCCGTGTTGGCATTATATGATCATTTGACCCCGAGTCTCCTTGAAGAAACGACCTACCTATAGTATATGCATCCAAAGAACATAATCCTTTTTCCAATTAATGCATTAAGCAACTATACTGTCTTTCGCTTACTTGGCCCAAAATTGCCACCTCTCCGTCTTAAGACCTGCACCGTAACAATAGGTTTATATTAGAATATGATACTAGTCGCGAAAAAGTGCTATGAAAAGTATGTAAAGCCGCAGCATGTCTTTTTCTGCCACTGACCTACGTGAAACAAGTTGATGAAGAACAAGGATATGGGCCAAGTTCGAGCAAAACCAGTGCATCCCAACACATTATGAACACCGATAGGACTGCAGTAGGTATAAAGATAGTGGCCATACTAACACCACAAACACACACACACCACAAAGCCAGTCAGGAGACAAGACGTGTGTGCTGGGCATTCTCCAGGTCCTGTCCTCCCCACTTACTATTTTTTAATCAGCCCATACCCCACTGACTGGGCTAATGTATGGCCCGGCCTGCACTATATGTGCAGGGAATCTTTCAACGAACGAACGAACCACAAACACACCAGTATACATGAACATCCTCTTTACTCCATCCAGACGCAACCGCAGTAAAATCTGAACCGTACAGATAAGAACAGTTTTCCCGCAGGGCAACAGAAAACTCCAAACCACGTCAGTCATGAATATAAATTTCCTCTGAGGCAACACGGTCAACATCTTATGGCCGATATTTTGTCCTTCCTCTTTACGTACGTATGTGATTTTTTTTTTTTTTTTTTTTTGTCGTATGGCAGTTTCATCGGCTTTCGATGGCCACCTCCACCTTTTTCATCAGCATTGATATCCACCATATCTCGTATCCTTCCCTCTCCTTTACAATCTCTCTCATTTCGTTAATCCTTTCCTTCTTCTCCTCAATGTGTTTATATTTCCAAGTTAATCTCTTGCTTACGGGAAAATTTAACCCCACGAGACAACTAGTAGGCCTATCTCTAATATTGTATCTGTTGCCCACTGATGTTTCCAGGCATTTACTGGAGTTCCTCTATAGTATGCAAAATACATTCGCCTTGAAATGAAGCAAAATTAAAACTTACTTAATTCTTACCAATGTGTGTATCTTTGTCCATCAGAAATTTAAAACTTGATTCATGGGTAGAAGAAAGTACAGATAAAAGATAATATAGGTATTCATATTCTCAATAGATGCTTGACTGAAATTAGCGTAATTTTACTGCAATACGCGTACAATGTTAGTTTTGTGTGTGTGTGCCTTCATGCTTAATCAGTCAGCTAAGTTATTGTAAAAATGAAAACAGTGGTGAGTGAAGGAAACCTCAGTTGGTATTGTTTGACGGAATGTTGCATGAAATCACATGTAAGTAGCAAGAACGAATGAATAAAACACGTCACCAGACTGAATGGGCAGATAACCGGAATAAAAAAAAAAAAAAATTGTCACGGTGGGGATTGGGTTAATTCTGCCTCTCATCTTCGCTCGCATCTCATCCGTCTCCCTTAACTTTCTCTTTTCTCTCATTTCTCTTCGTTCTCTTCTTGCTGGAATTCTCTTCGCTCTGCAAGTAAAGACAGAAGTAAAATAAATACGGAAGGTGAGAGAGAGGGAATAGCAAAGGAGGGGATGGTGGAAGAGGTGGGAGGAAATGAGAATGAGGAAATGGCGAGCACAGGCATGAAGAAGAATGAACATGTTGAAAAAAATGAAGAGAAATGTGGGGAAAACATGAAACTGTAAGGAAAGGGAGAAACTACTAAAAACAATTGGAACTCACACTGATAAAACTGTTGAAAGAGTAAGGTACGGAGAGAGAGAGAGAGAGAGAGAGAGAGAGAGAGAGAGAGAGAGAGAGAGAGAGAGAGAGAGAGAGAGAGAGAGAGAGAGAGAGAGAGAGAGAGAGAGAGAGAGAGAGAGAGAGAGAGAGAGAGAGAGAGAGAGAGAGAGAGAGAGAGAGAATATGGAGAAGAGAGAGTATTAGAGAACAAAGAAGAGAGGGGGAAGGAAGGAAAAGAGATCAAAGGGAAAGGGGCCGAGGAGAGTAGAAGAGAGAGAGAGAGAGAGAGAGAGAGAGAGAGAGAGAGAGGAATAGGAACAGAAAAGTGAGGCCCTAGAAATGGGAAGGGGAGGGAAAGATTGGAAGGGGAGAGACTGAAAAAGAAGAATGAAGGGAAGCGAGAGTGATAGCAGGAGACTAGAGGGAGAAGCAGAGGTGTAAAGGGAGATGAAACAGGGAGGGAAGAAAGGGAGAAAGGATGGGGAGAAGCGGAGGAAAATACTGTAGAGGGAAAAAGGACGCTTGAGAGGATAGAGAAAGGAAAGGCCGTCTGTTTACAAATATATAAGTAATTAAAGTATCCGATAGTACTTTTTAGCCATTGATAACCCCAACTCAGCACCAAGCTAAAGAAAGCCACACACACAAAAAAAAGCCACTAAAGAAAGCAACTAAAGCAAGCCACTGTACATTCCACCCCTGCAATTACCTGGTCTTACTTGAGAAGATGAGATTCATGGAACTAACGTTTTGTAATTTGCAGTAGAATCTTCCCTAACGAACTGTAAATTTTATCAGGGAAAAATGGTAACTGACACGATGCTTACATGAGGATGCTCCATGTTGTAGTTCAAAAATAGTCTTTGTTACGAATATATGAGGGTTAGAGAGGGAGGTGCCGTGGTAAAAACTGAGTTAATTTTGACGGCCTTCCAAACTTAAAGACACACTGAAATGAAGTATACTGTTTTTGTTTAGCAGTGAGGAATACTCCGTGGGACATGCATTGCACACTGCCCTCTGTCTGTCTGTCTCTGTTATAATATATACTTGTCCTCTTTGACCCGCCCCTCCTCTCCTTTCCACATCCGCCTGTCTGTCTGTCTCTCTGCCTTATCCTTTCCTATACCCTGCCTTTCTGGCGGTCTCTATGCCTTACTCATCAAGCCCATGTCACCCCCCCCCCCTTTCCACATCACTGCACCAAACAATGCAGTGATACAACCCAGCTCCCCTCACAACTCAATCCTTTCCCTCGCTGCAGCAATGTGGCCTCACCCGGGACGCCTATTTTTTTTTTTCCCCGGTACACTTAGTCATTCAGTCACATTGGCAGAGTCGGAGCAATTTCAGCGATAAATAGCAATGTCGCACCTTCGCTTGGGAACAGATGAGACAATTCGGCTAATCAAACTGTAAAATCATCAGAAAAGACATATTTTGACATTAAACCAGCTCGTACCTAACCAACTCAGGCCAAATCCAACGTTAACTTAGCATTATACCTTATTTTGCTCGGGGACATGAGGAAGGTGCAATGTTGCCGATTCTTTTCTCGAGGAACCCGATCCGACGTTGCCAACATGACTGAAAGGAAGGAAGGAATAGTGAAGAATTAGCACCAAGCCATAGTATGGTTATATGGCACTGTAGGAGTAGAGGAAAAATAAAAGGCCAGAAGAAACACGGAAATATCAAGAAGAGAGGTAGGACAGAAGAACATAAGAGAACAGTTAGGAGAGAAAGACTGGAGACAAGAAGGCCCCTTTTAGTCGCCTTATACAAGTAGGGAGCCAACATGACTGGAAGACCAAGTATACTATGGAAAAAAAAAAAATTGCACAGGGGACTGAGCAGTGGCATGATTTAGCATTTGCATTTAATTTGTCAATTGTCTGTATCAGTAAACAATAAAATCTATTTTGGCTTCGAAATAACGGCTATAGAATATTAACAAAACTCTGTATTTCTTTATCCAAAATAGGCTATGCAGAAATGAGTCTGTAGTCATTAGTAATACAAAAATGAGAATGGAATTGCATCTCCTCTTTTCTAATTGAGCTAAAAATGGAAATTCAAATAGCGTAGTACAAAAAACACTACATAGCTTCATTAATATTT
Source organism: Coenobita brevimanus (assembly GCF_032717465.1). Lineage (NCBI taxonomy): Eukaryota > Metazoa > Arthropoda > Malacostraca > Decapoda > Coenobitidae > Coenobita > Coenobita brevimanus. The sequence continues at coordinate 27,476,477 of NC_136959.1, read as the reverse complement.
TATCGGATCTTCCTTAACGATGTAGACGGGAAAATCTTTACATATTAATTGAAAGAGAAAAGATTCCCACATCCATGCTAACATAATTATAAAGGACGAAGAGCCGTAGTGATATGTTTTTGCTGTGTTGGGGCTATCGTGAATAAGGTTACAAAAACTGTATCGGGCATCACCTAACTATTTTCACCTATCTATCTATCTATCTATCTATCTATTGCCAACGCCTGAATCCCTAAGCGGTGGCCACAAACAAACTCACTTCATGTTGCCCTGTCCTTCGCCATTTGACTGCCCTCCGTTGAACTTACACACCCCTCTCATATCTCTCCACACCATCCCTTTATCCCATCCTCGGTCTCCCCTTCCCTCTCTCCCCCTCCACCTCATTCACATTCACCCCTCTGGTCAGTCTCTCATTCCCCATTCTCTCCACATGGCCAAACCATCTCAGAGTCTTTGTCTTAATGATTTCATTCACCTTCTCCACAAGTATATAAACACTATTAACCCAAGAGACGCCATACGGAAGTTATCAGTGCACTACAACGCGCCACATTCCCTCCACTCTCACACCACCACAATGTTTACCCATGTTGAATATGCATTTGCTTTCACGCTGGCATTTTCACCGCCACACATGCAGGGGTTGGCGCGTTGAGTATGATGCGAGTGCCAGAGGTTTGGAGGATGACTCACACACACACACACACACACACACACACACACACACACACACACACACACACACACACAACTCATCAACACAGGCGCTAATTTCCCACTCAGGCACGAGCAAAACAAGCACGATAATGAGAATGCACAAAGAACCGCAGCGCACCACACGCACGCTTCCTTCCTGGTTTACTCTCTCCCTCTCTCTCTCTCTCTCTCTCTCTCTCTCACACACACACACACACACACACACACACACACACACACACACACACACACCACAGAAGGCTGAGCAAGACAGGACGTGGGGATGAGGACGTGGCATGGAACAGAGGTACAGACTTAGCAGCAACACAGTATTGAAAAGCAGGGATGAAAGTAACACTACAAACGAGAACAAAATTAAAAGGGATAGAATCACACACAGGGAGAACATAAAAAGCACATTAAAAAATAAGAGTTTACAGCTGGATCGACAGGGTTCCCACAGGTCTTGGAAACAGTGTTAAAGAAAGGTAAAAAAGAGTCACTAATTTCAATATACCGCTGAAATAACTGTTTGAATATTCCCGCATTTAAAAAATCGTAGGATGTAAGGCAAGTGTCCCGGAATACCTTTAAACAGGGTAAATAATGTAAAAAAAATGAGGCCCCAAATATAAATGGTAACAACAATCGATTTTACCCCAGATATCCCAGAAGCTTCTCAATTCTGGCGACAAGCATAACACTGGGAATGAATTATTGATGAAGGAAATAACACATTTTTCAAATTATATTTAACTGTACTGTAAAGGCTTAGTAATCTATATTTTATTGAGGTCAGAGGGAAAAAAAGGCATTTTTCTATTGGTACACTGGCAACTATATGTAGTATTATACACGCATTTTCTGAAACCTTTATTAACATCTCTTGTTTAGCTCATACGTGTATTTGTTTTTATTTAAAACTGTTTCCTTTTTTTTTTTTATATATATATAGCATTATCATACTGACTCAGCCTTCCTAGAGAAAACAAAACTGAATCAATAATTTGTCACTGCTACATAACCAGACACTTGTTTTACTGACACTGGTTTATCCAATGACCTACAACTAAGAATATACTTCCTCTTTATGATGAAGAACCATTTCTCAGTGCATACCTTAAGCATGAACAGTATCAGTGCATGGCTTGTGCATTATCATGATATAGTTGCTGTAAAAAAAAAGTGAAATATACTTTGGGATGTGGCTGTGGTAGTACTGTAGAATCTGTCAGAGTTTTTCCGCTGAAACTATTGATGACTTTGTTTATGCCAGAGAGATGTAATGCCTTTCGTAATTAAAAAAAACAAAAAAAAAGTAAGGGTGTTATTTATAATGAATCGAGTAGAACTGCTCTGGGACCTGCGGCGAGACTCCTCTTTCAAATAGTTTGCTGTATGAAGTAACTAACCTTAACAGAGAGATCCACTACCCAGATTCTGGAAGTTGCTGCTAAATGGCACCACCAAAGGTGTCAGCTGACAAGAAATTGAAATTCTCCATGTCAAATAACCTTATATGGGACCACTTCTACCTGTCAGTGGGCTTAAATGAAGATCTTTTACTAAAGTTGTTGCTGGATGGCGCCATCTCAGGTGTCAACTGATGGCAGATTTGGATTCTCCATGTCAAATTACCATGTAAGGTACCACTTTTATGTCTCCATAGGCCTCCTTTTAACAAATCCTCTAGAAGCAGAAGAAGAACAACACTGGAGGCTCACTGACCTGCTGGCTATCGCCGCAGGTAAAAAGTATTAGTTATTTTCAGTGTTTTACGTAGGTCTTGATTTTTTAATTGTAGTTGTGAAAATATTCATATATACCATCTTTCACTGACCTAGCTGGCATGTTTCTGAAGATATCACGTTTCATTAAAATCAGAATAAGCCCATGAACCCGGGTGGTCATTTTCTTGGATTCTGGTCAATAAATCAGGAGATATTTTATCTGCCGTGTTCATTAATTACCTACCTTTCTACACTATTACAAGCCATTTGCAACTGAGATCTCAACATATTAACATGTTTTGTTTATATGACCATTATCTGAAGTCAGTTGAAATCAGTGATGGTCATGTTCAGTATGTCATATTAACTGCTTGATATGGTGACGCTAGAAACATTCCTTCCTTGCTGAAGTTTTTCTATAGCGTTTATGGTTCATATTTATCCTTAATACTATACTTATTCATTAATTTTTCAGACTTTAAATGTAGCCTAATACTCTTTGCGTTAGATGGTAGCACAAAGCACAGTTGATCATCACGATAGGTAGTGAATTTTACACAAACCATGCTTCAGTTCCAAAGAATTGTCCTTCAGATCATAATGTGTTTTGTCGATTCATGCTCTGTCAAGCTACCCCTTACTCTTTACTACAACGGCGTCAGAAATATTGTTCCCATTATAACTGGGCACAAAAAGCAATGTCTATCTATCTATCTATCTATTGCCAGACGCCTCAATCCCGTTTGGGGTGGCCACAAACAAATCGCCTCCAAGTCTTCCCACATACAGCTCTTCTCAATAGGGTGGAGTCAAAGGCTTTTCGTCTCATTAACTCTCCTCCTCTTACTGACTCCCTTCAACCTCTGTCTCTTCGCCGCACTGTTGCATCTTTATCTCTTTTCTATCGCTACTTTAATGGTCACTGTTCCTCTGAACTGTCTGCTTGCATTCCTCCACCTCTACGACGGGCGCGTAGCACCCGTCTGGCAGCAAACTCTCATCCCTTTTCTGTCCAACTCTCTAATGCAAGAGTTAACCGTTACTCCCAGTCTTTCATTTATGCAACAGGTCAGCTCTGGAACTGTCTCCCTCTGTCTGTATTTCCTGCTGCCTATGATCTCCAGTCTTTCAAACGTAGTGTGTCCAGGCATCTCAAAATGATCGGATCTTGAATTTGGCTCTCTATTGTATTTTGTTTTTCTCTTGGAGGGAACTGTTACTGCGGGCTCATGGCTTTTGGTTCCTTCTTCCTCGCATAAAAAAAAAAAAAAAAGTCGCCCTGTCCCCCCCCCCATTTCACTGCCCTGCTCCCAACTCACACCCCCCTCTCTCATATACCTCTCCACCCCATCCCTCCATCTCATCCTCGGCCTCTCCCTCCCTCTTCAGAGATAAAATACCCAGTTGTGAATGAGAGAGATAGATAGATAGATAGAGAGAGAGAGAGAGAGAGAGAGAGAGAGAGAGAGAGAGAGAATCATCCAACACAGTTTCTCAAGAAAACCTCAACCAAAAGGGATAGGTGTCCAAAGCCGCCTTACCTTGCGTGTCCAGTGGCGATTGGCTCATGGATCAAAGAACCCAATCACTGTGAGGCGCTGAGACTGCACATCTGCATCAGGTTACCCTCACGACGCCCTAATACTTGGTGATGAGGCGGCAGGGAGGGGAGCGTCGGCAGGATTTGGATCAGGCATAATGTTTCTTGAAAATGTCCGTATTATCACTTTTAGTCCTCATTTCCTTAGCTTAAAACATTCAGTCTTCTTCATGTCAAAAATAAGATTAAGTTGCAGTTGAACCGTCATTTTTTCTGTGATTGTGAAAAAAAAAAAAAAAAAAAAAAAAAAAAATACGCTGTGTGAGTAGACTTTCAGAACCACTTGGGGGGGGGGGTCCTTGCTTGTTGTGCCTCCGCCCTGCTATCGCATGAAGTGATTGGTCTGTCCGTCTGTGCGTCCTTTTGTTCGTGCGTGGGTCCGTGCGTTCATAACACTATTGTGGGCGTGATATCTCCTGAACCCCTCGACGGATTTCCTCCAAACTTTTATCAGTGATAGAGTATGAGGGGGCGATGAACTAATTTGGTCAGCAAAGTCAAGGGGTCAAAGGTGAAGGTTCATTTGACTTAGTTTATCCTTGTGGGTGCAGTATCTCTCGAACCCTTCGACGGATTTAGACCAAACTTTTGTGAGTAATACAGTAGGAAGGGACGATGAACTGATTAAGTCAGCAAGGTCAAAGAGTCAAAGGTCAAGGTCATATGGGTGTGGGCGCGATATCTCCTGAACCCTTCGACGGATTTCGACCAAACTTTTGTCAGCGATTCAGTGCAAGGGACGATGACTTGGTTAGGTCAGCAAGACCAAGGTGTCAAAGATAAAGGTCATAAGGGGTCAACTTTTTATCTGTAGTCACGTTTCAACGCACAATGACCCCTGTCATGGAGGTTATATGGCGAGTCCGTGCGCAAGGCTTGGTGGAGGTATAACGAGCGATGCTTTGCATCCACAGCTGGAGGCCCAAGTTCTCGGCATTTCATTACCTTCATTTCTGTTTTCTGCTTCCAGGAATGCTCATGATCACCTCAGACAAGCCAATCTCCCTGTTTCGTTTTTACAAAAACGTTTCCTACCTTACTGTGTTTTGTTAAGCGTTGTAGAAATTCAACTTCTGCACACAGTCGTAACTCCGGTGCTATACATAAAGTGTTGTTTAGATCACAACCATTCATCCCAGCAGTAGAAGGTTTATACATATCTAATTATCAAGACTTGACCATTAACACGACTCATCAAAGACCAGCTGCTTGTAGGCTACTGTCATTCGCAACACAAAAGTAATATGCTGGTGTTCTACCATTATCGTGGCAAGTTAATATTAAGTTACTTGCTTCGACGGTATGCTTGAAGTTTCGCTGCGGTATTGCTTCATGAATATCGTGTTTTTTTAAAGCACATGCTCATGTTCTCTCTCTCTCTCACATATATATATATATATATATATATATATATATATATATATATATATATATATATGTATATATATATATATATATATATATATATATATATATATATATTACGAAACACCTCACTTTACGCTCTTTCATGATAGGATCCTTATTTCAGCCTGGATTACATGGGATGCAGATGCAGTTTCCCGAGACTGCTGGATGCATGTAATTAACGTCTGGGGCTGAATACTGTTAATGGAGACGTGGCTGAAAATGGTCATAAACAATTATGTAGATATGGATACAGGTGATGGGTCTCTCGCTCCTTGGAAGATTTTATCACTCATATTACAGCACCTCTGTCAATGGCTGCACTACTGAAACAGCTCTGCAGATATTATTACTTCTGCCAACGAAGTTGGAGGTGGTTATGCATTCAACCCTGTTTTTCTGTTTGCTTGTTTCTTTGTCCGTAAGATATCTAAAAAGTTAAAGATGGATTTCAATGGAATTTTCTGGGTGTGGGGATCAGTTACCAAGGAATAATTGATCAAATATTGGTGGTGATCTGAGTTCGAAGCCTGGTTCAGGATTGTTTTTTGTTTGATTGCCCACAAGATATCTCAGGATATTAGTGATGAATTTCTATAAAATTTTGTGGATGTGTGGGTCAAGGGCCAAGGAAGAATTAAGTACAGGTTGATGGTGATCTGAGTTGTCTGGTATAGGTGTTGGCAGAGGTTTGCACTCTCTGAGTAAGCTTAATTTGTTGTTCCATGCATTCCATGGGAGTGTGGTGGGATACTCAGAAATGGGTAAATTCTGTCGCAGTTCGGTTTCTGTGGCATTTGTTGATCTGATATTCTGTGTTGTCGGCTATCTGTTGTGTGCCGTATTGTTTACAAGCCTGTCTTTCTGTACTGTCTGTCTTCTTCCTTGCTCTGTTCCTTCCAGACTTTATCAATATAAATGTTCTTTGTGAATCCCTTTACATTTTGCCTATTATTTAACGTATCGTTTTTGTGGATGTGTTTTCTTTATGTTTGTGTGACTGTGACCCTTTCAGTTCCGCTTCCTCGCGCCGCGTTACATCCTAGTCTGCTACTAGTTCCTGCCGCATCCTCAGTTTCCGTGTCCCATCCTGATGATCTACCTGTTTCTCCCTCGCTTGCCAGTGCTGGAGGTAGGGTGTGTAGAACGTTGTGTGTTTAATAATGTGTGTGTGTGTGTGTGTGTGTGTGTGTGTGTGTGTGTGTGTGTGTGTGTGTGTGTGTGTGTGTGTGTAAAAGAGAGAGAGAGAGAGAGAGAGAGAGAGAGAGAGAGAGAGAGAGATTTTGGAAAGGAAACAGGTGTGGTGCACTGCGATTCCTTTATGTTTTATCAATATTTTGCCTTTCTTCCTGCGTGAATTGAGTACGTTTGTCTGCTGTGTAGGGAGTTTCCTTTCTCCAGTTTTCTGCTAGTGGTGTGCGTTCTCGCTTCCTCTCTCTTTCTCTCTCTCCCTCTGTGTGTGTGTGTGTGTGTGTGTGTGTGTGTGTGTGTAAGGGTCATAAAATATTTCTGTCTGAGTAAGAGGTGTAACTTATATGATCATGAACCAAGCGTGAAGGTAAATGTCAATGTGGATAATTATGCACAGAATTTCTTTAGTATATATTTTTCCGGCTTTCACCCACATTAGACAAACATTTATATCTTTGCTAGTCAAAACAATGGCTATTTTAAAGATAAATAGATTTCCCTCAGGCTGAGAGGCTAAAATACTTATGCTAGAGGAACTTTTGATAGGTGAAGCATTAGGATGGTGTTGTATCATTTTCTTCGATGGATACAATTCACACGATCCTTTAATATCACCAAAATGGTCTTCGAAGTTTAAGTTAGCCTGAAGGAAACAATACCAGAGGCTCATCAGGTTAAAGCGGTTTATCCAAGGCATCCCATAAAGTAATCGGCCTACTAACCAGGCTTTTAGGCAAATTGCATCTATTGTGAGTGCATTATGGTGTGTGTGTGTGTGTGTGTGTGTGTGTGTGTGTGTGTGTGTGTGTGAGAGAGAGAGAGAGAGAGAGAGAGAGAGAGAGAGAGACGGGGGGCGGAGAGAGGAACTGTTGCGCTGTTTAGGTCTTTTCTTGTAATAGTACACAACACCGGGATATTTTGCTCAGTGTTCCTTCTCCCCTTTATCACAGGCTTTCTCTTCGACACCATACACCACCAAGCCAATGTGTTCCTTAAGAAACGAAGATGTCATTTGCCTAGAATCCTAAGAACTATACAAACAGCATCCTGCATGAGTGAAAACTTGTACTTATTACGTCACTGTCATTAAACAGAGACAGACAGACATTTTGCTCTCAGTATTTTGTTGGCATCAGCCGTTGGGCACATTAACTGTAAATAGAAGACGTAGGTTGCTTACCCTTTCTTGTTTTATACTGTTTTATACCTTTTTGCATTAGTTATCTGCTGTCTCATTTTCCCTTCATAGCTAGGTGTTTGTGTCTTTCGTCATCTTTGTGGACGGTAAGAGTACTGACCATCCACTCACTCTTCACCGAGAGACCATGGCGTCCTGTAACCTAGGAAAAAATTGACTATGTTTATTACCCAGGAAACAACTGACTGTGTTGTGTGGTACTCATATAATCAAAAAGACGCCTCCTGGTCTACTGGGTCAAGTGGCTACATCGGTTGTGGCTCATACGGGTTTACATGCAGAGGTCGTTGGAGTGCATTGCTAGTATAGTGTACTCAGGGATAGCGACTGGTCACTCTCGCTTTAAATGTTGGGACTAAATAGCTTATCCCGGGGCACCAATGCTCCTTACGAGGCAATAAATGATTAAATGATAGACTGACGGACAGACTATTATCATCTGTGTTTTTATCAGCAAATGATGGAACTGTATGGCTTAATGTTTTTTCATTTCCCTTGTTTTCTGTCTTCGTCGTGCATCACCGTTCTTAAACAATACCATTGCATTGTCTGCCTTTTCTTTATCATATTAACTATCCTTATTTCGCCACAACGTAATCCTGGTTAATTTTCCTTCTAAGCCTTTCCTCATAATGACAGCAGCCTTATATCCCATTCCAGTTCATCGTCCTGCATGTACTCACCAGCTTTATCCCTCTTTCACCTCGGTATGTCTCATTCTTGGTTATTCTTTCCTCTTTAATGCTTTAGTACCATTTTTAGTAATAATTCTGCAAAACTGAAATAACACAATAAAAACTAAAGGATGTTTGAAGATACCCCCCCCTTCTCTCTCTCTCTCTCTCTCTCTCTCTCTCTCTCTCTCTCTCTCTCTCTCTCTCTCTCTCTCTCTCTCCATGCTGCGTTGTCGGCCGATATATTCCTACCAATTTGTTTTGATGGGCGACTTTGTTATTTTATACCGGTGTGTCCTCAGCGTCCCTTGTTTTACAGCCTGCCTGGAGTGCCTTAGGGCCTGGAATATCTAAAGTATATGTTGCAAACGTTTTAATCTACGTCAACAAAGTTGGAGGAAGGTATGTATACACTTATGTTTGTCTGTCTGTTTGTCTAGACGATAATTTCAAAAGTTCTCCATGAATTTCAATGAAATTTTGTAGAAGGGTTGGCCGTGTTCCCAGAAAGAATAATTAAATTTTGGGGCAGATTCGGATCCGGATCCCGCAATGGCATTGGTGGAGGTATGCGATCTCTGAGAGCTTTCTGTTCTTTTTTCTACATTATTGTTGTCAGGATATTAGGACAAGCATTCACCATCGCTGTCCGGTACCAATATTAGTGTCATTCTGCCTTTTCACTGTTGCAATAACCGCAGTCTTTCCATCATTCTTAAATGTGTAGGTGTATATATGTTTCGCAGGACTGCTGCACCTCAGCGAACGGCCTCATAAGCCATGTCCAGAACCGGAGACAAATAATAATAATAATAATAATAATAATAATAATAATAATAATAATAATAATACTTCCACCCACATTAGAGTGAAGTTTTCTGCCATCTTGCCAACTCTTCTTTGTTGACGTTTGAAGGGAGTCAGGCGCCTTTCTTCCAATTCTGACACTTCTACCGTCGTTCAGTAAACACTTGTCACTGCACCCCCAAACCACCGCAACACTATACTCCTTTTACTATAACTTGGTCTAAAATTGCCATCTATCGATCTTAAATACTGAGTTGTAGCAGTAAATCTACGTTAGAATAGGATGCTAATCACGAAGAAAAGCTATGGAAAGAATGTAGAGACGTCCTTTTGTCTTTTTCTGTCGCTGATCTACATGAAATAAGTCGCAAAAGGACGAAAGTTTGGGTCTAGTTTTGAGGAAGACCATATCACTACCCCTGCACGCCAAGCCCTCCTGAGTGGCCAGTAAATAGCGCTGTACCAGAAACTCGACTGTGTTGTGGGCACGGGTCAGTCTGCTGATGTGGGCATGATTGTCGCAGTGGGAGTCAGGCGTGAATAAGTGATGCGTGTTAGACTTTGGTAACTCTCACTTAGCCGTCTGCATAACACACGAGAAAGCACCTGGCGGAGTGGAAGAAGTGATATATGTGGGCCATCCTGTAGTGTATAATAACCAAGGCCTTTTGTCTTACACAGTACAACACCCCCTCTTGTACTGTTAAATTCTCCTGCCATATGACGTATATATTATTTTCTTCCTATTCTCAGACATTTATATCCAACTGTGGAGATCCCTTTCCAATGGAAGAGATTGGATTTAGCTCTAACTTTCTGCAATACTGATATAACTCCTAAGGCACAAAAAGAGGGTGAAGAGAAGGGGCATAAATAAATAAAACACATTGCCTGGTTGAAGGGGTTAAGTGCATTTCTTTATCACAGAACACCCTATATTCTTCCAAACACCACTTTTACGAAACAGTAACAAATGAGCTAGGATGACAAATGTTACTTTTTTATTTTTCAGTGTTCAGTACCTTATTCATCGTAATTCATGTGTGTGTCTATATTATAACTGTGCGTTATTTTATGGAAGATAGATAAATGTGCAAATATGCCTTTATTAAAGAACACGAGACTGTCTATTGCCTGTTCTTTTAGACACTAAGATAATTTTTATTTATTAGGTGGTCATCATTCTCCCTCTCGTTTATGCAGCGTTTAGTAATGTAATGAGCTTTCGTTTACGCCGCGTTTAGTAATGTAATGAGCTAATGTTCTAGTAATGTAGCGAGCCTTTAAGAATTAGATGCATTAGACCTCTATAAAAGATAGTAGTATGAACTTAACGCAGGTTTGGGAATGTGTTGTAGGCTTTTTAAACAGTAAAACCAAATTTGTATTTGTGTATCAGGGAGAAAGAATACTTGGGCAGGTTGGAAATTTGAAGTCAGCAATAATGGGGTTCAGGAATGCATAATGACAAAAATTGATTGATTTTAGGAATGTACATTTTGCATGCGGCAGGACGAGGAACATGAAAGTATTATGGTTCTCTCTGTCTCTGTCTCTGTCTGTCTGTCTGTCTGTCTGTCTCTGTCTCTGTCTGTCTATCTGTCTGTCTCTGTCTGTCTGTCTGTCTGTCTGTCTCTCTCTCTCGTAATCAGGACAGATACGCCTTCTGGTACCTAATTGGAACAAAGGCAATTCTTTCAACTCGCACAATAAAACTCTTCCAGGCGGGCAATGTACGTGCTGGAGTGGGCCACATATCTTGTCTGGCTCAATCCGTCTCCAACCTGGCAGTCACACGCACCGGGAAGTTACCAGGCCGCCTCATCCTCTTCCTGAAATTGGGTAAATTTTACTGAGAACTTGTAATGAAGAATGATAGGCAGGTTTTGGCGCCACCACTTCATTTGTAGCAGACCAGCCCACGACTACACTTGAGCGACACTGAGAGATGATGCCGTCTTGGGAAGTGAGATGATGATTGGGAAGTGAGATGATGCCGTCTTGGGAAGTGAGATGATGACTGGGAAGTGAGATGATGCCGTCTTGGGAAGTGAGATGATGCCGTCTTGGGAAGTGAGATGATGCCGTCTTGGGAAGTGAGATGATGCCGTCTTGGGAAGTGAGATGATGCCGTCTTGGGTAGTGAGATGATGCCGTCTTGGGTAGTGAGATGATGCCGTCTTGGGTAGTGAGATGATGACTGGGAAGTGAGATGATGCCGTCTTAGGAAGTGAGATGATGCCGTCTTGGGTAGTGAGATGATGACTGGGAAGTGAGATGATGTCGTCTTGGGAAGTGAGATGATGCCGTCTTGGGTAGTGAGATGATGACTGGGAAGTGAGATGATGCCGTCTTGGGAAGTGAGATGATGCCGTCTTGGGAAGTTAGCGGAGGAAGTATGTGCTGGCTGGCCATACCAAGTGTGTGTGGACGGCTGTTAGAGACTGGTATATCGACAACAGAAAGAATTAAATCTTCAGGGACTGTATACTTTTGCCTCTTCTTTCATGAATATAAAACTAGTACCTAACCCTGTACACACACACACACACACACACACACACACACACACACACACACACACACATGGGAGCACTGTGTATTTGCTTCTAAGAAATCAACGGGAAAACATGGAAATTAAGTACAACAAAGGAAGGGACAGCGGCTGTGGTGAAAGGGAAAAGCTGTAGAAGGGAGAAAATTGTGGTGCGGAGAGGAAGCTGGGGGACAGGGGGAGCCAGGGAGAGCATAGGGAGAGTCAAGTTTGGAGTAATTTCATTTGTAATTTACTTGATTTGTAATTAATTAGATTATAGGAATTGTAATTGTAATTGTTACTGGAAAGTTATTACAAAAATAATTATAACTGTAATTTAAAAGACAACACGTACTTGATATTTGATAATAACTTTGAATTCAGTTCCACGATTAAATTTTCAAATCAACCTCAGTCACGACCCTAGACATTCACTGAATGCCACTCACGCGTGATCTCTTGTCTGTTGTTTTGACAATAGTTTTAAGTGATACATAATCTTCAGCATAAATTTTACACAGTCAGGAAACACAGAAGAGGTTTTATTTTCAAAAATTTCCCTAGGATGCAGCAATGTGTAAATGAAATTGTAATTATAATTGAACATTGGATTTTCAAACTATAATTGTACTGTATCTGAACGGTGTATTCATAATTGCAATGTAATACATTGAGGAAACTATCTGTATTTGCAATTGTCTATCTATCTAAATGACTCCTCAATCCCGTAAGGGATGGCCACAAACAAATCGCCTCCATGTCGCCCTGTCCAACGCCATTTCCTTGCCCTGCTCCCAGCTGACACCTGATATTGAAAATTTTTATTAATAACTGAACCTGATTTTAAAACCGAATGTGAGACGAACAAGGCTTGGAATGATGCCTACCTACTGCAAGTGGGCCATTACAGAAGACAGTAAATTGTTTGCTAACTCCCAAATTTCCCAAAACCACAAACACAGCCACTCACTTAAATTCTAAGGCCTGTATGCTCGTTGAGTAAGGTGTCTCCCAAGCACCTTTTCCTTAACGATTTATTTCAGAAGCAGCCATTAATATCGCCTTTTTAGCATCTCATCTTTTTTATGTTGACATTGATTGCATAAATAACATACAAGAGTGTAGTAACGGAGCAGAATAAGAAATAAATCAGTAAGGAAGAAGTGTTAGTAATTTTCCTAACCTGACAAGAACACCTCCCTACATACTTGTCTCAGCTCTAGGTCCCTCTTCAAGTTCTACCTACGTAAATGCTGGGGTAGAGAAGACCTTGCCTGGTTTCAACTTTCTACGCCTGGCTAAGGATTTATGGCGGGATTTCTTGGATTTTGACCAAGTGTGGTTTGGATTACAACACCGCCACCGCCTGGAGTGTATAGGAGGGAGGCAGCCATCAGTATGTGAGGAGTGAAGCAGCACAACACAGTACCATCAAGCCTCAACACAGTACCATCAAGACACAACACAGTACCATCAAGCCTCAACACAGTACCATCAAGCCACAGAATAGTACCATCAAGCCACAACACAGTACCATCAAGCCACAGAATAGTACCATCAAGCCACAACACAGTACCATCAAGCCACAACACAGTACCATCAAGCCTCAACACAGTACCATCAAGCCACAGAATAGTACCATCAAGCCACAACACAGTACCATCAAACCACAACACAGTACCATCAAGCCTCAACACAGTACCATCAAGCCTCAACACAGTACCATCAAGCCACAACACAGTACCATCAAGACACAACACAGTACCATCAAGACACAACACAGTACCATCAAACCACAACACAGTACCATCAAGATACAACACAGTACCATCAAGATACAACACAGTACCATCAAGTCACAACACAGTACCATCAAGCCTCAACACAGTACCATCACACCACAACACAGTACCATCAAGCCTCAACACAGTACCATCAAGCCACAACACAGTACCATCAAACCACAACACAGTACCATCAAGACACAACACAGTACCATCAAGATACAACACAATACCATCAAGCCACAACACAGTACCATCAAACCACAACACAGTACCATCAAGACACAACACAATACCATCAAGATACAACACAGTACCATCAAGTCACAACACAGTACCATCACACCACAACGCAGTACAGTACCATCAAGCTACAACACAGTACCATCAAGCTACAACACAGTACCATCAAGCCACAACACAGTACCATCAAGCCACAACACAGTACCATCAAGCCACAACATAGCACAGTTACTAAGCCATCAGTCGGGTCCCTGGTGGTAAGTGGATGATGTTATTGTTAAAAAAGGGGAATGAAATTAGATATGGATGTGCTGTTTCTGAGATGTGTTTTGTGTGAAAGTGTTATGCTGGAGAAGCATGGGACAGAAACTCTCTCTCTCTCTCTCTCTCTCTTAACGAAAACTACTCACATTCAATGTCTTATCCGTCAGTACATAGGCGGGGGGAAATTGTGGCAATATTAAGTGTATAAATGTGGACTAAACAACTTATAATATCTCTCCCTACTTCCTCACATGAATAACCTTATTTCCGTCTTTACTCCTTTTCGTATACAGAAAAAAAAAATAGAAGCCTTCATATCCGGAAATATACAAAATCAGAGAGCAGAATGGATACGTGCATTTTACTCAGTGACCTCATCTCCACCAACCCAAAGAATTCTAATTATTAACGCCACATAACAAATAAGCAACGGAAAATGATACAAAACTTAAATACATCTACAATTTCCGATTAAAAAAAAAAAAAAAGAACTGGTCAGAAGGTCCAAGAAACCTGCACAAGTATGTATTTTAATAATAATGAAAGCGAAACGGTGTGTTCATTAATGTAATAGCTTTTATCAGCCCATTTGCCTGCACTGGGCAATACACGTACCACTGAAAGCCGCTCTGATCCTACCTCACATCCGGGCCAACCGGGTGAAGGTCACAGTGGTGCAATAAATAATCCCACTGTGCCACCATACGAATACCCACAACTTGTAGGCTGCATACGTGTGAGAATTTTAAACCTCGCGGGTGTGGCACTGGTGGCATAAAACTCTCAAAACGGTAGCCAGCATCAGCCTGGCAATGGGTGTTGTCACGCAACCCCGACTCATGCACGCAAACATGGCCTCTTATGGTTGGTAGAGGAAATTTATCACAGCATAATAATGAAAGAATATACCGTACCAAAAAAAACATAGGGAAATGCTTAGACTCTTGCACACGAAATATGTACTTGTTCACATGGGAATATTTAGTTCATCTACACTAGCCATCCAAACACTGAGGTGACACCATGCTGTCACTTAATGGCTAGTATTATAGCAACACACACCACTGCCTTCATTAATGACTTACATAACCAGTTATACCACCAATACCTACACCACACAGTCGCTACGAAATACAACACCCGCTACACCAGAATTCCTCTCCCTGGCTTTGTGTTGCGTCCAAGGCACCATTTCCTCTCAGGGCTGATCTGGGAATAAGACCATGTGATCCCTTCCTACACCCTGATCCCTTGCCTCTCTCTCTCTCTCTCTCTCTCTCTCTCTCTCACCCATTCTCACACTCACTCACACCTCTGCCCCTCCTGACACCCTTGTATCCCTCTTCTTTTAGCTGCCTCCTTCTCTTCCTTACACGTCCCTTCCTTCCTGTCATGTATGAAGCATTCCCATCTCCGCTTCCACACTTTTTTTTTTCGCCCACCACCTGTCTCCTCTATCCCTCTGCCCTGCTACTTGGTATGCCATTCGAATCCGGTGAGGTCCGTTCGTGATGACACGACTGGCAGAGCATATCCTGAAGGATGGAGACTGGAGGATAGAGAAGAAAGGGAAGGAGAAAAAGAAGTGAGATTTGTAGGAGAGAGCAGAAGGGAAATGGGAAAACTTGTTGGTCAGAAGAGTGATCAGAAGAAAACAAGTGGCAGAGAAAGATGGAGTCAGATATAACTGTCAGTTAAAAAAAAAAATGGGGAGAAAAACAAGGGGATGGCACCTTGGTGGAAATAGTAGGGGACGAAATGGGAAGGAAAGAGACGAGGAAAATTAGAGAAAACAATGGGATTAGTGTATTAAACAGAAGCTTGACTGACTGTGAGTGATAGCAACTGACGGAGGGGGTTTGAAGAGGGTAAAAGGAAGAATAATAATTGGAAAGTAGAGAAGAAGATGACCAGAGGAGAAGTAAGTCTAGGAATAGATAATGTCACGAATCAAATTCGCTACATTTTCCTTCTGTGAGAAACCTCGAACTATTAATGGAAAACTCACTGTGTATCATTCAGTTAGCCGTTTCTCTCTCCATTTCGGTGGTATACTTTTCAAAACATTTGTCACTATTTCAAAAAAGACCGATCTAATGCACGTCATTAAGTGCTCTACTGAGCGATATTATTGTTTCTTTATTGTTCACCCCTGCCTGCCTCGACTGTTGGCCATGCCTTCTCTGGGCTGGCCTGTATTTGAATTCAGTCAAGTGTCTGTCGTGACGGAGTGAGGTTCTGTGCTCCAGCAGTGAGAGAGTGAGAGGTCAGCTAGCACCCAGACTCCACTAGACTACAGTTCTCCAGGCTCCCACCATTCTTCGGTGATACACTACATTCATTGACCAGTATCTCCTTTCCGTATTTTCCTAGGTTTAAGAGTTTAGTTAAGTGTGCTGTTTCCTCACATGCTGGCCGGCTGCGCCGCATGTTGTTTTTTTTCTAGGCGTAAGAATTTAGCTTTTGAGTGAGTGAGTGAGTGCGATCTCTTTACTTGAATTCATTTGAAATGTAACGTTGAATTTATTTCTTTGTAATCAATAAATTTAACAGTTCTTTTTCTTGAGCTTAATGTAATGTAAACTTGTGTGTCATTTCTCCACAATTAAGCTTATTTCCCTTATAGCTCCTAGCTTGCATAAACGTTTTGCCATTCATAACTGGTACTTAGGCCAGTCTTGTTGTATTAAGCTTAAAATCCGTTTTGCCTTCTAGGAGTTACGCATCAGAAAGAACCTGATATTATTAATAAAAATAGTTATTTATTGTCAGGAGTGAAATCACTTTCTCTAGAGGCTAACAGTACTAATAAACAGCAATTTCATTGTGAGGAATTAGTCTCTGCTGTGTACTGTTGAGAAAGTTTAAAAATTCTCGTTCTTAGAGAATCGTGCGAAGCAAGCCAGCGTAAAGTAATCATTGCTTGATTTAGCAAGACAATTCTTGTTCCTGCTGTTCAGTATTATTGAACATTATCATTTCAGTAATTTTGCATTTATAAATTTAAAAACCCCGTGACAATTGGCCACCTCATTCCAGGATATTAACTCCTAGCTCTAAAGCTATTCATGAGATAATACTCACTCGTTCATATTTAGGTATTTATCATTAAAGTTTATAGGCACAAGTTTACTGGTGTTTACCGTTAATTTAGCAAGTGAATTTTTGCTTTATTAATCCACAGAGTACTTAACTCTATTTAGTACTTTATTCTTGGTAACGCCAGATGAATATTATTCGCTCCTGGGAAGTCGCCGTACCCATTGTGTTAATTATCGAGTCTTCCCAGTCATTTGCATTTTTGCTTTATTCTTTTCAAGTTAACTAAATAAGACTGGTCACCACTAGCTTGTGTCTGTATTCATTACTTGTGCTTATTAGCATTCGTTTGCGAAGTAGCAGTCAGTACTGAGTCGCTAGTTATTTAGATTGAGCTAGCATCATGGCAGCCAGTGTCTATGTACAGGAAGCTAAAGATATGGTCCTCACAGACCCAGAGAAAATACAAACCTACGTTCTCTCACGGTTTAATTACGAGCAAGAAGGTGAGAAAGATGCCCGTGAAGAGCGTAGAATCCAACGCGAACACGAGCGAGAACAGTGCGAATACGAGCGAGAACAGCGCGAACACGAGCAAAAACAACGCGAACTCGAGCTAGTACAAGAGCGAGAACAGCGCGAATACGAGCGTGAACAACGAGACAGAGAACGAGAACACGAACGTGCCGAGCGAGAAGCATGCGAAAAACACGAATATGAAGTGCTGAAGCTCAAGCGAGATTCCTTGGCTTCAGACACGTCTGGTGCAGTTGGTTCAAGCTCCACGAGCGTTCTCCCTGTACATGTCCTGGTGACCCCACGCATCAAGCTTCCTTCATACAAGGAAGCGAGCGAATCGAGCTGTACATAGCTCGTTTTGAGGACATGGCAGATATGTATCAACTGGATGAGGCAGCTAAGCGGCTCCAATTTCTTAGTTTATTTGAGGGCCCTGCCCTCGATATTCTCCACAGAATTCGTGGAGACAATCTCAGTATGAGATGATGAAAGCTGCACTCATTAAGGCGTATGGTCTCACAGTAGACGACGCCAAAGTTCAGTTCATGCGAGCTCGTCTCCAAGACAAGGAGACAGCTGTTCAGTTCTTTGACCGTCTCACTGCTTACTTAAATGAGTGGATGGAGAAAGATGAAACTCCTTCCACACATGAGGGGATAATTGACCTTATGCTACGTACACAGCTAGGGAGGTCGTGGCCTGCTGAGCTCATAGCACAGCTTAAGATCTGCCAGGTGAAAGATGCCAGCCAAATAGTAGAAAAGGCTGACGCATATTTTACTGCATACGGGTATCAAACTCGCAAGCTGCATACCTGGAACAGAAAACCTGGTAAATCTGGGAAACCGTCTCAGACTGAACCCCACCAACAAGGCCATTCTCAGAATAACAGCCAAGGTCCAAAACCTCAGAGGAAGGACCAGGGGCAAAACACTCAGAAACCTGAGTGGAAGCGGTACAACAGATACCCTAACCAGCAGCAGAATCAGCCACGCAACCGACCGTCGGGACAAATTTTTTCACCACCAGCTCAAAAGAGGCAGGAAGCGAATGCAGCCTTCATTCTTCAGCAGCAGCACGGTGGTCACGTCCCTACCAGTATGGGCATTCCCCCACAGTTCAATAGTCCCACAGTGACAGCGAACCCCCCTCCATGGATGGCCAATGTTCCATCTCCACAGGCAGTGAGTACGATCCCTCAAGTTTCTAAGTCTCAAGGCACCATGTTTGCCGCATCAGTTATTCAGCAGCCTCATGAGTGGCTAGCTGCTTCCTCCACAGGCCCTCCCACAGGTGACAGTACCTTTCTTGTTCAGCCAGGGTTTGTGGGAGGCATTCCTGTGAAGGTCCTGAGAGATAATGGTTCCTCAGGTTGCCCTGTCAAGCAAAGTCTAGTTCGGCCTGAGCAGTACACAGGTCGACAGATCCATGCAAACTTTATTGATGGATCAGTGAGATTGTTCCCTGAGGCATGTATCCAGGTGGCATCTCCATTTTATACTGGTACGACACTCGCAGTTGTCATGCCAGAACCTTTATTTGACCTTATTATAGGCAGCATTTCTGGTGTCAAGGATAGTTGCACCAAACATGACGCTACTCAGACTTCGGCTACAGTAACACGAGCCAAGGCTGAGGCTCCAGACTGTGTCACCCCAGTGACCATTGAATTGCCGCAAGATCTGATGTGTAGCCAACTTGTTGTTCAAGAACAACATTCTGACCCGACACTTGCTGCTGTGCGGAACAAACAAAAGGGTCGAGTGATAAAGTATTCACGGGGAGGTCGAGCCAAGTTCCTTCGTAAACAAGGACGGCTCTACCGTGAGTCACGAACACCCGAGGGCGAGGTTCGACTGCAGTTTGTCGTTCCCGCCAAGTACCGCCTAGCAGTGTTACAATGGGGTCATTGTTCAGCCTCAGGAGGTCACATGGGCAAAAGGAAGACCCAGGGCCGTATCCGAGCTGACTTTTTCTGGCCAGGGATGGGACGAGACATAGATAGTTTTGTGCGTTCCTGCAGTGTGTGTCAAAGTACCACTAATCAGGGACATGTCCTTCCTGCGCCGTTTGTAACCACACCTGTAATCTCTGAGTCAGTTGAGAGACAGGGTAGTGGTGAAGTGGGTGCAGACCTGACGTCTCGCCAATTGGCCCCACAGGACACATCATGTCCAGGGCCTGTACATACATATTATGTACAGTAAGTTAAGGGAAGTTGAGAACCCGCAGAGGCGACTCGAGGCTGTGTCTGTGGACACACGAGCCCGAGTTTGCACAAGGATTCTCAGCTCCCCGATATTAATATAAGTACTGTAGGTTAAGGGGGAAGTTCGAGAGAGAACCCCGCAGAGGCGACTCGAGGCTGTGTCTGCGGACACACGAGCCCGAGTTTGCACAAGGATTCTCAGCTCCCCGATATTAATATAGGCACTAGGTTAAGGCACAGGTTGAGGACCCGTGTGCAGTTCGAGGCTGTGTCAGCGGACACACGAGCCCGAGTTTGCATAAGGATCCTTAACTTGCCGACACTAATCGTAAGTGTAGAGTCAAGTTTAACCAGTAAACTACACGAGTCCTTGAGACAACGGCGTCCAGGGACTACGTTTCCTGGTTAATAATCTACCTAATAAATTAATGGCGACCTCGAATGAACGCAGCTTAGGCTGTCACTCGTATTTTTCAGCTAGAGTGTACCTTTCGTAGCATGTACTGATTGCTAGGCAGAGAGAGTAATTGTAATGTAATAAGAATTTTTGTCTCATTGACACTTTTGATGCTCCACCTTAATTGATTTTGCAGGTACAGCGATGGGTGTAGCAGTTTTGCTGTGCAGGCCAGCTGATCGTCTGCCGCACGCTGCCGCCTCTTCTCCTCTGCCTTCGTCGTTGCCATATTATTAATATTACTGTGTCATTTTACACGTAGGTACAGTTACACTACAACTGTCACACCTACACCGTGTATTACATACACCACGCTACACAACAATTAGTTGTCAGTGTAAATGTAGTGAACTTTCGCCAGTTTGACCTGAGTACAGGATTTTCACCATCGTCATGGAGTTTTTTCCCTTAAGCTTGCCTCTATTAACTTAAGTATGAGGTTTTTACGCTCATTGGCGATAGTGATTTTCTCCTGTAGCAGGATAGCACACACACCACAGTGTGAATTTTGTGTGACTGAGTTAGGATGTGTACATATATATATATATATATATATATATATCTCCACAAATTTTTTCCCATTAGGAAAAAATTCATTTTGTAGGGGCGTAATGTCACGAATCAAATTCGCGACATTTTCCTTTTGTGAGAAACCACGAACTATTAGTGGAAAACTCACTTTGTATCGCTCAGTTAACCGTTTCTCTCTCCATTTCGGTGGTATACTTTTCAAAACATTTGTCACTGTTTCAAAAGTGACCAATCTAATGCACGTCATTAAGTGCTCTACTGAACGATATTATTGTTTCTTTATTGTTCACCCCTGCCTGCCTCGACTGTTGGCCATGCCTTCTCTGGGCTGGCCTGTATTTGAATTCAGTCAAGTGTCTGTCGTGACAGAGTGAGGTTCTGTACTCCAGCAGTGAGAGAGTGAGAGGTCAGCTAGCACCCAGACTCCACTAGACTACAGTTCTCCAGGCTCCCACCCTTCTTCGGTGATACACTACATTCATTGACCAGTATCTCCTTTCCGTATTTTCCTAGGTTTAAGAGTTTAGTTAAGTGTGCTGTTTCCTCACATGCTGGCCGGCTGCGCCACATGTTTTTTTTCTAGGTGTAAGAATTTAGCTTTTGAGTGAGTGAGTGAGTGCGATCTCTTTACTTGAATTCATTTGAAATGTAACGTTAAATTTATTTCTTTGTAATCAATAAATTTAACAGTTCTTTTTCTTGAGCTTAATGTAATGTAAACTCGTGTTTCATTTCTCCACAATTAAGCTTATTTCCCTTATAGCTCCTAGCTTGCATAAACGTTTTGCCATTCATAACTGGTACTTAGGCCAGTCTTGTTGTATTAAGCTTAAAATCCGTTGTGCCTTCTAGGAGTTACGCATCAGAAAGAACCTGATATTATTAATAAAAATAGTTATTTATTGTCAGGAGTGAAATCACTTTCTCTAGAGGCTAACAGTACTAATAAACAGCAATTTCATTGTGAGGAATTAGTCTCTGCTGTGTACTGTTGAGAAAGTTTATAAATTCTCGTTCTTAGGGAATCGTGCGAAGCAAGCCAGCGTAAAGTAATCATTTCTTGATTTAGCAAGACAATTCATTGTCCCTGCTCTTGTTCCTGCTCTTCAATATCATTGAGAATTATCATTTAATAATTGCATTTATTTTAAAAACCCCGTAACAGATAATAAGACTGGGAATTAAACAGAGGACTGGCCAAACTACAGGAAGGAGATTTTGACTGAAAGTGTGAGATAACCTGAGCCTGGAAAAGCAGATGAAAGGGGTCAGGCTGGACAGCAAAGTAGAGAAGCCTGGTATGCAAAGTTTGTGTGTGTGGTGTGTATGTGTGTGTGTGTGTGTGTGTGTGTGTGTACTGTACCTTATATATATATATATATATATATATATATATATATATATATATATATATATATATATATATATATATATACATATACACAATATATATATATATATATATATATATATATATATATATATATATATATATATATATATATATATATATCATCATCATCAGCCATGACTAGTCCACTGATGAACAAAGGCCTTCCCCAACCTTTTCCACGAATTCCTTGACTGAGCCAATCTTTGCCACGTTTTCCCTGTAAATTTCTCTATCTCGTCTCTCTGTGTCCTGTCTGGCCTTTTTCTGCTACGCTTACAATCACTTGGTGTCCAGTCAGTCAGCCTCTTGCTCCATCGGTTATCCCTTATTCTTGCTGTATGGCCTGCCCACCTCCATTTCTGTTCATTTATAACTTGTATAATATCTTTGACTTTAGTCTGCTCTCTCACCAAAGTTGATCTTTTCCTGTCTCTTAAAGATATTCCCAACACTGACCTTTCCATTGCTCTCTGAGAACGGATTAATTTATTTTCCACTGATATATCGTTTTCGTTTTCGTTTTTAAAGGCTCCAACATGCTTGCATGTGTCGGCCTTGGTCACTTAATGGCGGCTCTCCACGCTGCACGATCCATTGCAGCCTCCCTGTTCAGTCCCTTAACCCTGAGTTCACACTTAATGACCTCGTCCCATGTCTTTCTCGGTCTACCCCTCACAACCCCACCCCCAATATTAACACTTCTCACCCCCTTCACCCAATTATCATCACCCATCCTCTCCATATGTCCAAACCACCTCAATCTACCTCTCCTCATCACAACACCAATACACTCCAGTCCCATCCCACCTCTCAACTCCTCCATCGTAAACCCAGCCCCTCCAGGCCTTGGACGCAGGGACGCACTGCACATCCACCTAATCATTGTCATTTCTATACGTCTGAGCCGGCGAATATTTTCCTCCTTCACTGCCCAGGTCTCACTACCATACAGCATTACACTCCTGACACATGCTGCATACAAAGACCCCTTAGCACGTAGGGAGAATCCTCTCAATGTCAGGAGAGGCAAGAGCTCCCTGACCTTCTTCCAACCACTTCTCACCCTAGCCACAGAGCTAACTCCAGCCCCACCTCCAGCACACAACATGTCTCCCAAATAACAAAACTCTTCCACACACTCAAGAGATTCACCAGCAAGTTCAATCCTTTCACGTCTGACAATCTCCTCCTGCTCACCCCGACACGCCGCACACATAAAATCAGCATTATCTCGCAGTCTACCTCTGATTCCACTACATCTCTTATGCACCCATTTATCACAAACACCGCACAAGATGGAATTACTTCCCACGCCCTTGTGGCAAACTGCACATGGCCACTCTCCCTTGTCTTTGACAGTACCGCCACCAACCCTAGATATCATCACTTTTGTTTTATCTGCATTTACCCTTAAGCCCTTGTGCCCCATACCATCTCTCCACTTCCTAAACCTTTCCTCCGCCTCCCTTTCGTTCTCTGCAATCAACACCAAATCATCAGCATACAACAACTCCCACGGGAGTCCGTTTCTAAAGTCACGTGAGAGGGCTTCAAGTACCATGATAAACAACATGGGACTCAAGACTGACCCCTGATGCACACCAACATTCACGGAAAACTCATCACTCAAATCTCGATTCATTCTTACCTGGGTGTGAGCACCCACATACATAGCCATAACCACCCTAACCAGCCACTCCTCCAAGCCAAGCTTTCTCATTGCCCACTTCACCACCTCTCTAGGGACTCTGTCAAAGGCCTTTTCCAAATCAACAAAAACAAAATAAAGATCCTTTCTCCTACCAATATATTTTTTCTGAAGCTACCTGGCATAAACCCAAACTGCATCTCATCAATATTCACTCTTTCTCTAATCATACCTTCTAAAACTCGTTCCATTACCTTCATTATCTGATCTAGAAGCTTTATACTTCTATAATTTCCTCTTTCCAGGGCATCACCCTTCCCTTTATACACATTTACAATTACACTCTTCAGCCAATCATCTGGGACAACGCACTCATAAATAATCCTATTTATCAGGTCAGTGACTAACCTCACCCCTATATCGCCTGAGGCCTTCAACATTTCGGCAGTCAACCCAGACACACCTGCTGCCTTCCCCACCTTCATCCTGCCTATTACCTCACTCACAGTAGCAGCATCAATCAAAGGCCAAGGGCCAGACACTGGATCTGCTGGCTCCAAACCTTCCTTGTCCCAATCAAACTCCTCATTCAACAACCGGTTATAATGCTCTCTCCATGCATCTTTAATATCCTCACTGTTCACCACTACCCTACCTTCATCATTCTTCACACACTGCTCACATATAATATCCCGATTATCCCTCTTAACCTGACCTGCCACCCTAAATATCATATTTTTCCTTCCCCCATGATTTAGGTTATCAAGTAAAAGTCTCTGTGACTCAGACTTTGCCCTATATACCTCTCTTCTAGCCCTCCGCTTGGCAGCCAAATATTCCTCTTTGTTACCACCCTTCTTCCATTCCCGGAAAAGCCTTCTTTTCTCCTTAACTGCAGCTTCTACACCCTCATCCCACCACCAAGTTACTTTATGTCTTGGTGGTCCTCATGTCCAACCGCATGTTACATCAGTAACTCTCAAGAAATTGTTCTTGAGGGCTCTGTACTGTTCATTAACGCCTCTGTCTACAGCTCCCTGTTCAGCCACCACTCTCCTCAACTCGCTATAGAAGGCATCCCTTTATATATATATATATATATATATATATATATATATATATATATATATATATATATATATATATATATATATATATAAATATTTACAGTATGTGTGTGTATGTGTACCTTATATATATATATATATATATATATATATATATATATATATATATATACCGAATCAGGGAAGATACAGCCAGTGTATCTCTACCCAGTGGCTTAGGCTGCCTGGTAGAGACTGTATGTAGAATGAGAAGTGCTTGTGAGTGTGATTGTAGTGGCTTTGGATGTGTGTGTGTAGTCTGTGAACCAAATGTAATCAGCCCGCCTTAAGCCGACTGGGTGCAAGCATACTAGTATGCGACACTGGTTCAATCACAGCACCACTTGTGTCCGCCAAAGTAGCAAGTGGCTTGGTGAACGCTTCCCCAAGTTTTTACAACTCTGATGGGAGGCGAACCCGCGCCCACCAGCGTGCGAAACGCACAGTCTACCACTGTACCACAGAGGCTCTTATATATATATAATTTATGTATGTATAGAGAGAGAGAGAGAGAGAGAGAGAGAGAGAGAGAGCGCCAAAGTAAAGATTTCAAAAGGTCTTTGGGAAACATGGAAGGATATGAGCGTCATACTTAAAAAAAAAAAAAAATCTGCCATTGTCAACTCAAAATATGGAACTGAGACTTACAGCCGTCTCCGCAATGTTGCATCACTCTCTTTTTGCTGTCGATGTGACACTGGGTAATGTTCTCTTGACGATTCTGCCTTCATACTTGTTGAAGACGGGCCACAGCACCCGTTTGTTAGCACAGTCCAACACAAAAGTTACCTTCATGGTGGCAACCGGTCAACCCTGGGACGTTTTGCTTTTGCTTATGTTCATCCAAATGTGTCCAGCAATTTCAGAGTGATGATATCTGTTCTGATTTTCCTTGAAAGAACATTTTCACACATTTGCCCTGTGGTTCTTCTGCATCTATAAAAGACAGTCCACGTCAACTACACCCACACCCATGCAGTGTTGTGGCTTAAGTACGTGCATGGATACCTAGAGTTTACTTGTATTCGTCTTCCCTGGTGTGTTATTATCTTCACCTGTGCAGCTGGTTACCACATGGTGTTCTTAAGCGGTGTTCACCTGATGAGGTTTCCGTGTGTACTCTCCACCTATAATAGTTATGAAAGTGTGTGTGTGTGTGTGTGTGTGTGTACTTTTTTCTGTAGTATGCACGTGTATACTTTTACGCAGACAAATGACAAAAGTGATGTGACTGAGTGGGGATAGAAATGAGGGAGTGTGGTGTGGCAGGGGAAGAGGAAATAGAGTCGGCTGACAGATGAATATAAGTTATGAGCTCTAAAATACCTCACAGAGAACGTGACATCAGAACGTGACATCAGAACAGAGATGTGCTGTTTGACACACATATAAAGGTAAAGGTGGGGGCACGTGTCATGAGGCGCTTAATCGGAGTTCTCATCTCCGTAACTTAGGCCTTTGAGCTTGTGGTGGGCTATTCATTCATTTTCCTGTGATACAAGGCCACTGCTTATCCAGGTTACCTCAGTTACCTCCCCTAGGTGTTACCCTTGGTTCTCATTTTACCTACCAACCCACAAAGGGTGGATGAACACCTCCTGCTGCCCACACCAGGATTCGAACTCTGGCGCTAACTGGCGGCCAGTTTTGCAGTCAACGATGCTTATCACTCAGCCGGCGCGGCGTTAGTTACATAGACAGATAGATGGGTACATAGACGGACGGATGGACGAATGGATCGATTGATTGTCAGGACTATATTATAACTGCAAATCATAATAGATAGATAGATAGATAGATAGATAGACAGACAGATAGAAGCAGCCAGTCAGAGGATGAGACAGGTATTGTGTCTGCGAGAATCGAGCAATGGTAAACATGCTTACACACTCTAACTCAAGGAATGCTTGATAGGCACACGACAGCGCCTCGTGACCATACACACTGTTACATAGCCTATGATTTCATCATCCTTTGTGTAATTCTAACGTACAGTATGCTGCATGTTTGATCACGAGCGTGTTCTACCTCACTCCCCCCCTCCTCCCTTATAGTAGAGTAAGTCGATCTTTCTGTTGTTCAGAGCAGGATTGTCAACTCTTTGTCCCCATGGCTTCATTTGCGCTTCCTTCTTACAAGTTGTATCAAGCTCTGCCGGCCCCTATATAATGAGCTCAGTCTCTGCATTATTGCCACTTAGATCTACTCCTCATTTTGTTCACATCTCTGTCCTCCCCTGTACAGTTGTTATTATTGTGAGTGCTCAGGAAGTCTCCAACCATCTAGCAGCTGTGTAATTTAAGTATAAGTGTTATTGCATTTTTTCTTGTACTGTGTAGCATAAGGTGTTAATTCTTAGGCCTAGTAAGGTTTTTGTGATTGGTGTAAGGTTTGGATGTCAGTCATTGGTAATAATTTATCTTGCATTAACTGAGCATTACCCAGTGTATTTTCATTTTATCAGGGCTGACTTAGATAAATTTACTCTTGCTAATTTCGTGTTAATAGAGGCTATTGCAGTTAACCATATATTTAACCTGTTTTTTGCCATTACATTATCCTTATGAGTCCTGAATGTTTTGTTGTTAGTTTGAACATTAAACTTTAACTTGTAATTTTACCTAACTCTTTTGTTTTGAACCTGGAACTTTACGGGACAGTACTGATTTTTAGTATTCTCACTTAAAGTGTACATTATCTTTCTTTGTTCCGTAACATAAATTTGGCGACCTCGCTAGGATATTCAGGATATTATCATAAGGATATTACTTGATATTTTGTGACTGTGATTTATTCATGATGTCTACTATTACTACGCTTGATGAAGCCAAAGATTTTTTGTCAAATGTGCAAACAGTGTGTGATGTAGAAAAAAGAACAAAGAATGAACTTAAGCTTGTTGCTCAACAATTGGGAATTGCAGTTCACTCTCATCATTCTAAAGATCAAATTGTTGGCATGATTAATAAAAGCTTGTTTAATGTAACTCCTCTAAATAAGCAAACGCAGATTGAAATAGCTAAGTTACAGCTAGCCCTGCAGGAGGCTCGTGTTAAGGAGGCTGAATTTCATGCACCTGCTAAGGAGGCGGAGTCTCAGGCTAAGGAGGCGGAGTCTCAGGCTCGTATTCAGGAGGCACAAATACAGGCTCAGGCACAAATTGAACTTGCTAGGCTTCAGGCAGACCATGAGTATCGCATGAAACAAGGTGGAACTGGATCATCTAGCTCTGATGATTTTGATGTGGCTAAAAATGTTAAACTTGTCCCTCCTTTTAATGAATCTGATTTAACAAAGTATTTTCTGTTGTTTGAGAGGGTAGCTACAGGTTTTAATTGGCCCAAAAAGTATTGGCCAGTACTCCTTCAAACTGTTCTCACCGGTAAAGCTCAAGTAACTTATGCATCTTTGCCTCAGGATCAATGTGATAATTATGATGTAGTTAAGAGCTTGATTCCTAAGGCCTATGAGCTTGTTCCTGAAGCCTATAGAGTAAAATTTAGGACAACTTATAAGCAAGATAAGCAATCCCATGTTGAGTATGCAAAAATCAAAGAAGATCTGTTAGAGCAGTGGTTAAATTCTAAGAATGTGGATTCTGATTTTGACAAATTTAAGCAGATGATTTTGCTGGAGGACTTCAAGAGGTGTATTAATAAAGATGAAAGCCTATATCTTGATGAGAAAAGAATAGATAATTTGTCTGATGCTGCAGTTTTAGCTGATGAATATGTTCTCACTCACAAGAGATATTCTAGAGAAAAAAGGAAAGCTGAGAGTAAGTACGTTGCCTCTACTCAGAGTACAGGTAACAGGAAAGAGAATAAAGATGATGTTTCTCAGGAAGTAAATACCAGCTTCACCTCTAGATTTCAGAAAAGTAAATGTACTTATTGTAGTAAGCTATGGTCATACTACGGAGAAATGTTTCAGGAGACAGCGTGATGTGAACAAAAAGGAGTCTTTAAATATTCAGTCAATTGGTCTAGTGTCCACCCTTGAGGGTTCCCAGAATTCTTTAACTGAGTTAACTGAACCTGCTTTGAGGGATAAATTAAATCCTCATGATGAAGCTCCTCTTTTGAGCAGTAACGTGGGTGACACTTTCAAGAGTTCATGTGCTAATTTCCTGTCTGAAGGTTTTGTCAGTCCTCTGGACAGTAATGACAGAAAATCAGTTAAAATATATCGTGATACAGGTGCTTGCCAATCCCTTATGCTGACCAGTGTTCTAGGCTCTAATGTTAATTCCTCTGATGAAACTAAACTTACAAGGTGTAGGGAATAATTACTTCTCTGTACCTCTGTGCAGAGTGAATTTAGAGTCTGGTTTTGTTAATGGTTCCGTTATGGTTGGGTTGGTTGAGACACTCCCAATGTCAAGTGTAACTTTCTTACTTGGAAATGATATTGGTGGAAGTCAAGTGTGTCCAGCTCCTCAGTTGTCTAGTGAGCCAGTGGCTGCGGCCCAGGATTGTGATGTCCCTGATGTGTTCTCTACATGTGCTGTCACTAGGGCTAAGTCTAAAGTTACTGGTGACTTAGAGAATAATGATGATGATGATGTTATCCTAGCTGACACTTTTCTTGCTAATTTGGACCACTCACCAGATGAGGCAGTACCCCGTAGTGTTGATAATTTGTCTCATCAAGAGTTGGTTGAGTTGCAGGTTGCTGACCCTGAGTTGAAAGGTCTAGCTAACTCTGCTTGCAGTGAGGAAGAGTCAGCTGGTGCTTCTACTTGTTATTATATAAAATCAGAAGTACTTATGAGGAAGTGGAGACCCCCAGCAGCATCAGCCGACTGTGAATGGGAGGTTGTACATCAAGTTGTCATCCCTCGTGTTTGTAGGCAGGATATCATTAGAGTGGCTCATGATTCCAGTTTGGCAGGACACCTTGGAGTGAGGAAGACTGTGGCACGCATTATGAAACACTTCTACTGACCAGGTATCTTCAGAGATGTTTCCTGGTATTGTAAGTCTTGTCACACGTGTCAAGTTGTGGGGAAGTGTGATCAGACCGAAAAGGTTGCACCTCTAGTTCCCATTCCTCCTTTTGAGGCGCCATTCACCCGTGTGTTGGTGGATATTGTGGGCCCTCTTCCTAAGACTTCTTCAGGATTTTCTTATGTGTTGACCCTGATTGATATGACTACTCGTTATCCTGAAGCCATTCCACTTAGAAATATCTCAGCAAAGAACGTGGTTAAGGAAATGCTAAGGTTCTTCACAAAGTTTGGTCTGCCCAAGGAGGTACAGTCAGACCGGGGAAGTAATTTCATGTCAATTGTTTTCAAGCAGTCTCTGAAAGAGTTGGGCATCACCCAGATCACGTCTTCAGCTTACCATCCCCAGACCCAAGGAGCATTGGAGAGATATCATCAAACACTCAAATCGATGCTCAAGAAATACTGTTTGGAACATCAGAAAGACTGGGATAAAGGTCTTCCATTCGTTGTATTTGCCGCAAGAGAATCTCCAAATGAATCACTGGGCTTCTCACCTTTTGAACTACTGTTTGGCCATGAAGTAAGAGGACCCCTTAAGCTACTCAAGGAATGCTGGCTGTCGGAGGAAGATGACGTCAACCTGCTGGAGTGTGTGATGAAGTTCAAAGAACGGCTGTCCACTGCTTTACAGCTGGCGAGAGAGAATTTAGGAGCTGCTCAGGAGAAGATGAAAACTTGGTATGATAAGAAGTCCAGGTTATGCCCTTTCAGCCAGATCAGGTTTTGATTCTGCTACCGGTGCATGGGCAACCTCTTCAAGCCAAGTTTAGTGGCCCTTATTTCATGGAGAAGAAACTCAGTGATGTCAACTATGTCATCGCCACACCAGATCGTAGAAAGAACAAGCAACTTTGTCACATTAACATGCTAAAGTTATATCACAGGCGGGACGAAAATAACCCAGTCTGCACTGTAGCTGTTCCACCCGAGTCTGCAAGTGAAGTTCTCCCATGCAGCATGAGCCTGAGTGATAGTTTGGGGAAGAATCCTGATATCATGAATGATCTCCAGACTAAGCTTTCTCATCTAGCTCCCGAGGAAAGGCAGGAGTTTTCGGCATTACTGCAGGAGCACCCGCAAGTGTTCCATGCCACTCCAGGAAGAACCACTGTGTTGATGCATGATGTCGATGTTGGAGACGCAAAGCCAATTAAACTGCCTCCTTACCGTGTGAACCCAGTGAAAGTTCCTCTCATCCAGAAGGAGCTTGGCTACCTGTTGGACCACAAGATGATTGAGCCCTGTCAGAGCGAGTGGAGTTCTCCTGTCGCTCTAGTCCCTAAGCCAGGTGGGTCACAGCGGCTTTGCATCGACTACAGACGTGTTAATCAGATAACCAAAACAGACACTTACCCTCTCCCTCGTGTGGAAGATTGCATAGACAATATCGGAAAGGCTAGGTACATAAGTAAGTTTGATTTGTTAAAGGGATACTGGCAAGTACCTATGACTGAACGTGCTAGGGAAATCTCATGTTTTGTAACACTAGGAAAGACTTTTGCATATTCTGTAATGCCATATGGTATGAAGAATGCACCAGCCACATTTCAGAAGCTCATGAATGTTGTAACAGAGGGTTTGGCAGGGTGTGTTGTTTATATTGATGATGTATTAATCTTCAGTGACAACTGGAAAGATCACCTATGCCATGTCAGTAAATTTCTTGAGCGTTTGGTTCAGGCTAATCTTGTAGCTAATTTATCAAAGTGTGAGTTTGGTCAAGCTAAAGTTCAGTACCTTGGGTACGTAATTGGTGATGGACATGTTGCACCACCAGGAGCTAAGGTTCAGGTTATAAGTGATCTTCCCAGACCTAAAACTAGGAAAGAGCTACAAAGATTTTTGGGAATGGTAGGTTATTACAGGAGATTTGTTCTTAACTTTTCAATTCTTGTATCACCACTTACAGACCTACTGAAAAAGGGAGTTAA
The DNA here is from genome assembly GCF_032717465.1 of Coenobita brevimanus. Lineage (NCBI taxonomy): Eukaryota > Metazoa > Arthropoda > Malacostraca > Decapoda > Coenobitidae > Coenobita > Coenobita brevimanus. The sequence continues at coordinate 27,444,500 of NC_136959.1, read as the reverse complement.
ATTTGTCTGGACCGATAACTGTGAATCCTCTTTCAACAAACTTAAAGCTATCCTATTGAGTCAGCCAGTGCTCGCTACTCCAAATTTTGCTAAGCCTTTTAAGATGGCTGTTGATGCAAGTGAAACAGGAGCTGGGGCTGTTTTGCTGCAAGAGGATGATCAGGGTATTGAACACCCTGTATCTTATTACAGTAAGAAGTTCACTCCACCTCAAAAGAACTACTCAACTATTGAGAAAGAGCTTTTGGCCTTGATTTTGGGCTTACAGCATTTTTCATTTTATTTGTGTTCTGGTTTTGACCCCATAGTCATTTATACCGATCATAACCCACTGAAATTCCTTAGTAAGTTTAAAGATAAAAATCAGAGATTGACAAGATGGAGTCTACTTCTTCAGGAGTATTCATTAGACATACAGCATGTCAAGGGGAAAGAAAATGTTATTGCAGATTGCTTATCTAGACTTTAGACAGATTGTTTTAGAGTAATAAGAAATTTCCTTTGTAAATTTCTTTTTCTTCGTAGGGAGGTGTTACATAGCCTATGATTTCATCATCCTTTGTGTAATTCTAACGTACAGTATGCTGCATGTTTGATCACGAGCGTGTTCTACCTCACTCCCCCCCTCCTCCCTTATAGTAGAGTAAGTCGTTCTTTCTGTTGTTCAGAGCAGGATTGTCAACTCTTTGTCCCCATGGCTTCATTTGCGCGTCCTTCTTACAAGTTGTATCAAGCTCTGCCGGCCCCTATATAATGAGCTCAGTCTCTGCATTATTGCCACTTAGATCTACTCCTCATTTTGTTCACATCTCTGTCCTCCCCTGTACAGTTGTTATTATTGTGAGTGCTCAGGAAGTCTCCAACCATCTAGCAGCTGTGTAATTTGAGTATAAGTGTTATTGCATTTTTTCTTGTACTGTGTAGCATAAGGTGTTAATTCTTACTTCTTAGGCCTAGTAAGGATTTTGTGATTGGTGTAAGGTTTGGATGTCAGTCATTGGTAATAATTTATCTTGCATTAACTGAGCATTACCCAGTGTATTTTCATTTTATCAGGGCTGACTTAGATAAATTTACTCTTGCTAATTTCGTGTTAATAGAGGCTATTGCAGTTAACCATATACTTAACCTGTTTTTTGCCATTACATTATCCTTATGAGTCCTGAATGTTTTGTTGTTAGTTTGAACATTAAACTTTAACTTGTAATTTTACCTAACTCTTTTGTTTTGAACCTGGAACTTTACGGGACAGTAGTGATTTTTAGTATTCTCACTTAAAGTGTACATTATCTTTCTCTGTTCCGTAACAACACACATACACACATACTCACACACAGGCTTCTAGAACATTTCAACAACAGTGTAACACACGTGACATGACCTCCGCTACACCAGAATTTAGGAAGCAGAGCTCAGAAGGAGACAAGCCATAGAACCGACAGGTAGTAGGGAGAAGGAGCCTAGCAACATGGGCGAGAGAGAGAGAGAGAGAGAAGGAGGTAGCTCGCGGGACTCTACTTATACTTCACTCGTGTGTGAGAGACTTTGTTAATATTTCCAAGACAAATAAAAATAGTCCCATACTAATCTTTACCTCTCCTGTCATTGCATGACGAAAGGGAATAAAGATTATCTACTTACAAAACTACTCACGTATAACAACCGCTCGTCCACGAGTCTAATATATGTATAACTGATCCACAAAACTTCTCTACAAGCTCTTACAAAGTTATTGTGAGATATTTCCTATCTATCTATTATGATTTGCAATTATAATATAGAGTCCTGACACGATTGATCTATAGGCAGACAGATAAACAGAAAGATATAGACAAATAGACATAAAAAGACAGACACAGATAGATTGGTAGAGACAGGTAGATAGGTAGACAGGTAGGCAGATAGATAGATAAGTACATACAGATAGATAGACAAGTAAATAGCTAGACAGGCATATATTGACAGACAAATAAATTAATCTGTTAAGTGCTTATGTAATATGTCTGGGTGTTTACATATACCTTGAGCAACACCTGTGCAAATCACGTAATGAAACACCTGATGCAACATACAAGCAGGCTCCAGGATATATCGCTCCAGTTTGCATAACAATTTGCCCGAGTATCCTAAACCATTCCTCCCCTTATGAATATATTACGGATCTAGAGCAGCGCTGATGCAGACACTCTCCATCAACATCTTAACTCAGAGAACGTTTATTTTAATTATTCGTATTACAGTTCCTTTAGCTTAGGACAGATTTCTTTGAAGGTTATAATTAAAGGTGACAAACAATTTCATTTTCCAATACAAAAATCTTTTGTCCAGTATCCACAGCAAGAGAGAGACATTCCGTGCCACTTTGGGTGTTGTCGAGGGCAGCAGTACGGCGGGTGATGCTGTGGTGTGTACAGTACAGTGAGAAATACTCTTGCTCTGCCGTGGGGAGGCAGTATAGGTTGTATAGTGAGTGAAAATGCCTGATAGACTTTATGGGTATGATGGCTGGAAGGAGAAGGAAATGCAGATCCAGAAGAAGATGAAGTGACTATACATTGCTGTATTAGTGAAGCACATGAGGGAGGGAGACTTGTCGTGGGAATAGCAGCCGTTAAGAAGCAGGGGCAATAATGTCTTGAGGTATGGTGGTAAAGATCATTTTTGCAGGATGCTGAGCCAGCGGCTCGCTTCACACGAGTGGTTTTTTCCCGCGCGGTAGTATGGCTGCGCGGGTGGGTGTACAAGAGGCATGTCTTCACACAAGCGTTTTTTTCCCGCGCGGTTCGTATGCAGCAGTGCACAGAATACCTGTCAGTTTGTTGGTGTTTGCTCGAGATGGAGGACGTAAAGAAGAGAGTGATTTATGTGTACTTAATGAACAAGGTGTTAAAAAAGAAGAGACAACGTAAATGGTGGACCCACCCAATAAACAGCTCTAGGCTCCTTCAAGGAGCATTCTACACGATATATTCTGAGCTGAAACCTGATGAAGAAAAGTTTTCAATTATTTTCGCATGTCATCTCCTACATTTGAAGAACTTGTGAGCAAACTGAAAGATGGTATTATAAGGCAAGACACAGTTATGAGATCATCCATTTCTCCTGAAGAAGCTGTTGCACTGACTGTGAGGTAAGTGTAAGTGTAAGGTAAATGAAAAAGTAATATGTAGCACAGTAACTTTATTTGCCTTTTACATAGGTGGAACTGATTTGCAATGGTTATGCATGAGAAAGTAATTCCGTTGAACATGGAAAATAGGAGTAATGCGAGTATATACCCGCATGAATAGTTAAAAAAATAAGTAAATGAATTAATCTATATCCATATAATTATGACATAAACTATTCATATTAATACGTAAAAATGCATACCTGATTGAAAAATGACAGCAGAAGAGCAGCACACCACCTCTGCCACAGATGAACCATGACTGTCGCTAGGGGAAAAACCGCCCGTCTGAAGGGCTCCATAGACTTCTAGAGTATTCCAAACCGCCTGCCGCCGCGGGGGTTGGCAGTGCGCGCGGCTGGTAAATCATTGCCGCGCGGGAATTAAGCCACGTGAAGGGCCTCATTGAACTTCATTGATTTCTAACCCGCGCGGGGAAACCGCGCGGGAAAAAACCGCTCGTGTGAAGCTAGCCGTGGATTAGCTGTTTCACCGCAAGAAAAAAATAATATGCCTTGAGGAGATTCCTGCTACCATATTAAATTTTTAACAAGTTTTAAAATATAAATAGGGAAGGCAGTGAGCTACGTCTTTTTAGTAATAATCTGATTTATATGAACAGGGATGAGTGTGTGCGGAAGAGAGGTTTGAAAGCCGATGAGGCTAGGGAACTGATGAGAGATCGAGCTAGCTGGATGAATATTGTGAGGAGAAGCGCGTTATCGGGGATTTGGCACCCCTTTTTAAAGTGACAGCGTCCGGATTGACTCCATCGGATACGTTTATGTGAAGCTACAGTACGTGATGAATGTTTTTGGCGTATCAGATAAAGCCAGGATTCCGGGGTTTTGAATGGTGAATGAATGGAAGTGTGGCCCATTGGACTGGGCAAAAATGGGCTGTCTGGACGTTGCTACTTCTCACTCTGCCTTAGGGTGGGAAAGGAGGCCCGGTTGATGATGATGATGATGGACATGACACTGGTAGTATCGGCAGCAGTGGTTGTGGTGGTGGTGGCCGTGGTATCGTTGCCTAGGAAGTGTTATTACATCAACCCATAGCCACTGAACTCAGTGCAACTTTATACGCTGTTATTACTGAACTGCAGTTTTCTTTGCATTGGCACACATTACTGAGAATTATGTAGAATTTGGCATCCCAACGAAAGTATGTCAGTTTCTCTCTCTCTCTCTCTCTCTCTCTCTCTCTCTCTCTCTCTGCCGTGTTAGTGTGCTGTTGTTTTATGTTATGCTATCCTTAGTGGGATGTAATTCAGGATCATTGGATTCTGGATTCACACACACACACACACACACACACACACACACACACACAACCAATTAATGCTTCTTTAATTCCTTCTTTTTATCTCCTCCTGCTGCTCACAAATCACTCATTGCTTTTTCTAAATAGTTTATTTTTGAGGGCACAATTAATCTGATTTATTAACTTTATATTACCGATTCATTTTCGGCTCATTCATCCCAGCCCCTTCTCGCAGTTTATTTCTTCCTGTTATTATCTGGATTTACTTATATCTCTATCTATCTGTCTATCCACCTATCTGTCTATCTAATTTACGAGGGATTTAATCGCAGAGGTCATCCATGGTAGCTAACATACACTCTCAGCCTTACATTCATGACTCACCACCACCACCACCACACCCTCCTGTCAATCACCATGCCACCCTCCCACATACATTTATCCACCATTTCTTTTCAGTCTCTCGGCCTCTTGATTTCTCATGCTCCGAAATCCATTGTAAGGAAGTAATTTTTTTCGATTCCCCTTCAAACTGCCTTATCGATGTGCATCCATGTTCACCACTACCCCTGTTAGTCTGTTTACAAGATATCTCAAAAGGTTATTGGTGGAATTGAATAAAATTGTGTGGATATGTGGTTCATTGGCCAGGGAAGAGTTGGTTAAATTATGGTGGTGCTATATTTCGGAGTCCCGGCTCAGGATTTTTTTTTTTTTCCACAAGCTATCTCAAAAATGTATTGATGGATTTCAATTAAATTTTGTGGATATGTGGGTCGTGAGCCAAGGAAGAGTTGATGAAATTTTGGTGGTGATCTCCTTATCCTGATACAATCTTTGGCGTAGATATGTGCTTTTTGAGTGCTGTCTACTTGTTCATTTTTGTTCCTACGATTTAGAACTCTTGATTTTTTTTTTTAGGTCATTGTCTACTTTTCATTCTCCAGCTCTATAACTACAGGGCCTTATAATGAATCCCTTTTAATAGGATTCTCGGTATGAACTGTGCATCTGAACTGTACATTTGAACATTTGAACCCTTTTGAACATCGGGCTCTAGTCTAGGGAAATGTTTGTAGTCATATACTTCACCATTCAGTTAATTATTACTGAACTCTCTAGCGTTAACTTCCTTTTCTCGTTATTTTTTTTTATTCTGTACTTTGTTTTCCTCGAAACATTTTGTAAAATCTCTGATAACAAGGGATGAGGTAGAGAGGTATACGACATAGGAGGGTGTAAGTTGGGGTGAGGGCAGGGAAATGGCAGAGAGCACGGCGACATGGAGGTTATTTGTTTGTCGTCACCCCTTCCTGATTAAGGCAGCTGGCTATAGATAGATAGACAGATAGATAGATGGATAGAAATCGAAGGCATTTTCCTTCCTTACTGTAGGCTCAGCAAATCAAAACTCATGAAGTATTATTATTCTTATTTGAAGTCCTTTATTCTTGAACTCATAGCTGTTAAACACTGCACTACCGTTGAACTGTTGACTCCTGAACCCTTGGACTCTCCTTATTGCATATTGTTATGGCCACCCCGGAGGCTTGGACTCTCTCTCTCTCTCTCTCTCTCTCTCTCTCTCTCTCGGGACTGAGGACAAGGACAAGGGAGTGAATTATATGCCTAATGATGGGTTGTTTGGTGGGGCTGATCTGAAGGTACGAGAGAGAGAGAGAGAGAGAGAGAGAGAGAGAGAGAGAGAGAGAGAGAGAGAGAGAGAGAGAGAGAGAAAACAATGACTGAGAGAACAAGTGAACTGGCGACAGATTAAGAAGCATCATTATAAAACTATTGCAAATCAAGGTTAAGAGAGAGAGAGAGAGAGAGAGAGAGAGAGAGAGAGAGAGAGAGAGAGAACAGGCAGGTGCGGCAACAGAGTAATAATTAACTAATGAGAGAAAAGGTTGGGCAGCACCACACCTCCCTCTCCACCTGATGTTTTTCACCTGGTAAATTAGGAATAATCTCATTTGAAGACTCTCTCTCTCTCTCTCTCTCTCTCTCTGGCAGAACCTTTAACTGTCCTATGGCGGTTACCTCTGACCAATTGTAATAATTGCTGGACCGCGTCATGCTAACCTGACCATTAATCATACCACAAACTTTGGCCTAAAAAAAAATTAAAACTGTTCTGCTTGACTTTCTTTTGGCCTGTGATTCTTTTAAAACCAAAACTAATTAACTTCTTCATATGATGAGTATTAGTCATTATTCCATCTATGGCAGACTGCCATTCAATGTTTTCCATAATCTTGCAGACAAACAAACCGACAGACAGGCATGATAGAAACAGACAAACTGACCATACCATATACAGCTCCTCTCGTGACGTGCGCTGGTGTAATAATAATAATCACGTTGCCACAATGAATGAGAATACAATATCAAACAAAATTATGAACGTTAAAGGAACTCTGTAAAATAAACAAGACTTGAGCCCCACTACTCCTACGTGTTGCAGAGAGAAAGGTCATGCACGTGTAATCGTCATAGGCCAAAAGTATATATGGAAGTCTGGCCAAACCCTGCGTTCTGATATTCATGATCCTTGATATTACTTATGGCTGGTGCAAGATATTTTAAGCATCGGACTAGGGCATTTTATCTTTATTGGTCTGTGTCATGAGAACAAAGAAAAATAGGCCACTACATGTTATCTCTAAAACAAATGTATATTATTAGGCAACTCTAACCTAGTATGCCTGCCTAATACTAAGCACGAAAGTGGTAATGGATGGATAGCGTAACCAACTGCCTTGTAAAAATACAGAATTGAGAGAGAGAGAGAGAGAGAGAGAGAGAGAGAGAGAGAGAGAGAGATTATATCTGTAGGTATTCGTTCTGTTTCCCTCACTATTTTGTTCAATCATCGTTCACCCGAACAATAACACTACACACATCCATTCACTCACCCAGCCTTGATTTTATTGGCTCGCCAGTGATAACCCAGTGTATTAGGTGTGTGTGTGTGTGTGTGTGTGTGTGTTCGAAAGGTATCGTCGTTCTTATACAGCATGTACCTGTGTACACTGGGGATGACTGTGTGTGTGTGTGTGTGTGTGTGTGTGACAGAATCTGAAAGTACGGCAGTGTGAGTGTGCTGTTGTGTGTCTGTGAGTGGTATGAGTGACGGCATCAATATGTAACGTATGGCAGCACAGGAATTTGAAAAGTGATGTGGAAGGATAAGGCTGGATAGTATGCTGTGGATAGTGAAATGGGATGGTAGGGCTGAAAATGATCCACGAATTGTAGAAGAGCATTTTTTTTCTAAGCAAGTGTCCTGAGAGAGAGAGAGAGAGAGAGAGAGAGAGAGAGAGAGAGAGAGAGAGAGAGAGAGAGAGACAGACAGACAGACAGAGACAAAGACAGACAGACAGACAGACAGAGAGACAGAGACAGACAGACAGACAGATAGAGAGAGAGAGAGAGAGAGAGACAGAAACAGACAGACAGACAGGCAGATGAAAATGTAGTGCTGACCAGTCTTTTCATTAAAACAAGGTACGTAATGTCCCAGTATTGGTGTAGTGCAGCCTGAACTAAAAACCACCAATTGATATTTTTACTAACGCTGGTGACAGAAAACACTGATTTTGATCGGTCGTCGCCTACAAACATTCACAAATTTCTGAACTCTGAAAATATATTATATGTCACTTATTTCTCAGTTTATTTCCTCGTTATCCCTAGAGGAATATCCATGCTGTAACAATTTTTAGCTGGAAGAAAATTGATTATACTTCCTTCAGCGTTATTATGTATTTTGCTTATTTTTGTCAGTTCCAGACGCCCTTGCAAATTTTTAGAAACGATCTGTATCGCCGGGGTTAAAATATCTCCATTAATCCATTGACTGTCCGATATTTCCCCGAATGCAGAATAAAAACGTGGAAAACTTAAAGGAAGGAGCTTAAAATGTTCTGATCAGATAGAAAAGGTTGATTCTGGTCGGTTTGCTCGCTTTCATTCTTCACACACACACACACACACACACACACACACACACACACACATTTTTCAAAACCTCAGTAGAGTTTTAAAGCGAGAGGTGGGAAAGGTGAACCCAGCCAAACCATGATGGGAATGGATACTGGTGCAGCGAGAGAGCGCCCACCTTAAACAACGATATCCCGTAGACCAGCGTTTCTCGACTGGCAGACCGCGGACCCAAAGGAGCCGCTGAGACCTGCCAGTGGGTCAGCGAAATGTCAGAAAAATTGTTGGTACCGTTCACCCTTTCGCCCTTCCATTTTCTATCTCATCCACCTTCACAGTGAGTTCAAATAATGTTTAATTATTTTTTAATGTTAAAAGCTTAGTGATTTGTAAACATAATTTTTTGTACTACATTTTAAATTCGATAACTATGGTGGCATTAAAGAAAAAAAAAACTGCAAAATTAGTGTAATATAGATATTGGATAATGCCGATAGTTTCATCTTAGGGAAGCTGTATGAAAGGAAGACAGAATTTAGATCGGGCTGAGCTTAACTGCAGAAGCGAAGTAATTACTGAATCAATTGTAGGTAAGGAAAGAATAAAATCGGTAAACATTATCTTGACACAGTTATGTTAATGTCTAGCCGATGTCTTGCTAGCTTGCGATGTTGTATATTCATTAGAAACTCGACCATGGCAGATCATACCTTGGTTGTGTCATCAGTCATTCAAGTGCATTAGAAATCTTGCTCTCATTAATGGTCACTTTTTGTTCATGTTGTTCAGACACTGGTGTGTTAGTAAGGATGCAAACGTCAGTCGCGTAGTCGTATAAATGCATGACCGAACTCGTAATCTAAGATCTGCTGCCCCATTGATGACGTTCTTGCTAGGCACCAGCAGCGAGCCTCACACAGAATAGTGTTTGTATTTAGGTTACAAAGTATGTTTTCATATGTATTAATGTGTAATAAGTCTCGTGTTTAACAAGCATTTAAAACTGCAAGTCCATGAGCCGGCAAACGGTATGCTTTATTAGTTTATGAGTTTTTCGTGCGGTGCATTGTGGCTGGGTGTACAGAGAAGTAAAAACGACCCCTTTCGGCTTCGATACGATAGGACACAAAGGAGGAAGCCTTCTGAAAAGCAACTGTTCACACCTGGATTATGTTGACAGGCCTAGTATGAAGGAGGTGCTAGTTATCCCTTAGGCACATGATTCTATTATTGTGGGTCATAGTGTACAGTTGATAAAGTGGTATAGTAAGGTACGGCATTATATCAAAAGGATTGGATCTATTTCGTGGAGATGATAATGTCTTGTGATTTTTGCTATATGTCTGTGATGGCTGCAAAACCCATAAGAGAATTTAACATTGCTTTGACTTATGCATCAGAAAATCCTCCACTGAATTAATTCACTTCAGATGGACATAGTTATGTCCTGTACATCACAATGTTGTTTGTATTTGCCAATACATATTTTTAATATTCTGAATACTGTGTTCGAAGGAGTTCAATAGCAATTCATGCAAACACAGGGACGTTATATTGCTACATGGGATCCCATCTGTTGGATCGGACGTTGACTTCGGAGCCTGAATCTATTGCGTTACAAGGAACGGTAGAGGTTTTATAAATTGTACGAGTATAAAAAAAATAACTGGTTCGTTGTCAAATATGACAGTAAGTGGCATTCTGCAAATTTGGCGACTATTCGGAGCATGAAAGCAGGAAGATGCAGACCACTGTTAGAAATACCAACCCTGTTGAACCTGCCATACATATTGTGTTGTGTGCACTTTCAGAAGCGTCGGCTCCAGGGGGGGCCAATATTTTTCCGGTAGACTGTATACCATTCACCTCAAAGCAGTTTGTCAGAGGAGCGGTAGTATTTCATCACGCCACCACAATGCTGGCGTGGGTAAAGGTCTCCATTGTGAAGATTATAACTGATAACTTTGCTCCCACGACATGGTGTAAAATATAAGTGTGTAAAGCTTAATACTGGAACTGTCTTTCTGGTGTATTTCTATATATATGTGACCGCAGCTGTCAAATACTTAATGGCATGCAAAAAGTCTTCAGGCATTTTCAGAATATTTGTGGCTACATCACGAACTGTATTATCGATGCTTTGAGTTCAGCACAGTACTTTTCATTGCAACACGCTGTATATTGACATCGATATCCTAGTTGTTAGAAATATGCCAGAACTGCTTCATCAGTTCCTATTCTATGTCCAAAGCCAAAAGTCATAGGTAAAGTACCGGGCTTTACTAATATACACCTTTCATGCTTATACCAGCGTCAGTCATATTTGTATTAATTTCATACAGATTCTTTTCCATATGAAATAAAGACTTCGAGTTATTGAAACTTTGTCATCATCATCATCATCATCAGCAGCAGCAGCAGCAGCAGCAGCCATTGCAAGTCCAGTGCTGAACAAAGGCCTCCCCCAATCTTCACGAATTCCTTGACTTAGCCAATCGGTGCCACCTCTTGTCTGCAAACTTCTCTATTTCGTCTCTCCACCTTCTGTCTGGCCTTTTTCTGCTATGATCTCTTGGAATCCAGTCAGTCAGCCTCAAGCTCTATCGGTTATCTTTATTCTTGTTACTTGACCTGCCCACCGTCATTTCTGCTCTTTTATAACTTCTATAATGTCTTTGACTTTATAGAAGTTAGACTGCTTTCTCACCCAGGTTGATCTTTTCCTGTCTCTTAAAGATATTCCCAACATTGACCTTTCAATTGCTCCTCCGGAACGGATTAGTTGATTTTCTATCGATTTCGCCAGTTTCCAGGTCTCAGAACTGTACATCCTTGCTGGGATTATACATTCGTTATATACTTTTTGTTTCAAACTGACAAGCTACTTTTCATGATGTCTCTACAGTATGTTTACCTAAAACGTTCCATCCAATTGTAATGCACCATTTTATTTAGTGCTGACATATAAATGCATAATTAACAAATGATTTTGGTGACAATATCAAAGAAATCAGTAGAATAGAGTGAGTGGCATAAGGATCTTAGAAATTCCATGTGGCTGAAATAGAAAGGGAGGTAGACACTGGTACGTTATGTGTATTGCATAGGTTAAGTATAGCTTATAAATATGGTGGGTGTCTATACTGCTGAGCTTCCATATACCCCAGGAATAACCTTTAGCTTTACATCATCTATGCTTATCCTATTAGGGGCCTTCCACAACATGCTGTGCCCTGGGACCACCACCTCTTTTATCCGGTTCTGTGTAGATGCAGTGTAGTATGGTCGTTCTAAAGAGCTGAATCAGGTATAAGTCTTGCAGAGAATTTGACTCATTGTTGCAGAGACATTCCTTAGTTACAGTTTTAAAGAAATCCCTCTCTCTCTCTCTCTCGCTTCCCCATCCAACATCCATCACGCCAGCACACTTTCCATCTCCCCAAGTGCTTGTACTTCCTTCCCTCACGTTGTGTCTTGTCTGTAATCCTTCTGTGCCTGTCTATCCACCACTCCCTCATTTCCTGAATATTAATGAAGAATACAAAAGGACGATTAAATTTGCCACGAGACTAAATTTGACGTACTTGTCCTCCTGGGCTGGGTTAAAATATATTATTCCTATTCATCAGGGTCACAGCTGCCTGAATACACTTACCAAATCCACTGTTTTATGCCCATTGCTAATTCCAGGGTTAACATTAGTGGGTAAATTGTTGCAGTAAAAGTCCCGTGTTATTTATTTTGATCCAGTGGTTGGGTAGAGTGAGGGAAATAGGACAGGGAGAAATATTACGTACAAAACGGAAAATGAGAGTTCCTCAAAGGGTATTATCAGTTTAGGTTGGTTGAACGAAAAAGTTGAGACAGAAGCCAGGTGGAGGGAAGATCTAGTGGGGTATATGTGTAAGGGTAATATTTCATGATAAGAGGGGGTCGTTGCTGAGGAGGGACACAAGTTAAATGTAGCTGAGTCGGGTCAGAAATGCCTGATGGTACAGCTCTTTCATCAAGGCCACACCTCAGTGCATGCTGTGTTTGTCAGTACGTAAATAGACATGAAAACAGAACACGCACACACACACACACACACACACACACACACACACACACACACACACACACACACACACACACACACACACACACAGAGTAGGTGGTGTGGAGAAGAAATACTAAGCGTTGTTCTGAGATAGTGAGGTAAAATATGACCAGGGTAAATGAGTTCGTAAAATACGATGTAATTTAAGCCGACCTAACCAGCTAGTGGGAGGCGGAGGGATGAGAGGAAGGAGTGAGAGGGAGTGGTGGAGGGTGAGTGAGCCAGCGTGCGTGAGGAAAGGTGTAAAGCAGAGTGTGTGATGAGAGGTGCGTGAGGCAGGTGGGGGAAGCAGAGTGTTTGTGTTAGGGCGTGTGAGAGAAGATGATGTGGGGCACGTAGTGTGAGGCAAGATGTGTGAGGTAGGATGTGGAGGCAGGGTTTGTAAGGCAGGGTGTGTGGAGAGAGGGTGTATATAGCAGGGTGTGTAAGGGAAGAATGTGAGGCAGGGTGAGAAAAAGAAAGGTGTTAGGGAAGGAGTGTGTGTAAGAGTGTTTGTGTTTGTGGGAAGTAGCATTTAATTCAACGTGTGGCTGTACTTGCTTCTTTTGGTAAAGAATGTGTGTGTGTGTGTGTGTGTGTGTGTGTGTGTGTGTGTGTGTGTGTGTGTGTGTGTGTGATTATTTTTAAGCAAGGAAGATGGAACCAAGGTTTAGAAGCCCAGCAAATTGTTCCCTCCAAGGAAAAATACAAACAAGATAATAAGTGCCAATTTCAAGCTCCGTTCTTTTCGAGATGCCATGACACACTGTATTTAAAAGACTAGAGGTTAGAGGTAGCAGGAAATACAGTCAGAGGAAGACAGTTCCAGAGTAGGCCTGTTGCATACATGAAGGACTGGGAGTAACGGTTAACGCTTGTATTAGAGAGCTGGGCCAAAAAAGGATGAGAATTTGCTGCGGGACGGGTGCTACGCGACCACCGTAGTGGTGGAGGGATGCAAGCACAGTTCAGAGGAGCAGTGACCGTCGAAGTAGCGACTGTAAAGAAATAAAGCTGTAACAGTGCTGCGAAGAGATAGGGGTTGAAGGGAGCCAGTAAGAGAAGGAGAATTATTGAAAGAAAAGCATTTGACTCTACTCTGCTGAGAACAGCTGCATGTGTGGAGCCTCGCCACACATGGGAGTTGTACTCTACACAGGGGGGAATAAAACCTGTGTGTAAAGTTAATAACTGTGCAGCTGTAAAGAAAGCACGGAGTCGGCTTACCTCACCTAACTTCTTGGAAGCTGATTTTACAAGAAAGGTAATATGATCTTTCCAAGATAAATCCCGGGTGAATGAAACTCCAAGTATATTCAAAGATGATGCAGGACTGAGTTGGGTAGTGTAAAAAAAAAAAAAAGGGAAATTTCTGTGTTAAATTTTGACGGATCGAAAGATGTAAGAGCTGAGTTTTTGTTGCATTCGAAACAAGATTTTTTACCCCAATCAGAAATATGAGCCAGATCTGACATTTGGTGTGCCATAGCCTCAACATGCTTGTTTCTTGAAGTAGCCGCTAAGATGACCGCTGCGGGAAGCGAATGAAAAGGTGATGGGTGGTCATCAGCGTATGAGTGGAAAAGATTAGATGAACAGTTTAGTAGGTCATTGATGAATAGAAGGAAGAAAGTTAGTGATAGGACAGAGCCCTCAGGAACAGCACTATCGATAGATCTAGGAGAAGAACGGTGGCTGTCTACAACAGCAGTTATAGAACAATCCGAAAGGAACCTAGATATGAAGGCACACATACAAGAATAGAAACAGTAAAGGGTAGTTTGGAAATTAAAGATTTATGCCAGACTCGATAGAAAGCCTTTGAGATGTCAAGTGCAATGGCAAAGCTTTCTCCAAAGTGTGTGTGTGTGTGTGTGTGTGTGTGTGTGTGTGTGTGTGTGTGTGTGTTATACCAAATAGGAATTATAGTCCGTTTCTGATATTCAGTTAAATATATCTCTCAGGAAGGGCATGCTAATAACCACTGCTTAACTTTCTGAGCCTAGGTGCACTGCGAATGAGAGTGGCAGCGAAGCACAAAAATTGATGAACGTCGGAAAAACATGCTGAATATTAGACAAAGGGTGTTTGGCTGTGGAGACCTGGCATCTTCTGCAGCAATAGGTGTTTTTAAAGACTGAAGTTATAATTATAAAGTTAGAAAGAAGTAATAAGGGGTACGTCCAAAGTGGTGTAGGAATTTTGATATCATGTAAAGAACTTAAAATATATCAGTAAGACTTGCGTATATCTTAACATCTTTCTGGAACAATTATGCATATCAAACAAAAAAAGCTATTTTGTTCAGTCTCATGTTCAGGTTGATCTAGCTCTTACTGGTGTGTTTTATCTCGCTAAGCTGAAACCCTTACACCACATTTGTAGGACCTTGTGCAGTAGCATCAACATCAAAATCATAAAGCGTGCATCAATATATCTCCAATTTTTCTGCCCCCCCCCCCCCACACACACAATGCAGTAGGAAAACCGTTTGGATGGAAGGCTGTCTGTTAGTGACTGAAAAACAAAAAGGACTATAATTAGACGAAGACGAAAATAAAACAAATCTCTTTATTATTATGAAAATGGACATCAATGAGCAGGATCAGGAGAAGAGACGAGCAGGGAGGAATGAGGTGACAAAATTAGAAATGAGGAAGTGTGAGCTGGGGAGACTAGAAAAAGGACAGGGAAAGAAAGTGTGTTAAGGAGGTAATTTGATGGAGCGAAGTGGATTTAGCGTGAAAGTCTGTAGCAAAGGAGAAGAGTAAGTGAGAGAATCGTGCCGCGAGGCTTTAAGGGGAGAGAGAAGAGAGGCTGGTAAGTAGATTGTGTTAAAGAGATCTGTGAGGCAATGCTGGACTGTGAATGGAATTTCTTAGGAAGGAACACTGGAATGTAAATTGGAGTGGGGTGAATATTATGGTTTTAAGGGATCTCATTAGGAGTGGGAACATAATTCTTTAATGGGGCAAAATGTTTAATGATAAAGCATGAACGTTGAAAAGCTAAAACAATGACAGTGACACAAACTTTTTCAGACGTGAACCAAAAGAAGGAGGTTTAATGAAGTAGTACAGCGAAATGAGGGTGACGAGGCTAAACGAATGGAAACGAAGGCGAATTGAATGTGCAAGAGAAAATATAGGAGCCCACAGAAGAATGCGAGACTATAAACAGAGGAGAACTGCGGAAGATGTATATATATGGGAGGTGAGAAGCAAATATTAATCTCAATATAAATCAGGATGGAAGAAGGGAAATATGCTTAATAGGAGAGTACAATAGCCTTGCCCTCGAATCTCAGTCTTTTGCAGCTACACGGATTCAGTTTTAGTCATTTTTCAATTGCAACAGATTGGCAGAATATATGGGAATTTGTTTACATAGCCGAATGGGGAACATAGTACCCACGTGAACGGTGCCAGAATAATTGTTATAGAAATTTTTCTCGTGTCGTAACTGTGTATTGAAGATGACCAATTTTCAGCGATTCATCCCCCCCACCCCACTCCGAAGTTGTTTCAATTACACATGACTAAAAAAAAAAAAACTATGCATTTGTGTACAATAATTTTTGCACTATTGAACGCAGAATTATATATCGATGCTAATTACATGCATTTTGTGGAGAAAAACATGATTTTGAGTGATATTTAACCGTTCAGTTAAGGGTAATTTTTCAACCTTGCCTCCTGCTGCTCGAAACAGAAGATTGGCTGTTTCGACCCAGACTTCCTCCCCTCGACGCGTTCCGCCTAATGAATAGCCAATGAGGACAATTATTAGGGACCAAAGCATCCCGTTAGATATTACAATCGACATGAAATTGAAGTAGGCCCATCTGTGACACAATTGCAACCATCCTGCCAAGTTTCATCGCAATCTTTTTTCTGGTTTCGACTCCACTACACAGACAGACAGACAGACTAGCACACGGCTAGATGTATAGTGTACTTGTGCTTGCCCGGAAATCTTGCGGGGCTAATTATCACAAAAGGTTTGAAAATACCTATATTTTTGTTTCCATACAGTTTCTGAGCCCGCAATGACCATTTCTGGCCCAAAAATCGAAGAAGTTATTTTTGCATATTTTCTCGTGTCGCTATTTCAGACAATTTCGCTCCGTCGCGTCGCGCGCAACGGCCATTTTTTTTTTTTTTTTTTTTTTTTTTTTGGTGGGGAAGGGATTTCTCTGACACTCAGTGGACTTACCCCGAACTAGTGTAAAAAAAAGTTAGGTATATGTCTGTCACCGTTCTCGGGAAAGAAACGAACAAACGCACAGACAGACTCACATGTTCACAGCTTGACTTGCTTTAGATTAGAATTTAACGAGTAAACTGTATTGATGTGTGTGTGTGTGTGTGTGTGTGTGTGTGTGTGTGTGTGTGTGTGTGTGAGAGAGAGAGAGAGAGAGAGAGAGAGAGAGAGAGAGAGAGAGAGAGAGAGAGAGGTTTTTGCCTGAAAAGTGAAAGCCTCCAGACAGCAAAAGAATTCAGTCCTACGGCCCTTGTATTCCATTATCATGCTGCCGTGAAGAGACCCCAATCAGAATAAACGCTCATAGGAATCCTGGTCTGTTGAAAGGTCGAGTAATACGGCCTCATCTACGGCAATATTGCAGAGGGGAAATGATAGCTGTGAGGATGTGGTTGGGTGGTTAGTGGCTTACCTCTGCTTGCTGTTTCATCCTCGCCACACAATACTCCATTATCGCACCTCTCATTCCCACATCCTGCTGTCTCTCCCTCTCTCTCTCTCTCTCTCTCTCTCTCTCACACACACACACACACACACACACACACACACACACACACACACACACACACACACACACACACACACACTGTTCCCGACCTGCACACCACTCTATTACCCTACACAGTCCCCCCTCCCTGACACACAAAGCACCCTCTGCTCATCTGATTTACTCTTTGATATCACTCTTTGACAGTGAAAATGCTCATCCTCCTCCTCCTACTACTACTAATAATAATGGTAAGTGGTGGTAGTCATCCCTCTGTTTAGTGAGGGAGTGACTGTCAGGGCGCTGTGTTTTTCTTTACAGAAAGAATTAAAGGGTTAAAATTGCAATAACAATAATAATGATTATGATGATGATGATGATGATGACAGCCTAATAATAATAATGATGATGATGATCACAATAATAATGATAATAATAATAATAATAAATAATAATAATAATAAAGACTTCGAAATTACCGGACACAATGCATCTGGAAGACAGCATAAAAGTAGACGGAAAGACAGTTCAAGAAAGACTTCTCCAGAGTTGATCAGCTGTTTACGTGAAGATGTGAGAGTATCTGTTAAAACAACATTACAGAATTAAGGAAAAGACGAATATTGTGGGAGGTTGTAGACAGACTGGCATTGCGTGACCACCGCAAAGGGTAAGGCTGCAGCCATTTATACAGTATCTGACATTATCATACTGTCATATCAAACGCAAAGAGAATTATTAAACATGCTGGGAAAACGAAAAAGCATCCATTGATTTCTGAACATTATCATCCCGTAATATCAAAACGCAGAGATAAATATGCAACATGGTGGCAAAGTGAACAAGAATCCAAGCCATAATTTAGGCAACCGGATATTATTAGCAGTTTGCATGGAAATACTTGCTAAAAAGATGCTCACACGTTATCTGAAAAATTTTCTCAGTCCATACTATTCCTCTATACTCCTGCAGACCACTAAGCCACAGCGTAACCAAGCTGCCAGTCACCCTGCACATTAACGCATTTCACACCAGCCTATAGTCCTATCATTATACCTCACAGGCAGAAAAAAAAAAAAAAAAATTGAGCCGTAGATTCACTGCCACCATATTCTCTCAATATCTTGCCAGACGCAGCCAGCTCAGTCCTTGACCCTCGAGGACAAGACAGTTATCTGTTTTAATCTGGCTGACGTAAGGCGATTTTCCTCGTTACTAGGAACTTCCGAGGACTCAGGTCAGTATTTTCGTAGGGTTAAGAAGATTTCATAGCACCTCTTCCTTGACTATTTATTTTTGGATCTGGCTGGTTAATACAATTTTGTGCCCTACTTATGAAGAGTATGGGGATAGGAGAATAAATTAAATAACAGAGAAGAGGATCATAAAGTATAAAAAGCAAATTAATCGTTTAGGAAGAGGTATTAGGGAGCCTGAGAGTTAACACGCTACTGTCGATTCCTTTTCACCTGAAAAGATCCGTAAACCCTTTCCAGATCAGTTGATAGCCAGGTGCAGTCAGACTGCAGGATAAATCTGACTAGTAACCAAGAAGTCATTCTTACAGTATCTCATAACTAAGGCTGACCAAATTTCGCCCAACCGTCACTAACTGATATTCAAGGTGTGGGGGTGGCCCAGTTTCGTCAGATAAAAATAACGTGGCTATTGCTTCTATTGCGCCTGCAGTAATTCCTCATGTTTGTGTTGCCTTGAAAACCTGAGTGGCGGAGCAAAACTCATATTGTTAAAATCATGCAGTAAGAGTGTGAGAGAACTGGCTGGCCCCGAGACACTGTATAACACAACAAATAGGTTGGTCATCTTGTTACCCAATAACATCCATCCTGAGTTCACCCAGGGAGACTAGGGCAAAGCACTCTCAGATATATCAAAAATGATAACTTAATCCTCTGTTCTTATATTCTCCACCATATTTTCATACACCTCGTTCTTAGCCTTTATGATCTCATTCTGGCAGCAACCTCACTCAGCATCTCATTGCCTGACCAAAGCGACCTGCCAAGAATCTTTTCCACGATAACCCGCTAGTTTTATCACGTATTGTTGACGTGTGTGGGATGCTGTGCGTAATAAGCTATTTGCATCCCTCCGCACTCCTGTGTACACATCTCGCCATCGGCAATCATCACATCAAATCACAGACCACTTTAACCTCTAACCCGGGAGCATAGTTTTCAACATAGTCTTGCCATCTTCAGACTATTATTCAGCTTTAAATATTGCAGCTAATGGGGTTCTTTCAAGTCTTCATTAACTTCTTCAGTGCCCGGAGGATTTCCTGAATAATTCGCAGGGCACCAGCAAGAATAATATTGAAATGACTCCATCTCGCTAAAGGAGCTAAATATGGTTTGTTTACTCCATAACTTTATCTACTGTAATTTCCCACAAGCGACGTCATACCTTACTCAGTCTTGTCCCATTACTGATACTGGTTTGTTAGATTTCACAGTGCTTAATGAATCCTTCTCCTCTCAGTCATATCTCCCACTTCTCTGTCCTCAGTCACTTAGTCTAACTTCCCTTCCGCTCTCACTCTAGTCCTCTCTCTTCTCATTCACGCTACAAGTCCCCTTCCTCTCATTCCATCCTTTCACCCCTGTCTCACTGCACCCGCGCCCCTCCTCTCTCACTCTACCCCTCCCCCTCCTCTCTTACACTCATCTTCATCCTCCTTTCTTACTATACTATGCCTCCATCTTCTTGTCACGTCTCCATGACATCATTTACCCCCTCACTCTCAAGACTCCTCCTACCTATCCCTCTGGTTTCTGCCTTCCACATCTCCCTTCCATCTCCACTTTATTAAAATCTTTGTGGCACTGTACAAGACTATCTATAACTGCTTCTTTGTTGTCACTTCCATGCTTCCAGTTCAAGCCATTATTCAAGTTTTTTAGACCAAAGTTCGTATGCTTTTATATTTCAACCCAGGTTTCTACTTTATGTTATCTAATCCACACACTTCTCCATTTTAAAGGCCAAGTCTTTGTACATTGTTATCTAAACTAAAACCCCATCTGCATTCACTGGTTCCAGGTTATTTCCTCCTCTTTTCCAGTGCCATCTGTCTAGTCTTCCATTTAGCTTTCTGTCTTATCTGTCTCGAAGCATAATTATCCTGTAGCACACTTCTTTGCTTTCCTATGCTAAGTTTTCCTCTCACCATCCCAAGCCAGTTAATTTATATTCAGTTTCCTCGGCACTTTCATTTCTTTACGCTTCCATTCTTTCCACTTATCACTCTTCTTTTCTTCCCAGCTAACCGTCCCTCTTTTTTTTTTTGTTAAAACTTCCTTTCCTTTAAGCCTATTCCTTGTACCTAAACCCTATCATTCTCTTACTTCTTAGTTTCTTTCCTACTGAATCATCTTTCATTCTTACAAGTTTCCCTTTCTTTCTTCCTTCCATTTTCTCATGCTACCTTTACCTTTTCCTTCTTTTCCCCCTTTCACGCCCTTCCGGATGTGTTCGGCCGCTTGTGCTATCGTTGACGAACCTCACCGAATTTGAATAGCATACCAGGTGGCCGAGGATGGAGGAGGAGGGCGCCATAATCCCGTAAGGGGTGGCCATTTGACTCTGAGTTATTCGTTTTACGGGGAGGGGCACTAACCCTCCACCAACCCACTTGTTGACACGTAGGGAACACGTATGGTTTGGTTATATGGTTACCACCCAGCGTTGTAAATGGTTTCTTGGCTTACAGGAAACCATTTGGCTTGCCACTCAATGTAAAGCCACCTGTAAAGGAAAGAAAAGCAATAAGAAGTGACAGGAAAGATGGGAGAAATAGGAAGAGAGGAGGACAGGCGCAGAAAAAGAATGATAAAGGCTAAGGAAGAAGTAGGAAGAGAGGAGGACAGGCACAGAAAAAGAATGATAAAAGCTAAGCAAGAAGTAGGCAGCACTACATCAAGTGAGTGGATGATGGTCGCCACCACCTACCACAAAAGTCAGTGTTTCCGCCCGGGATCGAATCGGGGACCTTGCGCGTGTGAGGCGCACGTGATAACCACTACACTACGGAAACATATTAACAGGAGAACGATGAAGAAAATTTGCCCAAGTGTGAGAGGAAAGGGCAAAGTATTAAGAGCTGACAGGAGAGAGAGGAATTGTGAAGAAGATTAGGAGAAAGCTAAAGTAATGGGGGAGAGAAAAAGTCGCACGAGGGTACGAAGGAGGAAAGGGTGAAGATATGAAAAAGATGAGTGATGAAGACAAGGTATCAGGCTGTAGGAAGGGGTCACATGTGCTTAGTCCCACATCAGTTTTGACAGTAAATGTTGCCCTTGACCCATATGCAAAGACAGGGAGAATGAAGTTTGACGTAGTGTAGCGGTTTTGTATTTATCAGACTCTGTGTGGTGTAAGTATCAGTGGTGTGCTTGGTGATGTGTACGTACGAGTGATGAGAATGTTCTGGGTGCCGTGTGAGTGGTTGGGATGGAGTAGATGGTGGATCGAGTGGTATACCAGTGACGTTGATCGTGTAGACTGTCATTTAGATATGGCAGTGGGCGGATTAAAGGTAGTATGCTTGTTGGTAATAAGTTGTGTTATAAATTATCCTCGTGACATTGGTGTATTGTGGGTGATTTTGTGTGACCCTGTGATAGTACTGATAACTACAGGTGTCACTGAGTGCAGATATGAGGAGGTGGCATAGGTAATGGATGAGATCACCTGTGTGTGTGTGTGTGTGTGTGGAGAGAGCGAGCGGCATGATGATAAAGTGGATGAAGTCATAAGGTGCTAGTGGTGTGATGGCATGAGTGATTGCACAGGCGGTGGGGTGTTACTGTTGAATAATTGATGTACATGGGTGAAAGGAGTGACTGGTGTGACTGCACGGTATACACATTTAGTGATTTTTTATTTTTATGTGTCCGACTCTGGGCATAGGCTTCACAGCCTGCTTTCAAAGCCCGGTAGTCCTCCTACATACCATACACCTCTACGTGTCACCACTTCGGCGCTAACACCCACCGTTCATATTGAATACATGCTAGGGCTGTCTCATACAGGACTGATGTATTGGTATTAGCGGGGGTATTTTTACGACATGTCGACGGGTCTTATGGTAGATCAGTAAAGTCTACTTTTATGACATTCAAATCCTTAAACTGTTCCCTGCCCCAGCGGGGATTTGAACCTGGGTCCGGTAGGACTCCAGACCACCTCTCTACCGACTGAGCCACCGCCTCCCCCTAAATGGTATTAGTTCATCTGCAGAAGAATGGTATTAGGTCATCTGTAGAGGCATAATATACGTGCCCTAAATAGGTGCCATGAGAGTGGAATTAGCAAATGGTGTTCTGGATAGCAAGGACGAATGATGTGGTAGGAGTAACTGATAAAACCTATTAGGAATAAGAATCAGTGCCAAGGCACAGCAAACCCGTCCCCTGCAGTCATTTTAGTGCTGACGTATAAACACAACAGGATATCTATAGTCGCGACAGCGAGAGGTGGCGGAGAAGCTCATCCCACTCTCTTCCCACTGGAATGTCTGTGATTGGTGGCTGGTGGGATGGGAGGTGGGTGAGTGAGGTTAGGAGTCCATTTGATGACCAGTACAGGTGTACCGTCTAATCTGGAAAGACATCGTCACCTGCCTGGTGCTACTCTCTCTCTCTCTCTCTCTCTCTCTCTCTCTCTCTATGTATGTATGTACGTTTTTTCTAACATTTTGTTGTGATGTGTTTTCATTATTTTTTTAATTTCTTTTGTCATGGTCTTGAAATACAAAGGAAAATATTGTATTTATCATGCTGTACTTATGCAGTCAGTATCCTATTATAAGGCTCATCAAGTTATCCGTAATTCATCGCCGAATTTAATAACCTTAAATGTACTGCACCAGCCTCCCCCCTTCAACCCATCTCTGTCTGTCTGTCTGTCTGTCTCTCTCTCTCTCTCTCTCTCTCTCTCTCTCTCTCGAGTGAAAAAAGGAAACATTAGAGGGGTATTGATAAAGGATTTGATGTAGAAATAAGTTTCATAATACATAAGGAAGGAAGTGAAAATGAAAGGCAGCCAAGAGTGTGTGTGACCTGAGGAGGGAGGCTAATTCTCAAGGGACAGTATATTCTGGTGTGTGTGTGTGTGTGTGTGTGTGTGTGTGTGTGTGTGTGTGTGTGTGTGTGTGTGTGTGTGTGTGTGTGTGTGTGTGTGTGTGTGTGTGTGTGTGTGTGTGTGTGTGTGTGTGTGTGTGTGTGCGTGCGTGCGTGCGCGCGCGCGCGCCCCTCTCTCACTATCATACTCCAGGACTTGTACACTGTTCCACGTCAATAAAGTCATTACCGGTATATGCAATCCCTCCACGTATATATATATAGATATATATATATATATATATATATATATATATATATATATATATATATATATATATACTATTTTGCTTACATTTTGTTGTGGTGTGTTGATAGAGAGAGAGAGAGAGAGAGAGAGAGAGAGAGAGAGAGAAAGAAAGCAACATAGGGAAGAAAGGGTTAAGGAGTGGCAAGTATGGACAGGTGGATCTTGTGACCTGTGATTCCCTTCAGCCCTCCATGACAATCCCCAGGGACGTGAGCGCAGTGTGAGCCTCAGGGAATGTTTGCCTTTGTTTCCTCTGTATTTTGCATCTTGACTCTTCACCTCACCTTCCAGCTGCTTTGTCTGCTTGTCCGACGGAATGCATTGCTTTTGGCTTGAGATGTATATTGTATGGCCATTCTAATGCTTTCTTCTAAAATATAAACTTAGCATACCTGCGTTCAATCGATCAAAAAAAAAAAAAAAAATCAACACAGGTGAACAATGTTTTCACAATGAGCGATGCTCCTGTTCGTGTTGGTTTAAGCCAGTTTATTCAGAATGAATATTTCCCAACCATATGGTACAGAAATCCTTCTTTATGGTTTTTCTGAGAGAAATAGCTGAGATTCACAAGCATGAGAATTTTACTAAAGAATTATTTCAAAAGTTTCGTCCAGTGCTTTAAAGTGACAAGACAAAGCTTACATAGATTATTTTATGACTGTGTACACCCTTGCTTAATTCCCATATACAGTATATCTATATCTATCTATCTATCTATCTATCTATCTATCTATCTATATATATATAGATATATATATATATATATATATATATATATATATATATATATATATATACACTGTATGTATAAATATATGTCTGAATGCATGCATGTACGCCCTCCGGAGCGACGGGGTAGGGGAGAGAAGAAAGGGGCTTAGGATTGACAAGTATGTCCCGGTGGACCTGATCTTGTCATTACCACTCCCTCAAAGCACACGTGTTTCTCTCTCTCTCTCTCTCCTTCGCTGATTTTGGCTTATGGTGAGTATTATCCTGTCCTTTCTAATGTTTTACTCCTTAAATGTTTTTGGCTGGACTTTCATATTCTAGAATATCAACATGCACACCTGTATGTATTGTGATATACCATAGGTAATAGTCTGTGTACACATATTAACTGCTGTAGCAATAAATAAAGCTTCGAACCATGGCGATCAATTTGGTGACGGTACTATGAGAGAAATATAAGCGCTCTCACACCTCCCCATTCTGCCCATCACCGTAGACCAATCAGGGACGAGAGAAGGAAAGCCTTTTCCTCAGTCCTCCCTGAGGGAGGCGCTTCTCCGCCACCTCTCGCTGTCGCGACTGTAGTCAAAGATGTCACATATCAAATTTGGAGTAAACTGGGTGAAAATTGGCGATTTTATGCCCATTTGAAGTTTTACGCCCGGCCCACCTGACACTGACCCCCCTACTGCTAAGTGGGTGGTGACCCGCTGATGTAATGAGGCATGTTATATGATGCAGATTTGAAAGATGTCGATGTGACGAATTTGAAAGGAGTTATGGTGAATAAACGATTGTTTTCTTTTTACTTTCTTTTACATTTGGGGGCTTAGGCCTTGTCCCAAACCTTAATCAGGTGGTCACTGTAATGTTAGTCAAAATCGCACCAGTTGTTTTCGCGTTAAGTTGTGAATAGACAGACACAAACAAACAAACAGGCAAACCGAGTGAAAATAATACCCGTTCCCGAGCCCCTCCGAAGCGTGGACTGGTAGTAAGCGGTATTAGTGATCCGTATTAGTGTTTCAAACATATAAATAATGATGACTGGGCGGTGAAGTTAAAATAAAGTCTGAGAGGATGAATAGTACCGTCAAGGGAGGAATCCGGCGAGAGAGCCAGGGAAACAGTAGGTATGAGCTGGAAAATCAGTGAGAGCTGGTGCTGTTACTGAACAAGAACAAAGGTGCCTGGAGGGTCGTTTGTCGAGGCCACCCCTCACTGAATACGGTGTCAGGCAGTAGACAGACTGAGAGGAAGAAAGGTAGAATATGTCTTCATTACGGACACGTGAATCAAAAATGACATAAATTTCCCGAATTGCTGTGTGTCAGGCTCTTGGGAACTCCTGTAATGCATCCATGAGTGATTACACCACATCACAGCTTCCTGTTCCAGCATTATGTTTTCTATTTATCTTTAATCCACAACATTCATTTGGGATTCTCAGGATACAATACTTCGATCTCTGAGCCAGCTGAAGAGGCTCTGAATAAAAGAACTAGCAAAGGGCACATCATAATCTGTAATATGGGAAAAACATTGGAGTCTCAGCAAAAGAATGATTTGCAACAAATTGTGTGTGTGTGTGTGTGTGTGTGTGTGTGTGTGTGTGTGTGTGTGTGTGTGTGTGTGTGTGTGTGAGTGTGTGGAGGTAGGGATGAGGTGAGGCATCCCCCCTCCTCTTAAGCAGTGCCAAACCTGGCCAAATTCCTCTCAGCCTTACACACATTATACTGTACTGTACTTTACCCAAACCTCTGTCTCACTGTCACGATGCTCTTGTCATCACTGAAGAACACAGAGAGGGATGCTTCACGATACAATGCACGGACCATTTCACACACACACACACACACACACACACACACACACACACATATGCAAGCAGGCAGAGTTGCCAGAAGCTCAAGCATATTTTTGGCACTTACACAAAACTTTGTTTCGTCAGTTTTAAGTTTTCACTAAAGGAAAGTTACAAAAACGAATATTTCTTGGGTGGATGGCTGAATTTGGTACATTGAATTGACAAAAATAAATAAATGCATAAAGAAATAAAGTGAATGTGCAGTTTCTTTCTCTCTGTTCAGGAAAAAAAGTGCAAACTGCATGCAGTCATGCAACAGCATGTCGATTTGAAAAAAAAAAATTACAAAATTAGAGTACTGCGTCATAAAAAAAGCTACTTTCTGGATGTAAAAACCACATGATCGTAATGGTGGCATATGTCAATGAAATATATTACAGAGGGTATAAGAAGTGTAATGAATTTCAGCCACACAGTGATGTTTGCATCCCATTACCACTTTGCTCGGTCTTTGCAAGTGGGAGTGGTAATTAGCGGATTGTACCACATTGTAGAATATGTTCTAAGATATCAGGGCAATATGTGCCTGCCTACCCCCATTTATTAACCTCCATAGATTTTGGAGGGGGAGCTGACATCCTAAAAATAATGGCGAAAAATTTTATATGCTTGAGGACATTATCAAGGAACCAAGCGAACTGACCTGAGAAGTTTCTTTGAGATCCATATGCTTAGTTTCACCTATTTCTGATTGTTTTTATTTTTGGGAGGGGACTGGCCCCTTCACGAATCATTGGAGGGGTCACGACTTCCCCTCCAAGTATCGCAATCCGTGTAAGAGTCCACTGTACACCATATACCAGTATTTCAAAGCCATATCTGCCTTCCTTTCAGTAGTTCAGAGAATATCCAGTTTAGTGAAGGGGTATGACTCGTCCCAGAAATCATGTTGGAAATTCATATACAGTGGAAGACCTTCGTAGTAACCAGACGAGCTCACTTGAGAAGTTTCATTCACATCCTTCAAATAGCCTAGGATGAGTTAAAACACACACACACACACACACACACACACACACACACACACACACACACACACACACACACACACACACGCGCACACACACACACACACACACACACACACACACACACACACACACACACACACACACACACACACACACACACACACACACACACACACTAGCTGAATCTCACGCAACGGTATAGGGTCAGTTGCCAAAAATGCTCTCGTCCTACTTCACAGGGTTGATAAATAACACTGACAGCACTTAGCCACCCGGTACACAAGCATAATCCTGCCTACGCGCTTCATTTCGCCTCCACAGTCATTTATCTTACATACATTCTTGCTTTACGCATTTTTCATTACTAATATATATGAATTATCTTTGTGGCTTATTGTGAAAAAATCAGTGTTAAGATAATGTAATAATGATACTTTAGCTGTACTTTATGAACCTTTAATTATCCAATTAACAAAAACAATTTTGTATTTTACGTGATATGAGTCTGGCAGTGGAAAAGTTGTGGTGTGGATGGGGATGTGATTGAAACCGTTAGAAGAAATACATTGAGATGGTTTGGCCATGTGAAGAGGAAGGAGAGCGAGAGATTAACGAGGAAAGTTTATGCGAGTGAGGTGGAGGGGGGGAGGGGAGGCCGATGATGAGACGGAGGGATGGAGTGGAGAGGTATATTGAGAGAGGGGGGTGTGAGCTGGGAGCAAGGCAGTGTAGTAATATTGAGCAGGGCGACATGGAGGCGATTTATTTGTGGCCACCCCTTACGGGATTGAGGCGTCTGGCAGTAGATAGATTGACAGATAGATAGATAGATTCTGGCCGTGGGAAAGGAGAACGGTAAGGGACGTGGAAAGAAAAGAAGAAAAGAGGACGTTTTAAAAAGAGAGAGACAGGAAGAGGGAAAGGATGAGGAGGAGACGGAAGGTGATAGATGCAAAAGTGAAGAGAGGAGAAGAGGCGAGAGAAGAGAAGAAAGGGGAACACGTAAGAGAGGATACAGGAAACCACGAGAGTAAAGGATCAGGGAAATAGCAGAGGAGGAAAAAAAGTAAAACAGAAGGGAAAACGAAATAGTAGAGTAGGTATTTCTAAAGAGCAACTGTGAAGGAGAGAGAGAGAGAGAGAGAGAGAGAGAGAGAGAGTAAAAAATAATGCTTTCCGTCAACAGTAGATAGAGTATCAGGAGAAACTGAAAGATGAGTGGAACGCAGTGAAAGATCGGGAAAATGGCAGCGTGGAGGAGGAATGGCAGTTGTTTAAGAGTGCTGTGGTGGGTCATGCAGAAGAGGTGTTTGGTGTGAGACGTGTGGGTGGTGGTGTAAGAAAAGGAAGTGAATGGTGGTGCGAGGAAGTAAGTATGGCTGTGACTGAGAAGAGACGTGCATATGAAGTGTGGCTGCAGAGGAAGGATGAGATGTCATATGAAAGGTATAAGGAAAAGAGGAATAGAGCGAGAAGGGCTGTGCGGGATGCTAAAGTGGCAGCAGATGAGCGGTGGGGTAGGCGGCTGACAGAGAATTTTCAACAGAATAAGAAAATGTTTTGGAAGGAGGTGAAAAGGGTGCGAAAGGGAGGGTCTGGGAAGGAAGAACGAGTAAAAGCAGAGGATGGAAGGATGTTAATTGAGATGGATGCAGTAAGGAAAAGATGGGCAATTTTGAAAGATTGTTAAATGTAGAGGAGGAAATGGTGGCTGAGATTGTGGCGGATAGAAGGGTGCAAGGAATAAATGTGTTGGGAGAATTGAATGATTCTCTGGTGAATGATTCTTTGATCACGGAGGAAGTGGAGAAGGCAGTAAAGCAGATGAAAACAGGGAAAGCTGCAGATATGGATGGGTGTGCTGTGGAATGCCTGAAGGGTGGTGGAGTGACTATTGTTGACTGGTTAGTAAGATTGTTGAATGTGTGCTTTGTGAAAGGTATGGTGCCAATTGACTGGGCAAGTGCTTGTGTGGTCCTGTTGTATAAAGGCAGGGGTGATAAGTATGAATGTACTAGCTTTAGGGGTATAAGTCTGTTGTGTTGTAGGTAAGGTGTATGGTAGAGTGTTAATTATGAGAGCTAGAGAGGGTACAGAGGGAGTGATTAGTGATGAGCAGTGTGGCTTTAGGAGAGGGAGGGGATGCGTTGATCAGGTGTTTGCTGTGAGACAAGTGTGTGAAAAGTATTTAGCGAAAGGCAAGGATGTGTTTTGGGCATTTATGGATTTAGAGAAAGCGTATGATAGAATTGATAGGGAGGCTTTGTGGACTGTTTTAAGATTGTATGGACTTGATGGTAGGTTACTAAAAGGGGTGAAAAGTTTTTATGTAAATAGTAGAGCGTGTGTAAGAGTGGGAAATGCTGTAAGTGATTGGTTTCTCGTGAGAGTGGGGCTGCGACAGGGATGTGTGATGTCGCCTTGGTTGTTTAATATTTACATGGATGGTGTTGTAAGGGAGGTGAATGCAAGAGTTTTAGGTGGTCTGAGTCTGGTAAATGTTGATGGAGGAGAGTGGAATCTGAAGCAGCTGCTGTTTGCAGATGATACTGCACTGGTGACTGATTCAGAGGAGAGATTGAGACAGTTGGTAGAGGAGTTTGGAAGGGTGTGTGAAAGGAGGAAATTGAAAGTAAATGAGAATAAGAGTAAAGTGATGAAGTGTACGAGGTTGATAGATGGTAGGGGATGAATATAGTTTTGAATGGTGAGTTGCTTGAGGAGGTAGATTGTTTTAAATATCTAGGGTCACATGTTGCTGTGGATGGAAGAATAGATGCAGAAGTGAAGTTTAGAATAAATGAAGTAGGAAAGGTGCTGGGAGGAATGAAAAAAGTGTTTAAATGTCGTTCGCTTAGAATGGATGTAAAGAGAAGGCTGTATGAGGGTGTTGTGGTACCGACTGCATTATATGGGGCTGAAACATGGAATATGGGTGTAGCAGAGAGGAAAAGTTTGAATGTAATGGAGATGAGATGTCTGAGGAGTATGTGTGGAGTGACGTGTATGGATCGAGTGCGAAATGATGAAGTGCGAAGGAGAACTGGAGTTGTTCGGGAGATGGCTGGTAGAGTTGAGCAGAGGGTGTTGCAATGGTTTGGGCATATGGAGAGAATGGATAATGAGTGACTGGTGAAAAAGATAACTAGATCTAATGTGAGAGGTGTAAGGCTGAGAGGAAGACCACGAATAGGATGGATGGACAGTGTGAAGAGAGCGCTTGATGCGAGAGGGATGTCTGTTGAGCAAGGAAGAGTGGCTGTGTGTGACAGAAATAAATGAAGAGAAATTGTGAATGAATAAGTGATGACGCAGCCCTGAGGGGATATTCTCCCGCATTTAGTCTGATCAGCTAGTCAGGTCAGGTGCGGGTAAGGGGATGGGTCTGTTATGATGTGGCAGGGGTATACCAGTTCTGCTGTCGGGCCCTGCTGCAGATGTCACTGATTGCATTGCGCAGTTGACCCTTGTACGGTGTGATGCGGTGAGGATCTGTCCGTTCTCCCCTTTGGAGCTAAGATGCGAATGAATGTGTTTGAATGGATGAGTAAATGGAGAGTGAGTCGTCCTGTCTCGGCTACCTCCCTTTCCTTGGGGGAAGCAGCCTAGGTATATAGATAGATAGATAGATAGTCAACACTCACTCTCTCTCTCTCTCTCTCTCTCTCTCTCTCTCTGAGGAAACAGGTTTGGGGGCTTCAGGCTTTTGTTTCATTTTTTTTTCTGCACACACACACACACACACACACACACACACACACACACACACACACACACACACACACACACACACACACATAAACACACACACACACACACACACACACACACACACACACACACACACACACACACACACACACACACACACACACACGAGCGCGCAAATAAATGCACAACGGCAGAAGAAAGTTATAAAACACAAGAATGAAAGCATAACGGAGGTTGTGTAGCAAATATACTCCATATATTTCCCACCTTCCAGAGATAGTCGAAGACCCTCTCGTTCTCTTTCTGAGTTCCACAAAAATGCATCTCTGTTCCAAACAAAGCTACTGACAGGAAAAAATGAAACTATAAAGGAAAATGAAGACATCTGTGCACTTGCCTCCCCTCTCTTCCCCTTCACCAACAGCTTCTCCAAGAAATCTTTTAACAAGTAAAAAATGCATTGAGGGAGGTCGCAAGGGGACGAGGGAAGGATGGACCGCCAGCCTTTCCGTAAAATTGGCTTATCTTTCCCCGCCACCAGCTATCCCCGTCATGATATCGCTGCGGATGCCACCTGCCCACCACACGCACACCTGGTGAACACAGTCATGGTGGCAGGATGGCCTTTATTATCATGCTGGTTGTTGTTCTCATGTCTCCTATCCATTTGCCATTTGCTCTCTCTTTTCTCTGCTGTCTTGTGTTTGCTATTCTCCTTGACACAGCTGGATGGGTTGATATGTGTAATGTCATACGCTGTAGTTGGCCTTTAATACCCGCTTGTGTGATGGACCAGAGGCGCTGGTGTTGGTAGGTGTATGTGTGTGTGTGTGTGTGTGTGTGTGTGTGTGTGTGTGTGTGTGTGTATGTGTGTGTGTGTATGTGTGTGTGTGTAGTAGTAGTAGTAGTAGAAATTATCAAGAAAGGATCCAACATGTGGACCACGGTCGATTCACTCCCCTTGTGTTCACGACATCAGGTGGGATGGGTCCAGAGGCAGTGAGATTCTATTCGAGACTGGTAGAGGTTCTTTCTGAGAAGAAACGTCAACCGCAGAGTTCTGTTATGGCCTGGATGAGATGTCGACTGGCATTCTCCCTCGTGAGGTCTGCTCTGCTATGTCTCAGGGGCACAAGATCATCAGCCTTCAGGCCTGTCTCTCTGGCGGGTATGGATTACGAAGCTACAGTGGTCGAGAGTCGCATAGACCAGCGACTCCAATAGTTTAATGTCTTTATTTACACTGTAATATCAATAAATAAAAAATAAAATAATAATAGTAATAGTAGATGGTTGGTAACCACAGCCGTTGGCGTGCTTGGGGCCAACGGATTGTAATATGAGGGTTAGTGTTAACCTTCACATTACAACTTCAAATGGTGAACTGTATTAGCAAGGTTGGTTTTGATCTTCACAATATAATTCACCAATGGATGGAGGTGATTTTCATGATGTTTAAAAAAGTAGTAGTAGTAGTAGTAGTAGTAGTAGAAGTAGTAGTAATGATAATAATAATAATAATAATAATAATAATAATAATATAACAACAGAAATAATAATACTAGCGAAAACAAAACAACAATGTGTAAGTGCGTGTGAACCAATAAAACTCAAACGTTTTGACCCAATTTTCACAAATTTTATATGGTGTTGAGGGTCAGCCAGGCGCGCGCTCTCTCGCGTGCGTGTGTGTGTGTGTGTGTGTGTGTGTGTGTGTGTGTGTGTGTGTGTGTGTGTGTGTGTGTGTGTGTGTGTGTGTGTGTGTGTGTGTGTTTATGCGAGGAAGAAGGAACCAAAGGCCATGAGCCCGCAGTAACAGTTCCCTCCAAGAGAAAAACAAAATACAATAGAGAGCCAGATTCAAGATCCGATCATTTTGAGATGCCTGGACACACTGCGTTTAAAGACTGGAGATCATAGGCTGCAGGAAATACAGACAGAGGGAGACAGTTCCAGAGCTGACCTGTTGCATAAATGAAAGACTGGGAGTAACGGTTAACTCTTGCATTAGAGAGTTGGACAGAAAAGGGATGAGAGTTCGCTACCAGACGGGTGCTACGCGCCCGTCGTAGAGGTGGAGGAATGCAAGCAGACAGTTCAGAGGAGCAGTGACCATTAAAGTAGCGATAGAAAAAAGATAAAGATGCAACAGTGCGGCGAAGAGACAGAGGTTGAAGGGAGTCAGTAAGAGGAGGAAAGTTAATGAGACGAAAAGCCTTTGACTCCACCCTATTGAGAAGAGCTGTATGTGGGAAGCCTCCCCACACATGAGAGTTGTACTCCACACAGGGGGGGATAAAACCCCTGTATAGAGTCAACAGTTGAGCAGGGGTAAAGAAAGAGCGGAGTCGGCTTAGCACACCCAATCTCTTGGAAGCAGATTTTACAAGAGATGTAATATGATCTTTCCAAGATAAGTCCCGAATAACCCCAAGCATGTTCAAGGATGATGCAGGATTAAGCTGAATATTATTAAACATTAGTGGGTATACCTGTGGAAGATTTTGTCGAGTTGATAGGTGTAAGAACTGAGTCTTAGATGCATTAAAAACAACAAGATTATTTTTACCCCAGTCAGAGATACGAGCCAAGTCAGACATTAGGTGTGCCATAGCCTCATCCCTTGTTTGTTGAAGTAACTGTTGAGATGGGCGTTGCGGGAACTGAATGGAAAGGTGAAGGGTGGAGTCATCAGCGTATGAGTGGATAGGGTTAGATGTACAGCTTAGAAGATCATTGATGAATAAAAGGAAGAGAGTTGGTGATAGGACAGAGCCCTGAGGAACACCACTGTTGATAGATCTAGGAGAAGAACGATGGCCGTCTACAACAGCGGCTATAGAACGACCAGAAAGGAAGCTAGCGATGAAGGCACAGATAGAAGGATAGAAACCATAAGAGGGCAGTTTGAAAATTAAAGATTTATGCCAGACTCGATCGAAAGCCTTTGAGATGTCAAGTGCAATGGCAAAGCTTTCGCCAAAGTCCCGAAAGGAGGATGAGTAGGAGTGTGAAAGGTAGGTGAGAAGATCGCCAGTGGAGCGTCCCTGACGAAACCCGTACTGACGATCGGAAAGAAGGTTGTGATAGGAAAGATACCTTAAAATTTTTCTATTGAGAATTGACTCGAAAACTCTTGAAATACAGGACGTTATAGCAATTGGACGATAGTTTGAGGCTTGGGAGTGGTCACCCTTCTTTGGGACTGGCTGAATGAGAGCAAACTTCCAGCAAGAAGGAAAGGTACAAGTTGACAGACAAAGGTGAAAGAGTTTGCCTAGGCAGGGTGTAAGCACAGAAGCACAGTTCTTGAGAACAACAGGAGGGACCCCATCACGCCCATATGCCTTGTTAGTACTGAGCCCAGTGATGGCAGAAAATACATCAACTGAAGAAATTTTAATGTCAGCCATGAGGAAGTCAGAGGGGGGAAGTGATGGAGGAAGAGCACCGGAATCGTCTAAGGTGGAATTGGAGGAGAAAGTCTGTGCGAAGAGATCTGCTTTATCAGTAGAAGAAATAGCTACAGAACCATCAGAGTAGAAAAGAGGAGGGAAGGATGATGAGGTAAAGTTGTTAGAAAGATTTTTGGCAAGGTGCCAGAAGGAGCGGGAAGAATTCGAGTTGGAGAGTTGAGAGCATTTAGTATGGATGAAATTATTTTTAGTAGAGCAAAGAACAGACTTAGCACGATTCCGGGCAGAAACGTAAAGAAGATGTGATTCAGGGGTGGGTTGGCTCCGGTACCTTTTGTAGACCCTCTCCTTGTTGCGGACAGCATTAGAACAAGCGTGATTAAACCAAGGCTTTCTTGCATTAGTCAAAGGATATGAGAAAGGAATGTATGCTTCCATGCCCGAGAGAATAACCTCCGTAATGTGCAAGGCACACTCAGATGGCTCCCGGCCATGGAAGCAATAATCATTCCAGGGAAAATCAAAGAAGTACTGCCTGAGGGCCTCCGAGTCCGCGGCTCCAAAATGCCACAGACGACGTTTCCCTGGAGGGTCCACAGGCCATACTGGAGTGATAGGACAGGTTAAGGTAGTAAGGTTGTGATCAGAGGAGCCCAACGGAGAGAAAAGATTAACAGAGTAAGCAGAAGGATTAGTTGTGAGGAAGAGGTCAAGTATGTTGGAGCTCTCTCCAAGGCGGTCAGGGATACGGGTAGGGTGCTGTACAAGCTGCTCTAGGTCATTAAGGATAGAAAAGATTTAGGCTTGTTCACCAGGTGGATCCGTGAAAGGAGAGGAGAGCCAAAGGTGGTGGTGAACATTGAAATCTCCTAGAATGGAGATTTCAGAGAAAGGAGAAATGGATAGAATGTGTTCCATCGTAGAAGTAAGATAGTCGAAGAATTTTTGATAGTCAGTAGAATTAGGGGATAAGTAAACAGCACAGATATATTTAGTCAGAGAATGACAGGAAAGCCGAAGCCAGAGTGTAGAGAATTCAGAAGAATCGAGTTCAGGAACACGAGAGCAAGATAAGTCGTTGCGTATATATACACAACAGCCACCTTTGGCTTTGAAATGAGTATAGAGAAAGTAGGAGGATACAGAAAAGGGTTTGCTGTCAGTTGCCTCAGACACCTGAGTCTCCGTTAGAAAAAGAAGGTGAGGTTTAGAGGAGGAGAGGTGGTGCTCAACAGAGCGAAAGTTAGAGGAAAGGCTGCGAATGTTACAGAAATGAAGAAGAGAGTCAGACAGTGGTTCCAGGCACCTCGAGTCATCACCGGGAGAGGGGCGGATGGCGGGGGCATGTATGTTCCCCCCCCCCCTGGGGACTCCGAGGCTTGGTGAAGAGACGCCATTTTAGTTAAATTTTGAATAGGAAGTGTAGTGTGTACTGTGCATGTAGTTTGGTGTAGATAGTTAGAGAAATTTGTACTGGAGAGCATGCTGGCCTACTCTCTGTGTAACTGAGACACTGAAAAAGTTCAGCAAAGGGGGATGGTCAGGAACTAGTCCTGAGGGCTGATGAAACGGGAGCTCCAGCACTCCCTGTCATCAGCTTTCCATCCACCTCGGGAGTACTGCTCTGCTCGACTGGTGCTACAGTGTGTGTGTGTGTGTGTGTGTGTGTGTGTGTGTGTGTGTGTGTGTGTGTGTGTGTAATCAAAATATATAAAATACTTGTACTCTGTTCTTCATCAGACTTCGCGTAAATGTTGAGAGTCAGCCACCGGGTTTACCTCTTCCTTTTAAGAACAATACTTGAAAGGTAAAGGTCGCATGGCAAGGTCAACTTGCACAGCTTTTATCCGATTTAGACTAGTCTTTGTGTAGTGATTCAGGGTGTGGCAGGCATGAAGGGACATGAATCTGAGAACAAGCTGTCAAAGGTCAAGATCACACGGCAAAGTCAAATATTGGGTCCTGTATCACGTATAGCTTTCATTCAACTTGGATGGATGGAATGAGGATCAGTCAACGATGAGGAAGTTCGTAGATAACAATAGATCAAAGGCCAATGTCGCAGGGCAAGATGAACTGAAATTATTTGGTCTTCCTTGGAACAAACTTAGTGGAAGGGTAGAGAGGCAGGGAAGACTGCAATATCTCTTTGTGTTGGCCTCATGATTCCATTAAGACACTGTACTGTTAGACTCTGACCTTCTGGCTCCCTCTTTAGGCTCTGTTGGGTGGGATTGTCAGTTGTCTGCAGCTGAATCGCCTTTTGTTTGGTCTGCTAATCTGTGGCTGGACCTTAAGTTTCCGTTAAATACATTGGCTTTAGTTCTCCTACCATTCTTGTTGCTTTTGTCGCTTGTCTTACTATATTAACCATATAATAAGTGGAATTTGCGTTTCAATAAATAAGTAAATAAATAAAGCAGTTTCTTCCAGTGCATTCATAGAAAACATGGAAACTACATACCCAATCCTGCGATATGTATGCCGACTTCGCTTAAAGCCATGTGCTCACTTTCCCCTATTTCTGATCGTTTTTATTTTTAAGAGGAAGGCTGACCCCGCCAAGAATCACTGGGAGGGGCAGGCTTCCAAAATATGAGAGCACAGATAAGAATCCATTGTACAATGTGTCCTTAGATATCAAAGCTATCACTACAATCTTTTCGCAAATTCTCATAGTTTTTAATTTCCTGAGGATGGGTGGGGACCTAAAAATCATGGATGGAAAATCCTATATAGTGGAAGACTTACGCACTAACAAATGAACTCACCTGAGAAATGTCATTCATATCTTTCCCTTATTTCTGATCATTATTTATTCATATCGCTTAACGCATGAGAGTCCATTGTTCATCAAATACTAAGGTGTCATAGCCATATCTGCCCTTCTTCCATTATTTATGAGAAATTTTTAATTGGTAAATGGGCTGACCTCCCTAAAATTAATGGCTGGAAAATTAGAGAGAGAGAGAGAGAGAGAGAGAGAGAGGAAAATCTTCCCAGTAATCAAACGGAATCAAATGGGATGTTTCATGCAAGTACTTCCCCCATTTCTGATCGTTTTCATTCTGGGAGAGGGCTGCCCCCTTAAGAATCATTGGGAGGATCACGCCCCCCAAATATCGCATTATCGAAGAGACTCCCTTGTACAGTATGTACTAAGGTATCAGAATCATGTCTGCCTTTCTTCACCTATTTTCCATTCTTTATAAGTTTTGAATTGGGGGCTAACCCCCTGAAAATAATAGTGAAAAGTTTTATGAAAAGAAGGACATCAGCAAGTAGGCCTAACCTGCCAAACTGACCTGAGAAGTTTCGCTGAAATTCCTTTGCTCACTTTTCCTCATTTCTGATAATTTTTATTTTTGGGAGGGAGGCTGACTCCCCAAGAATCATTAGGGAGGTCACGCTCCCTAAATATCGGATTATGGATAAGACTCCATTTTACAACACATACTCTGATATCAAAGTCATATCTGCCTTCCGTTAATTATTTCTGAGAATTATTAATATAGCTAAGGGAGTTGAGTCCTTTAAAAATTATGACTGGAAAATTGTATATACTGGAAGGCCTTTCCAGGAACCCTACTAACTCACCTGGGAAGTTTCATTCAGATCCATCAAAAAGCCTAGGAGTTAAAGCACACACACACACACACACACACACACACACACACACACACACACACACACACACACAGCCTGATTATAGCGCTACGGTATACGAGTAGGGCGCGTTGACGAAAAGGATACCATCTTGCTTCTCAAGACTGATAGATAAATAAATAAATAAAGTGGTACCTCATTCTAACATTAGGTGAGAAAAAGATGTCTGGATGTTGATGGTGACGAAGATTACTCAGTATCTCCTCATTCCGATATACTGATGGATATGATTCAGTATTTCTCTGCTACTGATTTGCAGTATATTTAGAGATAATGGTGGTTTTAATTAGGCCGATTAAATAATTTGGTCACTAGAGTATGGTGATGTGTGTACCAACTTTGTATCAAAATATCGTACCTGCCTTCAACCACGCCAATACACCTGGTCAGTGTGTTCTGTCATCAAATATTTAAATTCATGTCAAATCTGTCTTATCAGCTATGAAATTTTGTTCGAAATACAGAACAATGTTAATAGAAAAAATGGGATGAAACGCACTTAAATAGGGAAGAATAACCTTAATTTTATGTAGTGGGAGTGTGGAATAAGACACAAGAAGGTTAATTAGCGGAAAATTATAGATACCTTTAAAAATTGGATAGATTATTATTTCGAAATTATAGGCCACTACTTGCTGAGTGGCATTTATTTCCAGGTTGATGTATATGTTGACAATAAGACGATTGAAAAATTAGGAGAGCCTTCTGCGAATAACCATATATATATATATATATATATATATATATATATATATATATATATATATATATATATATATATATATATTTCGGATTTATAGATCAGAGATTAAATAGTTCATAGTATTTCCTCCTCTGTCTTGTCTGTTACTTTCCATTTTTTTTTTTTTTTCGTTATAAAAAGCAAGGTGTTTTCTTTACTTTTTTGTTCATAGGTGTGATAGGTAGAATAAAGCCTTCTTCCTTATTTTTTTTTTTCTCATGCACGTTCTTCATAACTTTAATAGGATTTTTTCCCCAAAAAATATAACCGCATTATGGACCAGAAGGCAACCTGTTATTTTAGACCTGCTTTCTATGTTTTCCTACGTGTTTACTAATATAAAACTTCATTTCAGTTGCAACACTCTCTACACCAACTGCACTCACCATGGCACACTCATTCTCAACACTCTTTACACCCACTGCATTCACCATAGCATTGTCATTCACAACACTCTCTACACCCATTGCACTCACCATGACACACTCATTCGCAACACTCTCTACACCCACTGCACTCACCATAGCACACACATTTTCTGCAACTCCAATATTCATCTGATCTTACACGTACGAGGATTATAGTTCTCTTAAACATCTACTCAGCCCAAAAAACTCGATCTTTCCGGCATCTTCATCCATCTCAGCACACCACCGCTTACCATCTTGCACCCACATTAGCTCTGACATCCACACATGCAATATTTACTCCTTCCTTTTTACATTATATACACTGACATTCGCTCAACCCTCTCACCCATCACCCCATTACACATCGTCGTTACCATCTGCATCGGTATTAGTCCGTAGTTATCTTGTTCACTGTTGGACTGGTTCCTTTCGGAGGGAGAGTGTTTGTTAGAATTAACTCATCTTATGCTGGCAAAGTATGAATGGGAATGAAGTGGCCCTAGGAAGTGATGTATGTGAAAGTGTGTGTGTGTGTGTGTGTGTGTGTGTGTGTGTGTGTGTGTGTGTGTGTGTGTGTGTGTGTGTGTGTGTGTGTGTGTGTGTTTCTTACGTTTATGTGTGTCACACCTCGTATGTGTCGGCTGTTGATCTCACAGGGTTCGACAATACGACTATAAAGCATATTAACCAGAACCATCACCCATGTTAAGAGTCCGCTATGGCGTGTGGTTGAGAATTACACTCGAGAAACACGCATATCGAGATGAATACGTCACCACCGAGCCACAGCAGCTCCATACAGTCACTTCAGAAAATCCTCAGTACATACTTTATCCGTCACCCCATGCATCCGTCCACGAACCCTCACACTTACACTCCATATACCCTCCACGGCACTCACATCCTCTCCAGTTATCTCAACTTTCATACTCCTCAAACTCATACTATTCCATCAGACTCGCATCCATTTGTAGGGCAATGCTACTTACTAATTTCCTCACGTAACGGCATGCTTTACAATCACACTTCTTCAATTAGTCTTTCAAAACACCTGCTCCAAACATCTAGCCCTTACATCCTATTAAATTCACACTGATGCATACCAACACCTCAACACCCACTTCACCCCCTTTTCACGCGCCCACATCACCCCCACACCCACCCCACCCTCACATGTCCCCTCCCCACAACATCATGGTCATTCCCCAGTTAAATTTACGTCACCAATA
Organism: Coenobita brevimanus; assembly: GCF_032717465.1. Lineage (NCBI taxonomy): Eukaryota > Metazoa > Arthropoda > Malacostraca > Decapoda > Coenobitidae > Coenobita > Coenobita brevimanus. Next base: position 27,404,152 of record NC_136959.1, on the reverse strand, counting down.
TCCAGCCACACTGTCCTCTCTCTCCACTATCACATGGACATTTTCCTGGACCGAATTGCCCGCAGGCTATAGCGAGATTCTAGATGTATTGCCAGTTCGTGCAGATACTCCGGTTACGGTACTCTTCAGGTTCCGGCACTTAGAGAGAGAGAGAGAGAGAGAGAGAGAGAGAGAGAGAGAGAACATTTATAACAACTTGCTCTTAAATCAAGCGGTGTTTAGCAAGACCTAGTATAGTTCTCATACATCCTGATTTCTAAATTACTGGTGCCAAAATAGTGCCAGCAACAACTCCAAATAAACACTTGTGCCTTGGCAACTTGATATAAAAAATTGTCTATAAATTCATGTGGATTTGTGGCGCGTGCGTGTGTGTGTTTGTGTGTGTGTGTGTGTGTGTGTGTGTGTGTGTGTGTGTGTGTGTGTGTGTGTGTGTGTGTGTGTGTGTGTGTGTGTGTGTGTGTGTGTGTGTGTGACACCTTGTACCTGAACCAACACCCTTCCTAACCAGCTATATCATCATAATTTCCCACCATCATTATATATTCTATTAAATATCAAGCACCAGGAACTCCATAAGTACAAAGGCCAGTGCTCGATACCCTTGAAGACTGCATTCAGTGAACTACTTGAAAAAAGTGAGTTCAAAATGATTTCGAAATATACTTTCAGTATTGATTTTTGTTAACCAAATTTTAACAATTGTCTATATATATAAGAAAATCGCGTATCATGGGTGTTCGGCGACTTTTGCTTACAGTCCAACGGGAACCCTGATGAAATGTTTGTACAGTTATTCTAATAATGATATGCCTGTTAAGCTCGACTTCACCTGGAAAAGCCTTTAAATATATATATATATATATATATATATATATATATATATATATATATATATATATATATATATATATATATATATATATATATATATATATATATATATATATATATCTGTTATTCAAGCATTTTGCATACACGCATGGGTTAGAGTAATTCTGTTTACTTCTATATATAAAAAAAGGGTTCAGTCCTTATCATGCATGCACGTCACCTCATTTACGGTACTTCACCTATTCATTTCAGTCAGTTGTCAGTCCTAAAGCATCTACTTCCATGCCTAGTTTCCTCATAGTCACTTACCATATCCGTCTACCTTCTTCCTTGCCTCCTATATGTCCTCAGGAGCAGCCTCAGTTATATTCATATCGCATGAAATATCCTCATTCCCCTTAAACTTCACCTTAATTTGCATTCAGGTTTGATCAGGCATGAATTTCCTTATCTCAGTATTATAACTTCACAAAACTGGGCATTTTTCTAAGTCGGAAGCCAGAGTCATTCTTTAATCATGATGCTTCCATTTACTAGGGGTATCGCTTGCTCCTGCACTTATTCCATTTAGATAATTATCACCCAAATACAGTCTATGTTTCTAGAAAGGTATACATCCCTTCGTAGGATCCAGATTCGAAGCAACTGGATTGCTTGGTTGAAGGCAACAGTGTTTGTATGTTTTCGTAATAATGCATTATTATTTGGCATGAACCAAGTAGTGTTAAGCTGTTTGCCACTGACATCAGTAGGATATTTTGAAATTTGAATTTTCTGCATCTTTTCCACTCCAAACAGTTGTAACGTAATCGGTGCTCGTTTCTTTAACAATCTGATTTCTTTCTCATACACGAGATTGGCCCAGTTCTTTATAATAATTTTAGGTTTGCAGACACATTTATATCCGTGACTGATCTATCTACTGGTTTTACAAAAAAAAAAGCAACCACCATCCACAACATCATTCTCATTAACGATGCATTATCCATCATGAGGCAAATATAGTGCAGATGGTTGTCTTGGCATATTTGCTACTAACCCAGACATCTTTTGCATGTACCAATTTCATCGTAATGTGTTTTTGCTCCATTATATTTCTTTTGTTTTGTCGTAAATTTACACAAATGGCTGCCATAGTTTGCAAGTTTGTGGGTCTATTAGTCACGCCAGTTTTGCTGGTGGTAACATGCACAGTTCTCAGTACTCAGTATCTCTTTAGAATTGTGAGCTTTTACATTTCCAAAACAGATAATGCTTTGTTTTGTTTATTTTTGTGTTTTTGTAGTGTTTTCAGCCTTCTTGCTACCGCATGTTTCCACGTCCTACTGACTTTAAGACAAAGGACATGAAGCTGGCCTGGAATTTCGAGAAACCTTTTTAGCATGTTTCACTGGAGACATTAAAGTTATCTTATGATCTAGTAAGTGATATAAAAAAGATGTGTGCAAAGGTACCAAAAGACGGGATCAGTGCCAACGGACGCCAAAACAATTTTATTTAATGCACGTTTTGGTCGGCTTTGAACGCGTTTACGGTACAGGGCGAGTTGGATTCGAACGTGTTCTGAAACCTGTCCGTTCTGTGATACGAACAACAAATGCAGGAAATTAATTGCATTCGGGTATAAGAAGAAAATATTTGGGGAAATGCCATGTATTTGCTCACAGACTTTGTTAATAGTTTGTTTGTACTGTATGCCCTTTCTTTACCTCGCACTTTGCCTTGTTCTTTACCCTCTACTCATACTCAACCATCTCTCTTTCCTGCCATACTCACCCATGTTTCCTATTCATGCCTCTTAATTGCCTGTTTTACTTCCCACTATTTCTCCTTTCCGCTCAATTCTGTCCCAACCCATTCTAACTAATTTCTCTCAGTCTCTTCTTCTCTCCATGCCCCTCCTTCCTTATTTCTCTCCTTTACATCTCCCTCCCCTGCCTCTTCTATCTTCTTTACCCTCCACGATCCTCCTCACAAACTTATTCCATTCTTCCCATGTAGTATTCTCACCTCACCATTGTCGTCCTACTATGCTCTTCAATCTTCCATCTTCCTCGTGCCTATTTTTGTGCCTTCTCCGTCACCTTCTCTGTCATTCTCGTGTCGCTGGCTTTATCCCCATTCTAGTCGTCACTCCGCCGCAAGGGACGCCAAGCTGGGGAAGTGACGAAGAGTAGTAGGAGAGGAAAGGGGAAGAATATGTTGTGGGGAATGACGGAGAGGACCGGATACAAGAAGGAAGAGATGAGAAAGAAGAGACTAAGACGGATGACTGAATGGGGTGGCGTTGTCAGCCAAAGACTGTGTTGTTGTGAGAGATTGGCTGCACGTCACTAACGGAATCGGGACGGTCTCTTGCTTTTCGTCTTTTGCTTGTTAATGCTGACTGCTTTTTCATGCATTCTTTTTCTTCCTGATGCGGAAGAGAGAGAGAGAGAGAGAGAGAGAGAGAGGTGAAGCAGACAACACATCACGCAATGAGTGATGTTGATGCCACGTGTGTAGATATTTCTTATGATGCTGTTGGAGTTCTCTCGTAAGTTTTGTAATGGAAGACCCGGGTGGGTGTGAAGCCCAGCAGGGTAATGATCAGGGCGCTTTGTCCCCTTGTGCCAGTGTCTCATTCTTGTCTCGTTGAGGCTTGACCAATCAGGTTAAGGCACTATGCATTTTCAGGCACTTTTCTGCACTAAATGGGCAGTCCCAAATTATCATTTATATATTCATTACTGCTACAGCTACTACTGCTGCTGCTACATAATAGAATTCTTTTTTTTTTTTCTGAAATGATACATTAGTGGATATGATTTTTATTGGTAAGAATGCTAAGCTGTTGTCCCTCTTACTGGTCATATGTATGTTAAATACGAAATAAAGATGATTGATTGATTGATTGATTGAGTAGTAGTAGTTGATGTAGTTGTTGTTATTGTTGTTGTATTAGTTATTATTATTGTTTTTATAATTCATTCATTCATTGCCAGACGCCATGTATCCCAAACGGGGTGCCCAACGGCTTAGAGTTAATTGTTTCACGGGGAGGGGCACTAATCCTCCACCAACCCCACTTGACACGTAGGGAGAACGTTATGCCAACAGCATCTGGTGTTCCCAGGCGGTCACCCATCCAAGTACTAACCAGACCCAACGTTGCTTAATCATTATTATTATCATTATTTTTATTATTATAATTGGTATTATTATCATCTATCTATCTATCTATATACCTAGGCTGCTTCCCCCAAGGAAAGGGAGGTAGCCGAGACAGGACGACTCACTCTCCATTTACTCATCCATTCAAACACATTCATTTGCCTCTTAGCCCCAAAGGGGAGAACGGACAGATCCTCACCGCACCACACCGCACAAGGGTCAACTGGGCAATGCAATCAGTGACATCCGCAGCAGGGCCCGACAGCAGAACTGGTTTACCCCTGCCACATCATAACAGACCCATCCCCTTACCCGCACCTGACCTGACTAGCTGATCAGACCAAATGCGGGAGAATATCCCCTCAGGGCTGCGTCATCACTTATTCATTCACAATTTCTCTCCATTTATTTCTGTCACGCACAGCCACTCTTCCCTGCTCAACAGACATCCCTCTCGCATCCAGCGCTCTCTTCACACTGTCCATCCATCCTATTCGTGGTCTTCCTCTCAGCCTTACACCTCTCACATCAGATCTAGTTATCTTTTTCACCAATCGCTCATTATCCATTCTCTCCATATGTCCAAACCATTGCAACACCCTCTGCTCAACTCTACCAGCCATCTCCCGAACAACTCCAGTTCTCCTTCGCACTTCATCATTTCGCACCCGATCCATACGCGTCACTCCACACATACTCCTCAGACATCTCATCTCCATTTCATTCAAACTTTTCCTCTCTGCTACACCCATATTCCATGTTTCAGCCCCATATAATGCAGTCGGTACCACAACACCCTCATACAGCCTTCTCTTTACATCCATTCTAAGCGAACGACATTTAAACACTTTTTTCATTCCTCCCAGCACCTTTCCTACTTCATTTATTCTAAACTTCACTTCTGCATCTATTCTTCCATCCACAGCAACATGTGACCCTAGATATTTAAAACAATCTACCTCCTCAAGCAACTCACCATTCAAAACTATATTCATCCCCCTACCATCTATCAACCTCGTACACTTCATCACTTTACTCTTATTCTCATTTACTTTCAATTTCCTCCTTTCACACACCCTTCTAAACTCCTCTACCAACTGTCTCAATCTCTCCTCTGAATCAGTCACCAGTGCAGTATCATCTGCAAACAGCAGCTGCTTCAGATTCCACTCTCCTCCATCAACATTTACCAGACTCAGACCACCTAAAACTCTTGCATTCACCTCCCTTACAACACCATCCATGTAAATATTAAACAACCAAGGCGACATCACACATCCCTGTCGCAGCCCCACTCTCACGGGAAACCAATCACTCACAGCATTTCCCACTCTTACACACGCTCTACTATTTACATAAAAACTTTTCACCCCTTTTAGTAACCTACCATCAAGTCCATACAATCTTAAAACAGTCCACAAAGCCTCCCTATCAATTCTATCATACGCTTTCTCTAAATCCATAAATGCCCAAAACACATCCTTGCCTTTCGCTAAATACTTTTCACACACTTGTCTCACAGCAAACACCTGATCAACGCATCCCCTCCCTCTCCTAAAGCCACACTGCTCATCACTAATCACTCCCTCTGTACCCTCTCTAACTCTCATAATTAACACTCTACCATACACCTTACCTACAACACTCAACAGACTTATACCCCTAAAGCTAGTACATTCATACTTATCATCCTTGCCTTTATACAACGGGACCACACAAGCACTTGCCCAGTCAATTGGCACCATACCTTTCTCAAAGCACACATTCAACAATCTTACTAACCAGTCAACAATAGTCACTCCACCACCCTTCAGGCATTCCACAGCACACCCATCCATACCTGCAGCTTTCCCTGTTTTCATCTCCTTTACTGCCTTCTCCACTTCTTCCTTCGTGATCAAAGAATCATTCAACTCTCCCAACACATTTATTCCTTGCACCCTTCCATCCGCCACAATCTCAGCCACCCTTTCCTCCTCTACATTTAACAATCTTTCAAAATACTCTGCCCATCTCTTCCTTACTGCATCCATCTCAATTAACATCCTTCCATCCTCTGCTTTTACTCGTTCTTCCTTCCCAGACTCTCCCTTTCGCACCCTTTTCACCTCCTTCCAAAACATTTTCTTATTCTGCTGAAAATTCTGTCAGCCGCCTACCCCACCTCTCATCTGCTGCCACTTTAGCATCCCGCACAGCCCTTCTCGCTCTATTCCTCTTCTCCTTATACCTTTCATATGACATCTCATCCTTCCTCTGCAGCCACACTTCATATGCACGTCTCTTCTCAGCCACAGCCATACTTACTTCCTCGCACCACCATTCACTTCCTTTTCTTACACCACCACCCACACGTCTCACACCACACACCTCTTCTGCATGCCCCACCACAGCACTCTTAAACAACTGCCATTCCTCCTCCACGCTGCCATTTTCCCGATCTTTCACTGCGTTCCACTCATCTTTCAATTTCTCCTGATACTCTATCTTTTTCTCTCTTTTATCCAACTCACTCACTTTCAAAACCTCCCTGCCACACCTAACCCTCCTAGCTCTCATCCATCTCTTACCTACTCTTAACTTTCCCTCCACCAGGTAGTGGTCAGACATACCTCCACCCTCCCCTCTCAGAACTCTCACATCCAACAATCTTCCTATTACATTCCTAGACACAACCACATAGTCCATCAAGGCTCTATCAACAACCCTTCCACCCTCCTGTCTCACCCATGTATACTTATAAATATCTTTCTTCTCAAACAGCGTATTCCCAATCACCATCTCTCGCTCAACACACATCGCTATCATTCGTTCCCCATTTTCATTTCTTCCAGGCACACCATGCATACCAACTACACCTTCAACTGCTACATTTCCCACTCTAGCATTCAGATCTCCCATCATTACCACATTCACATTCGCTTCAAAACTCTGCAGACACTCATCAACATCATTCCAGAAAGACTCCCTCTTGTTCATCCCTTTCACTACCAGGCCCATATGCACTCACAAACACCCACAACTCACGTTCAAATTTCGCTTTCACCCACATCAGTCTCGATGACACCTCCTTCCATTCAATCACACATTGCTGAACTTCCGGACTCACTAACAAGGCCACACCTTCTCTTGCCCTTCCTCTATCAACACCTGACAATCTTCCATTCACACTTCCAAACATAGATTCCCCCTTCCCTTTCATCTTCGTTTCACTCAAAGCTAACACATCCAACTTTCTTCTCACAAACATTCTCCCAATCTCCTCCCTTTTAGCCTCAATCGTACTACATCCACGCACATTCATAGACCCAATCTTCAGGGTACGGGGATAACTCCATCCCCCATCCCTTTCTCTGGCCTGTCTCTTTTTAGGAACTACAAAACAGAGGAGGGGGTCCCTAGTCCCCTCACCCCGCCCCTTTTAGTCGCCTTTTACGACACGCAGGGAATACGGTGGCAGTATTCTTCCTAACACAACCTGGCCGCAGAGTAGTAGTACCACCCCATAGTGCGGCCAGGTTGTGTCCCCCCCGCCACAGGGGGGGGACACAATATTATTATTATTATACATATTATTATTACTATTATTATTATTATTATTATTTTTATTTAATTATTATTGTTGTTTTTGTTGTTTTTATACCATTGGCACACACACACACATGGTCTCTCTCTCTCTCTCTCTCTCTCTCTCTCTCTCTCTCTCTCTCTCTCTCCATGACATGACTAATATTTTTGATTCCTTCCTTTTAACACATATACGCTACAGAATTATTCACATTAAAACATGATTTTTTTCTCTTTTCCTGATATAGTTTTGATTTGTGATGGGCCAGAAGAGATGCAGAGAGTGTTGGACTGTTTGGTGAGTGAAGGTCGCAAGGTGGGTTTGGTTATTAATTGTGGAAAAACTGAAATAATCAATATGAATATGGAAAATGCGCAGGAATGTGTAATTGGAGGTATGGTTGTAAAGCAAGTTGATAGGTTTAAATATTTAGGTACTTATTTAGCCAAGGATGGTTCTTTGAACTTTGAATTCGAGGAAAGGTTAAAGAAGGCTGATCAGGCAATGGGAATGCTTAAAAATATTTGGAATAATAAAAATTTTTCTGTGCATACAAAAATCAAACTTTATAAGGTAATGGTTAGGAGTATCTTAATTTATGGACACGAGTCTTGGTACAGCACAGTGACTATGGAAAATAAATTCTTGGTGTTTGAAAAAAAAGCACTTAGAAGAATATTAGGAGTTAAGTGGTGGGAAAGGATGCCAAATAGTAGAATTAGAGAAATAACGGGAGTGCAGCCGGTCGATGAATATGTTAGGTTCTCACGATGGAAGTGGCTAGGACATGTGTATAGGAGACAGGGAATAGTACGAGGTACACCAGGGTGGGTGGCACTTGGTAGGAGAGGTAGAGGAAGGCCAAAAGAGACGTGGGTGAGAACAATGAGACGGGAAGCTGGAGATGAGTGTTGGGGAGATCTTGAGGAGTTAGCACAAGATAGGATGTGGTGGTGTGAGTTCATCGAGGCCCTATGCATCCCCGAGGGTGCCACAGGAAATGATTGATTGTCTCGGTAGTGTGCAGTAGAAGCGTCAGGTAGAAGTAGATCAAACACTAACGCTCCAGGTTTCGAATTAAAAAAACACTGATTTTTTTTTCTTTTAAATGAGACTTACCAGGGACGTAGGGTGCTCTCCTAAGGCTTATATATTCAAGACTACGGCAGAGTAAGGGTCTTCAAAGGCTGGTAAGGGTTAGTATGGAATTGCTGTTAACGCTCGTAAAAGATAACTGCGAGCAAATTGCTTTCAGGAATTCTACCCTACCTTACCACCCTCACCTGCCACTGACGTCACATTCTCTCTTATACTCCTTTACTCACCC
>NC_136959.1:27380270-27390270 GCF_032717465.1 Coenobita brevimanus | reverse complement strand
TGGTATGGAGGTAGGTTAAAAAATGCAACAGAAAAACTAATGTATGGAAGACAGGGCAGAAAAATCAGAGGAGGAAGATGAAAGTTACTGTATCTATATTATTGTCTCTTGACCATAGACTGGGAACATGATAAGAGGGATTTGAAGTTCATGATGAAAGGTAAATCTTCAACACACACACACACACACACACACACACACACACACACACACACACACACACACACACACAGCTTGTGATTTTACGAATTGCGGAATTTAGATTTCACGGATTAAATTTTTCGAAATGTTGTATAGCGGTAGTGTTGTATTTTGAAATTAGGACTCACAAGCAAGTCTATTTCCGGTTAATCTAACCTAACGTAACTTAATGCCTTCCCTATATAACATTTCGAAAAATTGAAGCCGTGAAATATAAATAAGGCAATCCGTAATATCACAGTGCCAGAGTAACGCAGCTTATCTGCTGCTGACGCCAAAGTATGTTCCAGTAACCACCCATGTAGACATTGAACTGTAAAAAAAATTATTTCGAGAACTACTACTGCCACTACCACTACTGCTACTACTACTACTACTACTACTACTACTACTACTACTACTGCTACTGCTACTGCTGCTGCTGCTGCTGCTGCTGCTGCTGCTGCTGCTACTACTACTACTACTACAACTACTACTACTACTACTGCTGCTGCTGCTAATAATAATAATAATAATAATAATAATAATAATAATCTATCTATCTATCTATCTATAGCCCGACGCCCTATTCCCGCAAAGGGTGGCCACAGACAAAACGCCTCCAAGTCGCTCTGTCATCCACCATTTGACTACCCTCCCCCATACTCACCCCCCCTCCCTCATATATCTCTCAACTCCATCCCTCCACCTCATCCTCGGTCTACCCCTCCCTCTCCCTCCCTCCACCTCACCAACCTGTCCCTCCATGTCACTCCACACGCTCCTCTCAAGTAACTCATTTCCACTGCTCTCACTCTTGACTTGTTCCCCTCTTGCAACGTCCACGCCTCGCTTCCATACGTCAGGGTAGGGATCACAATACTATCATGCAGTGACTTCTTAACTTCCATACTCACCTCCCTATTTCACATCACTGCTTTCAGTGTACCAACAACCTTCCTTCCCTGCTGTACCCTTTCACGCACATCATCCCCCAAAGTTCCATCCTTACCCATCACACTACCCAAGTACTTGAATGCACTCACATTCTCCATATCCTCACCATCCAACCTCACTGCACAGTGCACACTTTGTGACTTCATTCCTCTCAAACACCATAACTTTACTTTTGTTTACATTAACTTTCAGATTCCTCCTCCTACACACTGTCCCAAATTCATTCACCAATCCTTGCAACTCCCATTCATCTTTACTCAACAATACTGTATCATCAGCAAACAGCAACACCGGAATCTTCCAAATCTCACCCTCATTCATTAGAGCCACCCCCACATCCACTGCCCTACCTTGCACCTCCTTTACAACCCCATCCATGTATATATTAAACAGCCATAGAGACATCACACAACCCTGTTTCAGTCCCACATTGAGATCAAAGACCTCACTCAGCTCACCATCCACTCGCACCGTAGCCCTAGCTCCCTCGTACATACTCTTCACAGTACTCAACAATTTCCCCTCCACTCCATATATTCTTAATACCTTCCACATACCTTGCCTATCTATTCTGTCATAAGCTTTCTCCAAGTCCATGAAGGCAGCATACACTTTCCTTCCCTTCTCTAGATATTTCTCCACTAAACATCTTAGAACAAATATCTGATCTACACAACCTTTTCCCTTCCTAAATCCCCCTTGTTCTTCTCCAACTAGCTCCTCTGTCATATGCCGAACCCTATCAATGAGTATTCTACCATATATTTTACCAGTCACACTAAGAAAGGAAATACCCCTATGGTTACCACATACTTCTCTCTCCCCTTTTCCTTTGTATAAAGGAACAATTATACCTGATTTCTAGTCCTCTGGAACCCTTCCCTCTTCCCAAGCCAATCTACACAACTTCCATATCCACTCCACAACAATCTCACCCCCATACCTAAGCATTTCACCACACACTTCATCAATTCCTGAGGCCTTTCCCAGCTTAATCTTCTTCATCGCTTCCACTACTTCCGCTCTACTGATCTCTTCCTCCCTCCTCTCATCTCTTCTTCTCCCAGCCATTAACCGACCACTTATACTCGCACTGCTCTCACTCTCTACATTCAAAAACTCCTCAAAGTGATCCTTCCATCTCCTCAATTTCTCTCTCTTCTCCACCAACAATCTATTATTCCTATCTTTCACTCCCCTACTATTTCCCCTTTTACACTGCCTTACTTTCTTTACCTCCTTCCAAAACAATTTCTTACTCTCCCTCCATTTCACACACAGATTCCTCCCAAACTCTTCATCCACTTTCTTCTTACTCTCCTTCACCAGTCTCTTAACCTCCCTTCTCCTGCTCACATATACCTCTCTCTTCTCTCTCTCATCTTCTCCCCTACCTCTACTCGCTAACCATTCACTATATGCCTTCTTCCTTTGTTCCACAGCTCGTTTCACCTCATCATTCCACCATGCTGTCCCTTGCACACCCTTGCATCTCCTCCTCATTCCACAAACCGCCTCACACGCTGCGCCTATCTCTTTCGTGAATATCTTACATACGTCTTCCACCCCTTCCATCTGCTCTAGCTCATACCTTCCCAATCTTTCTTCCACTATGCTCTTATACTCTGTCATTTTCTCACTATCTTGCAATTTCTCCACTCTTCTCACAGGAGCTGCTTCCTCCTGTCTTCCCCTTCGTCTCCTCAACCACTTTCTTTGCAGCTCTACCTTGGGCATCACTAAGTGATGGTCCGAGACTCCATTCCCCCACCCTCTCCACACTCTTGCATCCAACACTTGTCTTCTCATTCGTTCATCCACACACACGTAGTCTATCATTGCCTTTCGTTCAACAAGTTCACCATCCATCCTCCTCATTACTCTCCATGTATACCGGTGGATCATCTTATGACGAAAGTAGGTGTTGGCTATTGCCAACCCCTTACAAGCACAGATGTCCACCAAAGCACTACTATTCCCATCTACTTCAGCTGGCAGACAGCACTGACCAACCACTCCATCCACTCGTACATTCCCAACTTTGCCATTCATGTCTCCAATCAAAAGCACTCTCTAGCTCCTCTCAAACTTGTCCATACATGCTTCTACTCTCGCCCAAAACTCATCTTTCACTCTTGCCACTCGATCCTCTGTTGGGGCATACACACATACAATCGCCCACACTTGTATACCTACTTTCATCCTCACCCATACAATCCTTGCACCCACTGTTCCATACTCTCTTATAATCTCCTTCCACTTCTTGCTTATCATCAGACATACTCCCTCTCTTGTCCTCTCATTCTCATTGACTCCCGCACATATACCTAAACCATATTCCCATTCTCTCACCCTTTCACCTACCATTTAGTTTCAGTCAATCCACATATATCCACTTTTGCATCCTCAAGCACCTGAACAATCTCTCTCTCTTTCACTTCATCATTCACTCCTCTCACATTCCATGTTCCCACCCTAAGAATGTCCTTTGTCCGTTCCTTAGTCGTCAACATATGGTCCGTCCTGGTCCGAGGCGCTTTATTCGCTTTTTTAGTTAGTTCTTTTTACGGGGTGGGGCACTAACCCACCACCAGCACTTTTAGTCGCCTCGTACGACAAGCAGGGATACTGGGGGAGTCTTCTTGAAACCCCCCTACCCCCAGGGGGTAATAATAATAATGAGACGTCGAGAACTTGGGGCACGAGGTGTCAACGCAGTGTCGCTCGATATGCCTCTGCCAAGCTTTGTGCATGAACTCGACACACAAACTCCATGACAGGGTTCATTGTGAGTTGAAGTGACATTAAAAATAAACTAATTCGATTCCATATGGTTTTGACCTTTGACCCCCTGACCGCACTGACCTAATCAGTTCATCGTCCCTTCTTACTGTATCTCTGACAAAAGTTTGATGGATATCTGTCGATGGGTTCAGATGATATCGCTCCCACAATAGTGTTACAGACACACGGACCCATGCACATACGAACGCACGCACGGACGGACCTACCATTCACTTAATGCCTCCTCTACCATAGGTGGGTGAACGCATAATAATAAAAATAATAATAACAATAATAATAATAATAATGATAATAATACACATTATAATAATAATAATATGGTCAAGGTCCTTTTAGAGCTCGGCTTCTAGTAGGCAATAGCCGTAGGAGGGTTTTCTTTATGAAAATTGTCCTTGGACAGTTTTACGGTGTTCTGTTTATTGTTATTGCTGTTGTTGTTGTAATATAAAATAGTAAAAGTAGAAATGACGGAAAAACCTGACAAGGGATAGAATATGAAACTGAACGGACGGGAAAAATAATACTGGAGTGTATATGCAAGTAAAGAGACGAGGAAGGAAGGAGAGAAAATTCAGAGAAAAACAGACGGAAGAACAAAATTTAATTTAGAAAAGTAAAAAAAAAAGGTGGGGGGGAAGAAGAGTTGAGGAAAGAAGGAGTAAGCAGGGCAGGAGACACTGAAAGGGGAATAGAAAAAAAGGGAAATGAAGCAAGAATGGCGGTACCGAAGGGGAGGAAGGAAACGAAGAAGATTGGTAAGAGTAAAGGAAGGAAGGGAAGAAGTATGGGAAGGGGAGAGGAAGGAAGAAGGGCGGTGATGTACGAGTATGAGAGGAGGGAAGGGACACAGGGTCGTTGAGAGAGAGAGAGAGAGAGAGAGAGAGAGAGAGAGTTCAGTGTCATACATCTACTGATCATTAAAAAAAAAAAAAAAAAAAAAGCATATAATAATACCTGATTTTGAAGATCATCACACTTCATCAGGTAGTTCTTCACAGTATCACCACACCTGCACATCTCAAGCACACAATCCCGCATCACCACACACCAACACTACCGCGCCATACATACATTCATAACACCACAACACATAGCACTAACACCATAAACACTAACTCGTCCTATACAAACACGTTCATAACATTTATACATTGCACACTGTGACTATCAGAGCACATCACCAGATCATTACTTTACACACAGTGCCACCTACACACTGTCCTGCTGTACTGTACACTGTTGCACGTTCTCTCTCTCTCTCTCTCTCTCTCTCTCTCTCTCTCTCTCTCTCTCGCAATTACTTACTTTGCTAACGTTCTGAAGTTAAAGGATGTTTCTGGTTCTCAAACACTGGTCTTAGTTTTGAGCGTGAGTTTGTGGTAAATATAAGAGGATATACTGCAGAGAGAGAGAGAGAGAGAAGCTAATATATTTTGCATATATCCTTTCTGCTAGTATTCAGTGATTTTTACCCAGCAGTTTTCACTAAGGACAGTCATCATTTTTTTTATTTCATTATCATTTTTTTAATGAGTAAATAATGAGAAATAGGTATATATAACTCCTTGTTTGCCCTCACAACATTCAAGTAACCTTTGACTTAGGAAAACAAGGGAATTTTCATTATTCAGTACCATCTCAAAGCGGGAAAAAGATATTAGAGTTAACAAGATTTCCATTTCTGAGTTTGGGATATTCCTAACGATTTATAAATTTAATGTACAGTCGTCAGAACAAATTCGCTGCAAGCCTGCTCGTGTGATGTGGTTGTTTTGTCTGGCAACAGTGTATAGGAACTAGTTGCCACACAGGCTTTTTTACGCTTTAAAGACGTGTTTGTAAGAGTTAGTGCTATAAATCGCCCATAATGCAATAGTCTTTATATCTGATTAGCATAAAAATGAGCTAAAGACGACAGAAGAATGTTGTAGAGTGATAAAACTTCTGCTCTCTCCCTCGTACCCACCCCATGTCCCTCCCCACCCTACCTCAACCCCCTCCCTCGAACCCACTCCATGTCCCTCCCCACCCTACCTCAACCCCCCCCCATGCTCCTTCATTTCCACTCCCCTCTCTCCGCACCCTGTCTACCTTAACCACGGCGCAGATCTACGTAATTAACTGCACTCTTCTCCATTTCTTGTCTATTCCTGTAACCTTTTAGCTCCTTACATTCGAGAGTATCTTGCCATGCCTCAGTCTTTTTCACCCACTCTTTACTCTAAGCGTGATGCAGTAGTGCGAAACATGATGGGTTCTGATCCTGCTTCATGAATCAGTGAACAGTATGAGGAGGATGGGAACATTTTCCTTGGAAGGAGAGAGAGAGAGAGAGAGAGAGAGAGAGAGAGAGAGAGAGAGGAAGTAGGAGGAATGGGCACAAATGTTTGTTTAATTTCGCCTACTGAAATAACAGCCACCAACTGCCAGGCTCACTAAACACACACACACACACACACACACACAGTAAGGAATACATCACAAGAACGAGACCTCATACGTTTCCGTATCTAGCGGCTGTTGGTAGTGACAAGGAGTAGAGAAAAGAATGACAACTGAAATAAAAAGAGTGGGAATCAGACGGGGAGGGTGAGAATGGGATTAGAACAGGAAGGAATATTGGTAATTAGCCTTGGATACATTTTACTGAAGCATTTCGAGCAACTGAGAACAGGACAATATTGGTTTAGTAAACAGTCAAGAGAGAATTGTGATGCACCAGTCGGGTTAGTGCCGTGGATAAATGAGTGAAGGTAGAGTGGGAAGAGGAGAAAGTGGAGAGGCATGAACTTGAGTGGAGAGTAGGAGGGGGAAGGAGGGGTCGGGGGACATCAGGAGGAGAAAGGAGGAGAGGGGGGAAGGGAGTTTAGACACGGTTATGAGGAATGTCAGAGTATTACGCTCGTACGTCGTTTCATAACATTCTGTCAGCTCTTGCACGTTTTTTTTTATACTAATTAAATACGGTATACATAATATTGTACTCTAGCCAGCCTCTAGTACCACTTTTAAAAAACACGTCGTTAAAGTGTACAAAAGTCTACGTGGCAACTAGTCCCCTTACACTGTTGCCAGACAAAAGGACTCGCATCACACAAGCAGACTTGCAGCGAATTTATGCTGATGACTGTACATCCACGCAAAAGAGTATCGGCCCCATTATAACATGTATCATTCTGAAACATGGATGAAGCATTGTGATATACGGAACATCCTGTAATTATAAGTGCAAATATTATCGTTGGTAATTATTAGAACTCAAAATTGCAAAAAGAATCACTTACTGGATGGTATATGTTTTAAGGCACCACATTTATGGACTCCTGTGTGTTCGCGGAAGTTGCTCGTTTTCACAACCATCGTACCCTAAGGGGCCGATACTTTTTTTTTTTTTTTTTTTGGGGGGGGGGGGTACCTGGACAGCCAAATTTTTACACCCCAGCAACAACCTGGCCATTACTGATAGCAAGGGGCATTTCCTGAGCATACAGTCCAATTACGTGCTCTCGCGTGGGCCGGGTTAAGCATAATAACCTGAACATTTTATGCGGGAAAACGCAAACTGATTGAGATGGGAATTCATATCTCTCGTGGTTTTCATTTTATGTCGACCTCGGTAAAATATTTAGGCTTGTAAACTTTTTTGTATTTTAATGTTTTGTGCTCTTCGGTGCACGTTAAATTACACACACACACACACACACACACACACACACACAGCACTAGCTGCCCAACTACATTTCAGACTAGCCACTGCCTTCATGATTTCATCCAGAGAAGTCATGGCATTGCTGATTGCTGTGGTAGCAGCTAATGCTTGACCTCTCAACTGAGAGGTTGTGTTACTTACAGCTGCTTGAAATTCTCAGCCCAGTGAGCAGTACGCTCACTCGCGCCTCCACAAGCTGTCCATTTTGCTCTCCAAAGAAAGTTAACCTGGAAAGTGGGCCTGAAGCAGAATTCCCACACGGCTTAAAGGTCGGTTGCATAGAAGTGGCTATCCGTGTTTTAGACTTCCATGGCATACCTCTCCTTGTTCTTTTTCTGTGAAGTTCTTGCCCAGCATAACTGAAGTCTGTACTGCCCCCGATCCCCTGCAAGTCTGGCAGCATGACCCTGGTCACCCGCAACCAATTGCATGGCGAACCATATTCCTTCCTTGATTATGGACACTCTCCAAAATATTCATCAGCTACTGTCAGAACAACAAACTTAAAGGTACAGCACTGTTCACCAGGGTTCTCAGCAGCAATGAGCACTTCAGAATGATCTTGAATTACCACTTTCTACTCTTTTTCCCTCATCCATGAATTTCAAAAGACAGAACCATTTTGATGGCATCTTTGGATTCTCCCAGTTTAGTCTGCAGCCTTGTAACTGTACACCAGGTATGTGAAAAGTAGCAAATAACTTCGTCACTGCTGAAAACCCTGGATCCTCTGAAATATCCTCCAGAGAGTACTTCCAAGGGTGTCATCAATACCATTAGCAACACTACCAACACTGAAATACCAAGTCAAGCGGTGAAAATTAGGTTGGTAGAATCTGGATACCACAATTCTCAACTTACTAAAGTTTTTGCCAAATCCAGACCCTAGAAATATGGGAAATCCTTGTTCTAGAGCCATGGGAACCTACATATTCCTTGGATCTTTTTCACTTAGTGCCATTAACAGCTTTGAAGTCGCCTAAGACCAGTAATTTATCTTGCGAGGGACATTATTTCATAACTACCTCAAAGAAACTTGGATTATTATAGACAATCTGTAACTTCTTCACTCACGAGCAGTTACTTATAAATTAAAAAGAGTCATGTTTACTCCCAGCTCGAATATTGTTCACCCTTGTGGAGTGGATGTGGAGAGGTTGCACTAAAACACCTGAACAAAATTCAGAACAAAGCTGTTAGAATAAATAACCCAAGAATTACAAGTAAACTACCTCCCCTACAAGTACAGTAAGACGGCATGTTGCCTCCCCTCCATTATTTTACAAATATTTTAATGGCAAATGCTCAGACAGAGATGCATCCATTGTGCCACCTCTCCAAGCCTTACCCCGTACTAACCAGGCATCTTGCTGTGCTATTGGCTGGACTATCACACTGCCATATTGCAGAACTTCTACCTATGAGAATCACTTCATTCACCGAACTCTTTCTCTTTGGCACTTGTTCCCTCAGACTAGTTTCCCTTCAAACTTCAACATGCAGCAGTTAAGTTTTACTGTAACAGATTTTTCGTAAATGGAGAGAGAGAGAGAGAGAGAGAGAGAGAGAGAGAGAATGATAGCTCCTTAGTGAGTCCTCTGGTCTATGACATCGCTTCTATCAAAAGCATCAAACAGACAAAAAATCCTCAATAATCAGTACATTGTCATTCATCTTATAATTACTGAAATTTCTCCATATGTGCTGCAAAAACTGTTTTAATATTTAACATGTCAAGGTAAAATGTATAATGCCAGCGCTGCTTGTTTTCGTCACGTCATGGTGAAAAGAATCCAATTTCCTTTACTTGCTTTCGATTTCTTTTAATATTCATATGCAGATCATTAAACACATGTTTGCTGGTAAACTTTGCGAGAGTGAAGCTAAGCAAGAAGGAAATAACTGAGGCATGATAGCAACTGGGTACCTACATTACATCGTGTTGGTCGCTTAAATAAATAAAACGTTCTTCACTCCGCTCACACTCGCTGAGAGAACGATTGTCCATTACGTACATGTAATTAAAGAATATAATAATAAAAAAAAAACAAGCTTACAAGTTGTTTTTTGCCGATAGTATGTTAGACCTTTCTCGGATGTTCTTCATTGAATTTGGCCAGCTGTGAATATTCGAAGACTTCCCCATTCAGGCTAACTTTTAGCCCTTGCATGCTGATTCGCAACGGCGTACACACTCGCGGAAGTAAATTTAAAAGTAACTGGGGGATAAATTACAAATTGTCTCAAAACAGCAAATAATTCTTAAATGGTGACCGTCACCACAAGACTTCCACAAGCAAGTTGCTATTATTATGCTGTAACCATTTGTTCTGGCATTCATTTGAGAGT
>NC_136959.1:27370270-27377770 GCF_032717465.1 Coenobita brevimanus | reverse complement strand
TCACCCTGTTCTGGCCTACATGACCCAACTCCTACCTACATTAACTGTCCTTGCCGCTGTCCAAATTATTTAGGCGAAGAGATACTGTTAAAATTCAGAACCGTTGGTAATCTTGTGTTTTTCCCATTTCCCATCCCTAACTATGCTATGTTCCCTCCATGTCCCTCTCTTGCCCCATCCTGCCGATATCCCTATCAGATATCACTCCTCCTACATATCACTGATCATTTGAAAAGTGGTGTTAATCCGTGGTGACGCTCGTTCCTTATGCTGCATCTGTGAATATCCTGGATTTTGCCCTATCGCCATCGATATATCCTCCTTCCCAACCCCCATAATGACATCTGTACTTCGCTGTCCTTCCCCCCACATTCCCAGTCCATCCACACAGTCATCACGACCACCAGCAGTGCACTTTTGGTTTCCAGTCTAGCTCATTCACACACTTCTGTCCACATTTTACACTTTAATTTTCACACTCGTTTCTGAAACAGTACAAGTCTAATTTCTCTCATGTTCTGTAAGTCTAGTAATCTTTGTTCTACTTCATCTGCCTGTCACCTTGAAACACTGCCTCTCCCCTCCTCTTCTCTCTCTCTCTCTCTCTCTCTCTCTCTCTCTCTCTCTCTCTCTCTCTCTCCGTCCATTTATCCTTACATCTGTGGTTGGGAAAAAGTTTAGGTGGAATCGTTCGTGTTTGACCACTTTGATTGAATTTTTCCATTTCATGGTCTCTGAAATTTAC
Organism: Coenobita brevimanus; assembly: GCF_032717465.1. Classification (NCBI taxonomy): domain Eukaryota; kingdom Metazoa; phylum Arthropoda; class Malacostraca; order Decapoda; family Coenobitidae; genus Coenobita; species Coenobita brevimanus. Next base: position 27,377,025 of record NC_136959.1, on the reverse strand, counting down.
TAGTACCGGTGAAATGAGGTTCTGTATATAATGAGGGCGACCACCATCCACTCACTTAATGTAGTGCAACTCCAGAGTGAGTCTACATTGAGTGACAGACCAAGTGATTTCCTCAAAGTTAGAAAATCATCTAATACGCTGGGTGATAACCTTATAACCAACTCATAAGCGTTCCATACGTGTCAACAAATGGTTTAGCGGAGGGCTAGCGACTCTCCCCGGAAAACAACTAACTAAAAAGACAGCCAAAATGCCTCGAACACAGATTGACCCACACGTGACGACCAAGGACAGGACAAAGGACATGGTGCGAATTTCTACGTGGATTGTGAGGGGTGTGAATGATGAGGTGAAAGAGGGAGAGATTGTCCAGGTGCTTGAGGATGCAAAGATGGACATATGTGGACTGACTGAGACCAGACGGTGAGGTGAAAGTGTGAGAGGGTGGGAATATGAGTGGTGTGGCAGGAGGTGAGAATGAGAAGCCAAAGGAGAGTGTATGCATTGCTTTGTGCAAGAGATGGAAAGAGAATATAAGAGAGTATTGCTTCAAGGGTTGTGTGGGTGAGATTGAAAGTAGGAATACAAGTGTGGACGATTGTGTGTGTATATACGCTAACAGAAGATCGTGAGAGCAGACTGAAAGAAGAGTTCTGGGCAAACGTGGATGCATGCAGAGAGAAGTTTGAGAGGAGTGAGAGTGTTTTTGATCTGAGATATGAATGAAGAAATAGGGAATGTGAAGGTGGATAGAGTACTTGGTGAGTGGGGTGTGCCTGCAGAAGTGGATGAGAATGGTAGTGCTCTAGTGGACATTTGTGCAGGGAGGGGGTTGGTGATAGACAGTACTCTCTTTAGTCACAAAATGATCCACAGGTATATGTGGCGAGTGATGAGAAGGGTAGGTGGTGAGTCGAATGAACAGAAGTCAATGATTGATTATGAGTGTGTGGATGAGAGAATGAGAAGATATGTACTGGAAGCGAGAGCATACAGAGGTTGAGGATATGGACTCTGACTACCACTTGGTGGTGGGAGAGGGTCAATAGTAGACCGGATATGGAATATGTACAGAGTGGACTGGGAGGGAGGTAGAGTCTCAGAGGATTGAAAGTCAGGTATAATTATTCCCCTATACAAAGGAAGAGAAGTGTATTGTTGTCACAGGGGCACTTGTCTTATTATTGCAACAAGAAAAGTATACGGTAGAATATTTATTAACAGAGTCAGGAAAATGACCAAGGAATTAGTTGGAAAAGAACAGGGAGGTTTTAGGAAGAGAAGAGGTTGTGTAGATCAGATGTTCATTCTTAGATCTTTAGTGGAAAAGTTTCTAGAGAAGAGAAAGAAGTTGTATGCAGCCTTCATGGATTTGGAGAAAGCATATGACAGAGTGGATAGACATGGAATGAGAAAAATATTAATTATGAAGTGAATGGGAAACTGTTGAATGCCGTGAAGGATATATATTACGAGGGCCTTTGAGTGCAGTGTGTGTGGATGACGAACTGAGCGAATATTTCTCTCTGAATGGTAGATTGAAATATGTATGTTCATGAATCCTTGGTTATTCAATTTATAAATGGATGGAGTTATAAAAATGATACACGGTAAGGCAGTGGAAGCTGGAGTGACCCTAATGAGGGACGGCAGCATTTGTCCTGTTTGCAGATGAAACTGTGTTGTTAAGTGAAGACGAGGGGGAACTGAGAGTCTTGGTGTGTGCGTTTGGGAGAGTTTGTAAGAAATGAAATGTAAAGTTGAATGTAGGAAAGAGTAAAGTTGTGGTCTTCGAGAGAAATGAAGTCAGTGAATGCACAGTGAGGCTGGATGGTGAGGTGATGGAAAAATGTGTGAGTGCATTTAAGTACTTGGGTAGTGTGATGAGTAAGGATGGAAGTTTAGAGGATGAAGTGCTGGAAAGGGTACAACAGAGAAGAAAGGTTGCTGGTTCATTAAAAGCAGTGATAAGAAATAAGGAAGTGAGCATGGAAGTCGCTGCATGATAGTATTGTCATATTATCGTATTGTAACTTACCATATGTAACGTATGGAAATGAAGCATAGACCTTGCTGGAAGGAAACAAATCAAGAGTGAGAGTAGTTGAAATGAGTTACTTGTGAGGAGCGTGGAGAGACAGACTGACTGGTGAGGAAGTGAAGGAGCGTTGTAGTGTGCATGCGGATGTGATAGAAAGCGTTAGGAAAAGTACACTGAGGTTGTTTGGCCATGTGGAGAGGATGGGAGTGAGAAACTAAATAGGAGAGTGTATGTGAGTCAGGCGGAGGGGGGGAGAGGGAGGGGAGATCGAGGATGAGATGGAGGGATGGAGTGCAGAGATATATGAGAGAGGGATGTGTGAGCTGGGCGGAGGGCAAGGAATTTGCCAGGGGACAGGACGACATAGAGGCGATTTGTTTTGTGGCTATCCCTTGCGGGATTAAGGCGTTTGATAACAGATACATAGACAGACAGATAGGCAGACTTCGAGAAAACAATCGAAAGACTACATTATCGAAGGTTTGAGGCAAAAACTCGTGTGGTGGAAATTCGGGGAGAACTAGCTGTGTGGATCGAAAATTGACTGACTGACTGAGCCAAAGAGTGGTAGTCAGTCGGAAAATCTCTTACAGGACATCAGTTACAAGTGTTGTTCCCAGGATTCAGTTATAGGATCACTATCACTCATCATTTACATCAGTAATATAGATGTGGCTATTGTCAGCCTAATGCACAATTTGCAGAGGGTATAATGCTAGGAGGTGATGCTTCATCATTGGAGAAGGCAGACGAGTTATGTAACGACTTGGTTAAGAAGGGTCTGAACAGTGGCAAATGCAGTTGAACCTAGACAAATGGAAGCTGATGCACATTGGTTATGCACCCAAGAGCCAATTACTCTTTCATAAGTGAGGTTAGCAGCACTGACCTGGGGAGAGACTTAGGCAGACCGCTAAGACCTTGTATTCTCCAAACAATGCGCTGGAGTAGAAAACCAGGACAGAGGCCTTTATGTTATATAATGAGGCAGTTTAGGTACAGATACAAGGAAATGTCCCTCTCTCTGCACAGTTCTCTTCCACAAAATTCATACCAGCAGACATTGTTGATCCTCCATAAACCCACTGACATATTAAAATACTCCTGTTGATACCAGTACACCTGTCCAGAATGTAGACAACCCTTGTTTGCATTCAGTATGAACAGTGGGTGTTAGCGCAAAACTCTTGACATGCGGCAGGTGTGTGATAAACAGGATGTCTTATTTTCCTTTGGGTAATTTAGCCTCTGCCGAGAGTTGGACGTATACGAAAATAAAATAAAAATCTGAAACTTTGAAATTTCGCCGTCTATACCGTGTATGATATAACTTAAACGGAAGAAGCTTTAATATCCACACCACTGATTCCATAACTTCCTGCGTCACACACCACCGACTCAAATGGCCGGCTTGCCCACATCACCTCTGGCTCAGACACTTTAGACGATGACGTATTCTATTCTATTTGTTTGTTGCAATCAGACAATTTTATACTGTTTATAGGCGATCACAGTGTAGATATTTGAAGCGGCATCCAGTACCTCCTTGACTACGAGCGGCCTATATAATTATAATGAAAGAGCTTTGTAGTATGAAATATAGACGTTATATCGTACTGTATAGCGAGGTTAAAAATAATATAACACTCCTTATCCACTCTGCATGGCGATTTTCCGTGAGTTGGTGGGAGGGCACTGTTATCCATGGCTAGCCTCCATCATTTACTCATTACCTACTCTTACTGTCACACCCACACCCACACCAGCAGACAGAGCCGTCACCGCACCACATAGGATACTGCCAGATGAGTTTCAAGTGAAACGCAATTTCCGGACCGTGGGTAACACAGCCATCTTGTTACAGTGCCAGCTGGGCCACGTACTCACCTTACCTCGCCTCTCTTTCATCAGCTGGCCACCCACCCCCACAGGTGACACTTTTCACACTTTTTTCACAAGCACCATGTCCACAGAAGCCTGAGCACAGTCTGTGAGGCCAGGTGGAGTGATGTTTTGCCCCACAAGGGGATTAAGGACGTGGGGGCCTAGAAAATATATGATTCGAGAATGGAGGGTGTAGAGGATTTTCCTGAGTGATAAGGAATGGAAAAAGCATAAGGGGTGCATTTGTTGATTTTACAGTTCTGTATTTTTTACGGTATGCACGTATCTGATTTCTTTATGTACGGTTATTTTCTCTCAGTCTGGAAAAAATAAATCTCTCCGATAATGTAGTGAAAATTCTCCATGAACTCTCTCTCTCTCTCTCTCTCTCTCTCTCTCCGCCATACTTCCGTCCTTAGCAGTGTCCACGCAGTTACCCCATTTTTCTCCCCGCCATCCATTCTTTTTACCTACTTTTTCATTCTCTAACCTTTATCTTTTCTTCCTGTATCTATCTGTCAATCTGTCTCTTTATATCTGTCAATGTTTGTATTTTTATTTGTGTCTATCTACATAAGTGTGTGTGTGTGTGTGTGTGTGTGTGTGTGTGTGTGTGTGTGTGTGTGAAACCTCTTTAAGGAGACCAGGGTACTTTACACGTTGTTTACATGTTTAGTACTGGATCGAAAACAAAGAATTTTTTTTTTTTTTAATTGAACTACGTAATCTATTTATCTCCTGTCTGACATGCAAAAATATGTGTTGTTTCGAAATTCATGAATATTAACCTTTCAAAAATTTACCTACCATGAGAAAGTGCCTTCTGTGTCAAGCATTTTGGTTCACATAATGGGACAATTTAGCTCATACAGTATTCTGATAGCATATGCATATCTCACTGCAGACTTTGTATAGAATATCCAAATTCCTTTTTTCATAATTACTAAGGACGATAAACATTAAACACAACATTCATGTTTTAACTGATTATTCTGTCAGGTGCAAAGCGCAGGGCTTCATATTCGTTATTTCACTGCACATAAGATTATCACAGTAAAATATGTGCCTGTATGGAATCTTACATATGATGTTGATCACTAGTCATACATAATCATTATATGTTATCAAATGAATCACAGCTGTGAAGGGTGAAAAATACATCCATATCATTGCAACTTTGTGTGAACACATGTAACTCAGCAATTTATTCACCTGTCATGTGGTCTGTAGTCTGAATAAGATTCAGTGCAGTCCAAACAGATTTGTTAAAAATCTGAACTATCTACAAAGGAAGTGGCGGCTTCATTTGCACTTTCTGACTTCCTGGACAGATGTTTTCTCTTATAAAGCTCTGGAATAGTGAAGCCGCAACCAAGCTCCGTGATTAGTGGATAGTCCCTTACCATATCTTGAACTATAAATAAATAAATTAGCGAATACTGTATTTTGAAAACGTAATTCATTTGAATTTTTCGCTTTTATTCCAAACCTGGCGATGTTTATACTCAGCTGGGGCAAACTGGCTCAGTACCATCTTGCCCCATTCCTTCACATCAGTCTTGCCCCAGCCAGATCTACGACAGTATCATGGCGTAAGGCACAGTGATGAACGAGTATAATTTTCCTACTTTAGAGTCAATTAACTCTTATTTCACTGCATATTTTGGCCGAAAATGGAAGTTAATTCTGAAGCATGTGATATGTGTTACGGCAAAGAATAAGAACAACAAAAAATTTACTCACCATTTTAAAAATACTTTTTACTTCAAAACAAAGCCCTAGTGTATCCCAGCTGGGCGCCGGTCTGTGGGTGATGGAGCACTTACAGCACAGCATGAAGTATTTGAAATAAATGATCTGTGCCAACTTATCCCTGTAGACAACTAACTCCGGCCTCCCCTACCTCTCCAATACTTATCCCTTTATATCTCTCTTGCCTTTGTTGGATGCACAAACACACTAGGTAGAGAAGTATTGTATTTGGGCACTTCCTTTCTTCATTCTTTTTTCCAAACACTTTTCAGATTGGTATCAGTCTTCATTAGTTTGCTTAAAACTTGATAGAATTGGGCAAATACACTCATATATCTTTTCTTTTCTTTTTTTTACCCGCGTGCGGTGTGGTGCTGTGAGGATCTGTCTCTTCTTCTGTTTTGGCTAAGATACTAGTAAATGTGTGTGTGTGTGTGTGTGTGTGTGTGTGTGTGTGTGTGTGTGTGTGTGTGTGTGTGTGAGTAAATTGGGAGTGTGTCGTCCTGTCTTGGCTACCCCCTTGTTTAATGGAAGCAGCCTCGGCATATAGATAGACAGACTTTTTAAATGGTTTCATGGAGTCAGAGGTCAAGCCATACTACTGCACCGATCTGGGGCTCCTATGTCCTTGAACGTCCATTACTCGCCATGGTAATTGTCAAAGAACGTTTAGAAGTGTACTACAGCTGTGTGGAGACCATTCAGTATTCTTCTTGTACTGAATTACCTTGTCATTTACATGGAGTTGTTGTTGATGTGGCTCCAGGCTCATCTTAAAGTGAACCTCGTGAACTGCACACCGAGAATGTCATGACTTTGCCGTTCCTCATCCTCCTTTCTGGGATGGGGGGGGTAATTAAGGGACGTTTGTACAATCAGACAGAGAAGCTGCGCGGTATTATCGTTGCCACCGTATAAAGGTGTCTCCCTACAGCACCATTTACACAGAGTAAACGGTGCTGTAGCTAGATGGTGCTGTAGAGTTGTGTACACGCACTGGAAGCACAAACCATCTTAACTTTTGCATTGCGATGAGTTTCTCTGAGATGTATTAAATCTTTTATTATTAGTTTATAAC
>NC_136959.1:27335270-27365270 GCF_032717465.1 Coenobita brevimanus | reverse complement strand
AAAGGACATAGAAAGAAACCGACACAAAGAGGTATACGAGGGGAAAAAAAATACACAAAATGTAAACCACAGCGCAACAAGACTGAAACAATACAGTAAACCAAGAACGACTGAATAGAAAGAAGCAACCAAGGAGACAAAGAGCGTAAAATATAGAAAACAATAAGACCGACCTGACAAGAGAGAAGAGCACAGATTTCAACAACAGGAGTCAGGAGAACCACAGATGCCACAGAATACGCTTCCAAACATTTTAGCCCACTTCCACAGTCAGCTTCACGTGCACTCTTCCCCACCAAGCTTCTCTGGTAACCTTCCTGTGTCAACATCATGATCTTAAAAAGGACCTGGAGGTGCATTTTCAGTCCTGGCAACTCAAGGCAAGGGTGCAAAAGGGCAAAGTGAAGGGGTAAACAATTCTGAGTGGGAGCGGCAAAGGCACCAGCTGCACACTTGACCGTGGGAATGGTTTTTTGGCCATGTTCGAACCAGGTCACTCTCCTCCTCACAGGATTCAGCATCAGGCAAGAGGGATTAGTGTATATGGACAGACAGCAAGTACAAAAAGATAGGGCTAGGAGACTTGCACCTGGTTCCCATTTCTTATAGACTAGAGGCAGTATATTCAAATGGGAGTAGTGGATCTTTGGAAGAAATTGGAAAGAGGGAAAGTAAGAAAAACTGTACATAAATCCGAGTTAAACAGGCACTGATAAGGCAGCAACACACAGAATCTATGTACACCAGCATTAGAGGAAAACTTGGAAGGAAACTTAGCCGGTGAAAAGAAATGCACAGAAGTTTCATTGAAAGGGTAACAGGACAAGTAAGGGGTGCCTGGTGAATATGTATATAGAAAGTCTGTATAAGGTTCAGTGCACATTACGTAATACAAATTTCTAGTCAATACAGCATTAACTTAGAGGCATCTGAGACAACTACCTCAGGATCCTCACAAAACGCAGGCCTCCATAGTTTTTTTTCCCCTCCACTTTTATTGTGACAGTAATGGGGTTAAACATATGCTGATGTGAAAATAGCGCATTAGGCTACATTATCTTTACGGTGTTTCATATAAGAATATACTGTGGCAATTGGTTACATTTGAAATGGTATAAGACATATTCCAACAAGTATAACGGGGGCTTTGGGGCGAATCAATCTTTTCGTGCCAGTTTACCTCATACGCATGACGCCAAGCGGCATTGAGTCTGAATGTGGAGACCAGCACAATCATGAATGTTAGAGCAATTGGATGACTTAAACTCTTTTTAACCAGTTTCGCCTGCCATTCCTGTGTGTGTGTGTGTGTGTGTGTGTGTGTGTGTCTGAGAGAGAGAGAGAGAGAGAGAGAGAGAGAGAGAGAGAGTTTACTAGATCTTTTGTTTTTTTATTTTTTATTTTTGCGTGTCCGACTCTGGGCAAAGGCTTCAGGGCCTATTCCCAAGTCCCTGTAGTCCTTCTTGGGGCCCAGTAGTCCTCCTACATCTCCACATGTCACCACTTCGGCGCTAACATCCACCATCCATATTGAAAACATGCTAGGGCTGTCTCAAACAGGACTGGTGTATTGGTATTAGCGGGGGTACTTTTATGACATGACGGCGGGTCCTCTGGTAGATCAGAAAAGTCTGCATTTTAAGAAATTCAAATCCTTAAACTGTTCCCTGCTCCAGCCGGGATTCGACCCTGGGTCCATTAGGACTGCAGGCCGCATCTCTACCGATTCTCCCACCGCCTCCCTAGCAAACAGCTCAAAACTAACTTTCAGAACACAATTGCATGCTGCGCTTGTTGTTCGGGCTGTCCCGAAATTGAGTTAATCAATTCTAAAGTCACTGTGCAGGAACATAAAGTCAGATGTAAGTAAATGCTCTAAGATTAACTTTGATATCATTGTACTAAACACGAGCACATCACTAAGAAAGGCTTGATGACAAAATTGGCTCAGAGTTATTTATTATACAAAAGGGCCTTCATAAACTTATTTGCCTGATGATCATCATCTATATCAGTCTGGGCAAGTTTCTGATGTTGTGATGAATGGTTCTTATCAAAAAAAAAAAAAAAAAAAAAAAAAAAAAAAAGTGTTTACCAAAGTTATAAGTTTGTGATGTAGATGGTTTTATGTACAGTAATGATAGCGAAGGACAGTGAGTTATGAGGTAGGAGTGTAGGGGATTTAGTTACCTGAATCTGAGGCGGAAATACGTCCTTCATCAGGCACGAGGTAGGACTCAGGACAATACGTAGGGAAGCCTTAAGAAGAGTCTGTAAGTCTGCTCACACAACGTAATTCTCTGCACATCATCACAGAAAGCGATAACAGTCCATTTCCCACGGAAAGGACAGGAAACACTGCAGTAAAATATAATAACGCTAAATACTAAACCAAGGAACTGAGGGCCAGAAATACAAATGCCTATAAACCCTCAGTCAACACACAAAGTCTAGTCCTAAGCCTTTCCTTTTTCTCTCCTCACCGTCCCCTTATCAACAAATCATGTGGGTGTGATATGGGGCAGGTGTGGCCGTCTCAGTGCCTCACACTGATTGGATTCGCTGATCTCTGGGCAAGTCACCACTGGACACGGAAGGCACGGCAGCTGTAGCCAGGGATCTCTCTGGATGTCCTTTTTTTTTTTTTTTTTTTTTCAGTAAGTGTCCCTTCGATTTTTCATCTCAGTAATTACTTTCACATGGTAGAAGAATCAAATAACAGGTTGGTAATAGATAATGAGTAAACTTTGGCACGAAAGTTTTATAAATGAAAGTTTCGTGTGGAGGTGAGTGGTAGATGCTGGCGACCGTCATCCACTCACATGATATAGCTGTGCCTACTTCTTCCTTCACTTTTATCATACTTCCTCTATGTCTGCCCTCCTCTCTCCCTATTTCTCCCATCTTTCCTGTCGCTTTTTATTACTCTTCTTTCCTTTTCAGGTGGCTTTACAGTGAGTGACATGCCAAATGGTTTCCTGTAAGCCAGGATACCCATTTACAATGTTAGGTGGTAACAACCATATATCCAAGTCATGCGTGTTCCCTACGTGTCAGCAGTGGGTTGCAGAAGGATTAGTGTCCTTCTCCATAAAACAAATAACTGACAGACAAACGGCCGCCGCTTTACGGGGTTGTGGCGTCTGGCTATAGATTACTAGACAGGACCTTCTTTTTTCTTTATTTCTTTTTCTTTTTTTTAAAGTCCGCAACATATCGAACGGGATTGTTGTGCTTGTCGTCACCAGATACCTGAAAGGGTGTTTATAAGAAGACAAAATAGTATTATTATTTCGTTATTTATACGAGAGAGCCTTCTGTCTTTATCCAGTCTATAACACATGCGCCTTAATCCGTTGAGCGAGGGATTACTGGCTACAGACAAATCACCTCCATGTCGCTCCTGTTCCAGCCATTTCTGTTACTTCCTCCCCCCCCCCCCCCCCCTCATACCGCCTCTCTCCTACACCTCTCCACTCCATCCCCTCCATCCCCATCCTTCTCTGTCTCCCTCCTTCTCCCCCTTCCACTCCTCACTCACATACACTCTCCTCGTCAGTCTCTCGCTCTCCATCCCTCTCCACATGGCCACACCACTCCCAGTGTATTTCTCCTTAACGCTTTCTATCACTTCCACTTCTCACACCACAACTCTCCTTCACATCCTCATTTGTCAGTCTGCCCCTCCATGTAACTCCACATGCTCCTTTCAAGTAACTCATTTCCACTTATATAATTTTGGTGTCTTCTATTTGCCATAAACAAGTAAGTATTAGATGGCAAGGAGTGAATAAGTACTGACAAAATAATCTACATTAGGACTGAAATTTAATCACGTCGATGAAGGAGCCTTTGTAAATGCAGGTAAGGTGTCTGCTATCCCTTAAGCAGAATTGATCACCTACACATTGATAATTAGTTTCTTGCAGGATGCAGGTAGGGGAGGATGGTTCAGTAGGCTATGTTACTGAGAAACAATGGCAGGAGTGAACGGTAAATGAAGAAGAAGAAGAAGAAGACGGAGAAGAAGAAGAAAGGAGAGGAGGGAGAGAAAAAGGATGGAGAAAAAGGATGAAAAGGAGGATGATGATGATGAGTTGATGATGATGTTGATGATGATGATGAAGAAGGGAAGATGAAAATGTGCTGTTGTTGCTGTTGCTGATGATGAGATGATGATGATGATGATGGGGAGTGAGAAATGAAGATGAGGAAAAATCAGAAGAACTGAAATAATAATTCAAGGGAAGAAGAAAAGGTGAGAAGGAAGAAAATAAAAGAAACAGGAGAGGAGGATGAAGATTCGGAGAGAGGAGCGAAAAGAGTGTGACCTAAGAGGAAAAAGTAGATGGAGGAGACAGATCAATGAAGAATGCGTTAGTCATAAATAATAGTAGTGAGTACAGAGAATAAAATGGGAGACCTAGAAAGCCACTGAATGCATACCTCCACAGCACATGCACACACACACACTGTACACACACACACACACACACACACACACACACACACACACACACACACACATTTTTTATGCAAGAACAAGAACACATACATACAAGCATTTTTTTTTATGTAAGGAAGAAGGAACCAGAGGCCACACATATACATACAAGCATTTTTTTATGTAAGGAAGAAGGAACCAGAGTGGTGGACCCGCAAGATTGGTCCTTCCAAGAAGAAACAAAAACAAGATAACAGAGAGCCAAAATCAAGATCCGTTCATTTCTGAGAATGCCTGGAAACACGGGCAAAGTTGGAAAACCTGGAGATCATAGGCAGTAGGAAATACAAACAGAGGGAGAAAGTTCCATATAGTCTGATAGATAGATGGATAGACAGATAGACAGATAGATAAAAATAGATGGATAGATAGATATTAATAGCCATGGAAGATTTCACGTTTAAGAACAATTAGTCTAAAGTCATTGGCACAGAGCTAGGTCAGAATCACTTGCACGGTGTGTGTGTGTGTGTGTGTGTGTGTGTGTGTGTGTGTGTGTGTGTGTGTGTGTGTGTGTGTGTGTGTGTGTTTTACGCTCTCTCAGTCTCTTTCTTCTTATTATCTCCTGACAAATTTATTCATCTCAAAATACTTTTCGATTGGAGTGGGTTAGTTATAGCTTTCCCTAATCCCTTCACTACTATCATGTGCTCTTAAAAATGAAAAAGACTTTACACCAAATAACCTTTGGAGTTTCCTACATAAAGTCTTTTAAAAATCAGTAAAACAAGTATAAAAAATAATAATATGTATCAAGATGTAGGATAGTTGTGCGCAATAATAATAATAATAATAATAATAATAATAATAATAACAATAAAAATAATAATAATAATAATAATCGGAAGAAGGTCGAGGCAGTAAAACATGTAATTCCATTCTTACATTAAAAAGGAATATATTCCAGCACAAACCATGGTAGGGTTACGTGAGTGCATCCAGAAAGTGTTATAATAATGGTATAACTACTAACCAACTACACAGTGCCCTCCTCCTCCCCCCTCCAAAAAAAAAGAAAGAAAAAGAACAAAGGGTATGAAGGTATGACATGAAAAACCGTAAGGATGCAATTACATGTCTCTTTACAGCGCCGATCCTTTTCACACGCTTTTTGGCGCACTTCCGTCCGTACATTTTCACATATATTATTAAATGTTTGCTATATATACGTGTGGTGTTTTGTTTGCCATACATACTTGTGGTGTTTTGGTGACAGAATTCCTTCACTCCAAATCACCTCAAACTACTCTTATACGTTGATCTTCTCGAACCCGTTGAGAGAGAGAGAGAGAGAGAGAGAGAGAGAGAGAGATAATATAAGGAAATAGACCTGAAGGAGCGACAGAAATGGAGTCAGTGAAAGTAAATGGAGTGGAAGGTTAGGAAGTGAAGTGAGTGTGTGTGGTAGAGGCTGAAAAGGAGATATAGAGAGACTGGGAAGAAGGGACGGTGAGTGAACGAGACTGAAGGTGTGAAAGGAAGTGAATAAGCGAGAGTACAAGCTTTTCCTGTGCAATACTACTCTCTCTCTCTCTCTCTCTCTTCTTCTTCTTCTTCTCCTCCTCCTCCTCCTCCTCCTCCTTCCAACCACCCTTCATCATCTACTCTAAATAAAAAAAAAAAGATCCCGTTACCTGATACGTAGTTAATGACGCTGGGAGAAGGAGTTGCCTCAGACTCATATGGCTTCACTAACTTTGCAATATTAATTAAGACTGAAGATTATGCAGAAATGGAGCTTCAATGCAAGCCGATTGTTTTATTCTTTATATTATTTATTCCTGTCACCTAGGATGTGGATGTGATAGGAAGCGTTAGGAGAAACACAGTGAGGTGGTTTGGCCATGTGGAGAGGATGGAGAGCGAGAGACTGACGAGGAGAATGTTCCGAGGTGAGGTGGAGGGGGGAGATGGAAGGGGAGGCCAAAGATGAGATGGAGGGATGAAGTGGAGAGGTAGGTATAGGAGAGAGGGGGTGTGTGAGCTGGTAGCAGGGCAGTAAAATGGCGGGGGACAGGGCAAGATGGAGGCGATTTGTTTGTGGCCACCCCTTACGGGATTACGGCGTCTGACAATAGATTGGTATATAGATTTTGTTCAATTTGCCGATTACGTACAGCTGCGGAAAATAATACCGATCCACTTTTTAACGGAGCAATTATGAAGCTCTTACACAGTATTATGAAAAAAAAAAAAAAATGACTGCTGCGAAGATTGCGTTACCCTGATTCAGAATTCATTGTTCACTCTTTCGTAATTTATCGTGCTGAAGTGTATCGATATTTATGTCCGCAGCTGTACAATTTACCAATAATTTGATGGATGTGCAGAGTGATAAAATTGCCCATAACAATATCTCTGCTGCTAAACTTAAGTAATGGAGATGAGCAGTGAGTGATCTGGAACTGTCTCCTTCTGTCTGAATTTCCTACTTCCTATGATCTCCAGTCTTTCAAACGCAGTGTGTCCAGGCATCTCGAAATGAACGGATCTTGAATTTGGCTCTCTTTTGTGTGTATTTTTTTTTTCTTGGAGGGAACGATTTGCCAGCTCCTGGCCTTTGGTTCCTTCTTCCTTGCATTAAAAAAAAAAATGGAAATGGAGTGTTTGGTTAATAGACAGTATAGGAATTAGAAACCTCTGAGGAAAGGAGACCGGCTGATGACAACACAGTAGAATGTATGAGTATGAAGGAGGGAGGTATGTCATGGACGGAAGATAAATGTGGGCCAGAAGTGACGTAAAGTTTCAGAAACAAGGCCATCCCGTACACGATGCGATGTCGAGCAAATAAAATGCCCGCTTGCGAGTTTTGGCCAAGATGAAAATGTCAGCACTGAGAATTTTCGTAGTATCTGCCACAATCACTTTCAGAACAGATAAATATTGAATGAAAATATAAACTATTTACTGAATAATGTTATGATTCTACTTAGCAATGAATGAGGAAAATTCAATATCGGTGTCTCTCCATCTTTTCGCGTGTTTTGAGAAACTGCTTGATTTTATCCATATTCATACCTCGATCAAAACAACATCTTCCAGCATGTACACGTAGTTAATATTATGTCAAAACTATTTTTATACAGACTTTATCAATGTTAAAAGTGATTTAGGCTGATACTGCATAAATTATCATTGTTTATATTTTCAGTCTCCTTGTGGCTCAAAACTCGCAAGCGTTCAATTAATAGACGGAGCCGTATCGTGAAAGGCGACTAGGATATGGCTAACCAATTTATGGGTAAAAATTTCGTGTGAAAGGCTATAATTTTCATTTGTTTATTCCACCGAGCAGCATAATGTTTAAGGCTGATACTTTTTTTTTTTTTTTTTTAATGCAAGGAAGAAGGAACCAAAGACCAGGAACCCGCAAACTGTTCCTTCCAAGAAAAAAAAAAACAAACGAAAACAGTACAACAGAGAGCAGGTCTGGGCTAGTGTGTGGGGGGAGGGAGAGATAAAGTTGGCTATTGGAGAATTGCGTAGAGTTGTGGAAAGTTTGTGTGGAGTCTGTATTGATTGTGTTGTGGTTTACTGGGGCTGTGATTGATTGATTGATTTACAAATTTTATTGTGTAAGGTTTACATAATAAAAATTACACAAATGGCGCACCCCCTAGTAACACATACGTCGGGTGGATTGCCTTGATGGGTTGAACCATTGTAATAAACATATAAATAGATTAATAATCACAGATATAAAGTTACACGAATATAGTATGATTATATACACATTGTTTCTTAACAAGAAACAGGCAGTGGTAAATTTCCTATAATAAGATTGTGGAGATTGTGGTATGGTCACAGTGTAATGAGAGAGAGAGAGAGAGAGAGAGAGAGAGAGAGAGAGAGAGAGAGAGAGAATTATAACATATAGGTGAGAAGCAAGGGAGGGAAAGGAAGATGAGGTAGGTCAGCAATTATAGAGGACTTTAGTCTGAGAACTGGGGCTGTTGTGGGGTGTGGATGCCAGTGGGGTGGTATGGGATAGTATGTAAGGCAGGGGCGTGAAGAGATGTTGGAGACTGTGTGTTGGAAGGGAAGCGTATAGACGGATGAGTAGGAGTGAGTTAGTTACATGTCGATATGTTTGCACCTACTCTGACTCTCAATACCCATAACCCAAATGGTCCTGGGTCTCCTAATTCCGTGCAATAATGTAATAAGGTTAGAAAACTATATTAATGTTTAGATTCCCTGGTCGCTCTCCTTTTTTCCGTATAAGCCTAAAGAACTAAGATGGCTCTGTTTTTTAGGCCTTTCTAAAACACAGACCTACAGTCTATCATTTTGAAATTGTTTGAGCCATTCAGGTGAGTTTGGAATGAAATGTTAGTAAAATTAGACTATAGAAAGGAAGCTGATAAGAGAATAAAGGAAAGAACTGCAAAAATGACACAGATATATAAAGGAGAATAGCTAATAAAGGAGCAGGATAGGAGAGGTGGAATGGATAGGCAGTGAATTACTGTTTTATTGCGGTCACCCCGTAAGAACTCCTGAGATCTGCTGTGTTAATATTGATACATACATATACACATACGTACAGTCGTCAGCATAAATTCGCTGCAAGTCTACTCGTGTGATGTGAGTCTTTTTGTCTGGCAACAGTGTAAGGGGACAACAGTAGTTGCCACGTAGCCTTTTATACACTTTAACGACGTGTTTTTAAAAAGTGGTACTAGAGGCTGGCTAGAGTACAATATTATGTATACCGTACTTAACCAGTATAAAAAAAAAAAGTGCAAAAGCTGACAATGTTATGAAACGACGTACGAGCGTAATGCTCTGACATTCCTCATAACCGTGTCTAAACTCCCTTCCCCTCTCTCCCCCTTTCTCCTCCTGATGTCCCCCCACCCCTCCTTCCCCCTCCTACTCCCCACTCACGTTCATGCCTCTCCACTTTCTCCTCTCCTCACTCTCTCTACCTTCATTCATTTATCCACGGCACTAACCCGACTGGTGCATTACAATTCTCTCTTGACTTTTTACTAAACCAATATTGTCCTGTTCTCAATTGCTCGAAAAGCTTTAATAAAATGTATCCAAGGATAATTACCAATATTCCTTCCTGTTCTAATCCCATTCTCACCCTCCCCGTCTGATTCCCACTCTTTTTATTCCAGTTGTCATTCTTTTCTCCACCCCTTGTCACTACCAACAGCCGCTAGATTCAGAAACGTTTGAGATCTCGTTCTTGTGATGTATTATTCCTTACTGTGTGTGTGTGTGTGTGTGTGTGTGTGTGTGTGTGTGTGTGTGTGTGTTTAGTGAGCCTGGCAGTTGGTAGTTATTATTTCAATAGGCGAAAGTAAACAAACATTTGTGCCCATTCCTCCTACTTCCTCTCTCTCTCTCTCTCTCTCTCTCTCTCTCTCTCTCTCTCTCTCTCTCTCTCTCTCTCTCTCTCAGTGTTTGTCTGTCTGTCTGTCTGTCTGTCTCTCTCTCTCTCTCTCTCTCTCTCTCTCTCTCTCTCTCTCGTTCCAAGGAAAATGTTCCCATCCTCCTCATACTGTTCACTGATTCTTGAAGCAGGATCAGAACCCATCATGTTTCGAACTACTGCATCACGTTTGGAGTAAAGAGTGGGTTAAAGAGACTGAGACATGGCAAGATACTCTCGAATGTAAGGAGCTAAAGGTTTCAGGAATAGACAAGAAATGGAGAAGAGTGCAGTTCATTACATAGATCTGCGCCGTGGTTAAGGTAGACAGGGTGCGGATAGAGGGGAGTGGAAATGAAGGAGCATTGGGGGGGGGGGTTGAGAGGTTGGGTGGGGAGGGACATGGGGTGGGTACGAGGGAGAGAGCAGATGTTTCATCACTCTACAACATTTTTCTGTCGTCTTTTGCTCACTTTTATGCTAATCAGATATAAAGACTATTGCATTCTGGGCGATTTATAGCACTAATTCTTACAAACACGTCTTTAAAGCGTATAAAAGCCTGTGTGGCAACTAGTTCCTATACACTGTTGCCAGATAAAAAAACAACATCACACGAGCAGGCTTGCAGCGAATTTGTGCGACGACTGTACATACATAGCCTACATACATACACACACACATACATACAATGCTTAAACCCTTATCTGTATGGCTAACTCTCAGATCTGCTTGCCAATTAACAGCAGTTCTCAAATCATCATATATTAGTGCATACCTGGCCAGCCTAAGAACTGTTTTGCTCAGCTTGGCTTTACCTCTCTCTCTCTCTCTCTCTCTCTCTCTCTCTCAAAATGCATGGGTCTTGATTTTGCCCCTCTTTATCCATTTTTCTTTGGATGGGATAGGTTTTGCAGGTTCCAGTCCCCGATTCTTCTTTTCTCTTCAAGGCACATACGTACATATTTACCCATATACATACATTTTTTTTTTTAAATTTCCCAATTGACTATAGTGAATAGTGTGGGGGAACACTTATGATTGTGTTTTCTTTCTGTGTTTTAAGTCCACACAGCCTTGTTGGATATGCATAGACTCTCCTATGAGTTGACTGAGTAATGTATGTGATATCATATTAAAATTATTCTCTCTCTCTCTCTCTCTCTCTCTCTCTCTCTCTCTCTCTCTCTCTCTCTCTCTCTCTCTCAACCACCTGCCCATCTACCTGTCGATCTAATTATCCATATCTATCTACCTGTCTGTCCACCTACCTAGCGATCCACCTACCACTCTCTCAAATATATCACCGACTGTTCTGCCGGGATGCCTGACTAACATTCCGTCTCCCCACATCTCAATAATTGGAGGTCCTCACTGATGGCTCCAGTAAACAATAAGACTGCCTAGGGACTCACCCTGGCCCGAACACAGTAAAGGAAAATCTGTTGCAAGTTTTAGTAGAGGTGGGAGAGTAGTCTAGTGTGTGTGTGTGTGTGTGTGTGTGTGTGTGTGTGTGTGTGTGTGTGTGTGTGTGTGTGTGTGTGTGTGTGTGTGTGCGCCATGGAGTTCCTGTATAGGGCTACTATGGAATGTGTTATTAGAAGATACGGTTGTATTGGGAAGGTGATCTAAAGATACATTGTGCGGTGTGGTGTATTTATTTGTTGTATTATTCCTCTCTGGGGATGGTGTAGTAACAGCAAATATATGCAATGTGGATAATGATGTGTGGTAAGGACGATGTGGAGGTGTGGTGTAAGGACAGTGTGGAGGTGTGTGGTGTAGACATGAGTGTGATGAGAAGGCAGCATGGCAGAAGTGAATTAAGTGTGAAAATGGTACGAAGGGAAGGTGGACATGTGAATAAATTGGCTAAGTGTGATGGGTTTGTGATACAAGCAATGTAAGGAAACACAGAGTGAGATGTATATATACGGAGTGTGGTGATGTGATGACTGGAAATTGAACCAAGTACTGATAGTGAAATATGGATGACAAATGAGACTGTAGATGAAGAAAATTTCCCCAACAGTCCCCTAAGTTCAAGGAAGTGAGAGACAAGTACAGTGTTTGTTGTCTTAATATTTAATGCTACAGTGTACATTATGTGTGTTGATACGTTACTTCATCCTCGGTAAGTACACTATACCAATCCCCATATTTTAAATGCCTCTTCACAGGTATTGCGTCATCACCGTCACAGATTTGTACACACACACACACACACACACACACACACACACACACACACACACACACACACACACACCATATTATAAATCCCTCCTGAAAGGTACTGCATCATCACAGTCACAATTTTATACACACACACACACACACACACACACACACACACATCAAAGGCCCAGTTAGTACAAGCTTTAACACAGCAAACATGCATAAATCAGTATACAGTAGTGTACAGTAGAAGGGTTATGGTGGGGAGGTGATGAAAGAGCCTGCATACTCTCTCTTTCTCTCTCTCTCTCTCTCTCTCTCTCTTTCTCAACAGTACCATATACAAGTGTACATATTCTCTTAAACTAACTCCATAACTCTCTCACAACTACACCAATCATCTCTCCACACCAACACAATACACTGATACCTACACCCCAGCATAGTCCCTCATTCTCGTCAGTTAAGGAAGCTCCCTAACACATTTTCCTAAGCGATTTATTTTGCCTATGACACCTTGCTGTCCTCTGCTTGACGTAAATACTTCCAATATCGCCACACTCTGCATCAATAACGTACAAGAGGATATTAACCAGCCATATCCAAAAACAATTGTCGCCAAGGATCAGGTGCTAGGAGCCTAGTTGCCCTACGAGAATTCGGACTCAAGTATCTCCACACCTTTACAACAGTCACACTAATCTCACGCTTCCCTTCTGTCTAATAGCACACTCACGCCAAACCTACACTGCAATAACCAGTGCAGTACCACATCACCTTCACACCATTCTCTCTCTCTCTCTCTCTCTCTCTCTCTCTCTCTCACACACACACACACACACACACACACACACACACACACAATTTATATAGAATGTGTGTATGTGTGTGTGTGTGTGTGTGTGTGTGTGTGTGTGTGTGTGTGTGCGTTTGTGTGTTTACAAGCACCACATAATGATAATGCAAGCTTTGGAATATAACTTTGAATCCTGGGACCTTGCTGTTCATTTAAAGATTAAGATTATAGTTGGATTACAAGTGTGCGCGTACTGAGGCGTTTTGGTGAAATGAGGAGGCCGGAGTTAAGGCGTAAACTTTCCCTCTTCATCTTTTTGAGTGTGAAAACTTTGCTTTATTAATAGGCAGCCATGAGCGATGATGAGTTGGGAGAGTGGCGACAGAAGGAAAGTCACCTCTCTCTCTCTCGCTCTCTCTCGGGAAAGTACCCAATGCTCACCTTATGTACCGTAACTTCTGGTGTCACCTGAATTAGCATAATATACAGGATTATCTTAATGTCTTTGATTAAATTCTCCCTCACAGGAAAAAAATCGCAGGGTAATTGGTTTCCCTCTCAGAAAGATGGGTGTCGTGAGAGAGAGGGAGAGAGAGGGGGGGGGAGGGAGAGAGAGACTGAAGATAATTCCCGGACTACATGAAAAAAGAGAGAAGCTTAAAGTTGGAAGGTTCAGTGTAGTTGCAATATAGCCACGACAACACGGGAGGAGGTTCAAGAGAGGTGGCTAAGTGAAAGACGTTACAGGGATGTGGGGAGTGAGAGAGGAGTAAACAGAGTAGGTAGTGATTGATTCAGGTATTCCTCTCGGTTCATAATAATTAATGGACCTGAAATCAGAGTTATTATCACGCCAATATGATTAATATGTTGAACAGTGACGTGTTCATAATTAATTACGTGTAGGAAAAATGGGACGCGTGGCTTTGATTTAGCAATAACTTAGTGATCTGGAGTATGATAATTACTAGACTTATGATTGATGTGAGATAGTACAGTATGTTAATGTGCTGAAGGTTCTGTGATGATGCTAGCGAAGTGGTGATGGCTGATCGATAACGGTATGTATCTTGGCAATGTGAGTGGGAAAGTAAAGGAATTAGTGTGAAAGGATGCTTGATGGGAATGGAGTGTCTGTTTGGTGTGGTAAAGGCGGTAAAGTCGGGACTAGTGGGATGAATAATTCAGGAGTGTGGCGAAAGGGAAATGAACGTGGCTGGGTGATGATAGTGTGTGCGTGATGAGGAGAGAGAGAGAGAGAGAGAGAGAGAGAGAGAGAGAGAGAGAGAGACAGGGGTATGGGAAAGAATACAGACCAATGAACCGAGCATCGAAAATAATAACTAATAACAAAAGATTTGAGTTCAAGGTAAGGTATATGTAACGATAGAAGGGAAATACAGACGGACCTTTTCATCTGAGTCTGGGCGGCAAAGTAGTTATTCAAGAATGGATAAAATGTGAAGAAACAAGCATGACAAACCCGTAACGAAGGGACGAGGACAGAAAATAAAGTGAGGGAACTTGATTAGTTTGGTGCGTGATGACATGTTCATGGCTGATTAATTTTGGACGCACGACTCTCTCTCTCTTTCTCTCTCTCTCTCTCTCTCTCTCTCGTAGTAAGTTGCACCAGATACATCCAGAACCTTCTAAAGACAAGTAAAAAATAGTGACCACAAAGATATATATAAAACAGAGAGACAGCTATATAATATCACCCTGGCCTCCTTATGCTAAACTAGACGTCAGCGCGGGTGGGAGACGTATAACTGAGTGGGAGAAGGGGCGAAAGAACACCGTGGGTAAATTTCGTAGTTGCTTGGGAAGACGTTGGTATGGAGGAGCCTGGTTTGCGTGTGTGTGTCTGTGTTTGTGTGTGTGTGAAAAGTTTGACGGCATGGTGCATGTATTTCTAGGTAAATTCGGCGAAACCTTATAGGTATATATGTACAGTTTTATTAAAGTTGAGAGATTGAGATATACCACGGTGCAGACTGCGAGAGTGCAACAGGTGGAGATTATTCAGAGGAAACGGATAGATGTACTGTAAAGTAAGTTTTCATATTTTAAGCTGCTGATGAGTTAAGTTATATTTCCATGGCTGAATGAAGGAATAATCAGAGAGTTTTCTAGTTAGTAATGGTTGGATGTTTAAGTTGGTGATGCTGGGGTATTGGTCTAAAAATGCTACAGGAGTTGGTCGAATGCTATCAGGAAGGATTAACCCGCCGTAATATTGTTAGTGATTCTGAGTTTTCTTTTACGGTACGATAGATGCTGGCACATTTCTTATGAAGTATCCATTGCATTTTCTTAATACTGCCTGACTGTTCCTTCCGTCTGGTCACACTTGAGGGGATGAGTGAATGGTACGAACCCTTTGCTTTCTAATCAGTCTTTGTTTTCAGAGAGCAGATACCATAATCATTCCCAGCCTTACATCAAAACTTCTTTCAGAAAAAAATGTCCTGCAGTTGACTGCTTTCCTTTGTACTCTGAGCTGCATTTTCCAGTAGAAGACCCACGGACATGTAAACATATTAAACCAGTCTTGCATGAGACAGCCCTAGCATGTGTTCAATATGGACAGTGGGTGTTAGCGCCGAGGTGGTGACATGTGAAGGTGTATGATGTAGCCGCGTTTTCCTGAGGTATTTTTAGACCAGTCAAAACCAGTCTAAAGTTTTCTAGACCTACCTGATGATCACGAAAATGGAATCAATGGATGTTAGACAAATACTGTCCTTAATGTGTTCATAGTGGCTGGAGGATCGAGTGAGAGGAGCCACGACAGAGTCAGCTGAATTATGTAAACAGAGAAATGGGATGATAATAAATCATTTGATCTATAAATATCGTCGCTATTAAGGTATACAGTAGCTGTCTCTACGTCACATAAAAGAAAATATGACAGCTTGCCAGTGTGACACCGTTAGATTCATGATAACCACTTCTTATTACACTATGAAGTGAAATAAATGTGCAGGTCACCTTTCCAGTTAAAAGAGAACTCTGATAACGGAAACAAAGGATGCAGTACTCGTCTTTAAGGAATTATTAATAGGAAATGGTAAGTGCCGTCAGTACCATATATTAATCCCTAGGGACACAGATTTTGCATTTCTTTGCAGACATTAGCTAAATAATTCAGCCATAACTGATTAACTTTTTCAAATTAGGTTTAAAGAAGTACTCATGTCAAGTAGCGTCTGCATTTATATCACCTTACCGTGGTATTGTTGGCTGTCGTTTGTGCGAAATATCAGTTGTTGAATAATACTTAGCATTTACTTCCGTCTGCCATCTTTGTCGTATTGACTGTTTACTCCAAGCACGGGAAGCTCCTGGTTGCCCTCGTTGCCCATTGCTACCGCCATCATTGTGCGTAGAACCAGTAACCGAGGACTGGCTCTGGGGAAGGACCACTTAGACCAGTCCCGACGGTCTAATTTGTACAAGACTGTGTCGTCAGAACAGACACGGGAGTACTATAAACCGGTCCAGATCGGTCTGAAGGCCTTACAAAATTGCGGCTTCTGTAGAAGGTTTACTATGCCTTAGGAACGGGCAGTGAAGCCTATGTCCAGAGTTGGACACACACACACACACACACACACACACACACACACACAAATTAGGTGGATCTGCACGTAAAAGAAAAGAACAAACGCACTGGCAGACACAAATGCACAGCTTGACAGTGATAATGCAACATAGGCAGTGCTTCGTGATGCGTGACTGAGGGTGAATCCCCCGAGCTAGGACCAATGGACCATATAGCTCTGCAGGGCAGTGGGAGATCCTTGGAGACACCACTACATCTCTTACTATTAGTACACTATCCTGGTGAGGGCTCGAACTGTCAACCCTACGGTCGTGAAGTGCGAGCGTTACCACTGAGCTGTTCTGGCCCCTGATGAGTCACAGCACCATCAGGCATGATGTAGGAGGTACTGCCTGGTGACAACATGAAAGGTCAGTAGCTAGTTACTGGCATTGTCTATTAACAATTCACCGCTCTAATACCTTTCACATAGTTAAGTTACTTGTTTATCGACTATGACGTTTTTTCATTGGGTATTATTTATAAGTTATTTATTTTTTCCAGCAGTGCACAAGATGAGCAACGGACGTGTAAGTGAACCAACAGCATTTTAAAAAATACAATAACCTTCCTTGGCGAACACATAGTCGTTATTGTGTCCAGATTTCAGCCTTTTGTTTAGAAAAATAAGTAAATATGTTCTGCTTAAAGGCTAAACCCACAGAGAAAGGAAACAAACGAAATATATAAACATTACAGGGACTAGATACTGCTGGGTGAAGGATTGGCTCTGTGAGGGTAGGCGGGAAGGTGGCTCTGTTAATCACACACAACCACTTATTAGCACGACCCTAGCTCATCATGACAAATTACCGCTATTATAACGAATCTGGTGATATCGATACATCACATTATTAGACAAGGATTGATATGACTGCTTGTAAGGGACATGAAGCTCACTGTGATGACTAGTTACCGAAACAATTGCAAAAGATGTAACTTGCCATATCTTGTGAGTTTTAATGTGTAAATAATTGATGTCGTTGTGGTGAAAAGGGATGCAGTGATGGGTGTGTGTGTGTGTGTGTGTGTGTGTGTGTGTGTGTGTGTGTGTGTGTGTGATGATTCAATCACCATGTGCATGTGTGATGACCAGTGGTGAGGTGGATGACGGTGGTGAGGAATGAATATTGTGATAAAAGGTGCTGAAGAAGAATTTAGGAGTATGATGGAGGATGGAGGAGTGCGTTTAACTGGCGACAGGGGATGGTAAGCAGCGTGAGGGTACTGCGAGTGGTGAGAGATAATGTGGCGATCGTTGGACTAATGTGGTGAAGAGTGGAAAATAAAGTGCAGCAAATGAGTGATAAATGTGATATGCAATAAAACACATGATATGAGAAAAGAGTGAGATGGTGATTTGAAAAATGAGCTTATGCTAGGAAGTGAAGTAGGATATGAGCACTGGAAATTGTGATGAGAAGATGGAATGTGCTGTGATGAGGAGGTGAATGAGAGGGTAGTGAGGAAGTGACAAAGAAAAGTGAGGAAAGTGGTGAGCGTTAAGCAGGCATGGTGAAGGGTGAGAGAGTGAGGTATCATTAAGCAAAATTTCGTGTTCCTAAGGTAAAAACTGTAATCGTGCATAAAGGTTTGGCCAGGACCCCCCAGTCCTCTTCCCCCTCGGCGTCCCACCCTGCCTTAAATCTGGCCCGGGTGAAGGTCTTCCTCTGTCGTTTCGCTTTCCTGACCTCCCCCCCCTCTCCCTCTCTCTCTCTCTCTCCAAGATCTGGACCCTATTCTTTAAAAAGGTAAAATAACTCAATGGGAGAGGAAGTAAGTGATTGAGTGAGTGGCACAGTTATTTGGAAGTCCCTGTGGGTGCGGCAAAAATAGAGCAGGCTGTGGGTAGGGAGAGAGTAGCTGTGGCCACAATCAGCAGTTTCCCATTGCATTAGGACATGATGAAACATTAACTTCACACCTAGTACTCTGATCTTCTATTGCAGTCACAAAATACAGCGGTAACCTATACCCTCTAGATCAGGTTTGCTTGCTTTCTTTAGCATCTCCATAAGCTGTAGTAAATCCACTAAAACTGAGAGCCTAATGAATACCTAAATGAACTGCTACCTTTATGTTTTTTGCCAAATTCCAAATTCTAAAAGCATTTACACCTGATTAGGTGAGAGCACAAGCGCGCAGCTCCATCAGCTGTTTTACTCCTTTGCTTTAAAGATAACCGATCTAACAAATATATACGGTTGACTTTACTAACACCCTAAAATGCAGCAGACTTGATTCACTGCTTTTCCACGGACGGTGTTATAAAAACAGCCATAACTTTCCCTCCTCAAGCTTATCCATTGATCCAACACCCTCATCGAGAAAATCTGGCACGGGATAGATTATACTGTACTTCGACCCACAGTTTAATGGTCCAGCTAATGACAGCGAGGAGGGGAAGGAGGGTCGTATCGATCAGTGGCCTTGGTTGGCTGTTTTGCTGAGGCCGAGGTGGGTGTAGGGAGACAGTGGGGTGTTATGGGAGATCTTTTTGCTAAAGGCAAGTGACGAATTTAACTGGTGTAGCTGTTATGTAGTGTAATTTCAACTGGAGATGGTGTTCAGAAATGAAAAAGTTTGGGAATTTCAGCTGGTAGTAGATAATGTCGAAATCTGGTTGATGAATTGCTGATGTCTGGTGATGGAGGCGGGTGGCGATGATAATGCAGAAATTAGTGAAAAATAGGAGGAAATTAATAGCAGTGAGAGAGATAGGGGAAATTTCCATGGTAATAAGCGGAAGATACTCTGGAAATTATTGCAAATGGCTTATATAAGATCTTGCCTAAGGAAAGTTTGTGATGGAGGAAGATGTGGAGCTTCTTGGAGTCAAACTAAATCCATCTAGAAAGGAAAGTTTCAATGATATGTAATCTGAAGGTTGATAATTTTTTACCGACGGAGGAAATTACATCTTTCGACATAGAAGGTTGATTAGGCTGTTTTGGTTAGTTGGCTGAGTTAGGTTGGGTAGGGTTGGGTTGGGTTGGCTTGGGTCAGATTAGCTGTCTAAATTACAACAGAAGGGGTTAGGTTCAGTTAGGCTGACGCTTAGACTTACTGCCTACGACTTAGATTCTGATCAGGATTTTTGTGGATAATGTTGGCCTTTTTTTTTTTTTTTTTTTTTGGAGACGTGCGTTATTCCTTGATATTTAACTTATACGATCATACACCAAGGAATCAAATATATGATGTTGGAGTTTCATAATGGTTGAGATATTAATATTAACAGTTGCAATAATGGTCGTGCAATTTTTATGACTGACACACTCTGGTTAGATACATATTTATTATACACTCCTCTTAAGACTCCATTTTCGCATGACACACGAAGATTGCTTGTGGTTCGTGCTAAAAAAAAAAAAAAAAAAAGGAAAAATAACAGCGATGAGCAGTAGTAGAATGGGATTTTTTTAGTCGTCTGTGTGTGTGTGTGTGTGTGTGTGTGTGTGTGTGTGTGTGTGTGTGTCAATCTTTCAAAAGCATTTGGCAGTGTCAACGGAGAACTTTTATGTAGTGCTCTTTCAAAATTTGGAGTTCCAAATAAATTTCTTATCATCCTAAAGAGCCTGCATGACAACATGAATACTCGTGTGTCCAAAGGTGAGAGCAAATCCGAACCCTTCAACGTGGATTTGGGAATAAATCATGACTGTGTCCTTGGTCCTGTCATTTTCAACATGTCTCACTGTAGTCACCTTTTAAAGTCACCAACAAATGAACCCTGATGATGATACAAAATTACAGGTCCGTGTAGATGGTAAATTGGAACAGAGAATTTGGTGCCTGAGTTGTTAGACCTGTTTTTAGGTAAATTTTGGTCGCTGATTCTAAATATGCCATCAGTTTTTCTCCATCAGCTCTGGTTATCGAAATATGATATACCCCAAATTGCTGTGCGTACAGCCGATCGGGCACAAGGACTGATGACTACAAATCATTATTGTTGCCTTATTCAAAAAAAAAAAAAAAAAAAGGCCTCATAAAAATAAAATTTGTTTATTTATGATTAAATTACATCCATAGAATCAGATAATAGTGTAACAAGCATAGAAAGTTATCATTCATTCAATGTTCATTTACTCACACATCTCACGAAAGCAGCGTTTCAAAGACTTCTTGCGGTGAGCTGCCCCAGGACAATCACGTTGAATGGTCCAGCAGAAATCCGCCATCATATGGGTTTCCCAGTGTCCTCGGTATCTTTCTCCATGGTTCTTAAATCTTGGTGGAATCGTTCACCCTGTTCCTCACCTAGGTCACCAAGGTTGTCTGGAATATGATCCAAGTGGCTGTGGAGGCAATGCACCTTGATGCTCATTTTACAGCCAAGTTGACGGAAGGAAAGGAGCATGTTCTCCACTAGTTCAAAGTAGTTATCTGTTTTTTGGTTCCCAAGAAAATTCCTTACAACCAAAGTGAACGAAGACAGTGCATCAGCCTCAGCATTGTTCATTGAATCTTGGAAATATGGGTCTTTCATGAGTTCCCTGATTTGCAGCTCGTCGAAAATACCTGCCTTCAGCTTCTCCATGCTCAGCGCTAGAAATTTTCTGCATATGTAGTCAAAGCAGTCCCCTTCTTTGTTCAAAGCCTTCACAAACTGTTTCATTAAACCTAGTTTGATGTGCGGTGGTGGTAAAATGATCTTATCTCTGCCAACCAAGGGTTCTGCGATTACATTCTTTTCTCCAACCACCATGTTTTCTCTCAGAGGCCATTGTTTTCTCACCCAGCAGTGCTCATCCTTAGATCTACTATCCTAGAAACAGATAAAGGAGGGATACTTCGTGTATCCATCCTGCTGACCCAGGAGAAAATTCACCATCTTAAGATCCACACAGATTAGCCTTTGGTGATCATGGTATGATATCATCTGTAAGACCGGGGCGATTGTTTCCTGCTGTTCAGTCATCTTAGTTGAGTGACCAATTGGGATTGATCCATATTTGTTGCCAATGTGTAGAAGCACACATTTTAAGCTCCGCTTAGAACTATCTATGAATAACCACCGTTCACTTGGTACATATTTTGACATATCCATTTTCATCAGCAAGCCTTGAACATCGTAGCAAGAAATGAAATCATTTTCCTCCGAGAAGAAGAGCAATAAATCCATTTCTCTATTGCGATAGTACGTGATTTTGGTTCCTGGTTGCAGTAAGTTCTTTTCTGCTACCCAGGACGCCAACAATTCTGTTGATTTCTTTCGAGTGATTTAGCTCCCTAACGAGGTCATTGAACTCCGGCTAACTAAAAACTTCTGCCACTGATAAGGTTCCTTCAAAATTACTATCACTTTGCCCACGAGTACTGTCTACAGCAGAAGTAGAGGATTCATCTTCTCCAGGGAGCTCTTCCAGATGAGTGAATGATGGAACAGTTATTTCATCTGAGTGTGCAACAGGTCGTTTTGCTGAGTCTAGGTCAGGATACGTCCATTTACTACGATTACGTCCATTAATAACCTTTATGTTAACCAGACAGAAATAACAGTCATCACTGTGGTTCCTCTGTACTCTCCAGACCATTGGTATGCCAAACTAAAGACGTTTCATCTTCCCATTAGTCCACTGCCGCAGGTGTTCAAAACATGTTTTACAAACAATGTGTGGAGCCCATGTCTTATCTTGGTCCCAGAGTTGTATTTTGATTTAGCTTAAGTATGCCCTTTTCACAAAATCAGAAATGGATTTTCTCTGTTCCATGAATGTGTACTCTCCACAAATATAGCAGAAAGAATCTGGATGATTCAAACACTTTCTTCGTGAGGAAACCATGGTGGAAGTAGATTTAAATAGACTGATGTAATACTAAGTAGCCTGTACAGGTACCTTGTAGCCTACTACTACATCAAGAATTGTTCAGTGCACATTGTCAAATTTGGAAAATATGATTACCTGTATAACGGTTGGTTGGGGGAAGGGCAAACTCTTTACATTCTCAACAGTGTATTCTAGGAAGGGAAATACACGGGCATACACACTGTGACATGCTCATGAGAAGTACATTTATTGATAAGTGCATTATCTCAAAAACTAGAGCTGCTAGAAGGAAATGAAGGTCATATTCTTATTCAGTGGCGTGAATATACCTAGAATCAGCTATAAAATCTGAGGCACCAAAAATTTTTGTTTAGATAATATTAAAATGCCTTAAATTTTGTGTGTATGTGATAGCTTTAATAAATTTGCATATTTACAATTTTTTTCTTAATTTTCCAAACTCGGGTATAATATACCCATATTTAGCCTAGTTGCACTGTAACAGGCACTGAAGTTTAGTGGTTTAGGGTTAAGCAGCTCACGCTCTAGCCTAACTTGTAATCTTGTTTTTTATCTTCATTTTATAAATAAAGGTACATCATTAGAACAAACAAATATTGAACTTCCAAACATTGATCACTGGCCACAATGGTCTACTAAATGAACCATATGCATATCGCCTGCACCAAGAGCTAGTGAGAAGTGAGCTATCTTTTATCCTGTCTTGGGGACGGTCGCCCATGAAGTATGGAAACAAACGTCAAGTGGCGGTATTTGGTAAATATTGAATTTCAGAAAACCTAGGAAATGACAAGCTTCAATAAAACACTACTCTTACTCTGACAAAGGCTACGGATGTAGATATGAAATAATAAAAGCCAACTCCACTGAGCTCATTAGTGATATAACGATTGGACTGTGTGCAAGGGTTAGCCGGATAGAAACCACTCAGCTCTATAAGGCTCAGTGATGGACACCCAATTTACGCATGTGCTAAATAGCCGGACAAAAGTACTCATTCATGTGCGGTATTTATTTTAAAATTAACGAGTATTTTCGTGACGTGAATGGTATATCGTCTTGCCAAGTCTCATAAGTTTACCCAGACATACAGAAGAGTCACCATAGTTACTGAATTTCTTCGGACCTAGGACTGTCGATTTAGGCTCGCCAGTTTGGCAGCAGACGACACTCTGAAAGTCCCTCATTGAAACGTCATTTTATCACTGTGCTTTATAACAGAGCTCAATGGGTACATGGCAACTGTTTCACACGCGCTGGCATTGTAATATAGATCTCAGGAGCTTAAGATATCTGCTATAGGATTTTGACAAAGCATTTCCTCAACATATTTGGCTGTGAAATACTTGTTTTGCCTTCCTTTCAGGTGACGTTATACAACCTGACACAGTTCACAGATATACTGTACACAGGTATATTTCAAGTACCGTAAACGGGGGTGATTAGGAACTCCTAGTAATTAGGGACAAAAAAAAGTTATTTAAGATGTCAAAAGAAAAAATGTTTTTAAAGCACAATGCTGATAATTTTTGACACGAAAGGCCACACAATTCGGTTTATTTTCCTTTGTAAAGACAGCTGTCACATCCATTCCTGGGGGAGATATGGGATAAAATTTCATGCACTGGTTTGGGACCGAAATTAGCACATCGTCAAAACTTTCCTACTGCACATGAAACTATTGCATTTATGGATAGCTTTATGCCAGCATTACCTCAGGATACCTGTTGGATATAAACATATGGTATGTAGAAAGCTTAATGATAATTACAGTGTTTAAGAAAAAATGTTTTTCCTTTTTAGGAAAATTTTGATTGTTGAGCGTGGTGATTAAGGACACAATGCCACGTATCTACAAACCCACACCATGTGTCAAAAGGCGCAGGCAGCATGATGAAGAAGACATCAGGAAAGCCCTGGCAGCAGCAATGAAAAGAATGTCATTCAGAAAGACAAAAGAGAAATTCAAGATCCCCAAAAGGGTACTAGACAAACATATGGATGTGAAATACTATCTATGGAAAAGAGCGAGGTAAATTGGAAATGGCCCAAGATAGAGAATTTGTTGGCAGGAGGACATAAAGCAGAAAATTGCAGCCCCAAAGAAGCTCAAACAAGGGGTATTTGAAGTGCCAGAACTGGAAGAAAGATGGGGCTAGGATTTTGTTTGAAGACATGATTTTTCAGTGTCATTCTTTTTAAAAAGCACACCGTGTGTGCCTAGACATCCCTATAGAATGTACTTAAAGTTGTACATTTGTAAAGTTTTCATGCTTTTTAGTGTTATTTAATATTTGTTTGAAGACATGATTTTCAGTGTCATTCTTTGTTAAATTACAACGTGTGTTCATAGACACCCTTTGAAATATACGATAAGCAAGATGTAAACTATTATAGTTTTCATGTTTTCTAGTGTCATTCATTTTTTATAAAGGAAATGTGAGTTCCTAAATACTCCTGTAGAAGGCAAACAGGGCACAGAGATCATGACAGTTCCATATTACCCCATTCGTGCGGTTATAAAGTCAGTTAAAAAAAAAAGAAAAAAGAAAAACAAAAGAGGTTAAAGTCTGGACCTTGATACTGACAACGTCGGATCGAGTGTCTGGAGGAACGACTCGGCACGTCGCACCTTCGTCATCCCCCCAAACAAAATGAGGTATTATGGTAGGTTAACGTTAGGTTAGGCCTAAGTTGGTTAGGTATAGGTTGGTTTAGTGTCCAAACACGGCTTTTAGGATGATTTTTTGGTTTGAAGGTATGACATTGCCGAATCGTTTCTTGCTTACCTCGCTCCGACGTTGTCAATATGACTGGATGACTAAGTGTATAGGAAGGAAAAAACACGCTTCCGGGACCATCCAACAGCCAAGCTAAACAACTAAACAAGCCAAGCAGGAAAACAACGAAACAAATCATGCAAGTAAACAAGCAAGAAACCAAGCCCATCAAACCATCCAGCCAGACAAGCAGGCAGACAACCCAGCCAGACAACCAAGCAACCAACACCCCCTGTTGTATCCCGGATCGCCTTAACCACACCCAACTGAGTTTATGGTGAAGCAACCAGGCCAGTCAGGGAGCCAGATCTGTGCTCCTTGGTAGGCCTTTTTTTTTTTGTATCATAGTTAGTTCTTTTATACTGCGAATTGTTGAAAAGAAGCCAAATTTATAGTATGATTAGTATATGATACAAAATCCACCGCCTGGTAAGCTGAGTGCTTCAGGCCCACAGCTGAACGGATGTCACAATCGATGCGTTACACTCGCTGATGTCACAATGGCCGTCACTCCAGCTGTCACCTGGCCAACCAAAACACACACACACACACACACACACACACACACAAAGACAGAGATGCAGGCAGACACAGACAAACAGGCACACACTGACAGTTACACTCACAAATAGAAAAGAGAGAGAGAGAGAGAGAGAGAGAGAAATGGGAGAAATGGAGTTCCCCCGAGCTAAGCCCTGTATTGGACTATATAGCCCCGCTAGGGTTACAGGAGCGAGCTACCACTCCCGGCCCGGCAGCCCGGGCGAGGCTCGAACTCGCAATCCCCCGATTACGAGTCCGGCGCGCTACCACTGTGCTACCGCGCCCCCCAGAGAGAGAGAGAGAGATACTCCCCGAGCTAGACCTTCAGCGATCATACAGCCCCGCTAGGTGAAGGGAGAGCACTGCCTCTCCCAGCAGGGAAGCTAGCCGGTCGGGAGGCGAATTATCGACCCATCGGTCTCGAATCAGGTGCTCTGCCACTGAGCCAACCTGCCCCCATAGAGAGAGAGAGAGAGAGAGAGAGAGAGAGAGAGAGAGAGAGAGAGAGAGAAAGCTGCGCTTTACGTATCACACAACATTCCCCACTACGCCACAAGGGTTGGCGCCAGCAAGGGCATGCGGCCCGAAAACTTGGCCCCGCTACCTAGTGGCGGACCTGAGGGGAAGCGTGGAGCAGGCTCCGCCAGCGTAACTTTTGGGACCGGGATGGGATGGGGCTGGGATCTGTGCCAGAGGGTACAGGGCACTAGGTTGCCGCTTCCGCCCAATAGAGAGCGGCCCGAACCCGGAAGTAACGCCCCAGGAGGCTGACCTATCAGTGGGTGTATATGGCGGGGCAGTTCCAGTGCCAAGGTGCGCTTGGAGGGTGTCCCTGTCACTGTCCTGGCAGGGTGCCCTGAGGCCACTGCGACAGCCACTGGCTCCCTCTTGCCCAGCCTGGGCTTTGGACTGTGAGGGTGGGCGGGGCCGGTGGTTCGTCTCCTTCATTCACCCGACATGACAACACAACTGCCATTGCTGATAGCATTATCACCACTCCTGTTATAATCATTATTATGACTAGTATTCTCTAATAAAACTACACCACAGTTCATAATTTCCACCGCCATCACAGTCATCATCACCATCAGCATCGACACCAAAATTACATTATCAGCATCATCACTATCACTACAGTTTCTGGTGTCTACATCCTCACCACAGTTGCTACTATCCTCTTCTTCCCACTACCACAACTACTGTACCACTACCATCCTAATCATCTTTACTATAATTGTCAGTCATCATAGTCAATGTCACAGCTATCAATATCATCATTAACATCACTACAACAACCACTATTATCATAGTCATCACTACTACAACTACCACTGTCATCACAGACATCATTACTACAACTACCACTGTCATCATAGACATCACTACTACGACTACCACTGTCATCATAGACATCACTACTACAACTACCACTGTCATCATTGACATCACTACTACAACTACCACTGTCATCAATGACATCACTACTACAACTACCACTGTCATCATAGACATCACTACTACAACTACCACTGTCATCATAGACATCACTACTACAACTACCACTGTCATCATTGACATCACTACTACAACTACCACTGTCATCATAGACATCACTACTACAACTACCACTGTCATCATAGACATCACTACTACAACTACCACTGTCATCAAAGACATCACTACTACAACTACCACTGTCATCATTGACATCACTACTACAACTACCACTGTCATCATAGACATCACTACTACAACTACCACTGTCATCATAGACATCACTACTACAACTACCACTGTCATCATAGACATCACTACTACAACTACCACTGTCATCATAGACATCACTACTACAACTACCACTGTCATCATAGACATCACTACTACAACTACCACTGTCACCATCATCATCATCATTACTGTCACAATTACAACCACCACTGTCATCATCATCATTACTGTCACAATTACCACTGTTACACCCACCACTGTCATCATCATCATTACTGCCACAGTTACCACTGTTACACCCACCACTGTCATCATCATCATTACTGTCACAATTACCACTGTTACAACCACCACTGTCATCATCAATCACTGTTACAACCACCACTGTCATCATCATCATTACTGTCACAATTACCACTGTTACAACCACCACTGTCATCATCATCATTACTGTCACAATTACCACTGTTACACCCACCACTGTCATCATCATCATTACTGTCACAATTATCACTGTTACAACCACCACTGTCATGATCATTCCTGTATTACCACTGTCTTCAGTACTTGTCATAATCAAACCTACCATAACCACCACTCTCATAACACCACTGTTACAACTACCATTGTCATCTTAATAATAACTACCACAGCTTCCACATATAATCCCTGATACCACAACTACCACCATGACCATTACTAGCGCTACCACAACTACCACCACGACCATTGCTACTGCTACCACAACTACCACCATGACCATTACTACTGCTACCACAACTACCACCATGACCATTATTACCGCTACCACAACTACCACCATGACCATTACTACTGCTACCACAACTACCACCATGACCATTACTACCGCTACCACAACTACCACCATGACCATTACTACCGCTATCACAACTACCACCATGACCATGACTACCGCTACCACAACTACCACCATGATTATTACTACTTCTACCACAACTACCACCATGAATATTACGACTGCTACCACAACTAC
The DNA here is from genome assembly GCF_032717465.1 of Coenobita brevimanus. Classification (NCBI taxonomy): domain Eukaryota; kingdom Metazoa; phylum Arthropoda; class Malacostraca; order Decapoda; family Coenobitidae; genus Coenobita; species Coenobita brevimanus. Next base: position 27,336,935 of record NC_136959.1, on the reverse strand, counting down.
CACCATGATTATTACTACTTCTACCACAACTACCACCATGAATATTACGACTGCTACCACAACTACCACCATGATTATTACTACTGCTACCATAACTACCACCACGACCATTACTACTGCTACCACAACTTCCACCATGAACACTACTACTGCTACCACAACTACAACCATGACCATTACTACCGCTACCACAACTACCACCATGACCATTATTACCGCTACCACAACTACCACCATGACCATTACTACTGCTACCACAACTACCACCATGACCATTACTACCGCTACCACAACTACCACCATGACCATTACTACCGCTACCACAACTACCACCATGACCATGACTACCGCTACCACAACTACCACCATGATTATTACTACTTCTACCACAACTACCACCATGAATATTACGACTGCTACCACAACTACCACCATGATTATTACTACTTCTACCACAACTACCACCATGAATATTACGACTGCTACCACAACTACCACCATGATTATTACTACTGCTACCATAACTACCACCACGACCATTACTACTGCTACCACAACTTCCACCATGAACACTACTACTGCTACCACAACTACAACCATGACCATTACTACCGCTACCACAACTACCACCATGCCCATTACTACCGCTACCACAACTACCACCATGAACACTACTACAGCTCCCACAACTACCATCAGTGTTTTCACTACTGTAAGATGACAGGAATGATGATAGTGAACAATTATTAATGATAATAGATAACTTAATCTTTATTCTTGCTATCGTTTGAGAATTATATTCAGCACAAGACCAACCCCTTGTCATGTAAGGTTGAAAATAGTGTCTTTAATGAAAGATATATTAACTATTTCATTGTTGCTGCCGCCAAACACTGATAGTCCTTTTAGATGTGTGGCCTCTCGTCGTCTCACGGTTAAACCGTCTCCCGTAACCTTTTCACAACGTGAGAAATCTTACTCGTAACTATTTTATTGTTGCTGTTGTTAAGCGATTTTATTTGACCTATGACTGGCCCTCGTAAGAATTAATAAATTGATAAAATCATTTCATAAATAACATTACCATCACAGTAACGAGGAGTAAGGATAACAGGTTCTGATATTCCAGTTTGACTACAATATATCTGGCACTGAATGTTGGATGTGTTAGGGGGGCTAGGTTTACTGCTGACTCGGGACCACAGACACACGCATGCACGCAGGTATCCAGCTGAAGTACATCACCCCTAGGACTGAATGCACAAATCCCATTTTTAAAGCTGAAACAAGAAAAAAAAAAACGATTAATACAAATATGCGTGCAGCTCAACTGTGCGTGGTGGCGGCGGTTGTGTTTGCGGTGCTGCTGGCCCTGATTCATATAGACAAGGGAGCCATGCGGCAGGCCTTAGCCGAAGAGGAAGTCAGCTGGACACCCCCCGGGATCTTTACCCGTTTCTTGGCAGCCCTTCCACGTCCCGTGACCCGGTTCCTCACCTCTCTACCCCTGCCAATCACCATGCCTCTTGCTTCCAAACTTGAAGGGCCCCGAGCAGCTTGTGGGAACCCGGACTCTTCGTGGAATAATGTTCCTGTTATATCGACAATTCGCCACATACGCTACTTAGAATGTTTGGCAATGTGGAAAGGGGAGAAGGGGTGGTG
>NC_136959.1:27239159-27335170 GCF_032717465.1 Coenobita brevimanus | reverse complement strand
GCACCATGACCTTTGTACATTCCTTGGTCATCACCTGTTGGCCAGTCCTTGTCCGAGGCATTTTGTTTGTTGCTTTCTGGGAGGGGCGCTAACCCTCCGCTATCCCACATGTCGACACGTAGGGAACACGTATTGGTTGGTTATAAGGTTACGACCCAGCGTATTAGGCCTAATTGATTTCTTGACTTACCGGATATCAGTTGGCATGTCACTCAGTGTAGAATCACCCTCGAGTAGAGTAACACTACACCGAGTGAGTGGATGATGGGCGCCCACACCGATCAATGTAGAGGGGAATAATTATAGCTGACTTCCATTCTCCTGGGACTCTACCTTCCTCCTCGACCAATCTGCACATCTTCCTTCTCCACTCTACTACTACCTCTCCTCTCTTGCTTCAGCATGTCATCACACACACCCCATCAGTTCCTGGGGTTTCACCATACGGCAGCTCAGTGTAAATTCATATAAGAGGTAGTTTTGGCCGAATTGCTCAAAATTTGGTGAGAAAGTCGGTAATGATAACAGGAACTTGCCATATATGCACTGAATCTGTCACAATAGTTTTAGTAACAACAAGACAATCAGGAAATGGTTTTCCATCTATTATAGATATCTCGCCCACAAATTTAGTAAAAGTCTTTGAAGTAGACCAATAATGTGATAACTGGGAAAGGACACACAGCAACAAAAGACACTGACTATTCCGGGTATCTGTGTATCTCTGAAGCAAGGAAACAGTAATAATGGGAAAGTTTGATGATACGCAGACAGAAGATGAAAAGGAAACAGCATGATAAACATATGCACTCAAACTACAGAAAGCAGAAAACGATGTCTTTATATTTTAATTCGAGCGACTTATACAGTGATGTATCATCAGCGTCAGTATTCTCGCTGCCACAAGAGCATCGTAATATTTCTTCTGACATCGATGTCTTCAATATCTGGCTTTGTGATATCCTCCTCTCTTCCCTCGCTTTCTTCCCGTCTATCTCTCCTATTTCCAAAGCAATTTTCTCCTGCATCACCATCATGTCACATCCCACATAATTTATGATCTTTTTACTATTCCCTTGTCCTCTTCTCACCGTGCACAATTCCCTAATTTTATTTTTCATCCATCCATCCAATATCTATTCTATCCACCCTGATTTTTCCTGCTGCTCTTCTTCTCTTTGCTTCCTTAGACACAAATCTGTTTCACTTCATTTTCCGTCATATTTACTCTTCAATTTCCATCCCATTCATCCTTCCTTGTACTTCATTCTTCCACCTTTATTACCACTTCGTTATGTAGAACCTCTCGTCCCCTCACCCGCAACGGTAATATAATTATTCTCTCTCTCTCTCTCTCTCTCTCTCTCTCTCTCTCAAAAACGTGTGTGTCGTTGGCTATCTCCTTTGAACAAATCGTGTAATTCTGTCTGCGCTGGAACAATCCACTGAAATGACTGAAAGAATTTCCATTACAGGGTTCGGAATTTCTGGGAGAGGGATTGAAGAGAGACAGAACGAAAGGCTGGGAGGGGGAAGGAAGGTAGAGAAGGAGGAGGGATGAGGGTAGGGGGAGAAGAGGTAGGGATGAGGAGAGAAGGACTGGGGCAGTGTGGTGGAGGGGCAGGGAGAGGTACCAGTAAAATATTCTGTTGTTTCAGAGATTGGATGCTCGACAGGCGGAAGTTGGAACGATCTCTTGTGTTTCTGTTTTGCATGTTGATGTTGCTGATACTCTGCATTCTCATGTGTCTGCCTCTTCCAGGTGCGGGACTGGAAGAGAGAGAGAGAGAGAGAGAGAGAGAATGAGATTGCTTGTGCTCATACAGCTGTGCATCTTCTCCATCTGCGTCAGAGTTTTTTTTTTTTTTTATTGCATTCTCTCTCTCTCTCTCTCTCTCTCTCTCTCTCTCTCTCTCTCTCTCTCTCTCTCTCTCTCTCTCTCTCTCTCTCTCTCTCTCTCTCTTTGATATATCAGTAAATACAGATATAGACAAATGCCCAGGCCACACTGAGGGATTTGTAGTGCCATGAATGAAACCATGATTGAAGGCATGGCACACCTTCTTGGGTGTTGCTGCCAGGTTTACTTTATCCTTGAGAGTCTAGGCGTGAGGGAAAGCTGCAACACTTTACCAGTGACGTAGCTTTTACACCAACCAGGATCCGGCTCCGAACCAGAATTGTGAGTGAACCATATCTGTCTGTAAATCTGGGACAAAGACAGAACGATTGTGTGTGTGTGTGTGTGTGTGTGTGTGTGTGTGTGTGTGTGTGTGTGTGTGTGTGTGTGTGTGTGTGTGTGTGTGTGTGTGTGTGTGTGTGTGAAAACAGTTCACACAGGTTGTCGAGTGGAGATGTAAGCAGAACATAGATGCATGTTTTTGTAAGCAAAGTATCTACGTGAACGAATGCATTATCATGAACGTTCCATAAAAGTATTACGTGTTTTATTCATAATATCATTGGTGCTGTCAAATATTAGCCAACAACAAGTTTGTGAAGGAGTAGACTTATCAAATTTATTATGAGATTGCCTGTACTGACCGCGACATTGTTTTTTCTTACCGATGCGAGCAATTTTCCAAAAGTCATGAGTCGCAAAGGCTGCCTCTTTCCAGAATTAGGGTAGCTATTAAAAATATTGTACACACACACACACACACACACACACACACACACACACACACACACTACCACATCGCTACCCGTTCAGATTCGCTCAACCTTTTATGGGCACGCCAGCTTTCGTATTTGACCTGGGCTAAAAACCAGACATTTGAGTTTAGCTAAGTACGATAATAATAGGAACATAGGAACATGGTCAAATCCCGAATAATTCCCTCATGGTTACATTACCTAGTATATGATTCTAGAATAGGAGTTAGATTAATAGGAAACGTTTGTCGTCAGTTCGTAAATACTGAGTCATAAAAGGCTTGCTTTAAATTGAAGTACTCGCGTTTGGCGACATTGTTAGAGTTAACTTCTTAAATCAGTAAAGTAATTTTGTACCTGACTTGCTGCTCACGATATCTATGCTGCAAAGAGAGAGGTGGTGATTACATTGGTAATGGTGATGACAGTTAAAATGATAAATGTAAAAATGGAAATGATGATGGTGGCGATAGTGATAACTGAGAGTGTTTATGCTGATAATAGTTTCTGAGGTGTTGTTAGTGATGATAATGATGATGATGATGATGATGGTGATGAAAATTTTGATGGTAGTGGTTGTTTTAACAATATCTCCGGTAAAAATATTAGGAACGGAAATTTTTCTGAAAAATTGTTATGTTGTATACGTCAGTGGAACAATCACCTTACTGAGCTATATGACGGCACGCGCCCTGTTGGATATTGCTTCCGGGTTGACCTCGATAGAAAAAAAATATATATTATACCACATGGCAATTCCCTTACGCCACTGGGGATCGTCTTTACTGCATGCGATGTTCGAATGCAAATATTTCTTTATTTTCTCATTCATGCAAACTTTCGTAAACTGTATACTCTAAAATGAGACGCATGCAAGTAGGATAGCATTGTTATCAGCCTGAGTCCTTTAAAAGCTGTCAATAATTCTGTGTGTGTGTGTGTGTGTGTGTGTGTGTGTGTGTGTGTGTGTGTGTGTGTGTGTGTGTGTGTGTCAAACTCCATCCCTCTCCCTATTGTGGCTGTGACCAAGTCGTAATGTGCTCCATGAAGGCTTATTTCCCACTCTGACCGCCTTCCTCCCCACCACCTTCCTTCCTCATTGGGGGGGAGGGGGTAGGAGGGATGAGAGGTGGGAAGAGCGGAACACCATACACCAATACCCTAACACTATTTTCTGCTTCACCCACCATATCTCACTGACCAGTCCTCTTCCCTTCCCACTAATCACCCGATTAATAAAGTGCAGGATGTCCGGTGAGGATGGGGAAATTAGCATAGGAGCCATTCGATTGCGTGGTGGAGTGAGAGACCGGGTGCTGTAGTATAGTGGAGTTAAAGTACAGTGCTACGGGATGAATGGTGGACTGTGTGATGTGGAAGGTTAGGGTGTAGTTGATAAAAAGAATTAGGTCTGAAAGCTTGCACACCTGCCAGCCTTCATCCTCCAGTTCTTTCTTTATCAACAGAAAATAGGGTTAGACGTATGATTAATTGGTATGGAGATGTTTAGTAAGAATGATTAGTATAAGGTAGTGGAATTAACGGCCAATTGGTTCGTAAAATAGTGAATACTGTGACATAAATTCACATGACATGGGGTCTGTCCTCTGTCTGGAGCTACTGTGAATGAAATAGACAAATATAGTTGTGTTTGAGATCGAGATGAACTTGTAATATGGAGGGTGCAGAATAGTGCCTTGAGAGAGAGAGAGAGAGAGAGAGAGAGAGAGAGAGAGAGAGAGAGAGAGAGAGAGAGAGAGAGAGAAGTAAGGAAGGAATAATGGAGAATTAGCACCAAGCCATAACATGATTATATGGCACTTAAGGAGCAGAGGGATAATGAAGGCTGGAAGAAACACGGAAATATCAAGAGCAGAGGTAGGACAGAAGAGCAGAAGAGGACGGTAAGAAGAGAAAGACTGGAGATAAAAAAGGCCCCTATTAGTCGCCTCATACGACAAGTAAGGGATACTTGGGAAGTATTCTTTCCCCCCTCCCCAGAAGAGAGAGAGAGAGAGAGAGAGAGAGAGAGAGAGAGAGAGAGAGAGAGAGAGAGAGAGAGAGAGAGAGAGAGAGAGAGAGAGAGAGAGCAATGTTTCGGGCAAAGAAACGCTTTCAGGAGCCTCTAGTCAGGAAGAAAGTGGGTGCTGGGTGAGTCTGTGGAAGGATGGTGATGAGAAGGTAGGGACGGAGGAAGGAGGGTAAACTATAACAGCGGGTTTGGGATGAGCAAGATAGTGAAGAAAAAGAGTAAATAGATCTTTGAGTTTTGATTCTTCCTTCATGGAAATCACAGAAAGGTCAGACCAGGACAACAATAACTTGGAGTCAAAGCAAAGTCAATCAGGTCCAGGCAAATTAAGAACATGAAGGGTAAGGCAAGGTTAGGTGCAACAGCGCAAGGTAAGACGGGGGAGGGCAACGAGGGGGAAGTGAACAGAACAGGCTGGGATATATTCGTCCATAAACAAATACAGCATGGAACAGCAAGACAGCCAAGACTCTGGCATAACAAGGAGGGATGGGATACACATGTGCTGGACAGGACACTGAGAGAAGACAGGGGTAAGAAAGAGCAGACTATGCACCAGACGTCTCACAAAACATGATTCAGTACCTTATAAACTCCAGGTTTTCTTTGAACTCTACCACAACTATACCAGTCAATTTCTTATACAGTCACTCCAAAATCGAGCCATATCTTCTCATAAATCAGTCCACATCACATCAACAAGTGACTTTTGCAAGCCAGTTGGCATTTACTTCGACTACCTTATATCAACCAGTCTTTTACTACACCTCCATACTAATAATTCACACATGGAATACTATTTTAGTGTATTAATGAAGAGCAAAACGATGAAAGCCAGCAAAACAGTTGTCCCTTTTGCAGGTTTTCATACTTACGTCCTTTTCTCACTGCAGCTTACTCTTCCACTTCACGCAGTCCACCACCGATCTCAAAAGAGTGTACGTTAGGTTTAACTCCACTACTCTACAGCAGGGAGCCTCTCACTCCAGCACTTAATCAAACGAGGCCCACACTGACTTCCACATCTACACCAGGCATCCTACACTCGGTTTCCCCACCCCTCCTCCATCTCTCCACCTCCAGTGAGGAAGGGAAGGTGGTGGAAGAAATGCGGTCAAAGTGAGAAATACGAGTAAGCCTTCATGGAACGCATTACAACTTGATCACAGCCATAATAGGGTGAGGGATGGAGTCTGGCACTGTGTCGCGTCCCCCCCTCCCCCACACACACATACGATGGTAGACAGACAGACAGACAAATATTTCATAACTTTAAAACAATGTGCTCTGCCAAAATACTGTCATAAAACAATGTGCTGAGTCATAATACTGTCATGGATCGCTGCCATTTGGGAAAGGATTGCATCTCACTTTATTATACAGCATAAAGTTTGCAGAAGTTGAAGGAAAAATGTAAAAAAAATGAGGTGAAGTGATGCATATATGAAAAATGTTATCCAGTGGCGTGAGGGAGTAGCCATATACTGTGACAGAATTTATATATAGGAAGACCTGGAAGAAATATGGAACTGAGGGCCAACCAGCAAACAACTTGATGAGGTAACAGTTCTAACGATGTATGAATGGCAAGAGGAATTAAACAGAATTTTTGTGTGTGGATTATTGACAGTGGGGAGATCGCTAGGACCACCACTGCATTCAAAACTCTCATCACCATCACTACTATAACCATCACAATAACCATCATCAACATAAACACTGCCAACATTATCATCACCATTATAACGATTATCATTCCTATCATCACCACGATAATCAGTTTAATCACCACCGATGTACATGTGGACTAGACTTATAGTTCATAGACGATTGCCATATAGTGAGTTATTCCACCTCCACCACACGCACAGCCTCCTCATGTACTATTAGCGCTGTTCTTTCTTCACTAATTCTCTGTAGTACACCAACACCACACTTTCTTCACCACTAACACACAACAAAGTTCAGTCACCACTTGTGCGTGCTCATGTTACACACACACACACACACACACACACACACACACACACACAACATTACTGTCACCCACACTAAGACACAAGCACCCAAGTCAAACCTCGCGCCACGGACACCCTTCCACCCAGTAATAGACCTGTCCTTCAAAGCTGCAGGTATTCAGCGTCCCAGATGCAGCTGCCTGTGCCCTTCTAAGAACACCATCCACCAACTCGGGCCATCCTTCTTAATTAATGGAGGAGAGAAGGATCCATGGCACCAGCAGGCCACTCGAGCCTGTGTGGATCTGAATAAGGACAAAACGCCCTTGATAATGAGGATTTCCGTGGTTTTTCGACGATTTTATAAACTGAAAGAGCCATGTACATAGCTTGCATAAAAGTCCTTCAGTCTTCCTTACGGTAATAATGGCTGGTTCTTGTACTTCCTGGCCATTGCTTTCTACCCTGTATGTTCATAAGACAGCCCCTGTGACAGTAGAGAAAGCCAGCATTTTAAAGGCTTATTTCTTCCCCCGACTGATCTATTACCTTTAGTACTGACCTGGAAGTAATAGCTCTGTGTGAGGAGAAACGTGAGTATGAAAAATAGAGACTGCGATTAAGTGAATAAGATGAACTTGGTGGGAGAGGAGGCCAGAAGGCTTCAGGTATATATTATTATGGGCCCACTAGAATGCAGACTTAAGTTACCCTGCATGCTGCAGTCCACATTTTTTTTTTTTCAGTGGATAGAGAGAGAGACAATTGCGAATAGGAAGCGGTGCCAAGGCACAGCAAACCCGTCCCCGGCAGTCATTTCAGTGCTGACGTATAAACACAACAGGATATCCAGTCCAAGACGTCACACATCAAATTTGGAGAAAATCGAGTGAAATTGACTATTGTATGCCCATTTAATATTATAGGCCCAACCCACCTGACACTGACTCCCCCTACCGCACACTTGGGGGTAACCCCCTGATGTAATGCGGCACGTTATAGGATGCAGGTTTGAAAGATGCACCTTCAGGTTTTTGTTTCATGTCGATATGACGAATTTGAAAGGAGTTATGGCGAAAAAACTATTTTTGTTTATTTTTTTTTTTTTACATTTTTGTGGCCTACAGCCTGGGCTTTGTCCCAATTTCACCAAAAAATTAATCACGTGATCAGAGGGTCATAGCCCATCATACCTGTAATTTTAGTAAAAATCGCACGAGTAGTTCTCGGGTAAAGTTAACAGACAGACAGACAGAAAAACCGAGTGAAAACTCTCTCTCTCTTTCTCCTGTATATATATATATATATATATATATATATATATATATATATATATATATATATATATATATATATATATATATATATATATATATATATATATATATGGCATACTGAATAAGGTGGCACAAAATTACTTCTCACCATAATCTATGTGGCAGGAGGGTGACACTATTTGCCACAATCCTCCCAACCAAACATTAATCCTACTGTTAACCATTTCACTGGCGTTCCTGTTGGATCACCGTCTACTAAGGGTCCAACCGCACTGCCTCCTGTACTCATGGGCAGTGAGCCACCGAAAGTGAGTAGGCACTGTCTCGGCAAAGCAGAGACCGGGACAACCCTTTAATGGCTGACCTAGTATATAATGATCCAAATTTCTTGTATTTTGGAATTCACTCCCTTATTGGTAATCTTTTCTTTTATTACAAGCAGAATTTATAGGTAGCCAATTTATTTTTATATATTTTTGATATGTTCCCAAAGTGGTAACGTTGGCATTTTCATGTTCCAATATTATCCCAAAAGGAATATTGAAACAATTTTCTTCCTACTTTAATTTATTTTCAAATACTGGGTTGCAACGGAATTATGCTGATATGGTAACATTAAGCTCTAATTAATTTCATTAATTTTTGTATATTGGACATTTAACACTCATGAAATACACACACACACACACACACACACACACACACACACACACACACACACACACACACACACACACACACACGCAACTACCGTCCAACTCGTCCAATTAAATCTTCTCCCCGTTGTGTACCATCTTTTCACAAAACTCCTAACAAAGCGAATGAGGCCTACAGTAGATGCAAGACAGCCAAGAGAACAGGGTAGATCCTGTTGTGGTTACTTGACAACAGACCATATTCACGTCATCAATAAAGTGACTGATGAAACTTCAGTTATATAATTAAAATGCTCCGAAATACATGTTGATTTACGAATATACGGCTCACCTCAGGCCATCATCAGGCACTTTATTTGTCCAATATTTTCAGCATGACTAATAGTAAATATACAAGAACCTAATTTTGAAATAGTAGCTGATGAATGAAACAATTAAGTTAATCGAAAACCCAACTAAACTAAAAAACCTTGGGAGGAGAGATAAAAGAGAGCTCCCTAGATATTAGGACAAATGAAAGTAGAGGGTATAATGACTGCAGTTAAAAAGTGTAAACGGATGTGGGCAGGTCACGACCTTCGTAGAACTGATAACTGAGTGGCAGTCCAGAGACAGAATGAGAGGAAGAAGAAGGCAGAGAAGAAAGGTGCAGAGTGAGGATTCGGAGATATTTTGGGAGTCACTGGAACTTGCTAACCACCAGCAGATCACAGGTAAAAATGATGGGAAAGTTTGCTGTCATGTAGTGGACTAACTCATGATGAATATAATGATGATGTTACAGGGAAATCATAATTCAACAACAAAACATGCCATTGGTGGTAATATATTGAGAAAGAAGTGGACATTTTACCCAAAATTTCCCCCCATTTTGTGTTTTTGGAATATAAAAAGTTAATATACAGCGCTTCAAGGATGTTGTGGAAAAAGCATAGGGACAGAAATGCATTTTTTTTTTTTATTCCACCCCTCACATGTCACGCCAGACCAGTGACGTAATGAGTTCGTACTGCCATATAATTTGCATAAAAACAATATCCGTAATGACATCGTGTAGTTTTATAATATTTAGTGCGAAATGACTTAATAACCACCAGTATATTTGTCTTAAGTTCTATGTTATTGATGTTACACTCTTAATATTAATGCAATAACACAGCCTCCAGGATTCAGTCGTAATAAAATGCTTGCACAACTCACTGCCACAATCTGTACCCCAAGTATTTCACCATCACCACACGAGCCAATATTTTTATGTACATGGGTAAACAACAGAAACACAAAACAGCGAGCACGATAGTTGTGCAAATCCCTGAGAGGCTTCACATCAGAATTACCAAGCGTATTGATCAGCCAAACACTTGTAGTTGCTGATGTGTGCTCTGCCGCTTGCCCGCTGATTGTGTACTGTACGTTTGTTTGCTTGTGGTAGGTGGATCAATAAAATAAAATGCTGACGCTCTAGAATTGCAATGAGTGCTTGTATCAGACATAACATTTGAAAGGTAATGCTGAATTATGAAAGAAAGGTTGACTAACATTAGCCAAGGTTTTAAGTGCTCAGACGTGATGTTTAATGAAAATTTGTATAACGGTAGATGTTGATATGGACTTTAAAATTCATGATACATAAAATTTGTCACATAAATTTCTCCTGACATGTCTCTTAGTGAGTGTCAAAGTACTGTACAGAGAAAAGTAATGTTCAGTTCTAATCTTATGATGCTATGTTGTTAGTAACGCTGATTGTTTTATTTATACGGATAGATGTTACAGTGATGTAGATAACTGCACTGCCAAGAAAATGTTCCTTATATACCTGTACCATACTAAATTAGATACTGAGAAATCTTTAACACAAAAAACAGACAGTAATGATAGACTATTAGTTATTTTTCAACTTAACTTCCATATATATATATATATATATATATATATATATATATATATATATATACCTATATATATATATATATATATATATATATATATATATATATATATATATATATATATATATATATATATATATATATATATATATATAGTATATATATATATATATATATATATATATATATATATATATATATATATATATATATATATATATATATCATTGGATCCCGGGGGTACTGGGCGAGGCATGGCACTGAGAGGGTACTAAGCGTACTGCCCACCGCCTATCGGCTCATAGTCGCGAAGCTCATAGGTCCCTACCCGGGGTTCCCTATTTTAGAAAGATTTAAAATATCCCAGTTCTGTCCAATACTCGGGACACTGGGCTCCAATGGGATATATATATATATATATATATATATATATATATATATATATATATATATATATATATATATATATATATATATATATATATATATATATATACATATATATATATATATATATATATATATATATATATATATATATATATATATATATATATATATATATATATATACATATAACTCTGATGACTGTCATTTTTTAGAAAAGAATTACGCCCTAAATATTTATAATCCTAATTCAGTGTTACATTATGAAAACTGTGAGTGCTGCTGCAGGACAAATGAAAGCCTTCTATAAAAATAAAATCAGCATGCTGTTGGATGACGTAGGACAAAGGTTACTATTATTTGCAACTTTATTTTTTTAAATGCAGAAGTACATGATACTGATACCACTATCAGGTGTCTCTTGAAGTCATTATGGAAGCAAATGGTGTATGGTACTTTAGAGAACAGCATTAATAAAAATCGAATTATTTTATAGAACAATTTTTATGATAACGTTAATAACTTCATCATCATCATCATCATCATCATCATCATCATCACCGTGATTATGGTTTTCCTGAAAACATGGTTTTGGAGACCTAGAGCATGACTAGTAGACCTTCCGTGTACCAGAAATAAAAAAAAAAAATTAACTTCTAATACAAATATTCCTCCGCGTGTCACAGGAGTTGCGGATCTGTTTGTAAGTCTGTTTCCCTGGTTCCTGACCTACTTCACTAGCCTTCTGCCTTTGCATGTCCCTCTCACAACTACTTTAAAAAATATAGCCAGATTTTCTGTCCATATGTCTCCCACTTCCGCCCCACTACACGTCCACTGCAGTAACAACAGCAATATAATTTTCAGCGTTTATCTGATGCAATTACAAGCATGACAGATATAGAGCCTGTACTGGTGGGAGGGGCACTGGGTCTGCTTTGAGAGGAGGGATGAATATGGGATGTAAATGAATGATGTGATGGAGAGTGAGGTGCAGCAAAGTAAACAAGATGGTGGAGATTGTGTGGTAATTTTGGAGTGCTGGAGAGTGTGTGGTGGTGATGGGGCTGATGCAGTGTGTGGTTGTGTTGGAGAACGTGTGGCGGTGATGATATGAGGCAGTGTGTTGTGGTGATGGAGTGATGCAGTGTGTGGGGATAATGAAATGATGTAGTGTGTGATGATGATTGAATGATGAAGTGTTTGGTGGTGATGAAGCTGTTGAGTGTGCGATAGTAAGGGTAATGTGTATGGTGATTGTGGACGGAGGGGGATGTATGTGTGTATGTAAGATAAATCATTTACAAAATTTCGTGCACTTTTCAAGTATACTGTGGCTATATGCTAGAGGAGAGAGATCAGAGGAGAAACCGAAACTGTCATGGGAGTCAGGGTAAGAATAGGAACGAATAACGCGAAACAGTACGTAAGAAAATCAATAAAGGGCAAAGAAAGAAACAAATTGCTCTGTCTATACTTTAAGTACCTCCACCTAGAAAGCTGAAGGACGTTATCAATTCACCCCTGTTTGTGTGTTTGTTTGGCCACTGGATATCTCAAAAAAGTTATTGCTGGATTTCAGTGAAGATTTGTGGATATTTGAGTCATGGGCCACGGAAGAATTGATTAAATATTGTTGGTCATCTGACTCGTCTGGTATAGGCGCTGGCGGAGGTATGTTCTCTCTGGGGGCAGTTTCTTGTTTAAATGATATATCCTGAACGACATATTTCGATTCTGTAAAAGCATTATAAAGTAAATGATTTATGATACTGATGCTCCCCTTTTCTCGCAATTTTTTTTATAGTTCACACACACACACACACACACACACACACACACACACACACACACAATTGGAGAATTAATGGGGATAATATTAATCTTGCCACCATCACACACACACAAACACACACACACACAATGGGAGAATTAATGGGGATAATATTAATCTTGCCACCATCACACACACACACACACACACACACACACACACACACACACACACACACACACACACACACTGGGAGAATTAATGGGGATAATATTAATCTTGCCACCATCACACACACACACACACACACACACACACACACACACAATGGGAGAATTAATGGGGATAATATTAATCTTGCCACCATCACACACACACACACACACACACACACACACACACAATGGGAGAATTAATGGGGATAATATTAATCTTGCCACCATCACACACACACACACACACACACACACACACACACACACACACACACACACACACACACACACACACTAGTTAATTACCGTCACCACATTCTGTCCTGGAACAAAACTACTGTTACCAGTCTCCCAGCCTTCCCTCCCCTTTCCATACCTCAGAGATCTCATTCTTTATATCCATTTGGTCTACTCACTTGCAATATCCATTAGACAGTACATTTGCACAGAGTAGTCGCCGCGATTTCCCTTCCGTATATAATTTCACTCCTTCCCAGACTTCCTATAATTACCCTTTAACTCTTTTTATACCTTCTCATTTACTCGCTGGAGAAGTCTTGCTAGTATTCCCTACCTGGACTCTGCAGCCTCATACTTACCTTCCTGGACTCTGCAACCTCATACTACCTGCCTGGACTCTGCAACCTCATACTTACCTACCTAAACTCTGCAACCTCATACTTACCTGCAAGGAGTCTGCAACCTCATACTAACCTGCCAGGACTCTGCAACCTCATACCTGTCTGGACTCTGCAACCTCATACTTACCTGCCTAAACTCTACAACCTCATACTTACCTGCCTGGAGTTTGCAGCTTCATTCTTATTTGCCTGAAATTTGCAATCTCATACCTGTCTGGACTCTGCAACCTCATACTTACCTGCCTGGACTCTGCAACCTCATACTTACCTGCCTGGACTCTGCAACCTTTTACTTACCTACTCTTCCAGAACTGAGCTAGCAGTTTCTTAATCTCTTCACTCCGGTAGCGTATTTTCTCCTTTGCTTCTTGTTATCTTTGCCGTGTCTAACTAAGGAAGGATCTGTAGCAGTGAAGGGAGTTAATGGAGGGTACGTGTAACTCAAACAGAAAATTTATCACAAGCCGATTAAACACGCCTCAGGATAACAAGACTAAAATGTATAATACGTCATGGGACTTCAGAGGTCAAAGCATCGACCCTCATTAAAAGCGACGTAGATATATAAAGCCAGAAGACAGTGACAATAAGCACACCGAATCTGTAGGTGGCGTGAGGGTAAGCCGGCTGGGATCTGTGTATGTGTGTGGCAACCCTATATATTTCCCTGGAGGCGCCTTGACTCTGCCACACGTTCCTGAGAGAGAGAGAGAGAGAGAGAGAGAGAGAGAGAGAGAGAGAGAGAGAGAGAGAGAGAGTTGTGCGCATGTGTGTGTATGTGTGTGTGTAATAGAGAGGAAGGAGAGTAAGGGGAGTGAGGGTAGTGGTGTGACGTGTTGTGTGGTGGTGGTAATGGTGTTGTGTTGAAAATTTTATGAAGGAAGAGTATTTTATTGTGCAGAAGCAGTGTGGTTGTTATTGTCACGAATCAAATTCGCGACATTTCACTTTTGTGAGAAGCCACGAACTATTAGTGGAAAACTCACTGTTTATCGTTCAGTTAACCGCTCATTCGGACGGAAGCTTTGTCAAATCAATTTTGCATTGTCATACGTGATTGTCTTTGTGTGAGACATTGGCGCTTCCGCTGAGCGATTTGTTTTGAGCGCGTTTCGCTCACTCGACCGTTAGAATAATGCGGCCTAGTGCTCTGCTTTTCTTTCCCACGACTTATTCAGTCGAGTGTTTGTTGTGACGGAGAAAGGTCCTGTGCTCCAGAAGTGTGAGAGGTCAGCTAGCACCCAAGCTCCACTAGTACAGTTGCCCAGTCCTCCCACCCCCTGGGTGATACACAGCATTCATCGACCAGTATTTCCTTTTTGTATTTTCATAGTCTTAAGAGTTTAATTAAGGTGTTTTTCCTAGGCGTAAGAATCTAGCTTTTGCGTGAGTGAGTGAGTGCGATCTCATTAATTTGATTTGAAATGTAACGTTAAATTTATTTTGTAATCAATAAATTTAACAGTTCTTTTGCTTGAGTTTAATGTAAACTCTTGTTTCATTTCTCCGCAGTTAAGCTTATTTCTCTTATAGCTCCTAGCTTGCATAAACGTTTGCATTCATAATTGGTACTTATGCCAGTCTTATGTATTTAGCTTAAAATCCGTTGTGCCTCCTAGGAGTTAAGCATCAGCAAGAACCTGATTTATTATTAGTATTAGTTATTTATTGTCAGGGATGAAGTAACTTTCTCCAGAGGCTAACAGTACTAATAGACAGCAATTAAGTAATTAGTCTCTGCTGTGTACTGTTGAGAAAGTTTATAAATTCTCGTTCTGAAAAAAAATCGGCGAAGTAAGCCAGCGTTAAGAATCATTGCTTGATGTAGCAAGACAATCATTGTCCTTGCTCTTCAATATCATTATCATTATTTTTAATAACTGCATTTATTATAAAAACCCCGTGACAATTGGTGACCTCATTCCAGGATATTAACTCCTAGCTCTAAAGCTATTCACGAGATAGTGCTCAGTTGTTCATATTTAGGTATTTATAATTAAAGTTTATAGGCACAAGTTTACTGGTGTTTACCGTTAATTTAGCAAGTGAATTTTTGCTTTATTAATCTATAGAGTACTTAACTCTATTTAGTACTTTATTTTTGGTAACGCTAGACGATTTTATTCGCTCCTGGGTAGCCGCCGTACCCATTGTGTTAATTATTGAGTTCTCAGTTATTTGCATTTTTGCTTTAATCTTTGCCAGTTAACTAGATAAGACTGGTCACCACTAGCTTGTGTCTGTACTCTTTACTTGTGTCATTAGCGTTCGTTTGCGAAGCAGTCAGTACTCAGTTTCGTTTGCTTAATAAATTAGCGCCATGGCTACTACTGTATTTTTACAGGAAGCCAAAGAAATGGGTCTTTCGGACCCAACCGAAATTAAAGAGTATATACTCTCACGGCATAATCAGGAGCAGCAGCGCGAGAATGATGCCCGTGAAGAGCGTAAGATTCAGCGCGAATACGAGCTAGAACAGCGTGAGGAACGCGAAAAGGAGCACGAATATGAGCGAAAACAACGGGAATACGAGCGGGAACAACGTGAATATGAACGTGCCGAACGAGAGGCACGAGAAAAACATGAACTTGAAGTGCTGAAGCTCAAGCAAGATTCCTTGGCTTCAGACACGTCTGGTGCAGTTGGTCCAAGCTCCAAGAGCGTTCCCCCTGTACATGTTACGGCGACCCCACGCATCAAGCTTCCTTCATACAAGGAAAGCTAGCGAATTGAGCCGTACATAGCTCGTTTTGAGGACATGCCAGACATGTATCAACTGGATGAGGCAGCTAAGTGGCTCCAATTTCTTAGTTTATTTGAGGGCCCTGCCCTCGATATTCTCCACAGAATTCGTGGAGATAATCTCACGTACGAGATGATGAAAGCTGCACTCATTAAGGCGTATGGTCTCACAGTAGACGACGCCAAAGTTCAGTTCATGCGAGCTCGTCTCCAAGACAAGGAGACAGCTGTTCAGTTCCTTGATCGTCTCACAGCTTACTTAAATGAGTGGATGGAGAAAGATGAAACTCCTTCCACGCGTGAGGGGATAATTGACCTTATGCTGCGTACACAGCTAGAGAGGTCGTGGCCTGCTGAGCTCATAGCACAGCTTAAGATCTGCCAGGTGAAAGATGCCAGCCAAATGGCAGACAAGGCTGATGCATTCTTTACTGCATACGGGTATCAAACTCGTAAGCAAAACACCTGGAACAGAAAATCTGATAAATCTGGGAAGCCATCTCAGACTGAACCCCAGCAACAAGGCCATTCTCAGAATAATGGCCAAGGTCCAAAACCGCAGTGGAAGGACCAGGGGCAAAATACTCAGAAACCTGAGTGGAAGAGGTACAGCAAGTACCCTAACCAGCAGCAGTATCAGCCACGCAACCGACCGTCGGGACAAACTTTTTCACCACCAGCTCAAAAGAGGCAGGAAGCGAATGCAGCCTTCATTCCTCAGCAGCAGCACGGTGGTCACGTCCCTACCAGTATGGGTACTTCCCCACAGTTCACTAGTCCCACAGTGACAGTGAACCCCCCTCCACAGGTGGCCAATGTTCCATCTTCCCAATATAATCCTCAAGGCACAATGTTTGCCACATCAATTCAGCAGCCTCATGAGTGGCTAGCTGCTTCTTCCACAGGCCTTCCTGCAGGTGACAGTACCTTCCTTGTTCAGCCAGGGTTTGTGGGAGGCATTCCTGTGAAGGTCCTGAGAGATAATGGTTCCTCAGGTTGCTCTGTCAAGCAGAGTCTAGTTCGGCCTGAGCAGTATACAGGTCGACAGATCCATGCAAACCTTATTGATGGATCAGTGAGATTGTTCCCTGAGGCATGTATCCAGGTGGCATCTCCATTTTATACTGGTACGACACTTGCAGTTGTCATGCCAGAACCTTTATTTGAACTCATCATCGGCAATATTTCCGGTGTCAAGGATAGTTGCTCCGATGATGACGCTACTCAGACTTCGGCTGCTGCGGTAACACGAGCCATGGCTGAGGCTCCAGACTGTGTCACCCCAGTGATCATTGAATCGCCGCAAGATCTGATGTGTAGTCAACTTGTTGTACAAGAACTTCATTCTGACCCAACACTTGCTGCCGTGTGGAATAAACAAAAGGGTCGAGTGATTAAGTATTTACGGGGAGGTCGAGCCAAGTTCCTTCGCAAACAAGGACGGCTCTACCGTGAGTCACGAACACCCAAGGGCGAGGTTCGACTGCAGTTTGTCGTTCCCGCCAAGTACCGCCTAGCAGTGTTACAATGGGGTCATTGTTCAGCTTCAGGAGGTCACATGGGGAAAAGGAAGACCCAGGGCCGTATCCGAGCTGACTTTTTCTGGCCAGGGATGGGACGAGACATAGATAGTTTTGTCCGTTCCTGCAGTGTGTGCCAAAGTATCACCACTAATCAGGGACATGCCCTTCCTGTGCCATTTGTAACCACACCCGTAATCTCTGAGACAGTTGAGAGACAGGGTAGTGGTGAAGTGGGTGCAGACCTGACGTCTCGCCCATTGGCCCCACAGGACACATTATGTCCAGGGCCCGTACGTACATATTATGTACCGTAAGTTAAGGGGGAAGTTGAGAGGCGACCAAGGCTATGGAAGACCTGAGTTTGCACAAGGATTCTCAGCTTCCCAGTACTAATATAAGTACTGTAGGTTAAGGGGAAAGTTCGAGAGAGAACTCCGCAGAGGCGACTCGAGGCTATGGAAGACCCAAGTTTGCACAAGGATTCTCAGCTCCCCGATATTAACATAAGTACTGTAGGTTAAGGGGGAAGGATTCTCAGCTCCCCGATACTCATATAAGTATTGTAGGTTAAGGCACAGGTTGAGGACCCGTGTGCAGTTCGAGGCTATGGAAGACCCGAGTTTGCACAAGGATTCTCAACTTGCCGACACTAATTATGTGCTATAATTAATGGCGACCTCGAATGTACGAAGCTTAGGCTGTCAATTGTATTTTTCAGCTAGAGCATACTTTTCGTAGCATGTACTGATTGCTAGGCAGAGAGAGTAATTGTAACTTAATAAGAATTTTGTCTCATTCACACTCTTGATGCTCCACCTTAATTGGTTTTGCAGGTACAGCAACTGGTGCAGCAGTTTTGCTGTGCGGGCCAGCTGATCGTCTGCCGCACACTGCCGCCTCTTCTCCTCAGCCTTCGTCGTCGCCATATTATTTACTGTGTCATTTTACACGTAGGTACAGTTACACTACAACTGTCACACCTACACCATGTATTACATACACCACGCTACACAACAATTAGTTGTCACTGTAAATGTAGCGAACTTTCGCTCAGTTTGACCTGAGTACAGGATTTTCACTGTCGTCACGGAGTTTTTCCCTCAAGCTTGCTTCTATTAACGTAAATACGAGGTTTTTTTGCTCACTGGCGACTGCGACTTTCTCCTGTAGCAGGATAGCACACACACCACAGTGTGAATCTTGTGTGACTGAGTTAGGATGTGTACATATATATATATATATATATATATATATATCCACAAATTTTTTCCCATAAGGAAAAAATTTAATTTTGTAGGGGCGTAATGTCACGAATCAAATTCGCGACATTTCACTTTTGTGAGAAGCCACGAACTATTAGTGGAAAACTCACTGTTTATCGTTCTGTTAACCGCTCATTTGGACGGAAGCTTTGTCAAATCAATTTTGCATTGTCATACGTGATTGTCTTTGTGTGAGACATTGGCGCTTCCACTGAGCGATTTGTTTTGAGTGCGTTTCGCTCACTCGACCGTTAGAATAATGCGGCCTAGTGCTCTGCTTTTCTTTCCCACGACTTATTCAGTTGAGTGTTTGTTGTGACGGAGAAAGGTCCTGTGCTCCAGAAGTGTGAGAGGTCAGCTAGCACCCAAGCTCCACTAGTACAGTTGCCCAGTCCTCCCACCCCCTGGGTGATACACAGCATTCATCGACCAGTATTTCCTTTTTGTATTTTCGTAGTCTTAAGAGTTTAATTAAGGTGTTTTTCCTAGGCGTAAGAATTTAGCTTTTGCGTGAGTGAGTGAGTGCGATCTCATTAATTTGATTTGAAATGTAACGTTAAATTTATTTTGTAATCAATAAATTTAACAATTCTTTTGCTTGAGCTTAATGTAATGTAAACTCTTGTTTCATTTCTCCGCAGTTAAGCTTATTTCTCTTATAGCTCCTAGCTTGCATAAACGTTTGCATTCATAATTGGTACTTATGCCAGTCTTGTGTATTAAGCTTAAAATCCGTTGTGCCTCCTAGGAGTTAAGCATCAGCAAGAACCTGATTTATTATTAGTATTAGTTATTTATTGTCAGGGGTGAAGTAACTTTCTCCAGAGGCTAACAGTACTAATAGACAGCAATTGAGTAATTAGTCGCTGCTGTGTACTGTTAAGAAAGTTTATAAATTCTCGTTCTGAAAAAAAATCGGCGAAGTAAGCCAGCGTTAAGAATCATTGCTTGATGTAGCAAGACAATCATTGTCCTTGCTCTTCAATATCATTATCATTATTTTTAATAACTGCATTTATTATAAAAACCCCGTGACAGTTATAAATATTTAATATGGAGTATACGTGTGCCAAACCATTGATATCCACACACCAACTAATATTGGCTTACTATCATGGCAATTTCTAATGTCTCCTTTTACTTAATATCGCATTCTTTCAGCAACAAACTCCTGTCACTTTAGTTTTGACGTTGGGTACTTAGGCGTGTATCCGATCCTTCTCAGCAACAGCAAAGGACTTTTTTTTTTTTTTTTTTTTTTTAGAGTACTTAAAGCAGTCTCCAAAACATAACCAGATTTTTTATGAATGGAAGACACCTGTAATCTGGTGTATGGATTATTTTTTTTTTTATTCTCTTGTTTTTCCTTCCTCTGTTCTGTTATTGTAAAAAAAAAAAAAAAAGGACCCCATCATAATAATAATACAAGTCAGATGGTAATCATAGACCCAAATGAAGCCTGGTGGTCTAGTGGGGTTATGGGTGTGTGAGAGGCTCGAAGAAACGGTAACCAACCAACCAAATCCATTCACACGTTCCATCCTCCGACAAACGATTATTCCCCGAGGTCGAAGCAGAAATTCCCTATTGTATTCTTTGTATGCAGAAAAAAAAAATTGTTCTCAGGTGAAGCAGTGAGAGGAGCGTTAATTCTCTGTCGTTAATTGACGCACCTAGGAGAGTCTGGGCAGGTAATTGATTCCTCTTATTCGTTGCTAAGAAGGCCTAATGAACGTCTAGCAGTTGCAATAGTAGATACTGTAATATCATTTTCTCTGACTGTCTGTCTGTCTGTCTGTCTGTCTGTCTCTCCCAAAATTTAATCTTTGCTACCAGGTGGGGAATCAATGGTTTAGACTCAGAGGCGATAGAAAAGAGACATTGCAAAACCGATTATACATCTTCAGTCTGATGCTCAGTAGGTTGGCAGAATAAACGCTTTGCAGTAGAAGGTAAACAGGACTAATAGAAACACGCAGACAGTAAATTTGTTGAAACTAGATAGAGTGCCCCATTCTTATCCCAAACTCCGTCAAGCTCATCTCTATGAAAATGTGGCAAACTAATCACTTCTTGCTCCGTCTCTAGGTACGCTGCACAAGAGATGGAATATAGAAGAAAAATTACACTCACATATTGTCTCTGGAAGATGATCGTACAAATCTATTACCAGTGACTTCAGATATTTAAGACTGCCCCATCCCTTCTCCTTACGAGAGAACCATGGCCTTCAGACTGAGAACCTCGACTCCTGTAAATCGTCTTAAATGTGAGCTGGTATTTGATGTTAGTGAAGTATTCCGCATGCTGAGGGTAATCTCTACGTCTACGAGTTCCAGCTGCCCTCTTCTTCTGATAATCTTCCTTACTGTTTCCTATGCTTCTCTGTTTTTCTTTCTTGACCCTGGTTGTTTTTACACGTGCCTTCTGTTTCAGTTAGTGTTTCTCCTTTTTATATTATTTGCTCTCCCTTTTGCCTTCCTGTATTTTTTAATCATTATTGTTCCATCTGTATCTTAATTTTTTGCTCTGTTTTGCATTTTTTTTCTCTCTTCTCGAATACTTTACTTTCACTTGCGTTAACATGTGCTTTCCTTTTACTTTTCACATATTTTGTTCTCATTCTCATTACTGTCTCACCGGGCAAGGCATTTATAGTTCCCTTCTATCAGCACGAGTGACTTTTTTTGTTCATTCTGACTTGTTCTTTAGTTTTTTCTTTTTCATCATCACCCAGCATTCTTCCTGTTTTAGTCTTCTTTCATTATTCTGGCCATCCTGTATGTGGGTTCCATAACTTTAGTATTCTACACATTGATCAGTTGTACTGATGAGTGTTAAAACGATTGCAACAAAGCCTTTGACTCAATGCCAAAACACATCCTAATTAAGAAAATCTTGGACACATATGGAGGAGTGTTAAAAAAAAAATGGAGGGCAGCCTTCCTTTCAGGTAGTCAAACTCAAGTACCTTACAAAATATCAATTTTTAGAATTCAGAATACTACTTCCAGAGGTACAATCTTTTCTTCCTCACGCTTCAAACTTTTCCTCCATGACCTGCCAACCTCTCCCTTTCGTACGGTCCTGTGGTTACAACTTGGCAATAGTTTCACAGCTCCCCGAATCTCAACAGCCAGCAACCCACCTCCAACTATAATTACTCTCACTAGAAAATTGACTAAGACAAAACAGACTGATTGCCTCACCAACTTATCAACCATTACCCTCTTCACTTCAGAAAGCATGAATCTCAGACTCACTCACATGTTTCCCTCTTTAACATAACACTCGCACTGGAAAGAAACCACCAAATTCTAGGACTTACCGTGGACTCACACATGAATTTTTCTTAACACACAAATTAACATCAGTGCAAAGGCATCTCAACAGTGCCTTGAAGATAATCACATGCATTACTTTTGGTCCATAGAAAGAATTCCTGCTTTTTGCCGGTAGTTCGTTAGAACAATCATAAACAATGCTAGTCCAAGCTGGGCCTCAACCTTAACCAACAGACACGTGAATAAGCTTCAAAAACGCAGAACAAAATCTTAATAATAACAGGATTATCTCAAACCACAATTATATATTACTTACATCAAGGAACAAGAACCCATACAGTCAAAAATAATGTTTTTAAAAGAAAATGAACAGAAAAAAAAAAATCCATACATCTGATTACAGGTGTCCTCCATTCATGAAAAATCCGTAACAGCTGGACTTGACTTGGTGTAGGTTGAAGTTTGAGAGAAAACAATCTGGAGAAACAAATTCCAAAGAGAAACAGTTCGGGGAATAAATTAAGTCTGAGAGGCCTCGCACATGAATATCAGGGGCACGTAGTTCATTACTTTAGTTCAAGAAACATCACACACTTATACCTTCGTATTAATCATTCCTGTCTACAAAGCGAGAGAGAGAATTAAACTGTCCAACATTACACAGTATCTCAGCATCATCTCATTCCTGCACTCAACACTACAATTCACAAACACATACATGAACACGTAGCCATCACAGCCATTCAAAACTTCCAACAAAACAGCATCTTTCACGACTCACCACCAGACATTACCCCCTCAGAAACTTCCCACCCAGAGAGACACGAGTACACCTAGTCAGACAAAGATGAGGTCACCACTCTCACCTACAACAATACCCGAATGAAATACAACTCACAGACAGTCCACTTTGCCCACATTGCAGTGCAGGTCCCCACACCACATCACACATACACTCTACATGCACAGCAGTGTCACAACACAGAAAGTCCTTCAACACAGCCTTGACAAGACAAAAAAGCTCTGGGAGAGACTGGTCGCAGTCGCCCATTTCCAGCTATCCAGTAGGTTCATAACGAGCTGAATCAGGGGTGACAACAACATAACGTCTTCATTTTCTCCCCCTCCCCTTCCTGTGTGGCTTTTGTTTTACTTGCATATTGCCGATTTTCAAACACTTCGTTTGTTGCTGTTTCTCTCTCTCTCTCTCTCTCTCTCTCTCTCTCTCTCTCTCTCTCTCTCTCTTTCGATTCGCACATCATCTGTTTCCGAGCATCCATTAAACATCAATATGATGACTTTTTCAACCCACCAGCTACCTCCTTTGCGTCATCCATCTCACACATTGTAGCTCGAACATTTTTCTCTGTGCATAACACCATGTACTCTTCAGGAGATGAATTATATTCATTATTACAAGTTTTTATTTTATTCTAAAAATAATGTTCATTTTCTGATATGTTGCTTCACCTTCAATTCGTATAATATTGCCTGTTTCACATATACATCCTTTTCAACTTGAAACTTTTGTCAGTTTTTTTCACAGTCTCTTTTTCCTCTCACATTATATAAAAACAAGACGGAAGCGTTTGTGATTGAGGGAAACATGGAACGATATGAGCGACTCCACGTATGCCAGAATATGGCTGCATGGAGGTGTTTTTGTTACAATTATCAGACTTCACATTTTGCAGGAGGTAGGATGTGTAGTCCGCCAAATAGTCGTGTGTGTGTGTGTGTGTGTGTGTGTGTGTGTGTGTGTGTGTGTGTGTGTGCGTAATTCTCCGGGTCGGTCAGGATCACTTGATGGTCGTGATTGTCAGCTTTTACCCTCCCGGAAGGGAGCTGAGAGCTCATATAGTCCGATCTAAGGGCAAGGCTGTGACCTTCACACACGCACACACCCGACCCCTTGCTCAAGGGGGACAGTAACCACCCACTTCGTCAGTGAAACTTTTCGCAACCTGAGCAAGGAGCGAACTCCCGCCCACCAGATGGCGAGCGAGATCGTTACCACCGAGCCAGCGAGACATTGTATCATCACGGTTAAAGTTCTACTTTTTCATTTACCAAAGCTCTGTCCTGTCTTCCAAATCATTACCCTCCTTCGTCCTGAAGCATCTCATCCTCGACGCCAACCGGTACCAGGCAACTTAATTTTTCTGTTTTTACAATAACTACAGGTAGAATGAATAATGTCTATATTAACTATTTTACCCTATAAGAGTGCTTGATGTCATAACACAGTTGTCTGGTGCCTCACATTCTTCCTCACTCTTACGAAAGAACTGCCTGATGTTGATAGTACTAAGTTGTGTGATTAGATCAATTAATCGGTAGGCCGGGAGATACAAACACTTGATTACCGACACATACACTATCTTCTTCATTAAAATATTATGTTATGGTATGCAAGAATAACTGAAAGACGATAGAGTCATTATATGTTCCGTACACGGCATCTGAAGTGACCTGGTTCTTGAAGACACTGCAGTGATTGGTGTGTAGTGGCATCACAGCACTTCACGCCCTCCTACACCATTACCTCTCCCTTCCAGCACACCCTGGCACATCACTGCCTCACTCGCACATCACCATACCACACCCTACCACACAGCTGCATCACCTTTTCACCACCATACCACACCCTACCACACCATTGCCTCTCCCTTCCACCACCATACCACACCCTGCCATAGCAATGCCTCAACTATCCATCACCATACCAAACCTCTGCCTCACCCTTTTACAACTACACCAAACCCTGCCATACCACTGCCTCACTCTTCCACTATCATTCCACACCCCTCCACCCCATCATTATCGGCAGACAAGATTTCCCTCTCGTTAGCTGTAACAAAATCAGACCCAAGTGAAGCGAGAGAGACACCCTGCTTTACAATACTCGTTAGGGGCGCCCCAAAACTCGCTCCTTCCATATTTATTTTCCTGGCTAATGCGGGTCGGGTGATTGGTGTGGGCCAAGAGGAACGAAAGGGTAAGGTTGGGGTAGGGTAGAGGCTCAGTGGTTGGCCAGAACAACACTCCACTCACCTCGACCTTGTTCGGCACATTAGTTGAGATGAAAATGGATCACTGTGTTGAACTTTAACCGTGATGATACAATGTCTCTGAACTATTATCTCAAACGTGTCACTAATATTTTAACATGGTTGCTTCGCTTAATTATGCCACACACTTGTCAAAGATCACTGACAGCACTGTGTTTACATATATCTCACTGACTTACTGGGTCAACTGCCATGGGATGTATAACCTCACTTACCCACTGACTTCGTCGATAGTCCCGCCTTGCAAGCCTTTTGGCAGAGACATCTCCCTCCAAGGGTATTCCGAGACCAAAGATCTTGTTGCAGCCATGAGTTTAGCCGCTATCCCCTCTCTTCGTCTCCTTCACTCTGGTGCGACTCTTTAATTTTTCACTTGCGAGCAGGATCGGCCTTGGAAAACCATGCCCCATACCCATGTAGCCAGAGAAGATGTTCACGTTTTGTGAGGGTGCAAGCCTTCGGGTCAGTCTCGTTAACTGGTTGCTCGTTTCACACTTGATCGTATTAGTGATATCGCATGATCCTGTAAAGGTATGTGGTGCCATAGAAGTCAGTCGGCCATTTCAAGGCAATGTTTATTGTCGATGTCTCACAACCATAAACTAAGACAGGGAACACTAGCGCCTTTCAATTGCCGATTTGCGTCCTATGTAATTATCGACAAAGACAAATACTCGAACTGAGTGCGTTCATAACACCATAGGTTCGATCATTGTGATGGGAAATCTCATCACATGGCGTACCATTGTGTTGGATCACATTGCTAAGACATGATGACAAATGAATCTCTCCTAAGCATATTGTACTGTTTCATCCAGCAAACCACCAAATACCTTGATTTTTATACAAGCTTCATTCAGTTCATTCTGTCGCCGCTAACATGGTTTCCTTGTCTTTCTTATTTCCTCCATTTCTGATCACCTTGTATGAACACAGCATTCTCACAACATTCACAATCCCTTGGGCTAACTTAAGCTTCCATACACACACACACACACACACACACACACACACACACACACACACACACACACACACACACACACACACACACACCGTTAATCTTACCTCACTCAGATCCACACTCATCTCCATCAACACCCATACACCATCTAGACTTCTCCCCATCATATTCAGTACCGCCCCTGTCCCCATCTGATATGAGATCCTAAATACACGAGTGCAACTACATATGATATGATCATTTTTATCCACTCACTCTCTCTCTCTCTCTCTCTCTCTCTCTCTCTCTCTCTCTCTCTCTCTCTCAAGGACACTGTGAAACAGAGTCCACAAAACAAGGTGCAAAAGAGGGTTAACTACGAACAAAATTCCAGGTGAGATGGGTCGGACAATCATTCACTCACTTGTCAAACCCTCTTAATGCAGACTTACCTCATAGTCTTAAACATCTGCAGGTATTTTTGACGTTTTCTTCATGGGTGCGCTTCACATTACCTGACAATTACGGCCAGTCCGTCGACTGTCAAGTTAAAAAGGTGGTTATGTTGTGGGATGACAGGGAGAGGCAAGACAGGACTGTTTAGTGATGTCGAGGCGTAGGATAAAGTAAGGGACGGTAGACTAAGGATGTGGCAGGGTAGGGGAGTTGAAGGATGTCACAGTTTAGGGAGAGGCTGGGTATAGTAGTTAAAGGACGTGGCAGGTTTGGGTGAGAGAGGAAAGGGCAAAGTATGGTTGTGTCAGGGTTGGATGAGGCAGGAGATCTCAGGTCAAGGTCGTGGCAAGGTGGGATGAGGCAGAATTGGACTAGGCAGAGCGATGCAGGATTTGTCAAGTTAAGGTTGCGGTAGGACTGGGTTCGGTGCGATGAGGTATGTAAAGGGTGAGGCAGGACAGACTAAGGCAGGACAGGCTAAGGCAGGGTACGGCAGGTTCTGGACGAGGACAAGTTAAGGATAAGGAGGATAACTGATGCCTCACAGTGTGGCAAACAATGATGGAGATAGGGAAAGGAAATAGGTAATGCAAGATATACCACGACAGTTTTATTATGACACTTCAAATAATTAAAATTTCGTTATACTGTATAGTAATAGCTTTAGCAATTACAAATTACGTATTGATGCCTCTGAAGTGAAATAATACACTGGTTTTATATATATAGATAATCAGTGGCTCTTTAAACACAGCTTTAATAGCACTGTTAACTGTAATAACGAGTACCACAAAACCTCTTTCGAGAATTGAGTATTTTTGTCTAGAACAGGAACGGAGAATGAGCAGCCTACGCCCGTGCTGGCATTATATGATCATATTGTCATAATGACTAAATGTCATAAAAGACTGTGTGGTTCCTTTGTGGTTGAGTTATATATATATATTTTAGACTTGTGGACGAGCGGTTTTTATATCTTGGAGTAGCTTCCCATTTGTCATGTAGTGACAGGAGAGGTAAAGAATAGTATGGGACTATTTTTATTTGTCTTGGAAATATTAACAAGTCTCTCACACAGAGCGTAAGTATAGAGTCCCGTCCCGCTAGCTATCTCTCTGTCTCGCTCTCTCTGTCTGTCTCTCTCTCTCTCAAGTAGCCAAGCCCTTCTCCCTGTGACCTGTCTCTTCTAAGGCCTGTCTCCTTCTGAGCTCTCTTTCCTAAATTCTGGTGAAACAGGAGACGTATCACGTGTGTTCCTCGTGGATGGAAAGTTTAAGAAGCCTGTGTGTGAGTATGTGTGTATATGTGCGTGTGGTCACCAGGGCTTTGTTCCCGGGTGGTTTGCTGACAACTAACTGCATCATCTCCTTACTGGCCGCTGTCGTCAGCTTTCCTCAGTGTAACTTGCAAACTCATTTCCTTTTCCCAGGCTCGCAGAGGGCTGTCTATCTATCTATTTATCTATCTATCTATTATGATTTGTAATCATAATATGTAGTCCTGACATCTGCTCGGCCGCGCGAAAATGACGTACCATCGACAGTTAATAGTCCTAACATATTAATACATACTATATACACATTATAATGAACTTATAAGCTAATTAAGTGAAATATATAATATTGTAAAAGTAACATAATTGTATGAATATTGTATACATATATTATTCATAGTAAATAGTGATTATTCAGTAATATTACATTTTAAACAAGTTGTATACATTTTTGAATAAATGCATTAAAGTAAATTATTTAACTGTAATACAGTATGTACTTGAGTTATTATAGTGAAATGCATACATGCAAGAATAAAAAATAGTTTAAAATGAAGATTATGGTAAGAGTTATTAATATTTCTTTTAAAGATAATGGTACTGGTCTGCCATATATGGGTCATTCTTCTTTGTATTATATATATATATATATATATATATATATATATATATAATTAATACTATATACAAAATATATACACTTCATTTAGGGTGGTTAACTGTGATGTTAACTCTCCCCCCACTAAATAATGACTCCAAATTAGCAATTCTTGCATGCATTCTGTGCATTGCGAACAGCAGTACTGCAACTACAATGCAGACGATTATAAAGACAGTAGGTGCTGGGCTATACACATAATATGGGTTGAACATACTCAAACTCAAATCTTCCCAGGGCTTCATTGTTTCATTGATCAGCTGCATAGTTTCAAACTTAGGTGAAGTCAGCTTAATACTTTTGCTCATGTTTAAGTTCATATCAGGCAGTGGGTGGAAATGTTTGTGTGTATGATTGAGAATGACGTAGTGATTGATGGTGGATAAAGTAGACATGGCTGGTGTAAATACCGCACAGTAGTCTGGTGCTATGTATAATCCTGATGCTGATGTATGAGATGGTGGTATATCTGGACAGACTATGTAAACTGATGTGTTGTGAGGAAAATAAAAAAACTGTGAGTGTCCAATGCGTTGATGGTGTACAAGTTTATCTGGAGCAAAAGTGAAGTTGCAATGATGATGAATATTGTCATTTCTGATGATAGCCATTTCACAAGGGACTGTATCAGTAGGCTGAAACGTGAAAATGTATGCAGGACAAAGATGAACAGCATGTAAGGATGTGCGGCACTTTCGTTCAATCGTTGACTCACTTGCGAAAGTGACAGTGTCCCGTCTCTTGGAGACCATGATGAGTTCGGTGTCTGTGTTGATGTTGATGATGACCAAAGTGTTGTTATTTTTATAGGAGAAGGGGTGTATTTGGTATACTGTGAACAGGTCTTCAGTGATGAATGGTACATGAACTACCACTGATGTTGGTGTTAGTGTTGCTTCTAAATACGGGTAATATTGCATAAATTCCCTACTGCGGAACAACGGCTTCAATTTATGTTTATGTATGCCTTGACTAACTATCTGACGTAGCTCATGAACTGGGAGTAAGTCATTTGTGATCTTGCCATCACCAGCATTCGAAATTCCTTGCATAAGTGCCCTGAAACGATCTCTAGTGTTCTCTAATTGTAGTAGAATCGTGTCAATATGTTCTGTGATGATGGAGAAGTGCTGGAAAAGAGTAACGTTGCCCTCTAATTCATTTATTTTATCTACACTCTCGAGAGCTACGTTTTCTGCTTGTTTCAGATTTTTCACAATTGTCTTCATTGCTGAGTTCTGTCCTGTGATGAATTTATCTTGGTATGTTAGTACCTGAGCTATCTTATTAAATTTGTTGTTTATTTCTTTAAGGTCATCCTCTGTAGCCAATCCAAAGATGTTCCCAAGAACTGCGCCGCCCAGGTCGAACAAACCGCGCTTTTGGCGAGTACGTGTGATGTTGTTCCTGTCGCTCAGGACCTCCGTTCCATAAGATGGGAGATCTTGGATCATGACGAGCATAGTTGACTTCGCCTGTTCTAGTTTCCATTTCGCTAACTTCACCATTTCATTCACTTCCTTGGTGTTATGTGCTTGTGAAACATAATTTCCTATCATGAATTCCAGAGTTCGCATCGGTGTCGCAAGTCTTTCTAGATAAGTAGGTAAGTCATACAAGTAATCTAGACTTATTTCAGTACTCATGACGTCCTTAACGATTGTAGTCGTGGCCGCTGGAGCTATGAGGCATCCTTGTCATACTATATGTTTGGGGTCTAGGTGCGCATATCCTCTTACTATGTAGAGGAGAATCCATAGCATAAGTCCCTTCATCGTAACCTACCGAAAAAAAAAAAATCTATTAATTTCCTATAATGCTGTGGTCGATGATAGTGATGATGTGCGTTACGGTTGATTGTTATTTCATTTATAGAAGGAGTTTAAATCGATATTTAATTCTCGTAAATGATGTACTGTAGATTTTATTGGAATAGTTGCACCTATGTTCGATTGTTTGGTATATGGCCTTAATTTCTTTTTGTAATCATTGTTGTGTTCTTGCTTGGTTTCTTGAGGTACGTTCACCTGTTCGGTTGTTTCCGAGGCTGAATAATTATGTGATAATTCCCTTGAAACTCGTTTTAAATGGTCAATATGAACTTGTTTCTCCTCGCCACTTGAAAGTGACTTAATTGAAACTTTGTTTGTTTTTATGTTAATTACTCTGTATGGGCCCTCAAATTTTGGGGATAATTTATTGTCTCTCGTATGAATGACTCCGTAAACAATGTCTCCTAAGCTGATAGGTGAATCTTTTGCCTTCTTGTTAAATGCCTCCGTCATTTCTTCCTTGGACATCGTTAATTGTTTTTTGACTCTTTTGTGAATGTCCTGGAATTCACGTAAACGGAGCTTAATCATCGTAATTGTATATAGGCATGCTGTCACCTTCTAGGAGCTCATATGGTAATTTTTTATCTGTGCCATATATAATGAAATGTGGTGTGTCACCGATGGATTTATTTATAGACCCATTAATTGAGGCCTCTACTCTGGGAATCCAATCATCCCAGCTTGCATAATTTTCACTGAGAATGTGTCGTAGCACATCTAATACCTTTTTATTTTGTCTCTCTACCAACCCATTCGATGCTGGGTGATAGGCCAAAACGTTAACCTTTTTGATGTTGTATTGTTTACATATTTCTTGTAAGATCTCAGAATTAAATTCTCCTCCATTATCACTTATTAATACCTTTGGGGTAGTAAAGCGACATATTACATTATCTGTTATTGCCTTTGCTACTGTCTTTGCTGTCTTATCTTTAATTGGAGCTAAAATGACATAACGGGAAAAATGATCCGTTGCTACGAATAAGTATAGGTTATTTTTGTATGATAATGGCATCTTGAGTAAATCAACAGGGACAACGTCCCATGGTTGATGTGGTACAGGGTAATTACCCATCGGTGCAGGTGTGATTGGGTATCCTTTGTGTTTCGCACATGATTCGCATCTGTCTATATGATTGTTTATATCTTTTCGTAATGAAGGCCAGTAATATAATAGCTGGGCTTGGTTGAATGTCTTGTCCTTTCCAGGATGTCCCGCATGTGGGCTGTCGTGTATCAATCGTAATACTTGGGGTATCATGTCATTAGGTACTACCAACTGGTTAGTATTTCTTTGTCGTTTTGGTTGTTTAGAGTTAATTTTGTATAATGTATTATTGACCATTGTGAATTGTTCAAGTGGGACATGCAGTTTGGGTAATTGGATGTCATCTCCACTTTCTAACTTGTATATTACTTTAGACCATATTGGGTCAAGTCTTTGTGCCTTTGCGATATCCTCGTGGTTTGGGATATTTCCTTTGAGATCTAACGCCGCGACCTGAATTGTGTTCGGGTTCCTAGATAATGCGTCAGCTACTATGTTCATTTTACCTTGTATATAATGAATTTGTACATTGTAGTTTTCAACTGTACATTTCCATCTTGCTCTCCTCCCAGAAAGGAGTTTTTCTTTAAACATACCCACCAGTGGTTTATGGTCGGTGAATAAGTGGATTTCGTAACCATATACCAAATCTCGAAACTTTTGTAATGCAAAAACCACTGCAAGTGCCTCTAAGTCTGTAGTGCAATAATTTTTCTCCGCACCTCTTGTTTGTCTGCTGGCAAATGCAATTGGTTGATTCTTTCCTCTTTTATCTTCCTGCATCAGTACAGCCCCTAATCCTTTAACTGATGCGTCTGTACAAATAAGAAATGATTTTGTGTAATCCGGATATGCTAAACAAGGCGCATTTGTTAGTTTAATTTTTAGATTGTTAAATGCCCTTTTTTATTCTTCTTCCCATTGGAATACAGCATCTTTTTTGAGTAGCTGGAACAGAGGGAAAGCTATATGAGAGAACTGTGGTACGAATGACCTATAGTACCCAGCCAGACCTAAAAATTGTCTAACTTCGTCAGTCGTAGTGGGTTCAGGAAAATCTCTCACTGCCTGTATTTTGTCATCAGTGGTGTGAATACCATCAGAACTTAATTTGTGGCCTAAGAAATTTATTTTCTTAAAGCAAAATTTGCATTTAGAAAGTTTAATTTTTAATCCAGCATCACTAAGCTTTTGTAGGAGTAAGTCTAATTTCCTGAGATCATCCTTAATATTCTTCGTTGCGATTATAATATCGTCAAGATAAACAAATATTCCTTGTCCTAAAATTCCGGACAATACGTAATTCATAAGACGCTGGAATGTGCCTGGGGCTGTCCTCAGTCCCATTGGCATTCTTGTATATTGATAATGGCCTCTGTTTGTTGAGAAGGCAGTGTATTTACGTGACTCCTGAGATACCGGAATCTGATAGTAGCCGTTTAGGAGATCGATGGTCGAGAATATATTATTCTCAGGACCAATATTCTGTAGAACATCGCTTAGCAATGGCATGGGAAATCTGTCTGGGATTGTGTGATTATTTAGTTTACGGTAATCTACTACCGCACGCATTTCTCCATTTCGTTTGGGCACGAAGAATAGGGGGGCGTTCCACGGGGAAACTAAAGGCTCAATAATTCCAAGCTTTAACATTTCATCGACATACTGATTTGCAAGTGTTCGTTGGGAGTGTGGTATGCGGTAAGCTGGTACGAAAATTGGTGGTGTTTCTGGGTGCACATTAATCATGTGATTAATCAAGTTAGTACACCCTAATTGTTCTCCGGGCAATGCTACGGTGTCCCTGTGTGTTTCCAGCAGGGTTAACAAATCATTTTCTTCGTCAAATTCACCTGAGTGAATTAAATTCTCTTTTATTCTTTCTCTATCCATAGATTTTATCTCACTTGTTACTCCAGCTATAACTATTTCCTTCACAGGGGCGGAACATTTTTCAATATTAACTATGCAAGTTCCCTTTTTCAACTGAACTTCCCCATTCATGTGATTAATTATGAATATCTGAGTTTGCCCTTCATCGTTTGTATGACATAATGCGTTTTCTACTGACAATCCCTTTACTTTACATAATTCTTCTAAGACAAGAACAGTACTATTCCGTAATTTGCTCTTTATGGTAACCTTCATGTATGATTAGGTGGTATAACTAAATCATTAGTGAGATGGGCTGGAAAAATTGATAAATCAGTACTGTTATCTGGGACACTAATTCTGGAGGATGGGGTTGGTGGTGCGAGTGGATCTATACACTCATCTGTTTGTGTATGTTTGTTTAAGCCTTTAATATTACCAATTCTTTTTGGCTCTCTTCTACCAATCGGTGAGGGCTCTGAAGTTATTTCCTCTATGAATTCATTATCAAAGTCTATTCCATTCATTTGTGGGAGTATAGTTATGTTCTCAGCTCTCATGGATCTTAAGCCCAGTAACATATGAGCTTTAATTGCTAAGTTTTCAACGATATAGAAAAATGCAGAGAATGGTCTTGTAGTTTCTGTGAAACTGAGATTTGATCTTATCATACCTTTCACTGTAATCTCTTGTCCATCTACTGTGTATAAATCTAAATCAGCTTCATCCAGAAAAGTTACTTTCTTTTTATTTTTAAGAATTCTATTTAGTTCTTCATGTGTTATTAAGTTCACTGGAGAGCCTGTTTCTAAAAATAAGGAAACGTTTTGATCCTCACATACAGCTGGTATCAAGATACACTCATTTCCCAACATGCCTCCTATGTGAAGTTTGTTTCTAAAAATAAGGAAACGTTTTGATCCTCACATACAGCTGGTATCAAGATACACTCATTTCCCAACATGCCTCCTATGTGAAGTTTAGCCTTGTTCTTCTTTACGTTTGTTCGTTTTTTGTCATGACTTGGTCTTCCCCCGATTTGAACATAGACACAATTTTTTCTACTGTTTTGCAATCACTAGTCCAGTGCCCTTGGGATCTATGATGCCTACAGTAAGGACCAAATCCTTGTGTCTTTTGTTGGTCCTCTTTTGCCTTGATAAAGCATTCATACCTTGTGTGTCCTGGTTTTGCACAATAATGACATAGAATGGACCTATCCCTTGACTGTGACCTACGAGGTGATTTCCCATAAGAAGTGTTGTTTATGGCGCGAGACCTGCTCGGGCTGCGCGAAAACTTATGAAACTGCCTGTAGGAAGGCGTCTGGGAACGAGGTCTAGGCGTCTTTGTTTGTTTGGGCTGCCTCATTTCTGGTCGCGATCGATTTTGTTCTCTGTTTGGGGTCGGTGTAGATGTTTTCACAGCTGATACTGTCTCAGGTACCCTGATTCTACCAGAATGTGCATGTGTGTCGACCACACCTGCTTTACTGCACTGCATCTCTACCTCGTTCATTAAGTCTACCAAGCACATTCCTGGGGTGTACGCGATCGTCTTGGCGATCTTAAGGGTCCTATCAGGTAATTTACACAAGGCAGCTACATAACCAATGATGTCCACGACGAGGTCTGGGGACATCTTTCCATCATCTGTTATCCAATTAGAATTCTCCAGAGTAGCTAACAAAGTTCTCTTGATTGTGGAGACATCAGCAGTTATTTCACTGAGCACATGGTTTGTAGTGTGCTCCCTTACAAGATCTACAATTTTATGTAATTCTGGAATTATACCTGGCAAGAAGTTCATACCTCCAGAAAATTTCTTCAGAAATTCAGTTTTAAATTCATCTTATGTCCTAGCACGATGGAGCTTATCTGAGCACAATAAATTGCTTGCTGGACATCTTTCCTGGCTTATGCAAGATGAAAAAATAGCAATTTTCTCTTGTTCATCTAGTATGTGGCGCTTGATGAACATTTGTTCGCACTGACTGACTAATGAAATGACATCAATGCGATCTTTGTCTGTGCCAGAGAATTTTGGGGCAGTTTTATCCTCGTGATACACAAACACATGAGGTGTGGTTCTTAGATCAGCGGTATTTGTTTCTTGATTCATTTTTAATGATTGCCCTGTTAATTCAACTTGTACGTGTTTATCGTTGTGTGAGGGAATGGTGGAATATGTATGACCGGACCGGTGAACCCTGTTAAGTATATTGGCATACGTGTGCAAGGCAGCGGCAAATTCCACACTCTCTATGTCAGAGGGGGTTTCCCACTCATCATCTGAAACTCCCGTATTTGTTTCTTTATCTTTAGTGTGTGGCGAGGTTTGTACAAGGGGTGGGCTGCCTCTTAATTGTGAGTCTGATGTTGTGGCAATTTGTGTGTCATCTGGTATTAACGTGGGTGGTGCCAAAAATATTCCTGTCATTAAGATATGGTGTTATGAAATACGCCTCTTGTTTATTTATGTCCTAGCAAAATAGATGAGTAAATAAGTTGAATATAGCTAATTTTAGCACTGAGAAGAAATGAGCAAGTATAATTTTACCCACTTGATACAGATCGTAGAGGTGTGTCGATACAAAAGTCGATCTCGGAAGAAAAATACAGGTTTGATTGAAGATCTCTTGATAATTCTAGTGGTGTGTTGATGGACGATATTACTCAGGAAATTCCATGGCCTGGTATTTGTGGTGGTTAACGTCTGTCCCAGGCAAACCTCAGCATAGAACGTCGAATTTCCAACTTAACTGTGAAAATAAATGAGTATGAGTAGGAGCTATGTGAATAATGAGTGATGAGTAGTGGGTGAGAAGTGCCTGGTGTCAGTCACACGTTGCTTGGCATGGCAGACTCGCGTTGTGATGTCATCTCAGCACATGGTGACGTCGGCTTCCCACACTGGTAGCTGTGGTGAGTGAATGAGTAGCGATGAGTAACTTGAGTGAAGACGGGTGAGTAAGACGAGTTGTGAATATGGACTTGGTGTTTTGCTGCGTGTCTTGACCTCTGGGTCAGCATAGGAGGGAGGGAGTGGTGGGGGCTTGTGTGCTTGTTGCTTCGGTGTTTCCTCTTCTTTACTTGCTTTGTTTTATATTCTTCTTGTTGCTGCTTGAAGTTACGTGAAGATTTTAGAGTTGTTTTGTAGACTTGTAGACTATTTGCATTGTAGGCTGTATTTTGTAGGGATTCCCTGTAGAACTGAAGCTAATCTTGTAGAGTCTCGCTTGCTTTTGTAGAAATTTGCTTTTAATTCGGAGACGATGTCCGTAGATTCGCTGGTTCGTCGTAGAAGTTGTAAGATCGTATCAATATTTTGTTAAACTACTTGCAAGGCGTCGTGTGATCTCTTGACCTCTGCATCAGCATGATGATCAGGGAGACGGAGGGGGCTGGTTGGAGAGAAGTGTCAGGAGCTGATGTTGTTGGTTGTGAGAGGTATTCTTTTTGTTTTCAATCTTGATATTTTGTAGGAATTCAATGTTGATTCGTAGACGAGGTTCGTATACGTTCGCTGCTACCAAATGTCATAAATGACTAAATGTCATAAAAGACTGTGTGGTTCCTTTGTGGTTGAGTTATATATATATATTTTAGACTTGTGGACGAGCGGTTTTTATATCTTGGAGTAGCTTCCCATTTGTCATGTAGTGACAGGAGAGGTAAAGAATAGTATGGGACTATTTTTATTTGTCTTGGAAATATTAACAAGTCTCTCACACAGAGCGTAAGTATAGAGTCCCGTCCCGCTAGCTATCTCTCTGTCTCGCTCTCTCTGTCTCTCTCTCTCTCTCAAGTAGCCAAGCCCTTCTCCCTGTGACCTGTCTCTTCTAAGGTCTGTCTCTTCTAAGGCCTGTCTCCTTCTGAGCTCTCTTTCCTAAATTCTGGTAAAACAGGAGACGTATCACGTGTGTTCCTCGTGGATGGAAAGTTTAAGAAGCCTGTGTGTGAGTATGTGTGTATATGTGCGTGTGGTCACCAGGGCTTTGTTCCCGGGTGGTTTGCTGACAACTAACTGCATCATCTCCTTACTGGCCGCTGTCGTCAGCTTTCCTCAGTGTAACTTGCAAACTCATTTCCTTTTCCCAGGCTCGCAGAGGGCTGTCTATCTATCTATTTATCTATCTATCTATTATGATTTGTAATTATAATATGTAGTCCTGACAATATGACCCCGAGTCTCCAGAAAGAAACGACCTACCTGTATGCATGCAAAGAACATAATCCTTATTCCACCTAGTGCATTACACAACTATACTGAATTTTTCGCTTACTTGGCACAAAACTGCCACCTCTCCATCTTAAGATATGAACCGTAACAATAGGTTTACATTAGAATATGATGCTAGTCGCGATAAAGTGCTATGGAAAAGATGTAGAGCCGCAGCATGTCTTTTTCTGCCAATGACCTACGTGAAACAAGTTGCTGAAGAACAATAATATGGGCCAAGTTCAAGCAAAACCAGCGCATCCCAACATATTATGAACACCGATAGGACTGCATTAAGTATAGTGGCCATACTAACACCACAAACACACAAATATACATGAACATCCTCTGTACTCCATCCAGACGCAACCGCAGTAAAATCTGAACCCTCCAGATAAGAACAGTTTTCCCGCAGGGCAACAGGAAGCTCCAAACCTCGCCAGTCATGAATATAAATTTCCTTTGAGGCAACACGGTCAACATCTCATGGCCGATATTTTGTCCTTCCTATTTACGTACGAGTGTGATTTTTTCCCCCTTTGCTGTATGGCAGTTTAATCGGCTTTCCATGGTCACCTCCGCCTTTTTTTTTTTCATCAGCATTTAAATCCACCACATCTCATATCCTTCCCTCTCCCTTACTCCCTCTCTTTTCATTTATCCTTTCTTCGTCTCCAAGTGTTTATTTTCCTACTTTATCTCTTGCTTGCGGTGAAATCTGACCCCACGAGACAAGTAGTATCTATATTACTGTATCTATTGCCCACTGATGTTTCCAGGCATTTACTGTAGTTCTTCTATAGTATGCAAAATACATTCTCCTTGAAATGAAGCAAAATTAAAACTTAATTCTTATCAGTGTGTGTATCTTTATCCATCAGAATTTTAAAACTTGATTAATGGGTAGATGAGAATACGAGTCAAAGAAAATATAGGTATGCATATTCTCAATAGCTGCTTGACCGAAATTAGCATAATTTTACAACAAAATACATATAAAATTAGTTTTTTGTGTGCGTCCCTTCATATTTAATCAGTCAGCTAAGTTATGGTAAAAATGAAACAAGTGGTGAGTGATGAAAACCTCAGTTGGCATTGTTTGACGGAATGTTGAATGAAATCATCTGTAAGTAGCATGAACGAATTAATAAAACACGTCACCAGACTGAATGGGCAGATAACCGGAAAAAAAAAAATTGTCACGGTGGGGATTGGGTTAATTCTACCTGTCATCTTCGCTCGCATCTCATCCGTCTCCCTTAACTTTCTCTTTTCTCTCATTCTCTTCGTTCTCTTCTTGCTGGCATTCTCGTCGCTCTGCAAGTAAGATAG
Organism: Coenobita brevimanus; assembly: GCF_032717465.1. Taxonomy (NCBI): domain Eukaryota; kingdom Metazoa; phylum Arthropoda; class Malacostraca; order Decapoda; family Coenobitidae; genus Coenobita; species Coenobita brevimanus. Next base: position 27,296,163 of record NC_136959.1, on the reverse strand, counting down.
AAGTAAAATAAATACGGAAGGTGAGAGAGACGGAATAGCAAAGGAGGGTATGGTGGGAGAGGTGGGAGGAAATGAGAATGAGGAAATGGCGAGCACAGGCATGGAGAAGAATGAACGTGTTGAAAGAAATGAAAAGAAATATGGGAAAGAAATGAAACTGTAAGGAAAAGGAGAAACTACTGAAAATAACTGGAATTCACAATGATAAAACTGTAGAAAGAGTAAGATACTGGAAGGAGAGAGAGAGAGAGAGAGAGAGAGAGAGAGAGAGAGAGAGAGAGAGAGAGAGAGAGAGAGGTCCTAGAAATGAGAAGGGGAGGGAAAGATATCAAGAGAAGAGACTGACAGAGAGGAATGGAGGGAAGCGAGAATAACAAGAGACTAAAGGGCGAGGCAGAAGTGTAAAGGGAGATGAAACAGGGAGGGAAGAAAGGGAGAAAGGATGGGGAGAGGCGGAGGAAAATAGAGAGAAAAATCAACGTGTGAGAGGATAGAGAAAGGAAAGGCCATTTGTTTACAAGTATAGAAGTAATTAAAGATCCGATACTACTTTTCCGCTTTGAATAACTCCAACGCAGCACCAAGCTAAAGAAAGCCACTAAAAGAGAGCCACAAAAGTAAGCCTCTAGTCTAAAGGAAGCCACTATACTTTCCACCCCTGCAGTTGAGAGCAGTGGTGAGATTCACGGAAGCAGCGTTTTGTAATTTGCAATAGAATTTTCCCTAACAGACTAGTAAAATTTATCATGGAAATATGATAACTGACACGATGCTTACATGAGGGTGATCGATGCTGTAAAAAAAGATAAATAGATTAATAAAAGTTATGTTATCTATATATGAGGGTTAACGAGGAGGTGATAAAAATTGAGTTAATTCTGACGACCTTTGAAACTTAAAAACGCACTGAAATGAAGTATATATTTTTGGTTTAGCAGTGAGGAATATTCCATGGGACATGCACTGCACACTGACCTCCGTCTGTCTGTCTGTCTGTATCTTTCTTTTGTAATATATAATGATCTTTAACTGGCCCCTTCTCTCATTTCCACATCCGCCAGTCTGTCTGTCTTAACATTTCCCACACCCTGCCTCTCTGGCGGTCTCTTTGCTTTACTCATCAAGCCCATGCCTGCCCCCCTTTCCACATCCTGCTACAACAAGTGCGGTGATACAACCCAGCTCCCCTCACAACACACTATTCCTTGGCCTCAGCAGTATGGCCTCGCCCAGGACGCCTTTTTTTTTTTTTTTCGTGTACACTTAGTCATTCAGTCATATTGGCAGAGTCGGAGCGATTTCAGCGATAAATGGCTTGGCAATGTCACAAGTTCGCTTGGGAACAGATGAGACAATTCGGCTAATCAAACTAAAATAATCGGAAAAGCCATATTTTAACATTCAACCAGCTCATACCTAACCTACTTTGGCCAAATCAAACGTTAACTTAGCATTATACCTTATAGTGCTTGGGGGCATGAGGAAGGTGCAATGTTGCCGAGTCTTTTCTTGAGGCACTCGATCCGACTTCGCCAACATGTCTGAAAGGAAGGAAGGAATAGTGAAGAATTAGCACCAAGCCATAGTATGGTTATATGGCACTGCAGTAGAGGGAAAATAAAAAGTCAGAAGAAACACGGAAATATCAAGAAGAGAGGTAGGACAGAAGAGCAGAAGAGGACAGTAAGGAGAGAAAGACTGGAGACAAAAGGCCCTTTTTAGTCGCCTCTTACGACAAGCAGTTAGCCAACATGCCTGGAAGACCAAGCATACCAGGGGAAAAAAATAAATAAAGCACCCGGGACTGAGCAGCGGCATGATTTAGCATTTGGATTTATTTTGTCGATTGTTTTTCATCAGTGAACAATAAAATCTACTTTGGCTTTGATATTACAGATACAGAATATTAACAAAATTCTATTTCTTCACCCAAAACAAGCAAAATGAGGTTGTACACCGTTAGCAATATGAAAATGAGAAAGGAATTGTATTTCATCTTTTCTAAATTAGCTAAAAATGGAAATTCATGATTATAGCGTATTACAAAAAAACACTATAAAGCTCTATCAGTTTCTTTTCGGATTTTCCTTAGCGATACACACAGGAAAATCTTTACATTTTAATTGCAACGAAAATATTTCCTCACCCATGCCAACAGATATAGGACGAACAGCCTTAGTGATATGTTATTTTTCTGTGTTGGTCTTTCGTGAATTAGGATACCAGGTATACACCCAACTATTTTCACCTATCAATCAGTAGCAAATTGCCTAAATCCTGTAAGCGGTGGCTACAAACAAACTCACCTCCATGTCGCCCTGACCATTGCCATTTGGCTGCCTTCCGTTCAACTCACACATCCCTCTCGTATCTCTCCACTTCATCCCTCCATCCCATTCTCGGTCTCCCCTTCCCTCTCTCCCCCTCCACCTCACTCACATTTACACTTCTGGTCAGTTCCTCATTACCTAATCTCCCCACATGGCCAAACCATCTCAGACTCTCTCTTAACGCTTTCAGTCACCGTCTCCTCAAGTATATAAACACTGTTAACCCAAGAGACGCCATAAGAAAGTTATCAATGCACCACAACACATCACGTTCCTTTCACTCTCACACCCCACAATGTTTACCCATTCTGAATATGCATTTGCTTCACGCTGGCGTTTTCATCGCCACACATCTAGGGGTTGGCGCATTGAGCATGATGCGAGTGCCAGGGGCTTGGGGGCTAGCATACACACACACACACACACACACACACACACACACACACACAACTCATCAACACAGGCGCTAATTTCCCACTCAGGCACACCCAGAACAAGCACGATAATGAGGAAGCACGAGGAACCCCAGTGCACCACTCGCTTCCTTCCGGGTTTACTCTCTCTCTCTCTCTCTCTCTCTCTCTCTCTCTCTCTCCCTCTCTCTCTCTCTCTCAACAAAGGGCTACACACAGTTCCCTCCCCCCTCCCCCCCGCAGCAAGCGAGTACGTACCACAGGAGACTGAGAAGTGTGGGACGTGGGGATTGTGGACGTGGCATGCAACAGAGGTACAGACTTAGCAGCAACACAGTACTGGGAAGCAGGGATGAAAGGAACACAACAAACGAGAACAAAATTAAAAGGGACAAAATCACACACAGGAAAAAAAAAATGAATAGCACATTATATAATAGGAGTATACAGCTGGATCGACAGGGTTCCCACAGGTCTTGGAAATAGTGTTAAAAATAAGTCACTAATTTCATTATACTGCTGAAATTCATTCATTCATTGCCATACGCCATGTATCCCAAACGGGGTGGCCAACGGCTTAGAGTTAATTGTTTTACAGGGAGGGGCACTAATCCTCCACCAACCCCACTTGACACGTAGGAATGCCAACAGCATCTGGTGTTCCCAGGCAGTCACCCATCCAAGTACTAACCAGACCCGACGTTGCTTAACTTCGCTGATCGGACGGGAAGCGGTGTACTCAACGTGAAATAACTTTGAATATTCCCGCATTAAAAAAAAAAAATCGTAGGATGCAAGGAAAGTATCGAGGATAACCTTAAAACAGGCTAAATAATGTAAAAAATGTGACTCCAAATCTGAATGTGGTTAAATAGGATAACAGCAATCGATTTTATCCCAGATATCCCAAAGGCTGCTCCATTCTCGCGACAAGCAAAGCACTGGGAATGAATTACTGATAAAGTAAATAAGGGATTTAGCAAATTATATTTAACTGTGCTGTAAAGACTTAGTAATCTATATTTTGTTGAGGTCAGAGGGGAAAAAACGCGTTTTTCTAGTAGTACACCGGAAACTACATGTAGTATTATACATGCATTTTGTGAGACCTTTATTAACATCTCTTGTTTAGCTTGTACATATATTTATTTTTATTTCACATTCTGCTGTTTTGTATTTTTTCTATAGCATTATCTTACTGACCCAGTCTTCCTAGAGAAAACAAGACTGAATCAATAATTTGTCAATACTGTATAACCAGACACTTGTTTTATTGACAGTGGTATATACAAGGACCTCCAACTAAGAATACACTTCCTTACTGTGATTAAGAACTATTTCTCAGTGTCACGAATCAATTCGCGACATTTCCTTTTTGTGAGAAGCCACGAACTATTAGTGGGAAAACTCACTGTGTATCGCTCAGTTAACCGTTTCTCTCTCCATTTCGGAGTATACTTTTCAAAACATTCGTCACCTTTTTCAAGAGTGACCGATTTAATGCACGTCACTGAGTGCTGTACTGAGCGATACTATTGTTTTTTTATTGTTCGCCCCTGCTCACTCGACCATTAGAAAATGCGGCCTAGTGCTCCGCTTTTCTTTCCCACGACTTGGTCAGTCTAGTGTTTGTTGTGACGCAGAAAGGTCCTGTGCCAGCAGTGTGAGAGGTCCCTAGCACCCAAACTCCACTAGTACAGTAATCCAGTCCTCCCACCCCCCGGGTGATACATAGCATTCATCGACCGGTATTTCCTTTTTGTATAATCCTAGTTTTAAGAGTTTAGTTAAGGTGTTTTTTCCTAGGCGTAAGTATTTAGCTTTTGTGTGAGTGAGTGAGTGCGTCTCATTAATTTGATTTGAAATGTAACGTTAAATTTATTTTTTGTAATTAATAAATTTAACAGTTCTTTTTCTTGAGCTCAATGTAAAGTAAAATCTTGTTTCATTTCTCCATAATTAAGCTTATTTTCCATACAGCTCCTAGCTTGCATAAACGTTTGCTTTCATAACTGGTACTTAGACCAGTCTTGTTGTATTAACTTAAAATCCGTTGTGCCAGATAGGAGTTAAAGCATCAGCAAGAGCCTGATATTATTATTAGTATTAGTTATTTATTGTCAGGGGTGAAGTAACTTTCTCCAGAGGCTAACAGTACAGTAAGTCAGCAATTGTGAATAATTAGTCTCTGCTGTGTACTGTTGAGAAAGTTTTTGAATTCTCGTTCTTAGAGAATCGTTGCACGATTTAGCAAGACAATCATTGTCCCTGCTCTTTAATATTATTGAATATTAATATCAATTTAAATAACATTTAACCATTTATATTTTAAAATTACTGTGTTATTATAAAAACCCCGTGACACTCAGTGCATACCTTATGCATGAATTGTATCAGTGCATGGCCTGTGCATTATCATGATGCAGTTCCCGTGCAAAAAAATATATATATATTTTGTGGGATGTGGCTGATGTAGTAGAATCTGTCAAAGTTTTTCTGCTGAAACTATTGATGACTTTGTATATGCCAGAGAGATGTAATGCCTTTCATAAAAAAAAAAAAAAAAAGTAAGGGTGTTACAGTATTTATAATGAAACAAGAGTAGAATTGCTCTGGGACCTGCGTCAAGACTCTTGTTTCAAGCAGTTTGGTGTATGAAGTATCTAACCTTAACAGAGAGATCCACTACCCAGATTCTGGAGGTTGCTGTTAAATGGCACCACCAAAGGTGTCAGCTGACAGCAAATTTGAATTCTCCGTGTCATATAACCTTATATGGGACCACTTCTCTCAGTGGGCTTAAATGAAGAACTTTTACTAAAGTTGTCGCTAGATGACGCCACATCAGGTGTCATTTGATGGCAGATTTGGGTTCTCCATGTCAAATTGTCATATATGGTACCACTTTTATGTCTCCATATGCCTCGTTTTAACAAATGCGCCAGAAGCAGAAGAAGAAGAACGCTGGAAGATCATTGACCTGCTGGCTATCGCCGTAGGGAAAAAATATTAGTTATTTCGATGTTTTACGTAGGTCTTGATTTTTACTTCTAGTAATGAAAATATTCATATATTCCATCTTTCACTAAACTAGCTGGCATGTTTATGAAGATATCACGTTTCATTAAAGTCGGAATAAGCCTATGAACCCCGGTGGTAATTCTTTTTGTATTTTCATTAATAAATCAGGAGATATTTTATCTGCCTTGTCCATTATTTACCTACCTTTCCACACTATTACAAGCCATTTGTAACTAAGATTTCAGCATATAAACATGTTTATATGACTATTATCTGAAGTTTCTCAAAATTAGTCATGGTCATGCTCGGCATGTCAAATTAACTGCCTGATATGGTGACGCTAGAAAAATTCCTTCCTTGCTGAAGTTTTTCTATAGCATTTTTCATTTATTTATTTTTCAATTATTTACTTATTAATTTTTCAAACTTTAAATCTAATCTAATACTCTTTGGGTTGGTGACATAGAGCATCTCGCACCTCTGATCATTACGGTAGGTAGCGAATTTTACACAACTGTGCTTCAGCTCCAAAGAATTGTCCTTCAGATCATAGTGTGTTTTGTCGATTCATCCTCTGTCAACCTACCCCTTACTCTTTACTGCTACGGCGTCAGAAATATTGTTCCCATTATAACTAGGCAAAAAAAACAATGTCTTCAAAGATAATATACCCAGTTGTGATTCAGAGAGAGAGAGAGAGAGAGAGAGAGAGAATCATCCAACAGAGTTTCTCAAGAAAACCTCAACCCAAAGAGATCTGTGTCCAAAGCTGCCTTGCCTTCTGTGTCCTGTGGCGATTGGCTCATGGATCAAAGAAGCCAATCAGTGTGAGGCGCTGAGACTGCCACATCTGCGTCAGGTTACTCCCACAATGTCCTACTAATACTTGGTGATGAGGGAACAGGCATGGAAGCGTGGGCAGGATCTAGATCGGGCATAATGTTTCTTGAAAATTTCCATGTCTTCACTTTTAGCCCTCATTTCCTTAGGTTAAAATATTCAGTCTTCTTCTTCATGTAAAAAATAAGCTTAAATTGCAGTTGAACCGTCAATTTTTCTGTGATGTAAAAAAAAGACGTTGTGTGAGTAGACTTGTAGAATCACTTTGGGGGTTCCTTGCTTTTTGTGGCTCCGCTCTCCTGTCGCATGAAGTGATTGGTCCGTCCGTCCGTGCGTGCGTTTGTGCGTGCGTGGGTCCGTGCGTCCGTAACACTACTGTGGGCGTGATATCTCCCGAACCCCTCGACGGATTTCCTCCAAACTTTTATCAGTGACACAGTATGAAGGGGTGATGAACTATTTTGGTTAACAAGGTCAAAGAGTTAAAGGTGAAGGTTCATTTAACTTAGTTTATCCTTGTGGGAGCAATATCTCTTGAACCCCTCGACGGATTTCGACCAAACTTTTGTCAGTGATAAACTAGGAAGGGGCGATGAGCTATTTAAGTCAGCAAGGTCAAAGGGTCAAAGATCAAGGTCATATGGCTGTAAACGCGATATCTCGTGAACCCGTCGACGGAATTCAACCAAACTTTTGTCAGCGATACAGTATGAAGGGATGATGACTTGTTTAGGTGGGAGCGCCCATCAACCACCCATTTAGTGTAGTGGTACTCTATTTTAGGGTAGCTCTACATCGAGTGGCAAGCCAAATGATTTCCTGTAAACCAGGAAAGCATTTACAGCGCTTGGTGGTAACCTTATAACCAACCAACACGTGTTCCCTACGTGACAGCAAGTGGATTGAAGGAGGGTTAGTGCCCCTCCCCGGAAAACGACTAACAAAAAATTCGAACAAGAAGCCTCGGACAAGGACTGACCAAAAGATGACGACTAAGGACCGAACAAAGGACCTGATACAGATGGCGACGTGCAATATAAAGGATGCAAATGATGAGGTGAGAGAGAGAGAGAGATTGTCCAGGTACTTGAGGGTGCGAAAATGGATGTATATGGATTAACTGAAACAAAATGGTGAGGTGAGAGTGTGAGAGATTGGGAGTATGGATGGGGTATATGTGCAGGAGTAGGTGAGAATGAGAGGGCATAAGGAGGAGTGTGTACAGTATTGTTGTGCGTAACAGACGGAGGGAGAATATAAGACAGTATGGATCAGTTGGTTCAATGATTGTGTGGGTAAGAGTGAAAGTTGGACTACAAATGTGGACGATTGTGTGCGTGTATGCGCCAACGCAAGATCGTACAAGCAGAGTAAGAGAAGAGTTCTGGACAAATGTGGAATTGTGCACGGAAAAGTCTGAAAGGAATGAGAGAGTGTTTTTAATTGGTGATATGAATGGTAAAGTAGGGAATGTAAAGCTGGATGGAGTAGTTGGTGAGTGGGGTGTACCTGCTGAGATAGATGAGAATGACAGTACTTTAGTGGACATTTGTGCTGGGAGAGAGTTGTGATAGCCAATACCCTCTTCAGGCACAAAATGATCCATAGGTAAACATGGCGAGTGATGAACAGGGTGGATGGTGAACTGAATGAGTGAAAGGCAATGATTGAATATATGTGTGTGGATGAAAGGATGCGAAGATGTGTAATGGATCCAAGAGCATATAGAGGTTGGGGGAGTGGACTTTCTGCAGAATCAAGGTTCAAGTAAATTGGAGAAATAGAAGAAGGGAAGGACGGGAGGAAGGAGTAGATGCAAGGATAGTGGACGGGTTACAAGAGGATGAGAAAAAGGCAGAATATAAGAGAGAAGTGGAGGAACGATTGGGTAAATATGAATTGGAGCAGATGGGGGATGTGGAAGGTGTGTGCAAGACATTCACAGAAGAAATATGTGCAGCATGTGAGGTGGTGTGTGGGGTGAAGAGAAGACGAAAGGGGGTGCAAGGAACAACATGGTGGAATGAAGAGGAGAGACAGGCTGTGGCACAAAAGAAGAAAGCATATAATGAATGGATGAGAAATAGGGGCGTGGAAGAAGTTGAGAGATGGAAGAGAGAATTATATGTAGAAAGGAAGAGAGAGGTGAAAAGATTAGTAAGAGAGAGTAAGAAGAGAGTGGATGAGGAATTTGGAAGGAATTTGAGTGTAAATTGGAGGGAATGTAAGAAAATGTTCTGGAAAGAGGTAAAGAGAGTTAGACAAGGTGGCAATGAAGTCAGTAGGGGAGTGAAAGATAAAAATGGTAGATTACTAATGGAGAAGGGAGAAAAAGTGAGCAGATGGAGAGAACACTTTAAGGAACTGATGAACATAGAGAATGAAAGTAATGTGAGTATGAGTGGCTGGAGAATGGCTGGGAGAAGGAAGGAGATGAGAAGACAGGAAGATATCAGTAGGATGGAAGTTGTGGAAGCAATGAAGAAAGTTAAACTGGGGAAAGCCCAAGGAATTGATGGAGTGTGTGGTGAAATGCTGAAGCATGGGGAAGAGATAGTAGTAGAATGGACGTGGAAGATGTGTAGACTGGCCCGGGAGGAAGGTAGAGTCTCAGAGGATTGGAAGTCAGGTATAATTATTCCTTTGTACAAAGGGAAAGGGGAAAAAGAAGTGTGTGGTAATCATAGGGGCATTTGTCTTCTTAGTGTAACAGGAAAGGTATATGGCAGGATACTTATTGACAGAGTTAGGGAAATCACAGAAGAATTAGTTGGAGCAGAACAGGCAGGGAGGCTTTAGGAAGGGAAGAGGTTGTGTAGATCAGATATTCATTCTTAGATCTTTAGTGGAATAGTTTCTAGAGAAGGAAAATAAGTTGTATGCGACCTTCATGGCTTTGGAGAAAGCATATGACAGGGTGGAGAGACAAGGATTGTGGAAAGTAATAAGAATATATGGAGTACAGGAGATGGGAAGTTGCTGAATGCTGTGAAGAGTATGTATGAGGGTGCTAAGGCTGCAATGCCTGTGGATAGTGAACTGAGTGAATTTTTCTATTTGAAGGTTGGATAGAAACAGGGATGTGTCATGTCTCCATGGTTGTTCAGTCTGTACATAGATGGGGTTATAAAAGAGATACAAGGTAGGGCAGTGGAAGTTGGAGTGGCCCTAATGAGAGAGGGCAGTGTTTGGAAACTCCCTGTACTGTTGTTTGCAGATGATACTGTGTTGTTAAGTGAAGACGAAGGGGAGCTGCCAGGCTTGGTGGATGAGTTTGGGAGAGTGTGTAAGAAAGGGAATCTAAAGGTGAATATAGGGAAGAGTAAAATTATGGTCTTCCCGAGCAGTGAAGCCAGTAAATGTACAGTGAGGTTAGATGATGAGGAAATGGAAATTGTGAGTACGTTTAAGTACTTGGGTAGTGTGATGAGTAATGATAGAAGTTTGGAGGGTGAAGTGCTTAAAAGGGTACAGCAAGGAAGAAAGGTTGCTGGTTCTTTGAAAGTAGTGATAAGAACCAGGGAAGTGAGCATGGAAGTGAAAAAGTTACTACATGACAGGATTGTGATACAAACTCTAACGTATGGAAGTGAAGCTTGGACTTTGTTGGAGGGACACAAGTCAAGAGTGAGAACAGTGGAAATGAATTATTTAAGAGGAGCCTGTGGAGTCATATGGAGAGACAGGCTGACAAATGAGGATGTGAAGAAGCATTGTGGTGTGGATGTGGATGTGATTGGAGGCGTTAGGAGAAACACATTGAGGTGGTTTGGCCATGTGGAAAGGATGGAGAGTGAGAGACTGACGAGGAGAGTGTATGTGAGTGAGCTGGAGGGGGAAAGAGGAAGGGGAAGGCCAAGGATGAGATGGAGGGATGGCGTGGAGAGGTATATGAGAGGGGGGGGGGTGAATTGGGAGCAGGGCAGTGAAATGGCGGGGGACAGGGTGACGTGGAGGCGGTTTGTTTTTGACCACCCCGTATGCAATTAAGGCGTCTGGCAATAGATTGATAGATAGATAGCAAGATCAAGTGGTCAAAGATAAAGGTTATATGGGGTCGACTTTTTATCTATAGTCTCATTTCATCCCACAGTGAACCCTGTCATGGAGGTTGTATGGCGAGTCCGTGCACGAGGCTTGGTGGATGTATACCGAGCAATGCTTTGCGTCCACAGCTAGGGGCCCGAGTTCTCGACGTTTCATTACCAGTTTTCTGCTTCCAGGATTGCACATAATCACTTCAGACGAACGAATCTCCCTGCTTCGCGTTTACCCGAGCATTTCCTACAGCGTTGTAGAAATTCAATTTCTGCACAAAGTATTTTTTTTGCTATACATGAAGTGTTGTTTCGATCTCTACCATTCATCCCTACAGTAGAAAGTTTATACATATCTAATTATCAAGACTCTTGATCATTTACACGTCTCATCCATGACCAACTGCTTGTAGGCTTCTGTCAGTCATAACACAACAGAACCTATCCTGGTTATCTACCCTTATCGTGGCAAGTTAATATTAGCACACATGCTCATGTTCTCATATTTGCTATTTTTTTTTATAGTACACTTCAGTTTACACTGTTCTACGATAGGATCCGTATTTCTGCCTGGATTACATGGAATGCAGGTGCAGTCTCCTGAGACTGCTGGATACATATAAATAATGTCTGAGGCTGAATTCTGTTAAAGGAGACCTGGCTGAAAATGACCTAAACGATTATGTAGGTATGGATACAGGTGATGGGTCTCTCGCTCCTTGGACGAGATTATCCCTCATATTACAGCACCTCTGTCAATGGTTGCACTACTGAAACAGCTCTGCAGATGTTATTGCTTCTGCCAACGAAATTGATGGAGGTTATGTATTCAACCCTGTGTTTCTGTTTGGTTGTTTCTTTGTTTGTCCCCAAGATATCTAAAAGTTAGAGATGGGTTTCAATGGGAATTTCTGGATGTGTGGATCAGTGACCGAGGAATATTTGATCAAATTTTGATGGTGAAATGAATTCGAGGCCTGGTTCAGGATTGTTTTTTGTTTGATTGCCCACAAGATATCTCAGGAAGTTAGTGATGAATTTCAATAGAATACTGTGGATGTGTAGGTCATGGGCCAAGGAAGAATTGAGTACAGTTTGATGGTGATCTGAGTTGTCTGGTATAGGTGTTGGCAGAGGTATGCGCTCTCTGAGTAAGTTTAATTTGTCGTTCCATGCATTCTGTAGGAGTGTGATCGGATACTCAGAAATGGGTAAATTCTGTCGAACTTCGTTTTCTGTGGCATTTGTTGATCTGATATTCTGTGTTGTCGACTAGTAACTGTTGTGTGCCCTATTGTTTACAAGCCTGTCTTTCTGTACTGTCTTCTTCCTTGCTCTGTTCCTTCTAGTCTTTATCAATATGACTGTTCCTCGCTAATCTCTTTTAATTTTGCCTATTATTTTAACGTATCATATTCGTAGATGTGTTTTCTTTATGTTCGTGTGACTGTGACTCTTTCAGTCCCGCTGTCTCGAGCCGCGTTACATCCTAGTCTGCTACTACTCGGTTCCACGGAGTCTGACGCACTGATTTTGCCAGCCGAGGACAGGTGAATTTGGTAACATTGCGCGATGCACTCGGGCGGTGATTGGTCGATTTCCGTTGTGTTTGAACGTGCTCCAAATTGACTTTGTATTCTAACCAAGGCCCTCACTGATTTGTAAGATACAGATAAAGCAGTGATATCTTTAATGATAAATATGTGCCTTTTAAATTACTAGAGATTAACCTGAACGACAATGATAACAATAGCTAAGTAAAGTCGCGACTGGACGCATACGGACAACAGTCAGCGACTGATTTTTAAAAATTCATTTCAATATGTTTGATTTCGTTCACACTGCACGCGGTTTTATTACAGCAGCAAAGTTCAACTATTATTTTCTCATGGGGTCTGCTTTTTTCTTACTTTCCTTTCTTCCGCCATTAACAAAAATTCGGTTCATTCTATAATGATGTATTCCATTACCTTCCCGGCTCTCTGTCGAGGGGACAGAGAAACATGCTTGAGGAAAGGGAGCATGGTGACAGAGATAGGGTGTCCGTCTGTCTGTCTGTATGTCTGTCTCTTATGATACGAAAATGTTAGGGAAAATCAAACACCAAATTTATTCATGTAAGAAATAATTTCACTGAATCTGAATGGGAATACAAACAAATGCAGATTTTTAAAGCTACTGTTACCTATGAAGGTAATGAAAATGTGCATGTCTATCTATCTATCTATTGTCAGACGCCTCAATCCCGTTTGGGGTGGCCACAAACAAATCGCCTCCAAGTCGCCCTGTCCCCCGCCATTTCACTGCCCTGCTCCCAACTCACACCCCCCTCTCTCATATACCTCTCCACCCCATCCCTCCATCTCATCCTCGGCCTCCCCTTCCCTCTTCCCCCCTCCACCTCACTCACATACACTCTCTTCGTCAGTCTTTCACCCTCCATCCTCTCCACATGGCCAAACCACCTCAGTGTGTTCCTCATAACGCTGTGTATGTACACTATATATATTGAGAATAGCATGTATTGACCCCAGTATGTGTGTGTGTGTGTGTGTGTGTGTGTGTGTGTGTGTGTGCTCACACAAATCATAATTATTAGTAGATAAGGTAAGCGTATCTAGAGTCAGGTTGTATATTAGCAGATGAGGTAATGAAGGGCATGGTGTAGACTGTATTTTGACACTGTGTAGTAGTGGTAGGAAAAACATTCGAGCCTTCATAGGACCTCGGAACCACCTCGCTATGAACATCTGAATTCCCGCCACAGTCTCTAACTGTTGTCCGTATGCGTCCAGTCGCGACTTTACTTAGCTATTGTTAGCATTGTCGTTCAGTTTAATCTCTAGTAATTTAAAACGCACATATTTATCATTAAAGATATCACTGCTTTAATTTATATCTGTATTTTCCTGTATCTTACAAATCAGTGAGGGCCTTGGTTAGAATACAAAGTCAATTTGGTGCACGTTCAAACACAACGGAAATCCACCAATCACCGCCCGAGTGCATCGCGCAGTGTTACCAAATCCACCTGTCCTCGGCTGGCAAAATCAGTGCGTCAGACTCCGTGGAACCGAGTATAGTTCTTGCCGCATCCTCAGGCTCCGTATTGCATCCTGATGATCTGCCTGTTTCGCCCTCGCTTGCCAGTGCGAGAGGTAAGTTGTGTAGAACGTTGTGTGTAGAAAGAAAGGATTATCTGTGTGTGTGTGTGTGTGTGTGTGTGTGTGTGTGTGTGTGTGTGTAAGAGAGAATGACAGGGGAAAATACGTAGAGAGAGAGAGAGGGAGGGAGAGAGAGAGAGAGAGAGAGAGAGAGAGAGAGAGAGAGAGAGAGAAATTCTGGAAAGTAAACAGGTGTGATCCAATGAAATTTGTTTGTCTTCTCATTACCTTGCTTGTTTTCCTGCCTGAATTTAGTGAGTTTGTCTGTTGTGTAAAGAGTTTCTCTTCTCCAGTTTTTCGCTGGTGGTGTGCTTTCTGTGTGTGTGTGTGTGTGTGTGTGTAAGGGTCATAAAACATTTCCGTCTGTGTAAGAGGTGTAACTTATTATGAACTAAACATGAAGGTTAATGTCAATGTGGACAATTATGCACAGAATTTCTTTAGTTTATATTTTTCCAGCTTTCACCCAAATTAGACAAACATACCTTTGCTAGTCAAAACAATGGTTATTTTAAAGATAAATTGATTTCCCTCAGGTTGAGATGCTAAAATATTTATGCTGGAACAACTTTTTAAAGGTGAAGTAGCAGAATTATGTAGTATGAAAAGCATTAGGATGATGTTATATTATTATCTTCGATGGATACAATACACACGATCCTTTAATATCCACAAAATGGTCTTCGAATTTTAAGTTAGCATGAAGGTAACAATAACAGAGGCTCATCAGGTTAAAGCGGTTTATCCAAGGTTTCCCATAAAGTAATCGGCCATTCCCTCCTAACCGAGCTTTTAGGCAAATTGCGTCTATTGTGAGTGCATTATGGTGTGTGTGTGTGTGTGTGTGTGTGTGTGTGTGAGAAAGAGGTGGGGGGAGAGAGGAACTGTTGCGCTGTGTAGGTCTATTCTGGTAATAGTACACAGCAATGGGGTATTTTGCTCAGTGTTCCTTCCCCCCATATTACAGGCTTTCTCATCAGCACCATACACTACTAAGCCAATGTGTTCCTTGAGAAACGAAGTGGTCATTTGCCTAGAATCCTAAGAATTATACAAATAGCATCAGGCATGTGTGGAAATGTGTACTTTTTATGTGTCATTAAACAGAGACAGCCATACAACTTGCCCTCTGTATTTTGTTGGCATCTGCCGTTGGACACATTAACTGTAAATAAAAAACATAGGTTGTTTATCACGTTCCTGTTTTATATTTTGTACCTTTTTTGTTTTAGTTATCTGGTGTCTCATTTTCCCTTTATAGTTAATGTGTTTCTCTCATCATTTTTGTAGACGGAAAGAGTACTGATCATCCACTCACTCGATGTATAGCTACCTTTAGGTGACTCTACACCGAGTGACCATGGCGTCCTGTAACCTAGGAAACAATTGACTATGTTGATTACCCAGGAAACAATTGACTATGTTGATGACCCGGGAAACAAATCACGTGTTGATTACCTTAGAAACAATTGACTATGTTGATAACCCAAGAAACCATTGACTATGCTGATTACCCAGGAAGCAATTGACTATGTGTGGTAATCATATAACCAAAAAGAAGCCTTCTGGTCTACTGGGTCAAGTGGCTCCATCCGGTTGTGGCTCATACGAGTTTACATGAAGGAGTTGTTGGAGTGCATTTCTCATAGTGCCACTCAGGAATTGCGACTGGTCACTCTCGCTTTAAATGTTGGGACTAAATATCTTAGCCCTGGGCGTCAATGCTCCTTACAAGGCAAAAATGATTAAAGGATAGACAGATAGACTTTCATCATCTGTGTTTTTTCTCAGCAAATGATGGAACTAGTATGACTTAATTTTTTCATTCCTTTGTTTTTTGTCTGTGTCTTGCATCACCGTTCTTACACATTACCACTGCACTGTCTGTCTATTCTTTATTATATTATCTAGCCTTATTTCGCCACAATGTAATCCTGGTTAATTTTCCTTCTAAGCTTTTCCTCATAATGATAGCAGCCTTATATCCCATGCCAGTTCATTGTCCTGCATGTACTCATCAGCTCTGTCCCTCTTTCACCTCGGTATGTCTCATTCTTGGTTATTCTCTCCTCTTTAATGTTTTAGTCCCACTTTGATAATACTTCTGTAAAACTGAAATAACACAATTAGAACTAAAATATGTTTGAAGTTACTTCTCTCTCTCTCTCTCTCTCTCTCTCTCTCTCTCTCTCTCTCTCTCTCTCTCTCTCTCTCTCTCTCCACGCTGCGTTGTTCGCTGAAAATTTAGTACCAGCTGCATTCCTACCAATTTGTTGTGATGGGCGACATAGTTATTTTATACCGGCGTGTCCTCAGCGCCCCTTGTTTTACAGCCTGCCTGGGGTGCCTTAGGGCCTGGAATATCTACAGTATATATTTTTAATCTACGAGGACGTTATGTACTCATCTATGTTTGTCTGTCTGTATATTTATCCAGACGATATTTTCAAAAGTTCTCAATGAATTTCAATGAAATATATAGAAGGGTGGGCCATGTGCCAAGAAAGAATTAATTAAATTTTGGGGCGGATCCGGATCCCGCAATGGCATTGGCGGAGGTATGCGCTGTTTGAGAGCTTTCTAGTCTTATTTCTGCATTAATGATGTCAGGATATCAGGACAACTTTCTACCATCGCTGTAAGGTACCAATATTAGTGTCATTCTGCCTTTGCACTGTTGTAATAAACGCAGTCTTTCCATCATTTTAATGCGTAGGTGTATGATTCGCAGGACTGCTGCACCTCAGGGAACGGCATCATAAGCCATGTGCAGAGCTGGAGACAAATTAATAATAATAATAATAATAATAATAATAATAATAAACAAAAAAGTCCTACCCACATTAGCGTGAAGTTTTCGGCCATCCTACCAGCTCTTCTTTGTTAACGTTTGAAGGGAGTCAGGCGCCGTTCTTCCATTTCTGACACGTCTACCGTCGTCGTTCAGTAAACACTTGTCACTGTACCCCCAACCCACCGCACCACTATACTCCTTTTACTATAACTTAGCCTTAAATTGCCGTCTATCGACCTTAAATGCAGCGTTGTAGCAGTAAATCTACATTAGAATAAGATGCTAGTCACGAAGAAGAGTTATGGAAAGGATGTAGGGCCGTCCTGTTGTCTGTCTGTCGCTGATCTACATGAAATAAACCACAAAAGGACGAAAGTTTGTGGTTTTGAGGAAGACCATACCACTACCGCGGCACGCCAAGCCCTACAGGGTGGCCAGTAAGTAGCGCTGTGCTTGAAACTCGCCTGTGTTGTGGGCACGGCTCAGTCTGCTGATGTGGGCAAGATTGTGGCAGTGGGAGTCAGACGTGAATATGCGATACGTGTTAGACGTTGGTACCTCTCACTTAGCCGTCTGCATAACACACGAGAAAGCACCTGATGGAGTGGAAGAAGTGATATATGTGGGCCATCCTGAAATGCATAATAACCAAGGCCTATTTTCTTGCACAAAACAACACCTCTTCTTGCAGTGTTAAATTCTCCTGCCATACGACGTTTTTTTTATTATTTTCTTCCTATTACCAAACATTTATATCCAGCAGTGGAGGTCCCTTTCCAATTGAAGAGATTGGATTTGCTCTAACTTTCTGCAGTACTGATATAACTCTCTCCTAAGGTGTAAAAGTCGTGTGAAGAGGAGCATAAATAAATAAAACACATTGCCTGGTTGAAGGGGTTAAGTGCATTTCTTTATCACAGAACACCCTATATTCTTCCAAACACCACTTTTACGAAACAGTAACAAATGAGCTAGGATGACCAATGTTATTTTTGTTATTTTTCAGTGTTCAGTACCTTATTCATCGTATTTCATGTGCGTGTCTGTATTATAATTGAGCTCAGATTTCTTGGAAGGTAGATAAATGTGCAGATGTTCCCTTACTAAAGAACACGGAAATATCTTGTACTTTTAGACATTAAGATGATTTTTAATTATTAGGTGGTCATCATTCTGTCATTCGTTTATGCAGCGTTTAGTGTTGTAATGAGTTTTCGTTTATGCAGTGTTTAATAATGTAATGAGCTTTCGTTTATGCAGCGTTTAATAATGAGCTTTCGTTTATGCAGTGTTTAGTAATGAGCTTTCGTTTATGCAGTGTTTAGTAGTGTAATGAGTTTTCGTTTATGCAGTGTTTAGTAATGTAATGGGCTTTCGTTTATGCAATGTATAGTAATGCAGCATTTCGTAATGTAATGTGCTTTTGGTTATACAGTGTTTAGTAATGTAACGAGCGTCTAAGAACTAGAAGCATACACCTCTGAAAAAGATAGTAATATGAACTTAATGCAGGCTTGGGGATGTGCTGTAGGCTTCCTAAATAGTAAAACCAAAGATGAATTTGTGTATCAGGGAGACGGAATATATGGACAGGTTGGAAAATTGAAGTAAGGAAAATTGGGACTTAGGAATGTACAGTATAAAAACAAACACTGATTAACTTTAGCAGTGTACATTTTGCATACGGCAGAAGGAGAAACATGGAAGTCATATGGTTATGATAATGGACTAGGACTGTGCTCTCGAAATGTGTACAAAAGCGATATCTAGAGAGAGAGAGAGACAAAAAAAGGAAATAGAATAAAATAGACAATCATTGAGCATTGTGGTAAACACTGTCGACCTGTTCACTGCACCAACCAATACAAAATATAGAATGAGAACGAAACAGAAGAATGATATATAGCTTGACATAATATAATCAACTGTTAAGTCTTGGTAATTCCGCCCTTGGCTTATAGTACCGCTGTAATTGTATTAGACATGATTCCAGACAGTTATGCTAATAATACAAAATGTGTTCTGACGGCCGTCTTCACTCATCTAGCAGCCGCATTTGATCCTCCAGTTTTTCTTACTGCTTCTCGGTTGTGAACACACCAGGAACCTAGTAAATTACAGCACTCCTACTTCTGGAGCTACCTAGGCCCCAGTATCGTAGCACGCGTGATAAAATGATAACAGCTGGCAAAAACAGATCGTCGACCAAACACGAAACAGACATCATAGAGTACCTGGACCAGTCCGTTCATTTTACCATTAGTATTATGAACATTCTCATCCATGATACAGTGCTTTATGGCCATATGCATAGACAAAACAAATATGGATATCTCCTTCAAGTCGCAGCCGCCGCCATCCGATATGCTTAAACGAAATGAAGAATCCACATTTGTGGGATGCTACATCTGTGCTATCTTCGAATGCCAAAATTGCTGGGAAAATGTGAAGATGAAGATGTCTTCACTATCGTTCTCAGAGACAAAATATATACAATAAAGCCACTCTTCTTGTATCTATCATATTTATCAACATCATCCCACGTCGCAATGGCGACTAAGCTGTGATCAAATTGTAGAATCCACTTGTGAAGCACGCCAACTGCTCAAATGTGGAATGGCACAGTTTTTTTTTTCTTTTTTTTTTTAAGATACGACCATTAGTTTCAAAATGACATTAATAACCGACAGTCATTCACAGGGGAATGTTACATAAGCCAACACTGTGCCAGCCCCTCCCCTCCTTTTATTCGGTGCACTCACAAGGGCGGCCTAATATAGTGCTTGTCCCTAATTGTGTCACTAACTCACTGAGATACTGTACTTTCATGAAGACTGGGGTCCAGCCCTTATGAGAGGAGTGTTAGAATAACAAAAGTTTGCAGAATCGTTGAACTCCCTCTGAGCTTGGCTTTAGGCAGGGTGGAACCCCAGAGGGCCGCACTGCAAGGGGGGTTGGAGGCCCCGGGGTGTCCTTCTCAAAACTGTAAGGTTCGGCCAGTTTTAACCTTGGATGAAGAATTTTTGCACAGTGGTAGAGCATTCTCGCTTCAGATTATAAACATGATGGAACCCCTTGAGGACTGCATCTCACGAGAGGAGGGGGAGGGAATCCTCAATGGTCTTGGCCAAAGTTTTTTATGCTCGGCCAAAGTTTTAGGCTGGAGAACTGGAAATTTTGCATATTACTAGATATTTACCTCCACCATCTTTTGGGAAGGCTGGAACCACTAAGGGTCGCCTGTCATTGGGGAAGGGGTGACCCCTGGGACTCTCAGCAAAGCCATTATGCACAGCCATAGTTTCTAACCTAGGAAAACGAAACTTGCATTTTGTAAGTATTTACCCAGACCAAGTTTTGAACAAGGTGGGTCCCTTGATGAACACCCCCACGGGCAGAGGGGGCGGCTCCTAAGGGAGACAATGTCATAGTTTCTTGTCTAAGAATGTGACATTTCGCACAACATTAGATCTTTACTGGGGGCAAGTTTTGGGTAGGATGAGACCCCCAAAGGCCACCCCTCGTGAGGAGAACGGCCCCAGGGATCCAGGGTAAAGTCTTCATACACGGTAATGATTGTTAACCAAGGAACACAACATTTTGCATACTGGCAGTGGTTCATCCCAGCCAAGTTCAGGCAGGAGGGGACTCCCGCTGGCCACCCTACAAACAAGTGAAGACTGCCCCTAGATGGGACAGTCATAATTTTTGTGTAGGCACAAGAATTTTTTCACAGTAGTAGACCTTCACTTGGATCAGAGATCATTGATGGTTGGACCCCTGGAGTTCGCCCCTCCGAATTCCCCGTCGATAATTATTTTTCGCCTTACAGTATTGTTGGGTTGGAGAAGGCTGTCAAAGGTGTCCTTTGTCTTCTTTTGTTCTTTTATTCTCTCGTCTGTTTTGTTTTCTCGATCCTGCCAAGATGGAGGAATAGAATTTTGCAATGGTTTTGCTTCATGAAGGAATTACTAGCTATGAAGTTGCAAGAAAAACTGGAGGATAAAATTCGGCCTCTAAATGACTGACGATGGCCATCATAGTACATCTGTTTTTGCAAAACTGTCTGGCAGCACGTCAAATCCAACAACAGCGATATTGTGAGCCAAAGGTGGAATGCCAAGGACTAATGGTCAGTTATATGAAGTCATGTTGTAATACTTTTCTATCATTCTCATTCAATATATAACTTTTGTTGTGTATTGGTCGGTGCAATGAACCGGCCGACGGAGTTTTTTTGTACTATCTCTGCTTTATTATATATATATATATATATATATATATATATATATATATATATATATATATATATATATATATATATATATATATATATATATATATATATATATATATATATATATATATATATATATATATATATTAGCGATACTTTCGTGCTGTGGGAAGCGGAATCTAATGATGGCCAGCAAAACCAGAGTGATGATGTGGTACATGATTTATTATTGGTGACGTTTCGGTTTTATAACACAAACCATCTTCAGACCTAAAACAAAAATAAAAACACACAAAAAATAGATAATAAACCAATATATAATTTTCTCATCTTCCACTGAATAAAATAACAGGGAACAGAGCAGGTCATATGAAATAAATTACAATACAACAATTTACCAGCTAAAAACAGAGCAACTGTGTAGAGGAGTCGTGTGAGCCAAGGGATGGTCGTAGCTCTGCCGTTAGTAGAGACTCCGCTATAAGTCTAGTCAAGTCATCTCGTGCAGTGAACAAATTTTATTTTATTTTTTTTTTATTTTTTATTTTTTTTTTGCCTATCGACCATTGGGGCCGGAGCCCCTGGTCATTAAGGCAATATATATATATGTATATATATTGACATATATACACATATATATACGAACATATATATATACATACATACATACACACATCCATGCATATGAACATACACACTTTCATGCACACGTACATATATATATAATAATTTTTATTTTATTATTTTTTTGTAGTTTTATTTTTATTATTTTATTTATTTTTTAATATTTTTAACCTTATATGAATTATAATCAAAAATACCTAATCTAAAGACCCTAAAACTAACCACCTAACAGACAAATCACTAACCTATACTAAATCCTACAGAGACAAATAACTAGACCTACACTAATGGTAAAAAAAGCCTCGACCAAGAGATCACCATCGACTGCAGATATGTAATGCCTTTCTACATTACATACCTGCACTCATCGCCTGGTGACTGTCAGTCAAGGCACAACCTAATATATGGGACATCAATATATGAAAGGGAACCAGACGAGTCAGGAACATTTCCATATACGTCAGCTGTCGGCCCTAATTAGAATAACTTAAGCAAGATAATATAATGTATTTACATAATTTGTACAAAAAGTGAAGAACCTCGCCCAGCAGACCACCATCGACTGCAAGTGCCCAATACCTTCCTATATTGCACACTTGCACTCATCAGCTGGTGACTGTCAGGCGAGGAACTTGGCTTAATGTAGGGGACATCTATATTAGAAATAGATCAGTGGGAGGAGGAACTATTTAAAATATGTCAACTGTCAACCCTAATTAATATTACAATATATACATATTTACCGTTGATAAAAACCATAACCACACAGTAAAAAAGTCACATCACTCTGATCAGTCCGGTCTCTCTCAAGAAAGCCATCAATTTATCAGTCATAACAATGTCCCCATCACCCAGGATGGTGGAAAGAGTGAAGGGGACGTCTGCTGCGCCGCAGTAATTAATAAGTGAAGCACGTTCACGAATAAATCGCCGACAGCGCAGGATGATATGACTGATAGATAACACCGCATCACAGATGTCACAGTGCGGTGGGAAGCGTCTTTCCATATATGGTTTTATGTGGGTTAAAACGGTGGCATTGAGCCGTAACCGTGCCAACACTTTTTCTTCTAGGCGACTGGGACGGTTGGCAGTGTCCCAGTCGCCTAGGTACGGCTTACAAGTTGGAATATTTAGTCTGGTCCACTGACCTTGCCACAGAAGATTTATTGATTTCTTTCCGAGAGATAGACTCGACCGTAGATCACGAGGAACGTCCCAAGTCTCCCCGAGCTCAACAGCCGACTTTGCAAGTAAGTCAGCCTGCTCATTGCCGTAGATACGACAATGACCAGGCACCCAGATCAGCGTGAATGACTTGTTGCATGAATGCAACTTATTAATGATGCGGCCCTGGATCTCGTGAGAATCCGTAGTACAAGATGCAATTGCCTGAAGGGCTGATTTGGAATCTGAAAATATGACAAATGAGTCATGTCTAGAATTGAGAGCATAGTCTATGGCTTTGTCAATAGCAAAAAGTTCGGAGGTAAACACAGATGTATGAGTCGGCAACCGATACCTAAGTGCACATTCAGTCGACCACACACTTGCACCCACACATTCACTCGACTTGGAGCCGTCGGTGTACAATTGATGGGACCCCAAGTGACGAACAATGATGTTACGAAACAAGTGGTGGACCTCCGCCTCCGGCGCCTTGGCCTTTGGTGCTGGGAGCCATGATACATCCACTGTAAAGCCAGGTGGCTCCCAAGGCGCTATATTTTTAAGCACCAACTTGTCACAGTCACTGGGGTCCACATCAAGCTCCTGAGATAGTAAGTGGAGGCGAGCGGCAAGTGGCCAACGCACCCCCCGCAGAAGGTGGTGGTATTGACGCAGGGGGGTACAGGCCACATTGCCGATATTACTTTTCCTTAAAGATCTTAACCCATACGATAATGCCAGGTGGTCACGGCGAATACGGAGGGGAGGCACATTCGCCTCCACTTCCATACGAGCCACACGTGTACACCGGACGGCTCCAAGACACATTCGCAAGCATTTATTCTGCAACACATCCAATCCTTTCAGCGTGGCA
Source organism: Coenobita brevimanus (assembly GCF_032717465.1). Lineage (NCBI taxonomy): Eukaryota > Metazoa > Arthropoda > Malacostraca > Decapoda > Coenobitidae > Coenobita > Coenobita brevimanus. The sequence continues at coordinate 27,272,659 of NC_136959.1, read as the reverse complement.
TCAGATGCCGAGCCATACACCTGTGCGCCATAGTCTAGCTTTGATCGAATAAGGGACTTATACACCATTAATAAAGATTTTCTGTCGGCACCCCAGGTAGTACCCGCTAGGTACTTGAGGACATTTAACGGTTTATCACAACGAGCAAGCAAAGTATTAACATGAAGTTTAAAATTCATTCTACGATCAAAATGTATTCCTAAAAATTTTACAGAATTTTGAAAAGGTACCGCCTGATTATCCAAAGTTAAGCACAAATTAGGTACGTTACGATTAGTGAAAACTATAGCGGCACACTTACGGACGGAAAACTTAAATCCCCACTGCAAGGCCCATTGGTGGACGGAGTCAAGGGCTGCTTGAATCCGCCCAGCCGAAAATTGTGCATTACGGGAAGAGTGCCATATTGCACAATCGTCAGCGTAGAGCGAGTATTTAAGATTCCTCGGGATGGGAGCTGATGACAGAATATCATTGATCATAATACTAAATAAGGTAGGACTAAGCACACTTCCCTGCGGCACCCCGTTTTCCTGGATAAATATATCCGATGTTACGTTACGGGGCAATTTGACAGAGAAAGTTCTGTCCCTTAAGAAATTTGAAATAAAAACAGGCAAATTTCCTCTTAAACCATAAGCATAGAGCTTCATTAGTATACCGTGTCGCCATGTCATGTCATAGGCTTTATGGATGTCCAAGAACACCCGTATCATGAATTCTTTATTGGCAAATGCCTCTGCAATACAATGCTCCAAATTCATTAAATGATCTAGTGAACTTCTGTATTTACGGAAGCCACATTGTTGATCATTTAACAAATTCTTCGACTCTAAAACAAAAAGAAGCCTATTGTTAACCATACGTTCCATGACCTTACATAGACAAGAAGTCAACACAATAGGACGAAATGAAGTGGGATTCATAAGACGACCAGCCTCTTTGGGTATTGGTATGACGTGCGCAAAGTGCCATGAGTTTGGGAACGTTCGAGACGCCCAAATCTCATTGTACAATGCTAACATCTTAATCAGGTTGTCCTGATTAAGATGCTGGATCATACCGTACGTGATGGTGTCTGGTCCAGGGCTGGTGTCTTTACAGGATTTAAGGGCAAGGAGCAGTTCATCTAGCGTAAACTCTTGGTTGTACGGGGAGTTTACGTCTTCTGTGGCAAAGTCTAATATCTGTAGCTCAGCCGTGCGTTTATGATGTTGGAAACGCGGGTCATAATTGGCTGAGCTACTTACATGAGAAAAACTCCTGGCGAGGATGTTAGCAACGTCCACGGGCTCGTCATAGATGTTATTATTTACTTGCAAGGTGGTAATGGGGAAATATGGGCCTTTATTATTTAATATTCTTATGGTGGACCAGACTTTACGTAATGGTGTTGTACGAGACACCGTGGACACAAAGGACCGCCAGGAGTCATGTTTGGCCCTTCTTATTATTCTCCTTGCCTCAGCCCGTGCCTGTTTGTATGCAATAAAATTTTTCTCAGTGGGCTGACTATCAAAAATCCTGTATCTCCTATTGCGTTTTCTTAATGCTTGTCGGCAATCCGGCGTCCACCAATGTGCTCTATGCTTCGCATGAACTGTAGAAGTCTTGGGAATAGCAGCCTCAGCTGTGTGTAATATGGGAGTAGTTATATTTTCGACCTTAACATCTATGGTCTCCCCAGATATATCTAAATTGGCGATCCTTGAGAAGGATCCCCAATCTGCTTTCTTATAGTTAAATTTTGGAGGTGGAGGGTCCGAAATGATGTCGCGTGTATAAGAAAGACAGATGGGTAAATGATCACTTCCCAAGGAGTCGTCATAAGGGTCCCATGAGAGATCTTGATGTATACCAGGGGAGGCCAAAGATAAGTCAATGGCCGAAAAGTTACCAGTACGATCATCTACACGAGTCGCTCTACCATCGTTCAGAAGACAGAGGCTGGACTTTAGTATTAGGTCGGCTACTTGCTCCCCACGACCATCGATCCTCAAGCTACCCCATTGATAGTGATGGGCGTTAAAATCGCCCAACACTAACTTATTCCCAGGGAGATGTTCAACTAGTGAATTTAAAGCATCACTATCAATGGGGCCATGTGGAGGACAGTATAGAGAGCAAATAGACAGATACGTGTTATTAAATTTTACTCTGCACGCGACAGCTTCCAGAGTAGAATTTAGAATCACTTCCGTTTGTGGGTGTGATTTATGTGTGTATATGGCTACTCCGTGACCTTCATATCTTCTATACGAGTGGTAGTGTTTGAACTGTGGAGGATCAGGGTGATTCTCCAGGCACGTCTCCTGTAAACAAACAACGTCTGGCCTGTGTATAGAAAGCAAGATTGCTATATTGTGTAACTTATTCCCAATACTTCTACAATTCCACTGTAGTATAGTGAATGCGGCGGTTTAAGATTTACGGGGGGGGCCAGTGTGTTTAGTTTTTTTATGCCCCCCGCGACCAGGCGAGTGGCTACCGGGGGACCTTTCCCGGTGCTTGCTGACGGAAACCTCCATATTTTGGTCAATAACAAGGCTCCCAGATTCCACCGAGGAAGAGCTATTCTTCCTCTCCCTCACTGGGCTAGGAGCAGGGAGGACATGAGGACGTGGCTTTGAAAGGGTGGTGAAGTTATGTTTTACAGTCTTGTCAGGCTTCGGTTTAGGCTTGGCTGACTGAGAAGCAGCAGCGGCCTGTGAGTATGATGAAGCTTTAGGGAGGTCAGTTAGAGAGTTGGATCGTACAGGAGGTTTAGAGGTGGAGGTGGAGGTAGAGTGAGTGACTTGATTAACAAGCACGAGATCAGTCTGCGTCTCCACAGTGCACATCACAGGGCGGGACATCACTGCCGAAGCATAGGACCTATTCGATGTGGGGAGTTGCATGCAACTCCTTCACCTTTTCCTTGCTTCGTAGAAAGAGATGCCCTCAGTCGCCTTCACCGCACAGACCTCTTTCTCCTCCTTCCACTTGGGACAATCCCTAGAGGAAGTGAAGTGAGCACCCTTGCAGTGAAAGCAGCTGACACCCTCTGATGTGCAATGGTCAGCATCATGTCCTTGTGTTGCGCACTTGCCACAGACTGATTGAGAAGCCCGACAAGACTTTTCATGGTGTCCATATAACTGACATCGTAAACAACGAAGTGGGTTAGGGATGTATGTCCTTACGTTAACAATTTCATACCCCACTTTGATATGGGTTGGGAGAGTCACTTTACCGAAAGTCAATATAACCGTTGCCGTTTTCGTCCTCCTGCCCTCGGAAAATCTCGTGATGAAACGGGCTTCAATTACATCTTCATGAGCAAGTTCATGTACGATGTCGTCCTCTTCCATGGCCATGAGGTCCCTGCAAGTGATGACTCCCTTGCAGGAATTCATGGAGTGAGGGATCGTTGGCACAACATCATAGCAATGGAATTTGCTCATCTTCATCAAATCCTTAACCTGGGACGAATTTGCAGTCTTTACTAGGAGATCTCCGCTAGCAAGTTTTTTGACCTGTTCCACCTCTCCTGCACATCCATGAATCACCTTCTTGATAATGAAGGGATTAAGGCTGGACAGGGGAGTGGAACCAACCGCTTGAATTAAAACAAACTCGGCGTTATGTACATTAATGTCAAGGCGGGTACGTGTCTGGGGCCGTTCAGTCTGGGGGTAGTCAGTCCGTGAGACAGTCGGGGGTCGGTCAGGACTACCTCCCCCCCTGAAGGGGAGGGAGGCAGCAGTGGCGTCCGCCATAGTTACCACTTCCCCCTCACGGGGGAAGTGGGAAGAAAGAGAAAAACGACCAAGGGAGAATTGCCCGGGGAACACACACCTAATCTGAGATTACCCTCTCAAACCACTCTCGGGAGGACGCGCCCGTGTGTAACTCACACCCCAGAGCGATCAGTGGGGGGTACACTCCAGAGGTGAGTAAGCAAAGGCAATCTCAGGAAACAGATATAGACACTTACTATATCTCTAAAGGGCTGGGAGGAGAATTAGTACTAGCTAACCTAACTTTATTGAAATACGCCCTAGTGGCGGAGAAAACAAAGCTAAAGCCGGTGAGGCAACCCTGCAGCTAGAGGAGAGCCAGAGAAACACGTCTGCACACTCCACGACCATGCATCAAAGTCCCTGAACAAAATTCGAAAGTTCTGGTTATTTATAGGGTGACTTTCCGAATCTGAATGATTTCGAACTGCAGAAAATGATGGTTTCGAGATTGGGAGGCCTGTCCTATGAGACCTTCCCTGATGCTCGGCAATCCTGGTAGCTAGATGGCGCTTAGTTTGACCAATATAGGATGCATTACAGCACCCACACTGAAATCGATACACCACCGAGGACTGCAGGGCATCCGGGACACGGTCTTTGAACATAAAACACTGAGACAGGATTTGGGGAGATTTAAACACCACCCCCAACGATATCTGCGGATAAAAGTCGTGAATTAGTTTGATTATCCTGTTACGTAAAAAATTTGATTTAGGACCTAAATACTGTACTGAAAAATAAACTTTAGCTTTCTCAACCGTGTGAATTTTTTCCAAAGTATTGGTTGTTAATTTAGTTAGCTGTATTCCAATATACTTATCTACAAATTTAGTTGGGAATCCATTGTGGTACAGGGTTTTCCTCAGAAACTGCAGCTCATTATGTAGAGAAAAATATGAGGAGCATAAATTATAGGCCCTAGTCACCAGAGTTAGAATTAAATTACGTTTATATTGGAGGGGAGCGTTTGAGTTAAATTTAGTAGTTAATCCTGTATATGTAGGTTTCCTGTATACTGACGTTGTAAAAGTTCCTTCTGTTCTCTCTATGCAAATATCTAAAAAGGGGAGTTTATTATTTTGCTCCGTTTCACAGGTAAACTGTATATTTTTATGTTTAGAATTTTAAATAATCCAAAAACAAGGGCACATGAGACGGGGACCTAAAAATGGCAAAAGTGTCATCCACGTAGCGTTTGAAATAAAGTGGTTTAAAATGGGTGGGACAATCCTTTAACCATATAGATTCGTGATAAGCTAAAAAAGCATTAGCAAGGCTGGGTCCAAGAGGATTTCCCATAGCCACTCCGTCGACTTGTTTAAAGTAAGAACCATTAAAAGTAAAGTAACAGTCTTGCACTGACAATGAGAGCAGTCTATGAAATTGGTCTTTATTTAACCCTCCAATGTTGTTAGTTTCATTAAACAAATTATCACGGCAGATATCCACAGTTTCATCAAGGGGGATATTTGTGAATAGGGATTTTACCTATTCACAAATATCCCCCTTGATGAAACTGTGGATATCTGCCGTGATAATTTGTTTAATGAAACTAACAACATTGGAGGGTTAAATAAAGACCAATTTCATAGACTGCTCTCATTGTCAGTGCAAGACTGTTACTTTACTTTTAATGGTTCTTACTTTAAACAAGTCGACGGAGTGGCTATGGGAAATCCTCTTGGACCCAGCCTTGCTAATGCTTTTTTAGCTTATCACGAATCTATATGGTTAAAGGATTGTCCCACCCATTTTAAACCACTTTATTTCAAACGCTACGTGGATGACACTTTTGCCATTTTTAGGTCCCCGTCTCATGTGCCCTTGTTTTTGGATTATTTAAAATTCTAAACATAAAAATATACAGTTTACCTGTGAAACGGAGCAAAATAATAAACTCCCCTTTTTAGATATTTGCATAGAGAGAACAGAAGGAACTTTTACAACGTCAGTATACAGGAAACCTACATATACAGGATTAACTACTAAATTTAACTCAAACGTTCCCCTCCAATATAAACGTAATTTAATTCTAACTCTGGTGACTAGGGCCTATAATTTATGCTCCTCATATTTTTCTCTACATAATGAGCTGCAGTTTCTGAGGAAAACCCTGTACCACAATGGATTCCCAACTAAATTTGTAGATAAGTATATTGGAATACAGCTAACTAAATTAACAACCAATACTTTGGAAAAAATTCACACGGTTGAGAAAGCTAAAGTTTATTTTTCAGTACAGTATTTAGGTCCTAAATCAAATTTTTTACGTAACAGGATAATCAAACTAATTCACGACTTTTATCCGCAGATATCGTTGGGGGTGGTGTTTAAATCTCCCCAAATCCTGTCTCAGTGTTTTATGTTCAAAGACCGTGTCCCGGATGCCCTGCAGTCCTCGGTGGTGTATCGATTTCAGTGTGGGTGCTGTAATGCATCCTATATTGGTCAAACTAAGCGCCATCTAGCTACCAGGATTGCCGAGCATCAGGAAGGTCTCATAGGACAGGCCTCCCAATCTCGAAACCATCATTTTCTGCAGTTCGAAATCATTCAGATTCGGAAAGTCACCCTATAAATAACCAGAACTTTCGAATTTTGTTCAGGGACTTTGATGCATGGTCGTGGAGTGTGCAGACGTGTTTCTCTGGCTCTCCTCTAGCTGCAGGGTTGCCTCACCGGCTTTAGCTTTGTTTTCTCCGCCACTAGGGCGTATTTCAATAAAGTTAGGTTAGCTAGTACTAATTCTCCTCCCAGCCCTTTAGAGATATAGTAAGTGTCTATATCTGTTTCCTGAGATTGCCTTTGCTTACTCACCTCTGGAGTGTACAACCCACTGTTCGCTCTGGGGTGTGAGTTACACACGGGCGCGTCCTCCCGAGAGTGGTTTGAGAGGGTAATCTCAGATTAGGTGTGTGTTCCCCGGGCAATTCTCCCTTGGTCGTTTTTCTCTTTCTTCCCACTTCCCCCGTGAGGGGGAAGTGGTAACTATGGCGGACGCCACTGCTGCCTCCCTCCCCTTCAGGGGGGGAGGTAGTCCTGACCGACCCCCGACTGTCTCACGGACTGACTACCCCCAGACTGAACGGCCCCAGACACGTACCCGCCTTGACATTAATGTACATAACGCCGAGTTTGTTTTAATTCATGCGGTTGGTTCCACTCCCCTGTCCAGCCTTAATCCCTTCATTATCAAGAAGGTGATTCATGGATGTGCAGGAGAGGTGGAACAGGTCAAAAAACTTGCTAGCGGAGATCTCCTAGTAAAGACTGCAAATTCGTCCCAGGTTAAGGATTTGATGAAGATGAGCAAATTCCATTGCTATGATGTTGTGCCAACGATCCCTCACTCCATGAATTCCTGCAAGGGAGTCATCACTTGCAGGGACCTCATGGCCATGGAAGAGGACGACATCGTACATGAACTTGCTCATGAAGATGTAATTGAAGCCCGTTTCATCACGAGATTTTCCGAGGGCAGGAGGACGAAAACGGCAACGGTTATATTGACTTTCGGTAAAGTGACTCTCCCAACCCATATCAAAGTGGGGTATGAAATTGTTAACGTAAGGACATACATCCCTAACCCACTTCGTTGTTTACGATGTCAGTTATATGGACACCATGAAAAGTCTTGTCAGGCTTCTCAATCAGTCTGTGGCAAGTGCGCAACACAAGGACATGATGCTGACCATTGCACATCAGAGGGTGTCAGCTGCTTTCACTGCAAGGGTGCTCACTTCACTTCCTCTAGGGATTGTCCCAAGTGGAAGGAGGAGAAAGAGGTCTGTGCGGTGAAGGCGACTGAGGGCATCTCTTTCTACGAAGCAAGGAAAAAGGTGAAGGAGTTGCATGCAACTCCCACATCGAATAGGTCCTATGCTTCGGCAGTGATGTCCCGCCCTGTGATGTGCACTGTGGAGACGCAGACTGATCTCGTGCTTGTTAATCAAGTCACTCACTCTACCTCCACCTCCACCTCTAAACCTCCTGTACGATCCAACTCTCTAACTGACCTCCCCAAAGCTTCATCATACTCACAGGCCGCTGCTGCTTCTCAGTCAGCCAAGCCTAAACCGAAGCCTGACAAGACTGTAAAACATAACTTCACCACCCTTTCAAAGCCACGTCCTCATGTCCTCCCTGCTCCTAGCCCAGTGAGGGAGAGGAAGAATAGCTCTTCCTCGGTGGAATCTGGGAGCCTTGTTATTGACCAAAATATGGAGGTTTCCGTCAGCAAGCACCGGAAAGGTCCCCGTAGCCACTCGCCAGGTCGCGGGGGCATAAAAAAACTAAACACACTGGCCCCCCATTAAATCTTAAACCGCCGCATTCACTATACTACAGTGGAATTGTAGAAGTATTGGGAATAAGTTACACAATATAGCAATCTTGCTTTCTATACACAGGCCAGACGTTGTTTGTTTACAGGAGACGCGCCTGGAGGATCACCCTGATCCTCCACAGTTCAAACACTACCACTCGTATAGAAGATATGAAGGTCACGGAGTAGCCATATACACACATAAATCACACCCACAAACGGAAGTGATTCTAAATTCTACTCTGGAAGCTGTCGCGTGCAGAGTAAAATTTAATAACACGTATCTGTCTATTTGCTCTCTATACTGTCCTCCACATGGCCCCATTGATAGTGATGCTTTAAATTCACTAGTTGAACATCTCCCTGGGAATAAGTTAGTGTTGGGCGATTTTAACGCCCATCACTATCAATGGGGTAGCTTGAGGATCGATGGTCGTGGGGAGCAAGTAGCCGACCTAATACTAAAGTCCAGCCTCTGTCTTCTGAACGATGGTAGAGCGACTCGTGTAGATGATCGTACTGGTAACTTTTCGGCCATTGACTTATCTTTGGCCTCCCCTGGTATACATCAAGATCTCTCATGGGACCCTTATGACGACTCCTTGGGAATTGATCATTTACCCATCTGTCTTTCTTATACACGCGACATCATTTCGGACCCTCCACCTCCAAAATTTAACTATAAGAAAGCAGATTGGGGATCCTTCTCAAGGATCGCCAATTTAGATATATCTGGGGAGACCATAGATGTTAAGGTCGAAAATATAACTACTCCCATATTACACGCAGCTGAGGCTGCTATTCCCAAGACTTCTACAGTTCATGCGAAGCATAGAGCACATTGGTGGACGCCGGATTGCCGACAAGCATTAAGAAAACGCAATAGGAGATACAGGATTTTTGATAGTCAGCCCACTGAGAAAAATTTTATTGCATACAAACAGGCACGGGCTGAGGCAAGGAGAATAATAAGAAGGGCCAAACGTGACTCCTGGCGGTCCTTTGTGTCCACGGTGTCTCGTACAACACCATTACGTAAAGTCTGGTCCACCATAAGAATATTAAATAATAAAGGCCCATATTTCCCCATTACCACCTTGCAAGTAAATAATAACATCTATGACGAGCCCGTGGACGTTGCTAACATCCTCGCCAGGAGTTTTTCTCATGTAAGTAGCTCAGCCAATTATGACCCGCGTTTCCAACATCATAAACGCACGGCTGAGCTACAGATATTAGACTTTGCCACAGAAGACGTAAACTCCCCTACAACCAAGAGTTTACGCTAGATGAACTGCTCCTTGCCCTTAAATCCTGTAAAGACACCAGCCCTGGACCAGACACCATCACGTACGGTATGATCCAGCATCTTAATCAGGACAACCTGATTAAGATGTTAGCATTGTACAATGAGATTTGGGCGTCTCGAACGTTCCCAAACTCATGGCACTTTGCGCACGTCATACCAATACCCAAAGAGGCTGGTCGTCTTATGAATCCCACTTCATTTCGTCCTATTGTGTTGACTTCTTGTCTATGTAAGGTCATGGAACGTATGGTTAACAATAGGCTTCTTTTTGTTTTAGAGTCGAAGAATTTGTTAAATGATCAACAATGTGGCTTCCGTAAATACAGAAGTTCACTAGATCATTTAATGAATTTGGAGCATTGTATTGCAGAGGCATTTGCCAATAAAGAATTCATGATACGGGTGTTCTTGGACATCCATAAAGCCTATGACATGACATGGCGACACGGTATACTAATGAAGCTCTATGCTTATGGTTTAAGAGGAAATTTGCCTTTTTTTTATTTCAAATTTCTTAAGGGACAGAACTTTCTCTGTCAAATTGCCCCGTAACGTAACATCGGATATATTTATCCAGGAAAACGGGGTGCTGCAGGGAAGTGTGCTTAGTCCTACCTTATTTAGTATTATGATCAATGATATTCTGTCATCAGCTCCCATCCCGAGGAATCTTAAATACTCGCTCTACGCTGACGATTGTGCAATATGGCACTCTTCCCGTAATGCACAATTTTCGGCTGGGCGGATTCAAGCAGCCCTTGACTCCGTCCACCAATGGGCCTTGCAGTGGGGATTTAAGTTTTCCGTCCGTAAGTGTGCCGCTATAGTTTTCACTAATCGTAACGTACCTAATTTGTGCTTAACTTTGGATAATCAGGCGGTACCTTTTCAAAATTCTGTAAAATTTTTAGGAATACATTTTGATCGTAGAATGAATTTTAAACTTCATGTTAATACTTTGCTTGCTCGTTGTGATAAACCGTTAAATGTCCTCAAGTACCTAGCGGGTACTACCTGGGGTGCCGACAGAAAATCTTTATTAATGGTGTATAAGTCCCTTATTCGATCAAAGCTAGACTATGGCGCACAGGTGTATGGCTCGGCATCTGATGCCACGCTGAAAGGATTGGATGTGTTGCAGAATAAATGCTTGCGAATGTGTCTTGGAGCCGTCCGGTGTACACGTGTGGCTCGTATGGAAGTGGAGGCGAATGTGCCTCCCTCCGTATTCGCCGTGACCACCTGGCATTATCGTATGGGTTAAGATCTTTAAGGAAAAGTAATATCGGCAATGTGGCCTGTACCCCCCTGCGTCAATACCACCACCTTCTGCGGGGGGTGCGTTGGCCACTTGCCGCTCGCCTCCACTTACTATCTCAGGAGCTTGATGTGGACCCCAGTGACTGTGACAAGTTGGTGCTTAAAAATATAGCGCCTTGGGAGCCACCTGGCTTTACAGTGGATGTATCATGGCTCCCAGCACCAAAGGCCAAGGCGCCGGAGGCGGAGGTCCACCACTTGTTTCGTAACATCATTGTTCGTCACTTGGGGTCCCATCAATTGTACACCGACGGCTCCAAGTCGAGTGAATGTGTGGGTGCAAGTGTGTGGTCGACTGAATGTGCACTTAGGTATCGGGTTGCCGACTCATACATCTGTGTTTACCTCCGAACTTTTTGCTATTGACAAAGCCATAGACTATGCTCTCAATTCTAGACATGACTCATTTGTCATATTTTCAGATTCCAAATCAGCCCTTCAGGCAATTGCATCTTGTACTACGGATTCTCACGAGATCCAGGGCCGCATCATTAATAAGTTGCATTCATGCAACAAGTCATTCACGCTGATCTGGGTGCCTGGTCATTGTCGTATCTACGGCAATGAGCAGGCTGACTTACTTGCAAAGTCGGCTGTTGAGCTCGGGGAGACTTGGGACGTTCCTCGTGATCTACGGTCGAGTCTATCTCTCGGAAAGAAATCAATAAATCTTCTGTGGCAAGGTCAGTGGACCAGACTAAATATTCCAACTTGTAAGCCGTACCTAGGCGACTGGGACACTGCCAACCGTCCCAGTCGCCTAGAAGAAAAAGTGTTGGCACGGTTACGGCTCAATGCCACCGTTTTAACCCACATAAAACCATATATGGAAAGACGCTTCCCACCGCACTGTGACATCTGTGATGCGGTGTTATCTATCAGTCATATCATCCTGCGCTGTCGGCGATTTATTCGTGAACGTGCTTCACTTATTAATTACTGCGGCGCAGCAGACGTCCCCTTCACCCTTTCCACCATCCTGGGTGATGGGGACATTGTTATGACTGATAAATTGATGGCTTTCTTGATAGAGACCGGACTGATCAGAGTGATGTGACTTTTTTACTGTGTGGTTATGGTTTTTATCAACGGTAAATATGTATATATTGTAATATTAATTAGGGTTGACAGTTGACATATTTTAAATAGTTCCTCCTCCCACTGATCTATTTCTAATATAGATGTTCCCTACATTAAGCCAAGTTCCTCGCCTGACAGTCACCAGCTGATGAGTGCAAGTGTGCAATATAGGAAGGTATTGGGCACTTGCAGTCGATGGTGGTCTGCTGGGCGAGGTTCTTCACTTTTTGTACAAATTATGTAAATACATTATATTATCTTGCTTAAGTTATTCTAATTAGGGCCGACAGCTGACGTATATGGAAATGTTCCTGACTCGTCTGGTTCCCTTTCATATATTGATGTCCCCTATATTAGGTTGTGCCTTGACTGACAGTCACCAGGCGATGAGTGCAGGTATGTAATGTAGAAAGGCATTACATATCTGCAGTCGATGGTGATCTCTTGGTCGAGGCTTTTTTTACCATTAGTGTAGGTCTAGTTATTTGTCTCTGTAGGATTTAGTATAGGTTAGTGATTTGTCTGTTAGGTGGTTAGTTTTAGGGTCTTTAGATTAGGTATTTTTGATTATAATTCATATAAGGTTAAAAATATTAAAAAATAAATAAAAATAATAAAAATAAAACTACAAAAAAATAATAAAATAAAAATTATTATATATATATGTACGTGTGCATGAAAGTGTGTATGTTCATATGCATGGATGTGTGTATGTATGTATGTATATATATATGTTCGTATATCTATGTGTATATATGTCAATATATATACATATATATATATATTGCCTTAATGACCAGGGGCTCCGGCCCCAATGGTCGATAGGCAAAAAAAAAAAAAAAAAAAAAAAAAAATAAAATAAAATTTGTTCACTGCACGAGATGACTTGACTAGACTTACAGCGGAGTCTCTACTAGCGGCAGAGCTACGACCATCCCTTGGCTCACACGACTCCTCTACACAGTTGCTCTGTTTTTAGCTGGTAAATTGTTGTATTGTAATTTATTTCATATGACCTGCTCTGTTCCCTGTTATTTTATTCTGTGGAAGATGAGAAAATTATATATTGGTTTATTTTCTATTTTTTGTGTGTTTTTATTTTTGTTTTAGGTCTGAAGATGGTTTGTGTTATAAAACCGAAACGTCACCAATAATAAATCATGTACCACATCATCACTCTGGTTTTGCTGGCCATCATTATATATATATATATATATATATTGCAGTAGTTCTACATAATAGGACATTGTAGTCAGAATGCGTATGCTACTATAGAACTGTACTTTGAATATATTGTAGGCAAGTACATCGGCTGGTATTGAAGTGTATGGTGAATCTGAGCTCCAATTCAATCTGACAACACAACTCATGCAAATCCATTCTTGACATTCGACCGATTGTTTTTAAAACTGAATAAACTCTTACCCTCCTGACCCTCACACTTCCACCAAAGTGTGACCCAAAGCTGCTTGAGTTGAGCTTCCCTTGTGGCCTTGACCTAGGGTTGATAACAAAATCGTATCTGTTTATCACTGCCTGTCCTTCAGCCCTTCATCCAGGTTTCGTCCATATCAGATAAAAACAGAGTTGTTAGGTCGAATATTTGGGCTTAACCAATGACTTTCACAACTGGCCAATTATTCCGAAAATAAAATAATTTCGGTTTGGTCCCACCATTAACTTTTCCGCACTGTTTGGTCTGACTCGTGTGGCAGTTCCTTAAGTTTACCTTGCTGTTTGAGAACAACTTGTCTAAGGTGAAGGTCTCAGGGTAAGTTTGAAGTTCGACCTGTATGTGTTGTATTATACTAAGATTTACTTCATGTATGTGAGGATTTATTGTACCTGGCTGCATTAATTTGCTCTATTCCTGCTGCTGCCAAACAGCTTTCTTCAGCTCTGGGGAACTTGTTGTAGTGAAGGGATTAAAAAAATCTATTTCTAATCCCTCAGGTTCAAAAATTCTCCCCGAAACTGAATAACATCGTCTGATGGTAGCAAGAATTAAATACGATTTACGTGATTGTAGCGAAGGGGTTGGTTAAATATACGAGTATTTGTGCTGTTTACTTCTCATATGATTGTACTGACCTTCCAAATTTCATGACCCACATATTATATCTGTTTATTTCCATGTCAAAAACAACGTCATTCGTTCCAAATGTAATGAACTTTTCAGTACATTCTCATCATTTTCCTTTTTGGCACTTATTTCATCATCTTTGCTTCTCTCTCTTTCCTGTTTTCCCACTCAGTTGGCTCTATCACCTTTCCTTTCTCGGATAAACGTGAAGTCTCCTCATACCATTGACCCAAACTATGCTTGGATCGATTCCAGTGTTTTTTCTCCATCTCTTCCTCTTACTGACTTCCACATACCTGCGCTGTAATTTTAATAGAAACAGACTCTAGTTCACTCCGTGCAGAAGAAAGTGAAGTTCCAAAACCTCATATTCAATCAGCCGTCGAAATCTCATGCAATAATTCCAAAGTGCTTTAGTCTGTCTTGAGCAGGAAAGACACTGGAGAACTCTCCTTCTCACAAACCTACAATTCTGTGACCACTGTTATGAGTCTCGCCAGGGGCATTCCACTGGCGACCTGCTCATAATCTTTACAGATTCCAGACCATTGTGTTTCCAGGATTTTGGTAAAACCGAAAGAGGAGTTAAGCAACAAGGAAATAAAGGAGGGAGGGGGAGGAGAGAGAAAAATGAGAGAACAGAAAGAACAGAATGTTAAGGAGAAGAAGGAAGCTAAGAGAAAGGGAAGGAAAAGAGATAAGAAGAAGAAGAGAAGGATGAGGAAAGACAGAAGATTCAGGTGGGAGAAGGAGAGGAAGAGGAGATGAAGTGATGGGATAGGGTAGAGAATATATCAGGGGAAGGTGAAAATGGCAGAAGGGAAACGTGACGCCTTGGGGAAGGAATTGAAAATGAAGTACTCGAGAGAGAGAGAGAGAGAGAGAGAGAGAGAGAGAGAGAGAGAGAGAGAGAGAATGCATGGGCAAACGAAGGGGAGTGGAAGAGAGAATAAAGGCATGAGACACAGGCATTAGAGAGATAATGACAAATTGAGGAAATAGCTAATAGTATCACACACCTTGTTACCATGAAATCAAATCAGTTTCTACTTATCTGGTGCAACTAAAGACCACAGGATGAATCAGATATTTGGCGCTTAATAATCTACAGTAGTTTCTCCTCAGACGAACTGATTTTGTTTTTCGTGGCGAATTAACAGGAATAAAGATTGCTTCAGGGCAGTTTTTTGTATAGTGTGTCTTTATATTTTCAAAAGTTTTATTGGCAGTGTACTGGGTGAGAGCGAGAGGGAAGGACACATTTGCCTGACTTTAAAGGATATGGAGCATGTTTTAATGGTCATGCTATTGAGTCCCCACACCACCTCTCTCTCTCTCTCTCTCTCTCTCTCTCTCTCTCTCTCTCTCTCTCTCGTAATCAGGATAGATACTCCTTCTGGTACCTAATTGGAACAAAAGATTTCTTCCAACTCGCACGATAAAACTCTTCCAGGCGGGCAATGTACGTGCTGGAGTGAGCCACATATCTTGTCTGGCTCAATCCGTCTCCAGCCTGGCAGTCACACGCACCGGGAAGTTACCAGGCCACCTCATCCTCTTCCTGGAATTGGGTAACTTTGGCAGAGAACTTATAATGAAGAATGATGGGACAGATTTTGGCGCCACCACTTCATTTGTAGCAGACCAGCCCACGACTACACTTGAGCGACACTGAGAGATGATGCCGTGTTGGGAAGTGAGATGATGATTGGGAAGTGAGATGATGACTGGGAAGTGAGATGATGATTGGGAAGTGAGATGATGCCGTCTTGGGAAGTGAGATGATGCTTGGGAAGTGAGATGATGCTGTCTTGGGAAGTGAGATGATACCGTCTTGGGAAGTGAGATGATACCGTCTTGGGAAGTGAGATGATGCCGTCTTGGGAAGTTAGCGGAGGGAGTTTGTGCTAGCCAGCCATACCAAGTGGGTGTGGACGGCTGTTAGAGACTGGTATATCGACAATAGAAAGAATTAAACCTTCAGGGACTGTATACTTTTGCTTCTTCTTTCATGAGTATAAAACTAGTACATAATCCTGTACACACACACACACACACACACACACACACACACACACACACACACACACACACACACACACACACACACACACACACACACACACACACACACACACACACACACATGGGTGCACTGTGTATTTGCTGCCAAGAAATCAATGGGAAAACGTGGTAATTATATTCAACAAAGGAAGGGAGAGCGGCTGTGTTGAAAGGGAACAGCTGTACAAGGGAGAAAACTGTGGTGCAGAGAGGAAGCTGAGGGACAGAGGGAGCCAGGGAGAGCATAGGCAGAGTCAGGTTTGGAGTAACTTCATTTGCAATTTACTTGATCTATAAATAATTAGATTATAAGAACTGTAATTGTTACTGGAAAGTTATCACAATTATATATATAAGTGTAATATAAAAGATAACATGTATTGGATATTTGATAAGAACTTTGAATTCAATCCCCCATTTAAATTTTCAAATCAGATTCGGTCACGACCACAGACATTTCACCGAATGCCACCCACGCGTGATCTCATGTCTGCTGCTTTGACAGCAGTTTTAAGTGATACATACAGTATTTATCAACATGAATTTGACACAGTCAGAAAACATAGAAGAGGTTTTATTTTCAAAGATTTCCCTAGGATGTAGCAATGTGTAAATGAAATTGTGATTATAAATGAACATTCGAGTGTCAAACTTTAATTGTACTGTGTCTGAACGTTGTATTCATAACTGCAATGTAACAGATTCAGGCAACTACTTGTAACTGTCTATCTATCTATCTGTCGCCAGACGCCTCAATCCCGTAGGGGGTGGCCACAAATAAATCCCCTCCATGTCGCAATGTCCAACGCCATTTCACTGCCCTGCTCCCAGCTGACACCTGATATTGAAAATTGATATTAACGACTGTACCTGATATTAAAAACCAAATGTGAGATGAAGAAGGTTTGAAATGATGCCTACCTACTGCAAGAGGGTCATTACAGAAGGCACTCAATTTTTACGCTCAAATTTCCTCAAACCATAAACACAGCCACTTATTGAAACTCTAAAGCATGTATGCTCGTTGAGTAAGGAGTCTCCCTAGCACCTTTTCCTTAGCGATTTATTTTCAGAACCAAATTTAATATCGCCTTTTTTGCATCTTATATTTTTTTATGTTAACATTGATTGCATAAATAACACACAAGAATATAGTAAAGAATCAGAATCAGAAATAAATCATTATGGAAGAAGTGTTTGCAATTTTCCCAACCCGACAAGAATACGTCCCTAGATACTTGTCTCAGCTCTGGGTCCCTCTTCAAGTTCTACCTACGTAAATACTGGGGTAGAGAAGACCTTGCCTGGCTTCAACTTTCTACGCCTGGCCAAGGATTTATGGCAGGATTTCTTGGATTTTGACCAAGTGTGGTTTGGATTACATCACCGCCACCGTCTGGAGTATACAGGAGGGAGGCAGCCATCAGAATGTGAGGAGTGAAGCATCACAACACAGTAACATCAAGCCACAGCACAGTACCAAGTCACAACACAGTAACATCAAGTCACAACACAGTAACATCAAGCCACAACGCAGTAACATCAAGCCACAACACAGTAACATCAAGCCACAACACAGTAACATCAAGCCACAACACAGTACCATCAAGCCACAACACAGTAACATCAAGCCACAACACAGTAACATCAAGTCACAACACAGTAACATCAAGCCACAACACAGTAACATCAAGCCACAACACAGTAACATCAAGCCACAACACAGTACCATCAAGCCACAACACAGTACCATCAAGCCACAGAACAGCAACATCAAGCCACAACACAGTAACATCAAGCCACAACACAGTAACATCAAGCCACCACATAGTACAGTTACTAAGCCTTCAGCAGCTCCTTGGTGGTAAGTGGATGATGTTACTGTTAAAAAAGGGGAGTGAAATTAGATATGGTTGTACTGTTTTGGGGATGTGTTTTGTGTGAAAGTGTTACGTTGGAGAAGCAACGGACAGAAACACACACTCTCTCTCTCTCTCTCTCAAAACAAAAACTACCTACATTTGGTGGCTTATCCGTCAGTATATAAGCGAGGGGAAATTGTGGCAATATTACGTGTATAAATGTGAAAATAATCGCTTTCTCTATGGTGGACTAAACAACTTATAATTATCTTGCCTTACTTCCTCACATGAATTACCTTATTTCCGTCCTTACTCTCTTTTGTATACAGAAAAAAACTAGAGGCCTTCATATCCGGAAATATACAAAACCAGAGCAGAATGGATACGTGCATTTTACTCAGAACTTTGTGACCTCATTTCCACCAACCCAAAGAATTCTAAATATTAACGTCACACAACCAATAAGCCACGCAAAATGTAAGACATCTACAGTTTCTGTAAAAAAAAAAAAAAAAAAAAAAAAAAAAGAAGAAGAAGAAACTGGTCAGAAGGTCCAAGAAACCTGCACTAATTTTTATTTCAGTATTAATTAAAGCGAAACGGTGGGTTCATTCACGTAATCGCTTCCTTCATCCATCTTCCTGCACTGGCCGATACATATACCACAGAAATCCGCTCTGTTCACACCTCTCACATCCGGGTCAAACGGGTGAAGGTCACAGTGGTGCAATAAATAATCCCACTACGCTACCATACGGATACCCAGAACTTGTAGGCTGCATACGTGTGAGAATTTTAAACCTCGCGGATGTGGCACTGGTGGCATAAAACTCTCAAAGCGGCAGCCAGCATCAGCCTGCCAATGGGTGTTGTCACGCAGCCCCTCCTCATGCACGCAAACATGGCCTCTTAAGGTTGGTAGAAGAAATTTATCAGTGCATAATAATGAAAGCATATACCATACCAAAACACAGGCAAATGCTTGGACTCTTCCACACGAGTTATGTACAGTCGGCAAGATTTCCGACTGGACCACCTGGTTGCGGGATTTGGCTAACGTGGCAACAGCGCGCGCCCGTGTGTGTGTGTGTGTGTGTGTGTGTGTGTGTGTGTGTGTGTGTGTGTGTGTGCCCGACATTTTTTCGGATCGCTAAGCTTCATCCTCCGAATTATATTATGTGGCCATTGTATTATGCTATGATATAGGCTAATAAATATTATGTGATTGGAATAATGGGCTGTGCACTATACTATTTGTAGTCTGAATTATATAAAATAATTCCCTTGCCTTGCAGCGTGAACCACGATACAGGTTGAGTTGTGGTTCAGAAACAGAGGGCAAGTTCACCCAGAAATGGCGCGATGTAGGGGAAAGGGAGGAGTATGGGAGTAAGCAGCCAACAGTTATATATTCTTAGTCATTACAGTATAGTTATCAACGTGTCAATGTTATCCTGTGCCCTGATTGATGATAAACCTATTTACTTTTATTATCTTTATATAGACCCGATTACACACTAGGATACCCCCTCCCTAGTTAGCGGAAAACATGCCCTGCTCCACCGCCTCGACTCTCTCTCTCTCTCTCTCTCTCTCTCTCTCAACCTCCTCAGCTGGCTATCAGTAGACACACACACACACACACACACACACACACACACACACACACACACACACACACACACACACACACACACACACACACACACACACACATTATCAGTTTGTGCTAATGCGTAATGACGTTGCATTTAGTATGTTTACCTAAAATTTAATACTGTGTCAAAATACAAGTGCAATACATAACCACCTCACATGGCGGATTACGTTAACCAGTAATCAATACTTATTTGCCTAGTTTATGTTTCAGTAATAGTCATGGGGTAACCAGACCCACACTGATATTTTCGTTAATGCTAAAGGTAATCGTGTGTTCTGTGGCGGATACCAGTTAGTGGGGAGGTGGCCGCTGACACCTCCAATCCTCATAGCTATGGTGGTGGGTTGTAGTGTCACTGCAGAGGTTCCTGTTCCTCCAGTTATGTCAATAATTAAACTTAACATACTGGTGAACAGCCATTTCTTATGAAAAATACAAACAACCTATATGGAACTATGAAGCATATTGTGGGAGCTTTCCAGCTCTCACGCACCACAGTCTTGGTCCTTTGTTTCAGTATTGCCAGCCTGACAGTGTGCAGTGTTAATGAACATGCTATGAACATTAGTTCTACATGCTTATTTACATTTAGAACAACAGAATTCAAAGCAGGATTTCATTCAGTACACAGAATGCCAAATACAGCATGTGTGTGTGCGTGTGCGGGTGGGTGTGGGACAAT
This sequence comes from Coenobita brevimanus, assembly GCF_032717465.1. Taxonomy (NCBI): domain Eukaryota; kingdom Metazoa; phylum Arthropoda; class Malacostraca; order Decapoda; family Coenobitidae; genus Coenobita; species Coenobita brevimanus. The sequence goes on along the minus strand of NC_136959.1, from coordinate 27,252,493 downwards.
ACGTATGGTGGGGGTGGGAGGAGTGTAGTGAGTATGAAATGTGTGTCATAATGGTAATATGGGTGTGTGCATACTTGGCTAAGGACGTCCACGACCGATATGTAATCGTTGCCTTTAACACTTGATGACACACACATTAGTATTTACTTAGGTTCTATTTATGAGTCTGTAGCATGTTACATTATTATATTATTATGATTTTGTTTTGGGGGCGAAACCTGAAACACCATATAAAGACAAACACTGAAGTATTATAAAACTGTGATATGGAATCCATATTTTATGAATAACTATTTCTTGCAGGAGAAAATAATGTTATTTTAATGTTCATTATAAGATTACACTGTAGGAGCATCTGTTTTTAATGGTAGCTTACCGGATTCCAAGCGACCAGTTTATTAAGTTATACTAGAGCATAGATTTATGCAATATATCCATTATATATTGTATTAACTATGTCATGAAGGCTCACACAGTGGACTTTCACTTAAACTACTTCGAAAAGGCAGCAAGTTCAGTGTTTAATAGGATACGAAGTTCACGTATTTTTTGATGTGGTTATAAATCCAGCTGCCCTTTACTGGCCAATGTAATTCGTTATAAAATGAGAGTGGTCAAGTGTAAAACCAATACCCTATGTAGCATAGTAGTTTGAAAATGATCACTGATAATAATTTATGATTACTGTATGACCCTCCCGAATGACCACACCCAGAATCTTTGTTTTATTTTTTTTAATGTTGGGCCACTTGGAACAGATATGAGTAAACGACACGATAGCCCAGGTGTTTTTATTGAATATAACCCAGCCAGTATGAAGTTTCCTGATTAATGTGATACGTGGGTGTATGGTTATCAGGTAAAAGTGAGAACTTACACACACACACACACACAGAATATATATATATATATATATATATATATATATATATATATATATATATATATATATATATATATATGGTGGTGAATTGTAAGAATTATGGTAAACAGACAGGTTGAGGAAAAACTGGAGCGTGTGGAAGAGCAGTAGGTAGATAAAGGCCAGAGTATAGAGATGCGTTGATAGTCTTCTTCATATGACTGTTACCAGGAATTTTGTATTCATAAAATTTAATGACAGAGAAAAGATTTCTGCAGGCGACAGTATTCTAATGCATATGTATAAATTTACTGACGATATTTTTAACGACCATATTTTTATACTGTATCACTAAACAGTTTTAATATTATTAAAAAAACATTTAGGGATCAACTGATATTCATAGCAATAATACGTCTAGATGAACGCATATTACCAACACTTGCACCACTGTTCATTAAGCCTTACAATCCTCATAAAATAAAACAAACAAATAGTGGATAATGAACCTTAACATGAAAAACGGTGGTTTTTCCCAAAGCGTCAAAGATATTAGAAATGAAACTATATGAGCGATGTATGAATATTCTTTTCACGTGCAGTTACGGCCGTAGGAACATCTTCGAGAAGGCCAGAAGTGGACACGTCACCTGCAATGTCTGGGGGTGTGTGTGCATCCATGGTATGGGTGACGTCACCAGGATAGAAGGGAGTTTCACTGCTAAAAAATACATTGAAATTTTGCAGGATTTTGTCCTCCCTTCAGTTCAGGAGCGGAATTATCCGTTTCCTCCCGGCCCTATAATTTTTGTTCAGGACCGCTGCCCCATCCACACGGCGAGAAGAGTCTCGGAATGGTTTGCAGGTCGAGAGGACTTGCAGCTGCTCGACTGGCTCAGTAAGGAAGCAGACATGAACCCCATCGAAAATGTATGGGGGATTATGGTTAACTGTTGGGAGCCTGAGAGTGAACTGGCCCACAATCACTCCTAGTGGGAACAGTTCAGAAGCCAGAAACAGCTCATACGGACCATGTCGCCTCTATGCAAACAGACTGAGAGAGGTGATCGAGAAGGAGGGTGGGTTACTTCCTACTAATGAATGAGTTCCATACAAATCTTTTTTTTTTTTTCTTTTTTATTATCCTCTGATTATAATGGATATTATTCCATGCAGTATAACAATCTAACAGTAACTTTAATAACTTACTATAACTTACCTGACAATATAACTATACGACACTTTTATACATTTTGCTCACTGACATGATTTTTATTACGGGGACTCATACAGGAATTAGTGACGTTTATGTGCATTTCTTAATGCAACTTTCATGTTACAATTGCAGTTTTTTTTCCATTAAAATATGAAGCTTTCTTGACTGGCACAATCACAACTCTCTAGACATTTTGCCAACTCGCTAGACATCTTGCCACCTGTTCACATGCCAAAGGTGCTGTTTTCCAGACGTGATAAAGATTTTTAAAAATTACTCAGGAATAAGTTGGTCAGTGTGTGATCAATAACAAATAAGGGTAAACTACTAACAACTGCACTTGCTGTCTGCTCGATGTAGTTTTAAGTGAACGTCCACAATGACATCACTTATAATAAAATACATAACATAACTCAAAGCTAGAGTATAACGTAACATACTGATCAAAGGAAATCCGATAATCTAAGCTTAAGAATCGCTGCACCTACAACGTATTTAAACAGATGTTATAATACGGTAATATTTCTTCCTGAAATATTGTTATTCATGTATTTTGCCACACATAATGCATTTTTTTGTATATACATTTCAGTGTTTGTCTTCATATGCTGTTTCAGGTTTCACCCCCAAAACATAATCATAATAATATAATAATGTAACATGCTACAAATTTATAAACAGAACCTAAATAAATACTGAAGTGTGTGTCATCAAGTGTTAAAGGCAAAGATTACATATCGGTCGTGGACGTCCTTAGCCAAGTATGCACACACCCATATTACCATTATGACACACATTTCATACTCACTACACTCCTCCCACCCCCACCATACGTATTGTCCCACACCCACACGCACACGCACACACACATGCTGTATTTGGCATTCTGTGTACTGAATGAAATCCTGCTTTGAATTCTGTTGTTCTAAATGTAAATAAGCATGTAGAACTAATGTTCATAGCATGTTCATTAACACTGCACACTGTCAGGCTGGCAATACTGAAACAAAGGACCAAGACTGTGACTGGTGCGTGAGAGCTGGAAAGCTCCCACAATATGCTTCATAGTTCCATATAGGTTGTTTGTATTTTTCATAAGAAATGGCTGTTCACCAGTATGTTAAGTTTAATTATTGACATAACTGGAGGAACAGGAACCTCTGCAGTGACACTACAACCCACCACCATAGCCATGAGGATTGGAGGTGTCAGCGGCCACCTCCCCACTAACTGGTATCCGCCACAGAACACACGATTACCTTTAGCATTAACGAAAATATCAGTGTGGGTCTGGTTACCCCATGACTATTACTGAAACATAAACTATGCAAATAAGTATTGATTACTGGTTAACGTAATCCGCCATGTGAGGTGGTTATGTATTGCACTTGTATTTTGACACAGTAATAAATTTTAGGTAAACATGCTAAATGCAACGTCATTACGCATTAGCACAAACTGATAATGTGTGTGTGTGTGTGTGTGTGTGTGTGTGTGTGTGTGTGTGTGTGTGTGTGTGTGTGTCTACTGATAGCCAGCTGAGGAGTTTGAAAGAGAGAGAGAGAGAGAGAGAGAGAGAGAGAGAGAGAGTCGAGGCGGTGGAGCAGGGCATGTTTTCCGCTAACTAGGGAGGGGGTATCCTAGTGTGTAATCGGGTCTATATAAAGATAATAAAAGTAAATAGGTTTATCATCAATCAGGGCACAGGATAACATTGAGACGTTGATAACTATACTATAATGACTAAGAATATATAACTGTTGGCTGCTTACTCCCATACTCCTCCCTTCCCCCTACATCGCGCCATTTCTGGGTGAACTTGCCCTCTGTTTCTGAACCACAACTCAACCTGTATCGTGGTTCACGCTGCAAGGCAAGGGAATTATTTTATATAATTCAGACTACAAATAGTATAGTGCACAGCCCATGATCCCAATCACATAATATTTATTAGCCTATATCATAGCATAATACAATGGCCACATAATATATTTCGAAGGATGAAGCTTAGCGATTCGAAATAATGTCGGGCATGTACACACACACACACACACACACACACACACACACACACACACACACACACACACGGGCGCGCTGTTGCCACATTAGCCAAATCCCGCAACCAGGTGGTTCAGTCGGAAATCTTGCCGACTGTACTTGTTCACTTGGGAATATTCAATTCATCTACACCAGCCATCAAAACACTGAGGTGACACCATCCTTTCACTTAACGGCTAGTATTATAGCAACACACACCACTGCCTTCATTAACCCGTCACGTCCCGAGGTTTTCCGCACCTATGACATCCCCCAGTCCCGAGCCTTTTTGGAAAAAATTTTTTTTTGCTAAAACTTCCGCTTAGGTCGAGAAACGAAGGAAAATCACAAAGAGAGTGGTTCCCGCGGTCTATAAGTGGTCCGTACAGGTGCGGTTTCCCCCCCCCCGCAGGTATGGTGTTCTCTAATGGGCTGGATATGCGTTTACGTTTCTATGGTAAGGAATAATGGGAGAAACAACACACAACACCTCTATATTTATTGAATTTGAACTAATAAACAATAACAGTAACAATATAATGGATTTCAGACACATATACAGTATATGAAAATTAAGCATTGTACCATCGCGCGAGCATAGCGAGTTTGGTCCGAGTCGTAACATGCTATATGTTAAGTTTCTGGTATGAGTCAACCTATCATTTTTTCTACTTGTATACTTCTGTTTCAATGACATTTTACCAATTACAACTGTTTGTAAGTGTTTTCAGATGTTTTCAGTCATTATGATGACATGCAGCATAAGTATAGCGCACATCAGCTTAGTAAGCGCACTCGCTATGACTCGTATTTCAACATATCAAATTGTTTTATCACTTTCCAATTATTTTCCCCTTTGCATAGAACCTTTCCTCCACCACTGTAAAGGTTTTCAATTATTCTCATTCATTACGAGGGCATTTAGCGATATGCTAGCGCATATTCACGTAGCAACCACGATCTCAAACACTCGTGTTTCATCCTCTACTTTATTTATTCACTCCACTTATAATTTCCCACTTACATTACACACGTTTACACCCCTATAATGCACTGTACATACTTACTGCCATTATTTATTCAAGTGAGCGTGAGAATATCGCCTGAAAATACCCTCGCAAGGAATGTTTCGACATACATAATACTCACACACTTATATACTAATTCACTCACACACTTATATACTAATTATTCACTTTATCACTTGCTGACTTTTATTTTGACTAATACTTGCCTTATTCATTCAACTGAGCGTCAGGAAATCGCATCTCTATACACACGCTATGAATATTTGACTTAGAATATATATCATCACATACAATAATTTGAACTTATATTATACCCGTAAGAATTTCCCATAATAATAATTATATAATTACTGGCCGTATTTATTGCACTGAGCGACAGAATATCGCATCATAAAACCCTCGCTATGTAAGTTTCAACTTAGGGCAGATTTATATACTTACATACAATGTTTTCACTTATGTTCTACCCGTATGCACTTTATACTAATATTTGGAGATCAACATGACTGATAATTTCACTGAGCGTCTGTCTGTCGCTTTTACCTCATAATTTCAGCGTCCTTTCGCATTCACACCATACTAAAATTGCATCAACGTGTGATATTCACTAAAACATGGGTGAATACACAGACCCACGTCACACTGCACGCACTCATAGCGGGTGTCCTTCCTCTGTGTCGTGAGTCTCACCTGGGAATTACTGCACACGTGACACCTGCGTTGGGGCCTACGTTTGTTTGGCTGGGGAGGGATAGGAGTGGGGAAATGGCGGCCGGATATTCTCTGGGGAGTTTGGGCAATATGGGCAGTGCGGGTGCAATGTTGGGGCCTTTCAACAGCATACTTTGCAAAGATTTCTCTTGTGAGCTCCCTCACAAACCCTTCAAATGTTTCCTGAACTCCTGTGGTCATGGCGTGAAGGTGGTGGCAATTCAGAGCAGTGATATCTAGCAAGTGAAAGAACAGTTTTTATACCACTTCATCGTGGTCCTGGCACACTCTACCGTCGATATCATGGAGTCTGACTGGTCCACGAGGCGCATGTTTATATTGTAATCCATAACACACTCAGGTTTCCAAACACGACGCCTGCTCTCGCTACGGTAATCTACTGAATCAGTACGGTGCATCAAGGGGCGGTGAACCGTGGACAAGAGGCTTACTTCTCTGTTGTGGTTCCACATTGTTGCAAGGATGTTGTTGGCTTTGAAGAAGACAACCTCATTCCTTGCAAGTTTCCGCCCTACCTTGGCCATGTGACGCCGGTTCACCTTTACGGTTCCACAGACTCCCGTTTCATGTGTGTGAAGATAACGAGCGAGAAGAGGGCTAGTGTACCAATTGTCGAGGTAGAGAACGTGACCACGATGAAGGTAGTCTTCTATCATCGTCTTTACCACTGCTCCCGACAGTCCAATACTTCGATCTTCTATTATGTCTGTCTGTGCACCGGTGTACAAGACTATGTCTTGCACGTATCCAGTCCTACAGTCACACATAACAAAGATCTTGAACCCAAAACGGTGCCTTTTGCTGGGTATATACTGTCTGAATGAAATATTGCCTCTCCACAACACGAGACTCTCGTCTATGACGAGGTCTCTATAGGGATAGAATGAGGAACGAAAGGTTTGCCTGAGGTGATCAAAGACCAACCGAATTCGCCTCATTTTATCAGTGTTGTTTGCATTTGCAGGGTCATGAGCATCATAGAAATGGAGGCGACTTAGAATTTGTTGAAACCAATTACGGCTCATCACTTGACCAAATATGGGGGTAAACATAACAGGGTCCCTAGTCCAGTAAGCAGGAATTCTATTCTTTCTTATAATACCCATCAAAAGGACCAGGGCAAAAAATAAGAACATTTCTGGAAGGGAGACAGGGTAATCATAGATCATAGAATGCCTACTCCTTGTTCCCAATCTTTCACTCTCTAGGCGCTGGGCGCTTGCAAACAGGTTTGTTTGGTATACAATCTGATCAACAAATGCCTCACTGAAAAACAGGTGGAAAAAATCCAACCTGGTGGAATTACGGTGAATTCCTGGTGCAATGCAGCCAGATCGCCCCTGCTCAGTGAAGGGGTGAATGAGGGGAGAAAAATCAGACCCATCCTCCCAATCCCACGACACAAATCCCTCGTCCCCATCAACCCCATCACCGCCTTCGTCTGGGTGGGGAGGAGATCCTGGTTGGGGAGGTGGGGGAGAAGGAGTGCGGAGGGCTTCCCCACTGTCACTCCTCTTCCCTCTGCCTTTACCCTTTCCCTTTCCCTTACCCTTACGGCCTTGAGGAACATTAGGGGGCTGTGGGGATGAAATAGGGGAATATTGGGGAGCAGGTGACGTGCTGGGGAATGGTTCCTCCCCACCTTCACCCTCCATTACAACACCACGTGCTTTCTCACGCACCCTAGCTCGACCACGTGTTAGGGGATATTGGGGAGCATAAGACGTGCTGGGGAGTGGTTCCTCCCCACCTTCCCCCTCCATTACAGCACCACGTGCTCTCTCACGCAACCTAGCTCGACCACGTGTTAGGGGATATTGGGGAGCATAAGACGTGCTTTGGAGTGGTTCCTCCCCACCTTCCCCCTCTCTCACAACCCCACGTGATAAGGAACACACCCGCACTGGCCCACGTGATCCACTACGCCGCCTCACACTACATAGGGAGAGCAATGACTCACTCACGTCACTCTCACTTTCCCTAATCCTCCCTGGACTTTCCCTTTCACTCCCCACTCCTTCCACTTGACTTCCTAGCTCCCCAAACAGAATGCTAGGCCCATACCTGCTCATACGACGTGGTGTGTGCTTTGGGTCACGATGTGTAATCTCCTTCCGTCCATACCACCTGGCAGCATGTCCCACGGCTCCGTCCTCGTCCTCGTCCTCGTCCTCGAATTCTGGTTCCAAATCACACTGGGGATAGGGATAGGATAAGGGACGTGCCTTCTTTGCCTCCTGCCCCTCTCTAGCAGCACGGTAAGTCACGTACTGCCGCTTCCTGAGAGACGGAACTTCCTCGTCACTCCTGGTGGTTTCTTCCTCCTCTGGCTGCACATAATCCTTGTCCATATCTTTGTCGTCCAGTGGGGAATCACTGTCGCCAGTAAAGGTGTCCAGGGCGACTTGAATTTCGCTGTCTGAGAGACCTCTCTAAGCCATGTCTGAGCAGGACCATGGCTACCAGGTGAGTGGACGAGTGGTGGGCTAGCGCGGGTCGCGCGGGGTCGCCGAGTGTCCCCGCCTGGTGGCAGGTAGGGGAAGGTCATGCGAGGGTACGTACCGCAAATCAAGCGCGAAATTTGAAAATTGTCGAAATTATGCAAATTGCAATTGCACGACGTACTGGTACGTCGCCGGGACTGGCAAATGCAAATCATTGCAACGTACCCATACATCGACGGGACGGGGCTGGTTAATGACTTACACCACCAGTTACACCACCGGTACCTAAACCACACAGTCGCCACCAAATACAACACTCGCTACACCAGAATTCCTCCCTCTGGCTTTGTGCTTGCGTCCAGGGCACCATTTCCTCTCAGGGCTGATCTGGAAATTGGACCATGTGATCCCTTCCTACACCCTGATCCCTTGCCTCTCTCTCTTTCTCTCTCTCTCTCTCTCTCTCTCTCACACACACACACACACACACACACACATACTCACAGCCACCCACACCTCTCCCCCTCCTGACACCATTTATCCCTCTTCTTTTAGCAGCCTCCTTCCTTTCTATCATTTTTGACACATTCCCATCTCCTCTTCCACACTTGATTTTTTTTTTTTTTTTTCCCCCACTACTTGTCTCCTCCGTCCCTCTCCCCTGTCACTTGGTGCACCGTTCGAATCCGGTGAGGTCCTTTCCTGATGACTGGCCGTGCACCCTCTGAAGGGCGGGGGCTGGAGGGTAGAGAGAAGAGAGACAAGGAGAAAAAGAAAGAAGTGAAGTTTGCAGGAGAGAGCAGAAGGGAAAAGGGAAAACTTGTAGGTCAGAAGAGTGATCCGAGGAAAAAAAGTGGCATAGAAAAATGAAGTCAGAAATAATGAATCAGTAACAAAAAAATAAAAAATAAAAATAAGGGGAAGAAAAACAAGGAAGTGGTTTCTTGGAGGAAACAAAAAAATACGGGGTGAAATGGGAAGGAAAGAGGCTAGGAGGATTAGAGAAGACAATGGGATTAGGGTATAAAACAGAGGCTTGACTGACTGTAGGAGATAGCAACTGACGGAGGGGGGTTCAAGTTGGTAAAGGGAAGACTCAGAATTGGAAAGCAGAGATGAATATGACCAGAAGAGAAGTAAGTCTGGGATTAGATAATCTATCTATCTATATACCGAGGCTGCTTCCCCCAAGGAAAGGGAGGTAGCCGAGACAGGACGACACACTCCCCATTTACTCATCCATTCAAACACATTCATTCGCATCTTAGCCCCAAAGGGGAGAACGGACAGATCCTCACCGCACCACACCGCACTAGGGTCAACTGCGCAATGCAATCAGTGACATCCGCAGCAGGGCCCGACAGCAGAACTGGTTTACCCCTGCCACATCATAACAGACCCATCCCCTTACCCGCACCTGACCTGACTAGCTGATCAGACCAAATGTGGGATAATATCCTCTCAGGGCTGCGTCATCACTTATTCATTCACAATTTCTCTCCAGTTATTTCTGTCACGCACAGCCACTCTTCCTTGCTCAACAGACATGCCTCTCGCATCCAGCGCTCTCTTCACACTGTCCATCCATCCTATTCGTGGTCTTCCTCTCAGCCTTACACCTCTCACATCAGATCTAGTTATCTTTTTCACCAATCGCTCAATTTCCATTCTCTCCATATGCCCAAACCATCGCAACACCCTCTGCTCAACTCTACCAGCCATCTCCCGAACAACCCCAGTTCTCCTTCGCACTTTATCATTTCGCACCCGATCCATACGCGTCACTCCACACATACTCCTCAGACACCTCATCTCCATTACATTCAAACTTTTCCTCTCTGCTACACCCATATTCCATGTTTCAGCCCTATATAACGCAGTCGGTACCACAACACCCTCATACAGCCTTCTCTTTACATCCATTCTAAGCGAATGACATTTAAACACTTTTTTCATTCCTCCCAGCACCTTTCCTACTTCATTTATTCTAAACTTCACTTCTGCATCTATTCTTCCATCCACAGCAACATGTGACCCTAGATATTTAAAACAATCTACTTCCTCAAGCAACTCACCATTCAAAACTATATTCATTCCCCTACCATCTATCAACCTAGTAAACTTCATCACTTTTCTCTTATTCTCATTTACTTTCAATTTCCTCCTTTCACACACCCTTCCAAACTCCTCTACCAACTGTCTCAATCTCTCCTCTGAATCAGCCACCAATGCAGTATCATCTGCAAACAGCAGCTGCTTTAGATTCCACTCTCCACCATCAACATTCACCAGACTCAGACCTCCACCTAAACTCTTGCATTCACCTCCCTTACAACACCATCCATGTAAATATTAAACAACCAAGGCGACATCACACATCCCTGTCGCAGGCCAACTCTTACGGGAAACCAATCACTCACAACATTTCCCACTCTTACACATGCTCTACTATTTACATAAAAACTTTTCACCCCTTCTAGTAACCTACCATCAAGTCCATACAATCTTAAAACAGTCCACAAAGCCTCCCTATCAGTTCTATCATACGCTTTCTCTAAATCCATAAATGCCCAAAACACATCCTTGCCTTTCGCTAAATACTTTCCACACACTTGTCTCACCGCAAACACCTGATCAACGCATCCCCTCCCTCTCCTAAAGCCACACTGTTCATCACCAATCACTCACTCTGTACCCTCTCTAACTCTCATAATTAACACTCTACCATACACCTTACCGACAACACTCAACAGACTTATACCCCTAAAGCTAGTACATTCATACTTATCACCCTTGCCTTTATACAACGGGACCACACAAGCACTTGCCCAGTCAATTGGCACCATACCTTTCACAAAGCACACATTCAACAATCTTACTAACCAGTCAACAATAGTCACTCCACCACCCTTCAGGCATTCCACAGCACACCCATCCATACCTGCAGCTTTCCCTGTTTTCATCTCTTTTACTGCCTTCTCCACTTCCTCCTTCGTGATCAAAGAATCATTCAACTCACCCAACACATTTATTCCTTGCACCCTTCCATCCGCCACAATCTCACCCACCCTTTCCTCCTCTACATTTAACAATCTTTCAAAATACTCTGCCCATCTCTTCCTTACTGCATCAATCTCAATTAACATCCTTCCATCCTCTGCTTTTACTCGTTCTTCCTTCCCAGACTCTCCCTTTCGCACCCTTTTCACCTCCTTCCAAAACATTTTCTTATTCTGTTGAAAATTCTCTGTCAGCTGCCTACCCACCTCTCATCTGCTGCCACTTTAGCATCACGCACAGCCCTTCTCGCTCTATTCCTCTTTTTCTTATACCTTTCATATGACATCTCATCCTTCCTCTGCAGCCACACTTCATATGCACGTCTCTTCTCAGCCACAGCCACACTTACTTCCTCGCACCACCATTCACTTCCTTTTCTTACACCACCACCCACACGTCTCACACCATACACCTCTTCTGCATGCCCCACCACAGCACTCTTAAACAACTGCCATTCCTCCTCCACGCTGCCATTTTCCCGATCTTTCACTGCGTTCCACTCATCTTTCAATTTCTCCTGATACTCTATCTTTTTCTCTCTTTTATCCAACTCACTCACTTTCAAAACCTCCCTGCCACACCTAACCCTCCTAGCTCTCACCTATCTCTTATCTACTCTTAACTTTCCCTCCACCAGGTAGTGGTCAGACATACCTCCACCCTCCCCTCTCAGAACTCTCACATCCAACAATCTTCCTATTACATTCCTAGACACAACTACATAGTCCATCAAAGCTCTATCAACAACCCTTCCACCCTCCTGTCTCACCCATGTATACTTATAAATATCTTTCTTCTCAAACAGCGTATTCCCAATCACCATCTCTCGCTCAACACACATCGCTATCATTCGTTCCCCATTTTCATTTCTTCCAGGCACACCATGCATACCCACTACGCCTTCAACTGCTACATTTCCCACTCTAGCATTCAGATCTCCCATCATTACCACATTCACATTCGCTCCAAAACTCTGCAGACACTCATTAACATCATTCCAGAAAGACTGGAAATTAAACAGAGGACTGGCTAGACTATAGGAAGGAGAATTTTTAAAAAGCGAAAGATATGACCTGAGCCTGGAAAAACATATGAAGGGGTCAGACTGAAAAGCTAAGTACAGATACCTGGTTTGAAAGGTGGTGTGTGTGTGTGTGTGTGTGTGTGTGTGTGTGTGTGTGTGTGTGTGTGAAGTAAATCCTAGGATACAGAAAAATACAAACGAACTTGAAAAATTGAAGAGTATGTAGTAATGGAAGGACGGAAGTCAGGACAGAAAAACAAATAGTGTTCTACTACACATAGGCGAACAGAGTCTGGGGAGGGGGGGAAAGTTAAGTCAGAGAGACTGGAGCAAGAGTGGCAAGTAAGAGGAGTCTGGAGAGCGAGGGGGCCACCCGAGAAGTTGAAGAACTGGAAAGAGGAGGGAGGGAGGAATTGAGTGATAGAGGAAGTTAAATAAAATGAAATGTCTGAATAGATAGAGCTGGAAGAAGGGAGAAATGGGGTGGAAGATGCATTATACCGTTAGTAAATTTGACACAATATTAACAAGGATGAGACAGCTAAGTGTGGCACCGTTTTGTGGAATGACAAGTAAAATCTTGGAAAATTTTCACTTGGACTTAATAAATGAGGAGGATGAGATGAATAAAATAATACGTGGTTTTTACGATAAATGAAGTTATCACAGCATCCTTCACGGAAGTGTGTGATAAGCATTGGTAGTTCTCATAAATCTGAAAATCTTAGTTTGACATTACACTCATTGAAAGAGATACTGTTTCACATTGTTGCCTAGTTAAGGAGTGAGGTTGGTGGGAGAATGTGAAGTCTGAAAACTACCTAGAATGATTACATGGACAACATGAGAAAATACTACAGTATAATAGACTTAAGAGAGGGAATGGTAGTTTGCAGGATGTTTTTAGGCGCTTTTGGCAAGGCCCACG
>NC_136959.1:27196659-27236659 GCF_032717465.1 Coenobita brevimanus | reverse complement strand
TATATATATATATATATATATTTAAGGTCATTGGGAAACATGGAAGGATATGGGAGTCATAATTTTAAAAAATAAATTTCTGACTTTGTCAACTCGAAATATGGAACTAAGACTCATAGTCGTCTCAGCAGTGTTGCCTCACTCTCTTTTTGCCGTCGATGTGACACTGGATAATGTTCTCTTGATGCTTCTGCTTTCATACTTGTTGAAGACGGGCCGCAGCACCCGTTTGTCAGCACAGTCCAACACACCGGTTGCCTTCATGTTGGCAACCGGTTAACTCTGGGACGATTTGCTTTTGCTTATGTTCACCCCAATGTGTCCAGGAATTTCACAATGAAGATATATATTCTGACCATTTCTTGTTTGATTTTCCTTGAAAGAACAATATTTTCACACTTTTGCCCTGTGGTTCTTCTGCATGTATAAAAGACAGTCCACGACAACTACACCCACACCCAGGCAGTGTTGTAGCTTACGTGCCTGAATGGATTCATCTTCCCTGGTGTGTTATTATGTTCACCTGTGCGGCTGGTTACCACATGGTGTTCTTAAGCGGTGTTCACCTGATGAGGCTACCCTGTGTACTCTCCACCTATTATAGTTTTGCAGGTGTGTGTGTGTGTGTGTGTGTGTGTGTGTGTGTGTGTGTGTGTGTGTATTTTTCTATAGTACGCACATGTATATTTTAAGCAGACAGAAGACAAAAGTGATGAGACACTGGGAATAGAAATGAGGGAGTGTTGTGTGACAGGGGAAGGGGAAATAGAGTCGGCTGATAGATAATTATAAGTTACGAGCTCTAAAATATCCCACAGAGACCGTGACATCACAACAGAGATGACCAGTCAGACACGTGTATAAAGGTAAAGGTGGGAGCACGTGTCATGAGGCGCTTAATCGCGATGCTCATCTCCATAACTTAGGCCTTTGAGGTTGTGGTGGGTTATTCACTCAATATCTTGGGATACAAGGCCACTGCATCATCCAGGTTAACACAGTTACTTGTTCTAGGTGTTACCCAGGTACTCATTTTACCTACCAACCCACAAAGGGTGGATGGACACCTCCAGCTGCTCGCACCAGGATTCGAACTCTGGCGCTAACTGGCCGGCAGCTTTGTTATCAGCGATATAAGTCACTCAGCCACCGCGGCGTTAGATACATAGACAGATAGAGAAGTACATAGACGAAAGGATGGACGGACGGACGAATGAATGGATGGATCGATCGATAGATATACTACATAGAAAGATATAGACAGATAGATAAAAAGACGGACAGATAGCTAGACGGAGACAGGTTGGTAGATAGACAGATAGATAAACAAATAGATATAGATGGACAGGCAAGCAAACAGCTAGAGAGATATATTGACAGACAAATACATTAATCTGTTATATGCTGATGTAATATGTCTGGGTGTTTCCATGTACCTTGAGCAACACTTGTGCAAATCACGTAATTACACACCTGATGCAATTTACAATCAGGCTCCAGGATATATCGCTCCAGCTGGCATAACAGTTTGCCAGAGTATCCTAAACCATTCCTCCTCTCGTGGATATATTACACATTAGGAGCAGCGCTGCTGTAGACACTTTTCGTTAACGTCTAAACTCAGAGAACGTTTTTTTTTCATATACAGTTTCTCTGGCGTAGAGCAGATTTCTTTGAAGGTTATAACTAAAGGTGCCAAACAATTTCATTTTCCGGTACAAAAATCGTCTCTCCAGTATCCACAGCAAGAGAGACATATTCCAATCCACTTTGGGTGATACTGAGAGAAGCATTGTGGCGAGGGATGCTGTGGTAAATACAGTGAGAAATATTCGTACTCTGACTTGGGGAGGCAGTATGTGTTGAATAATGAATGAAAATATCTGATAGAATTTGTGGGTATGATGGCTGGAGGTGGAGGGAAAAGCAGATCCAGAAGAAGATGAAGTGACTGTACATAGCTGTATTAGAGAAGCACATGAGGGAGGAAGGCGTGTCGCGGGAATAGCAGCCGTTACGAAGCTGGGCCAAAAATGTCTTGAGATATGAATGTAAAGCTCATTTTTGCAGAATGCTTAGCCAGGTAAAAATGATTAACTGTTTCACTACAAGAAAATAAATATGCCTTGAAGAGATCTCTGCTGCCATATTATATTTTTAACAGGTTTTGGAAACTAAATAATGAAGGCAGTGAGCTACGTCTTCTTGATAATTATTTGATAATATGAACATGACATTAGCAGTAACAGCAACAGTGGTTGTGGTGGTAGCGGTGGTGGTGGTCGTGGTATCGTTGCCAAGGAAGTGTGATTACATCATCCTATAGCCATTTAACTCAGTGCAGTTTTATACACTTATTTCTGAACTGCAGTTTTCTTTGCACTACCACACATTGTTGAGAATTACGTAGAGTGTGGCATTTCAACGAAAATATGCCAGTTACTCTCTCTCTCTCTCTCTCTCTCTCTCTTTCGTGAAATACTACCCAGCTGCTGTGTTAGTGTGCTAGTGTTTTATGTTAGGTTATCGCTAGCAGGATGTAATTCAGCGTTAGTGGATTCTGGATTCACACACACACAC
Organism: Coenobita brevimanus; assembly: GCF_032717465.1. NCBI lineage: Eukaryota > Metazoa > Arthropoda > Malacostraca > Decapoda > Coenobitidae > Coenobita > Coenobita brevimanus. The sequence continues at coordinate 27,234,079 of NC_136959.1, read as the reverse complement.
ACACACACACACACACACACACACACACACACACACACACAAACTGATGTTTTTTCTATCATTTTTACTTCTTCCTGCAACTCACCAGTCATTCACTTGTTTCGAAACAGTTTATCCTACAGGGCAGCACTGATTCTGATTCATTGACTTTATATTACCGACTATTTTCCACTCATTCAATCCGGTCCCTTCTCGTAAATTATTTCTTCTTGTTATCATCTGTATCTATCTATATCTCTGTCCATCTGTCTATCTATCTATCCATCTTGCGAGGGATTTAATCGCAGAAGTCATCCACGGTGGCTAACATACACTCTCAGCCTTACGTTCATGACTCACCACCACCACCACCACCACACCCTCTCGTGAATCACCATACCACGTTCTCATACATTTATCCACCATCTCTTTCCACTTTCTCACGCCTTCTTGATTTCTCACGCTCCAAAATCCATTGTAAGGAAATATATATATACATATATATATATATATATATATATATATATATATATATATATATATATATATATATATATATATATATATATATATATTGGAACCTCGGTCCTCGAACGTCTCACATGTCGAACAAATCGGACCTCGACCAAAAAATTCAAGAAATTTTTGCTCCAGAGATCGACCAAAATATCGGACCTCGACCAGGACCAACCTGAACGTAGCCAAACGAAGGGAAGCTGGCCGACCGACAGTCACACGTCCACCTTTGTTGTTCGTCAACGTGGTCGTCCTGCTGTGCTTCACATTGTTCTTGATTCAGTGCAGTATTAGCCCCTAATAATGGCTCCAAAGAAAGCAAGTTCATCCAGTACGGCTACTGGCAGTGAAAAGAGGAAAGCAGTGCCGAAAATAATTGAAGAAGTGGAAAAATTATTGCTCATCTTCATCAATGAGAAACAGTTAGCAGGAGACAGTGTTAGTGAGGATATAATTTGTGAAAAGGCAAGAGAAATATACAGTCACCTCGTAAAGGAAAGCACTGGTACCAGTGCTGAAAGTTAAATAGCATCTGGGGTCTTGGAACGGATTAAAATGATTTACATTATTTCTTATGGGGAAAATTAGTTCGGTCCTCGACCAATTCGGTCCTGGAACAGCCTTCCAGAACGGATTGTGTTCGAGGACCGAGGTTCTACTGTATATATATATATATATATATATATATATATATATATATATATATATATATATATATATATATATGGAGGGGGAGGCGGTGCCTGAATTGGTAGAGAGGCGGCCTGCAGTCCTAATGGACCCAGGATCGAATCCCGGCTGGGGCAGGGAACAGTTTAAGGATTTGAATTTCCTAAAAAAAAAAAAAAAAACAGACTTTCCTGATCTACCAGATGACCCGCCGACATGTCGTAAAAGTACCCCCGCTAATACCAGTACACCAGTCCTGTATGAGACAGCCCTAGCATGTATTCAGTATGGACGGTGGGTGTTAGCGCCGAAGTGGTGACATGTGGAGGTGTAGGAGGACTACTGGGCCATGGGATAGGCGACTGCCCCCAAGAAATAGGCCCTGAGCCTTTGCCCAGAGTCGGACATATAAATATATATATATACCTACCTCTATCACTGGGGGTAGGGGGGTTTTTCAAGAATACTCCCCCAGTATCCCTGCTTGTCGTAAAAGGCGACTAAAAGGGTTGGCGGAGGGTTAGTGCCCCTCCCCAGAAAACAACTGACTAAAAAAACAAACAATAAGTCTCGGGCAAGGACTGACCAAACGATGACGACCAAGGACCGGACAAAGGACATGGTTATCGGAACGTGGAATGTAAGGGGAGCGAATGATGAGGTGAAAGAGAGAGAGATTGTCCAGGTGCTTGAAGGTGCGAAAGTGGATGTATGTGGAATAACTGAAACAAAATGGAGAGGAGAAAGTGTGAGAGAATGGAAGTATAGATGGGGTATATGTACAGGAGTAGGTGAGAATGAGAGGGCAAAGGAAGGAGTATGTATAGTTGTGAGTAAAAGATGGAAGAGGAGCATAAGACAGTATGGATCAGTTGAGTCAAGGATTGTGTGGGTAAAGTTGAAAGTTGGAATACAAATGTGGGCGATTGTGTGTGTGTATGCGCCAACGCAAGATCATGCTAGAAGAGTGAGAGAAGAGTTCTGAACAAATGTAGAAGTGTGCATGGAAAAGTTTGGAAGGAATGAGAGAGTGTTTTTGATTGGTGATATGAATGGTAAAGTTGGGAATGTGAAGGTGGATGGAATAGTTGGTGAGTGGGGTGTGCCTGCTGAGATAGATGAGAATGGGAGTGCGTTAGTGGACATTTGTGCTGAGAGGGGGTTGGTGATAGCCAATACCCTCTTCAGGCATAAAATGATCCACAGGTATACATGGCGAGTGATGAGAAGGGTGGGTGGTGAACTGAACGAAAGGAAGGCAATGGTTGATTATGTGTGTGTGGATGAAAGGATGCGAAGATGTGTAATGGATGCAAGAGTTTATAGAGGTTGGGGGAGTGGACTTTCTGACCACTACTTGGTTGTGGCCAGAATTAGAATTCAGGTAAGATGGAGGAATAGAAGAAGGGAAAGACGAGAGGAAGGAGTAGTTGCAAGGAGAGTGGAAAGGTTACAAGAGGATGAGAAAAAGGAAGAGTATAAGAGAGAAGTGGAGGAACGATTGGGCAAATATGAATTGGAGCAGATGGGAGACGTGGAAGGTGTGTGTAGGATAGTTACAGCAGAATTATGTGCAGCATGTGATGTGGTGTGTGGAAGGAAGGGAAGACGGAGGGGGGAGCAAGGAACAGCGTGGTGGACTGAAGAGGTGAAACAGGCTGTGGCACAAAAGAAGAACGCATACAATGAATGGATGAGAAATAGAGGCTTGGAAGAAGTTGAGAGGCGGAAGAGAGAGTTATATGTAGAAAGAAAGAGAGATGTGAAAAGATTAGTAAGAGAGAGTAACAAGAGAGTGGATGAGGAATTTGGAAGGAATTTGAGTGTAAAGTGGAGGGACTGTAAGAAAATGTTCTGGAAAGAGGTGAAAAGAGTAAGACAGGGTAGAAGTGAAGTTAGCAGGGGAGTGAAAGATAAAAATGATAAATTACTAGTGGAGAAGGGAGAAAAAGTGAGCAGATGGAGAGAACACTTTAAGGAATTGTTGAACATAGAGGATGGAAGTAATGCGAGTATAAGTGGCTCGGGAATGGCTGGGAGAAGGAGGGAGGTGAGAAGACAGGAAGAAATCAGTAGGATAGAAGTTGTGGAAGCAATGAAGAAAGTTAAATCGGGAAAAGCCCCAGGAATTGATGGAGTGTGTGGTGAAATGCTGAAGCATGGGGGAGAGATAGTAGTAGAATGGATGTGGAAGATGTGCAAATTGGCCTGGGAGGAAGGTAGAATCCCGGAGGATTGGAAGTCAGGTATAATTATTCCCTTGTACAAAGGAAAAGGGGAAAAAGAAGTGTGTGGTAATCATAGGGGCATTTGTCTTCTTAGTATAATAGGAAAAGTGTATGGTAGGATACTTATTGACAGAGTTAGAGAAAGAACAGAGAAATTAGTTGGAGAAGAACAGGGAGGCTTTAGGAAGGGAAGAGGTTGTGTAGATCAGATATTCATTCTTAGATCTTTAGTGGAAAAGTTTCTAGAGAAGGGAAAGAAGTTGTATGCGGCTTTCATGGATTTGGAGAAAGCATATGACAGGGTGGACAGACAAGGACTGGGAAAAGTGTTAAGAATATATGGAGTAGATGAGAAGTTGTTGAATGCTGTGAAGAGTATGTACGATGGTGCGAAGGCTGCAGTGCGTGTAGATGGTGAACTAAGTGAATTTTTCTCTTTGAAAGTTGGGTTGAAACAGGGACGTGTCATGTCTCCATGGTTGTTCAATCTGTACATGGATGGGGTAATAAAAGAGGTACAAGGTAGGGTAGTGGATGTTGGAGTGGCCCTGGTGAGAGAGAATAGTGTTTGGAAACTCCCTGTACTGTTGTTTGCAGATGATACTGTGTTGTTGAGTGAAGACGAAGGGGAGCTGCAAGGCTTGGTGGATGAGTTTGGGAGAATGTGTAAGGTTTGGAGGGTGAAGTGCTTGAAAGGGTACAGCAGGGAAGAAAGGTTGCTGGTTCTTTGAAAGCAGTGATAAGAAACAGGGAAGTGAGCATGGAAGTGAAAAAGTTACTACATGACAGTATTGTGATACCAACTCTAACGTACGGAAGTGAAGCTTCCACTGCTCTCACTCTTGACACGAGTCAAGAGTGAGAGCAGTGGAAATGAGTTATTTAAGAGGAGCCTGTGGAGTCACATGGAGAGACATGCTGACGAATGAGGATATAAAGGAGCGTTGTGGTGTGGATGTGGATGTGACAGGAAGCGTTATGAGGAACACACTGAGGTGGTTTGGCCATGTGGAGAGGATTGAGGGTGAAAGACTGACGAAGAGAGTGTATGTGAGTGAGGTGGAGGGGGGAAGAGGGCGGGGGTGGCCGAGGATGAGATGGAGGGATGGGGTGGAAAGGATATGAGAGCGGGAGGCGTGAGTTGGGAGCAGGGCAGTGAAATGGCGGGGGACAGGGCGACTTGGAGGCGATTTGTTTGTGGTCACCCCAAACGGGATTGAGGCGTCTGGTAATATATATATATATATATATATATATATATATATATATATATATATATATATATATATATATATATATATATATATTTTCGATTCTCGTTCAATCTGCCTTTACGATCTGCTTCCATGTTCACCATTATTATTTATAAATACACACGTAGGCCTCCTTCTTTCTCCTAAGCCCTCCATCACGTAACTAAGAGAAAGAACAGGAGAGAGAGGGAGGGGGAGTGAAGGGGGAGTATGGTTAGGGGAAGGGGAGGGAAGAGGGTACGAACGAAGGAAAGAACGAGACCTAATTATCATTCCTCAGAAATTAATGTAGACGTGTGCAGCTGGAACGTACCCAGGTATGCATTAAACCGGAATTCGTACTGAACACGACAAGGACAGTAATTACACTTTACATATTGGACCTAAAAATATTTACCTCTGTAAAAAAAAAAAAGTAGGAGGTTATGTATTCACCTCTGTTTGTCCGTTTACAAGATATCTCAAAAAGTTATCGGTGGAACTGAATGAAATTTTGTGGAAATGTGGTTCATTGACCAAGGAAGAGTTGATTAAATTTTGGTGGTGATCTGAGTTGAAGGACATTTTTTTTTTTTTTTGGCGGGGGGAGTCCACAAGATATCTTTTCCTCCCCTCTTCCTTCCCTTGGAACTGGGTAACTTTAGCAGAGAACTTATAATGAAAAATGATGGGGCAGGTTTTGGCACCACCACTTCATTTGTAGCAGACCAGCCCACGACTACACATGAGCGACACTGTGAGATGATACCGTGTTGGGAAGTGAGATGATGATTGGGAAGTGAGATGATGATTGGGAAGGGAGATGATGATTGGGAAGTGAGATGATGCCGTCTTAGGAAGCGAGATGATGGTTGGGAAGTGACATGATCCCCTCTCGGGAAGTGAGATGATGCCATCTTGGGAAGTGAGATGATGCCGTCTTGGGAAGTGAGATGATCATTGGGAAGTGAGATGATCATTGGGAAGTGAGTTGATGCCGTCATGGGATATGAAATGATTGGGAAGTGAGATGATGCCGTCTTGGGAAGTGAGATGATGCCGTCTTGGGGAGTGAGATGATGATTGGGAAGTGAGATGATGCCGTCTTGGGAAGTGAGATGATGATTGGGAAGTGAGATGATGCCGTCTTGGGAAGTGAGATGATGCCGTCTTGGGGAGTGAGATGATGATTGGGAAGTGAGATGATGCCGTCTTGGGAAGTGAAATGATGATTGGGAAGTGAGATGATGCCGTCTTGGGAAGTGAAATGATGATTGGGAAGTGAGATGATGCCGTCTTGGGGAGTGAGATGATGATTGGGAAGTAAGATGATGCCGTCTTGGGAAGTGAAATGATGATTGGGAAGTGAGATGATGCCGTCTTGGGAAGTTAGCGGAGGAAGTATGTACTGGCCGACCATACCAAGTCGGTGTGGACGCTGTTAGAGACTGGAATATCGATAATAGAAAGAATTAAATATTCAGGGACTATATACTTTAGCTTCTTTCATGAACATAAAACTAGTAAGGAACCCTGTACACACACACACACACACACACACACACACACACACACACACACACACACACACACACACACACGGGCTCACTGTGTATTTACTGCTAAGAAATCAACAGGAACACATGGAAAGTCTACTCAACACAGAAGGGAGAGCGGCTGTGGTGAAAGGGAACAGCTGTAGAAAGGAGAAAATTGTGGTGCAGAAAGGAAGCTGGGGAACAGTGTGAGCCAGGGAGTGCATAGGCAGAGTCAGGTTTCGAGTCATTTCATTTGTAATTTACTTGATCTATTATTAAGTAGAAGATGATAGGAACTGTAATTATAATTGTTATTGGAAAGCTACCACAGTTATATTTATAACTAATTTAAAAGATAACATGTACTGGATATTTAATAAGAACTTTGAATTCAGTTCATCAATTACATTTTCAGATCAGCCTCAATCACCACCCTACACATTTCACCGAATGCCACCCACGTGTGATCTCATGTCTGCTGCTTTGACAGAAGTTTTAAGTGATACATATTTATCAACATGAATTTAACACAGAAAACACAGAAGAGGTTTTATTTTCAAAGATTTACGTCGGATGTAGCAACGTGTAAATGAAACTGTAATTATAAATGAACATTAGATTGTCAAACTTTAATTGTACTGTGTCTGAACGTTGTATTCATAATTGCAATGTAACAGATTCAGGCAATTACTTGTATTTGCAATTGTCTATCTATCTATCTAATACCAAACGCCTCAATCCCGTAAGGAGTGGCCACAAACAAATTGCCTCCATGTCACCCTGTCCAGTGCCATTTCACTGCCCTGCTCCCAGCTGACACCAGATATTGAAAATTGGTATTAACAACTGTACCTGATATCAAAAACTGAATGTGAGACGAAGAAGGTTTGAAATAATACCTACATACTGCAAGAGGGTCAGTAAAGAAGATAGTCAGTTTTTGCTAACTCCCAAATTTCCCCAAACCACAGACACAGCCACTTACTTAAACTCTAAGGCCCGTATGCTTGTTGAGTAAGGAGTCTCCCAAGCATATTTTCCTTTATGATTGATTTTCAGAACCAGCCATTAATATCGCCTTTTTCTGATCTTGTATCTTTTTGATGTCGACATTCATTGCATAAATAACACAGAAGAGTGTAGTAACGGAGCAGAGTCAGAAATGAATTAGTAAGGAAGAAGTGTTAATAATTTTCCTGACCTGACAAGAATACCTCCCTAGATACTTGTCTCAGCTCTAGATCCCTCTTCAAGTTCTACCTACTCAAATGCTGGGGTAGAGAAGACCTTGCCTGGCTTCAACTTTCTAAGCTTGGTCAAGGAATTATGGCGGGATTTCTTGGATTCTGACCAAGCGTCGTGCGGATTACATCATCGCCACCGTCTGGAGTGTACAGGAGGGAGGCAGCCATCACAATGTGAGGAGTGAAGCACCACAACACAGTACCATCAAGCCACAACACAATAACATCATGCCACAACACAGTACCATCAAGCCACAACACAATACCATCAAGCCACAACACAATACCATCAAGCCACAACACAGTAACATTAAGCTACAACACAGTACCATCAAGGCTCAATACAGTAACATCAAGCCACAACACAGTAACATCAAGCCACAACACAGTAACATCAAGCAACAACACAGTAACGTCAAGCCACAACACAGTACCATCAAACCACCACATAGTACAGTTACCAAACCTTCAGTCAGGTACCTGGTGGTAAGTAGATGATGTTATTGTTAAAAAAGGAGAGTGAAATGCTGTTTCTGGGATGTGTTTTGTGTGAAAGTGTTACGATGGAGAAGCATGGGACAGAAACTCTCTCTCTCTCTCTCTCTCTCTCTCTCTCTCTCTCTCTCTCTGTAAACAAAAACTACTCACAGTCAATGGCTTCTCCGTCAGTATATAAGCGAGGAGAATTTGTGGCAATATTACGTGTATAAATGTGAAAATAATCGCTTTCTCTATGGTGGACTAAACAGCTTATATTATCTCTCCCTACTTCTTCACATGAATAACCTTATTTCCATCTATATCCCCTTTCGTGTACAGAAAAACTAGAAGCCTTCATATCCGGATGTATACAAAACCAGAGAGCAGAATGGATACGTTCATTATACTCAGAACTTTGCGATCTCATTTCCACCAACCCAAAGAATTCTAAATATTAACGCCACATAACCAATAAGCCACGCAAAATGATACAAAAGTTAGACATCTAAAGTTTCTATTAAAAAAAAAAAAAATGGTCAGAAGGACCAAGAAACCTACACAAATATTTAATATTAATGAAAGTGAACCGGTGAGTTCATTCACGCAATCGCTTCCTTCATCCATCTTCCTGCACTGGCCGATACATAATATCACTGAAATCCGTTCTGATCCTACCTCTCACATCCGGGTCAAACGGGTGAAGGTCACAGTGGTGCAATAAATAATCCCACTACGCCACCATACGAGTACCCAGACCTTGTAGGCTGCATACGTGTGAGAATTTTAATCTTTGTGGGTGTGGCAGTGGTGGCATAAAACTCTCAAAGCGGCAGCCAGCATCAACCTGGCAATGTATTGTCACGCAACCCCGCCTCATGCACGCAAACATGGCCTCTTAATGCTGGTAAAGGAAATTTATCACTGCATAATAATGAAAGCATATACCATACCAAAACAAAGGCAAATAGACTTTTCCACACGAATTATGTACTTTTTCACATGGGAATATTCAGTTCATCTACACTAGCCATCAAAACACTGAGGTAACACCATGCTTTCACTTAATGGCTAGTATTATAGCAACACACACCACTACCTTCATTAATGACTTGCACCGCCAGTTACACCACCGATACCTACACCACACAGTCGCCACCAAATACAACACCCGATACACCAGAATTCCTCTCCCTGGCTTTGTGTTGCGTCCAAGGCACCATTTCCTCTCAGGGCTGATCTGGGAATAAGACCATGTGATCCCTTCCTACACCCTGATCCCTTGCCCCCCTCTCTCTCTCTCTCTCTCTCTCACCCATTCTCACACTCACTCACACCTCTGCCCCTCCTGACACCCTTGTATCCCTCTTCTTTTAGCTGCCTCCTTCTCTTCCTTACACGTCCCTTCCTTCCTGTCATGTATGAAGCATTCCCATCTCCGCTTCCACACTTGGCTTTTTTTTTTTTTTTCGCCCACCACCTGTCTCCTCTATCCCTCTTCCCTGCTACTTGATATGCCATTCGAATCCGGTGAGGTCCGTTCGTGATGACACGACTGGCGGAGCATATCCTGAAGGGGGGAGACTGGAGGATAGAGAAGAAAGGGAAGGAGAAAAAGAAGTGAGGTTTGTAGGAGAGAGCAGAAGGGAAAAGGGAAAACTTGTAGGTCAGAAGAGTGATCAGAAGAAAACAAGTGGCATAGAAAGATGGAGTCAGATATAACGAGTCAGTTAAAAAAAAAAAAAAATGGGAGAAAAACAAGAGGATGGCACCTTGGTGGAAAAAGTAGGGGGCGAAATGAGAAGGAAAGAGACGAGGAGGATTAGAGAAAACAATGGGATTAGTGTATTAAACAGAAGCTTGACTGACCGTGGGTGATAGCAACTGACGGAGGGGTTTGAAGCGGGTAAAAGGAAGAATCAGAACTGGAAAGCAGAGAAGATGACCAGAGGAGAAGTAAGTCTAGGAATAGATAATAAGACTGGAAATTAAACAGAGGACTCGCCAAACTACAGGAAGGAAATTTTGACTGAAAGAGTGAGATAACCTGAGCCTGGAAAAGCAGATGAAAGGGGTCAGGCTGGACAGCAAAGTAGAGAAGCCTGGTATGCAAAGTTGGTGTGTGTGTGTGTGTGTGTGTGTGTGTACTGTACCTTATATATATATACATATATATATATATATATATATATATATATATATATATATATATATATATATATATATATATATATATATATATATATATATATATATATATATATATATATATATATATATATATATATATATAGCCCCTTTGGGGCTAAGATGCGAATGAATGTGTTTGAATGGGTGAGTAAATGGGGAGTGTGTCGTCCTGTCTCGGCTACCTCCCTTTCCTTGGGGGAAGCAGTCTAGGTATATAGATAGATAGAATATATATATATATATATATATATATATATATATATATATATATATATATATATATATATATATATATATATATATATATATATATATATATATACCATCATCATCATCAGCCATAACTAGTCCACTGATGAACAAAGGCCTTCCCCAACCTTTTCCACGAATTCCTTGACTGAGCCAATCTTTGCCACGTTTTCCCTGTAAATTTCTCTATCTCGTCTCTCTATGTCCTGTCTGGCCTTTTTCTGCTACGCTTACAATCACTTGGTGTCCAGTCAGTCAGCCTCTTGCTCCATCGGTTATCCCTTATTCTTGCTGTATGGCCTGCCCACCTCCATTTCTGTTCATTTATAACTTCTATAATATCTTTGACTTTAGTCTGCTCTCTCACCAAAGTTGATCTTTTCCTGTCTCTTAAAGATATTCCCAACACTGACCTTTCCATTGCTCTCTGAGAACGGATTAATTTATTTTCCACTGATATATCGTTTTCGTTTTAGTTTTTAAAGGCCCCAACATGCTTGCATGTGTCGGCCTTGGTCACCTAATGGCGGCTCTCCATGCTGCACGATCCATTGCAGCCTCCCTGTTCAGTCCCTTAACCCTGAGGTCACACTTAATGACCTCGTCCCATGTCTTTCTCGGTCTACCCCTCACAACCCCACCCCCAGTATTAACACTTCTCACCCCCCTCACCCAATTATCATCACCCATCCTCTCCACATGTTCAAACCACCTCAATCTACCTCTCCTCATCACAACACCAATACACTCCAGTCCCATCCCACCTCTCAACTCCTCCATTGTAAACCCAGCCCCTCCAGGCCTTGGACACAGGGACGCACTGCACATCCACTTAATCATTGTCATTTCTGTACGTCTGAGCCGGTGAATATCTTCCTCCTTCACTGCCCAGGTCTCACTACCATACAGCATTACACTCCTAACACATGCTGCATACAAAGACCCCTTAGCACGTAGGGAGAATCCTCTCAATGTCAGGAGAGGCAAGAGCTCCCTGAACTTCTTCCAACCACTTCTCACCCTAGCCACAGAGCTAGCTCCAGCCCCACCTCCAGCACACAACATGTCTCCCAAATAACAAAACTCTTCCACACACTCAAGAGATTCACCAGCAAGTTCAATCCTTTCACGTCTGACAATCTCCACCTGCTCACCCCGACACGCCGCACACATAAAATCAGCATTATCTCGCAGTCTACCTCTGATTCCACTACATCTCTTATGCACCCATTTGTCACAAACACCGCACAAGATGGAATTACTTCCCACGCCCTTGTGGCAAACTGCACATGGCCACTCTCCCTCGTCTTTGACAGTACCGCCACCAACCCTAGATATCATCACTTTTGTTTTATCTGCATTTACCCTTAAGCCCTTGTGCCCCATACCATCTCTCCACTTCCTAAACCATTCCTCCGCCTCCCTTCCGTTCTCTGCAATCAACACCAAATCATCAGCATACAACAACTCCCACGGGAGTCCGTTTCTAAAGTCACGTGAGAGGGCTTCAAGTACCATGATAAACAACATGGGACTCAAGACTGACCCCTGATGCACACCAACATTCACGGAAAACTCATCACTCAAATCTCCATTCACTCTTACCTGGGTGTGAGCACCCACATACATAGCCATAACCATCCTAACCACTCCTCCAAGCCAAGCTTTCTCATTGCCCACTTCACCACCTCTCTAGGGACTCTGTCAAAGGCCTTTTCCAAATCAACAAAAAATAAAGATCCCTTCTCCTACCAATATATTTTTTTCTGAAGCTATCGAACAATGAATATAGAATCAGTGGTCCCCCTACCTGGCATAAACCCAAACTGCATCTCATCAATATTCACTCTTTCTCTAATCATACCTTCTAAAACTCGTTCCATTACCTTCATTATCTGATCTAAAAGCTTTATACTTCTATAATTTCCTCTTTCCAGGGCATCACCCTTCCCTTTATACATATTTACAATTACACTCTTCAGCCAATCATCTGGGACAACACACTCATAAATAATCCTATTTATCAGGTCAGTGACTAACCTCACCCCTATATCGCCTGAGGCCTTCAACATTTCGGCAGTCAACCCAGACACACCTGCTGACTTCCCCACCTTCATCCTGCCTATTGCCCCACTCACAGTAGCAGCATCAATCAAAGGCCAAGGGCCAGCCACTGGATCTGCTGACTCCAAACTTTCCCTGTCCCAATCAAACTCCTCATTCAACAACCGATTATAATGCTCTCTCCATGCATCTTTAATATCCTCACTGTTCACCACTACCCTACCTTCATCATTCTTCACACACTGCTCACATATAATATCCCGATTATCCCTCTTAACCTGACCTGCCACCCTAAATATCATATTTTTCCTTTCCCCATGATTTAGGTTATCAAGTAAAAGTCTCTGTGACTCAGACTTTGCCCTATATACTTCTCTTCTAGCCCTCCGCTTGGCAGCCAAATATTCCTCTTTGCTACCACCCTTCTTCCATTCCCGGAAAAGCCTTCTTTTCTCCTTAACTGCAGCTTCTACACCCTCATCCCACCACCAAGTTACTTTATGTCTTGGTGGTCCTCACGTCCAACCGCATGTTACATCAGTAACTCTCAAGAAATTGTTCTTGAGGGCTCTGTACTGTTCATTAACGCCTCTGTCTACTGCTCCCTGTTCAGCCAGTGTATCTCTACCCAGTGGCTTAGGCTGCCTGGTAGAGACTGTATGTAGAATGAGAAGTGCTTGTGAGTGTGATTGTAGTGTTATAGTGGCTTTGGATGTGTGTGTAGTCTGTGAACCAAATGTAATCGGCCCGCCTTAAGCCGATTGGGTGCAAGCATACTAGTATGCGACACTGGTTCAACCACAGCACCCCTTGTGTCCGCCAAAGTAGCAAGTGGCTTGGTGAACGCTTCCCCAAGTTTTTACAACTCTGACGGGAGGCGAACCTGCGCTCACCAGCGTGCGAAAAGCACAGTCTACCACTGTACCACAGAGGCTCCTACTCGTATATATATATTTTATGTTTATATATATATATATATATATATATATATATATATATATATATATATATATATATATATATGTATATATATATATATATATATATATATATATATATATATATATATATATATATATATATATATACATATATATATATATACAGAGAGAGAGAGAGAGAGAGAGAGAGAGCGCCGAAGTAAAGATTTCAAAAGGTCTTTGGGAAACATAGAAGGATATGAGCGTCATACTTAAGAAAAAAATCTGCCATTGTCAACTCAAAATATGGAACTGAGACTTACAGCCGTATCCGCAATGTTGCATCACTCTCTTTTTGCTGTCGATGTGACACTGGATAATGTTCTCTTGACGATTCTGCCTTCATACTTGTTGAAGACGGGCCGCAGCACCCGTTTGTCAGCACAGTCCAACACAAGAGTTACCTTCATGGTGGCAACCTGTCAACCCTGGGACGTTTTGCTTTTGCTTATGTTTATATAAATGTGTCCAGCAATTTCAGAGTGATGATATCTCTTCTGATTTTCCTTGAAAGAACATTTTCACACATTTTGCCCTGTGGTTCTTCTGCATCTATAAAAGACAGTCCACGACAACTACACCCACACCCATGCAGTGTTGTGGCTTAAGTATGTGCATGGATACCTAGAGTTTACTTGTATTTGTCTTCCCTGGTGTGTTATTATGTTCACCTGTGCGGCTGGTTACCACATGGTGTTCTTAAGCGGTGTTCACCTGATAAGGTTTCCGTGTGTACTCTCCACCTATAATAGTTTTGAAAGTGTGTGTGTGTGTGTGTGTGTGTGTGTGTGTGTGTGTGTGTGTGTGTGTGTGTGTGTGTGTACTTTTTTCTGTAGTATGCACGTGTATACTTTTACGCAGACAGATGACAAAAGTGATGTGACAGAGAGGGGATAGAAATGAGGGAGTGTGGTGTGGCAGGGAAAGAGGAAATAGAGTCGGCTGACAGATAAATATAAGTTATGAGCTCTAAAATACCCCGCAGAGAACGTGACATCAGAACGTGACATCAGAACAGAGATGTGCTGTTTGACACACATATAAAGGTAAAGGTGGGGGCACGTGTCTTGAGGCGCTTAATCGGGGTTATCTCCGTAACTTAGGCCTTTGAGCTTGTGGTGGGCTATTCATTCATTTTCCTGCGATACAAGGCCACTGCTTATCCAGGTTACCTCAGATGCCTCCCCTAGGTGTTACCCTTGGTTCTCATTTTACCTACCAACTCACAAAGGGTGGATGGACACCTCCTGCTGCCCGCACCAGGATTCGAACTCTGGCGCTAACTGGCGGCCAGTTTCGCAGTCAGCGATGCTTATCACTCAGCCGCCGCGGCGTTAGTTACATAGACAGATAGATGGGTAGATAGATGGACGGACGGACGAATGGATCGATCGATTGTCAGGACTCTATATTATAATTGCAAATCATAATAGATAGATAGATAGACAGAGAGATAGAAGCAGCCAGTCAGAGGATGAGACAGGTATTGTGTCTGCGAGAATCGAGCAATGGTAAACATGCTTACACACTCTAAATCAAGGAATGCTTGATAGGCACACGACAGCGCCTCGTGACCATACACACGCATACACACATACTCGCACACAGGCTTCTAGAACATTTCAACAACAGTGTAACACACGTGACACGACCTCTGCTACACCAGAATTTAGGAAGCAGAGCTCAGAAGGAGACGAGCCATAGAACCGACAGGTAGTAGGGAGAAGGAGCCTAGCAACATGGGCGAGAGAGAGAGAGAGAGAGAGAGAGAGAGACAAGGAGGTAGCTCGCGGGACTCTACTTATACTTCACTCGTGTGTGAGAGACTTTGTTAATATTTCCAAGACAAATAAAAATAGTCCCATACTAATCTTTACCTCTCCTGTCATTGCATGACAAAAGGGAACGAAGATTATCTATTTACAAAACTACTCACGTATAACAACCGCTCGTCCACGAGTCTAATTTATGTATAACTGATCCACAAAACTTCTCTACAAGCTCTTACAAAGTTATTGTGAGATATTTCCTATCTATCTATTATGATTTGCAATTATAATATAGAGTCCTGACACGATTGATCGATAGGCAGACAGATAAACAGAAAGATATAGACAAATAGACATAAAAAGACAGACACAGATAGATTGGTAGAGACAGGTAAATAGGTAGACAGGTAGGCAGATAGATAGATAAGTACATACAGATAGATAGACAAGTAAATAGCTAGACAGGCATATATTGACAGACAAATAAATTAATCTGTTAAGTGCTTATGTAATATGTCTGGGTGTTTACATATACCTTGAGCAACACCTGTGCAAATCACGTAATGAAACACCTGATGCAACATACAAGCAGGCTCCAGGATATATCTCTCCAGTTTGCATAACAATTTGCCCGAGTATTCTAAACCATTCCTCCCCTCATGGATATATTACGCATCTAGAGCAGCGCTGTTGCAGACACTCTCCATCAACATCTTAACTCAGAGAACGTTTATTTTAATTATTCGTATTACAGTTTCTTTAGCTTAGGACAGATTTCTTTGAAGGTTATAATTAAAGGTGACAAACGATTTCATTTTCCAATACAAAAATCTTTGGTCCAGTATCCACAGCAAGAGAGAGACACTCCGTGCCACTTTGGGTGATGTCAAGGGCAGCAGTACGGCGGGTGATGCTGTGGTGTGTACAGTACAGTGAGAAATACTCTTGCTCTGCCGTGGGGAGGCAGTATAGGTTGAATAGTGAGTGAAAATGCCTGATAGAATTTATGGGTATGATGGCTGGAAGGAGAAGGAAATGCAGATCCAGAAGAAGATGAAGTGACTATTCATTGCTATATTAGTGAAGCACATGAGGGAGGGAGACTTGTCGTGGGAATAGCAGCCGTTACGAAGCAGGGGCAAAAATGTCTTGAGGTATGGTGGTAAAGATCATTTTTGCAGGATGCTGAGCCAGCGGCTCGCTTCATACGAGCGATTTTTTCCCGCGCGGTAGTATGGCTGCGAGGGTGGGTGTACAAGAGGCAAGTCTTCACACGAGCGGTTTTTTCCCGCGCGGTTCGTATGCAGCAGTGCACAGAATACCTCTCAGTTTGTCGGTGTTTGCTCGAGATGGAGGACGTAAAGAAGAGAGTGATTTATGTGTACTTAATGAACAAGGTGTTAAAAAAGAAGAGACAACGTAAATGGTGGACCCACCCAATAAACAGCTCTAGGCTCCTTCAAGGAGCATTCTACACGATATATTCTGAGCTGAAAGCTGATGAAGAAAAGTTCTTCAATTATTTTCGCATGTCATCTCCTACATTTGAAGAACTTGTGAGCAAACTGAAAGATGGTATTATAAGGCAAGACACAGTTATGAGATCATCCATTTCTCCTGAAGAAGCTGTTGCACTGACTGTGAGGTAAGTGTAAGGGTAAGGTAAATGAAAAAGTAATATGTAGCACAGCAACTTTATTTGCCTTTATATAGGTAAACGGGAAGTGGAACTGATTTGCAATGGTTATGCATGAGAAAGTAATTCCGTTGAACATGGAAAGTGGGAATAATGCGAGTACTGTATATACCCGCATGAATAGTAAAAAAATAAGTAAATGAATTAATCTATATCCATATAATTATGACATAAACTATTCATATTAATACGTAAAAATGCATACCTGATTGAAAAATGACAGCAGAAGAGCAGCACACAACCTCTGCCACAGATGAACCACGACTGCCGCTCGGAGAAAAACCGCCCGTCTGAAGGGCTCCATAGACTTCTAGAGTATTCCAAACCTCCTACCACCGCGCGGGTTGACAGTGCGCGCGGCTGGTAAATCATTGCCGCGCGGGAATTAAGCCTCGCGGGCAGCGTGTGAAGGGCCTCCTTGAACTCCATTGATTTCTAAACCGCGCGGGAAAACCGCGCGGGAAAAAACCGCTCGTGTGAAGCTGGCCGTGGATTAGCTGTTTCACCACAAGAAAAAAATAATATGCCTTGAGGAGATTCCTGCTACCATATTAAATTTTTTACAAGTTTTAAAATATAAATAGTGAAGGCAGTGTGCTACGTCTTCTTAGTAATAATCTGATTTTTATGAACAGGGATGAGTGTGTGCGGAAGAGAGGTTTGAAAGCCGATGAGGCTAGGGAACTGATGAGAGATCGAGCTGGCTGGATGAATATTGTGAGGAGAAGCGCATTATCGGGGATTTAGCACCCCTTTTTAAAGTGACAGCGTCCGGATTGACTCCATCGGATACGTTTATGTGAAGCTACAGTACGTGATGAATGTTTTTGGCGTATCAGATAGAGCCAGGATTCCGGGGGTTTGAATGGTGAATGAATGGAAGTGTGGCCCATTGGATTGGGCAAAAATGGGCTGTCTGGACGTTGCTACTTCTCACTCTGCCTTAGGGTGGGAAAGGAGGCCCGGTAGATGATGATGATGATGGACATGACACTGGTAGTATCGGCAGCAGTGGTTGTGTTGGTGGTGGTGGTGGCCGTGGTATCGTTGCCTAGGCAGTATTACATCAACCCATAGCCACTGAACTCAGTGCAACTTTATACGCTGTTATTACTGAACTGCAGTTTTCTTTGCATTGCCACACATTACTGAGAATTATGTAGAAATTGGCATCCCAACGAAAGTATGTCAGTTGCTCTCTCTCTCTCTCTCTCTGTCTCTCTGTCTGTCTGTCTGTCTCTCTCTCTCTCTCTCTCTCTCTCTCTCTCTCTCTCTCTCTCTCTCTCTCTCTGCCGTGTTAGTGTGCTATTGTTTTATGTTATGCTATCCCTAGTGGGATGTAATTCAGGATCATTGGATTCTGGATTCACACACACACACACACACACACACACACACACACACACAACCAATTAATGCTTCTTTAATTCCTTCTTTTTATCTCCTCTTACTGTTCACCAATCACTCATTGCTTTTTCTAAATAGTTTATTTTTGAGGGCACAATTAATCTGATTTATTAACTTTATATTACCGATTCATTTTCGGCTCATTCATCCCAACCCCTTCTCGCAATTTATTTCTTCCTGTTATTGTCTGTATTTACTTATATCTCTATCTATCTGTCTATCCACCTATCTGTCTATCTAATTTACGAGGGATTTAATCGCAGAGGTCATCCATGGTAGCTAACATACACTCTCAGCCTTACATTCCTGACTCACCACCACCACCACCACACCCTCCTGTCAATCACCATGCCACCCTCCCACATACATTTATCCACCATTTCTTTTCACAGTCTCTCGGCCTCTTGATTTCTCATGCTCCAAAATCCATTGTAAGGAAGTAATTTTTTTCGATTCCCCTTCAAACTGCCTTATCGATGTGCATCCATGTTCACCACTACCCCTGTTAGTCTGTTTACAAGATATCTCAAAAGGATATTGGTGGAATTTAATAAAATTTTGTGGATATGTGGTTCATTGGCCAAGGAAGAGTTGGTTAAATTCTGGTGGTGCTATGTTTCGGAGTCCCGGCTCAGGACATTTTTTTTTTTTTCCCACAAGATATCTCAAAAATGTATCGATGGATTTCAATTAAATTTTGTGGATATGTGGGTCGTGAGCCAAGGAAGAGTTGATGAAATTTTGGTGGTGATCCCCTTATCCTGATACAATCTTTGGCGTAGATATGTGCTTTTTGAGTGCTGTCTACTTGTTCATTTTTGTTCCTGCTATTTAGAACTCTTGATTTCTTTTTTTTTTTTAGGTCATTGTCTACTTTTCATTCTCCAGCTCTATAACTACAGGGCCTTATAATGAAGCCCTTTTAATAGAATTCCCGGTATGAACTGTGCATCTGAACTGTACGTTTGAACATTTGAATTCTTTTTAACATCGGGCTCTAGTCTCGGGAAATGTTTGTAGTCATCTACTTCACCATTCAGTTAATTATTACTGAACTCTCTAGCGTTAACTTCCATTTCTCGTTATTTTTTTTTTTATTCTGTACTTTGTTTTCCTCGAAGCATTTTGTAAAATCTCTGATAACAAGGGATGGGGTAGAGAGGTATACGACATAGGAGGGTGTAAGTTGGGGTGAGGGCAGGGAAATGGCAGAGAGCACGGCGACATGGAGGTTATTTGTTTGTCGTCACCCCTTCCTGATTAAGGCAGCTGGCTATAGATAGATAGACAGATAGATAGATGGATAGAAATCGAAGGCATTTTCCTTCCTTACTGTAGGCTCAGCAAATCAAAACTCATGAAGTATTATTATTCTTATTTGAAGTCCTTTATTCTTGAACTCATAGCTGTTAAACACTGCACTACCGTTGAACTGTTGACTCCTGAACCCTTGGACTCTCCTTATTGCATATTGTTATGGCCACCCCGGAGGCTTGGACTCTCTCTCTCTCTCTCTCTCTCTCTCTCTCTCTCGGGACTGAGGACAAGGACAAGGGAGTGAATTATATGCCTAATGATGGGTTGTTTGGTGGGGCTGATCTGAAGGTACGAGAGAGAGAGAGAGAGAGAGAGAGAGAGAGAGAGAGAGAAAACAATGACTGAGAGAACAAGTGAACTGGCGACAGATTAAGAAGCATCATTATAAAACTATTGCAAATCAAGGTTAAGAGAGAGAGAGAGAGAGAGAGAACAGGCAGGTGCGGCAACAGAGTAATAATTAACTAATGAGAGAAAAGGTTGGGCAGCACCACACCTCCCTCTCCACCTGATGTTTTTCACCTGGTAAATTAGGAATAATCTCATTTGAAGACTCTCTCTCTCTCTCTCTCTCTCTCTCTCTCTCTCTCTCTCTCTCTGGCAGAACCTTTAACTGTCCTATGGCGGTTACCTCTGACCAATTGTAATAATTGCTGGACCGCGTCATGCTAACCTGACCATTAATCAGACCACAAACTTTGGCCTAAAAAAAAATTAAAACTATTCTGCTTGACTTTCTTTTGGCCTGTGATTCTTTTAAAACCAAAACTAATTAACTTCTTCATATGATGAGTATTAGTCATTATTCCATCTATGGCAGACTGCCATTCAATGTTTTCCATAATCTTGCAGACAAACAAACCGACAGACAGGCATGATAGAAACAGACAAACTGACCATACCATATACAGCTCCTCTCGTGACGTGCGCTGGTGTAATAATAATAATCACGTTGCCACAATGAATGAGAATACAATATCAAACAAAATTATGAACGTTAAAGGAACTCTGTAAAATAAACAAGACTTGAGCCCCACTACTCCTACGTGTTGCAGAGAGAGTCATGCATGTGTAATCGTCATAGACCAAAAGTATATATGGAAGTCTGGCCAAACACGGCGTTCTGATATTCATGATCCTTGATATTACTTATGGCTGGTGCAAGATATTTTAAGCATCGGATTAGGCCATTTTATCTTTATTGGTCTGTGTCATGAGAACAAAGAAAAATAGGTCACTACATGTTATCTCTAAAACAAATGTATATTATTAGGCAACTTTAACCTAGTATGCCTGCCTAATACTAAGCACGAAAGTGGAAATGGATGGGTAGCGTAACCAACTGCCTTGTAAAAATACAGAATTGAGAGAGAGAGAGAGAGAGAGGGAGAGAGAGATCATATCTGTAGGTATTCGTTCTGTTTCCCTCACTATTTTGTTCAATCATCGTTCACCCGAACAATAACACTACACACATCCATTCACTCACCAAGCCTTGATTTTATTGGCTCGCCAGTGATAACCCAGTGTATTAGGTGTGTGTGTGTTTGTGTGTGTGTGTGTGTGTATGTTCGAAAGGTATCGTCGTTCTTATACAGCATGTACCTGTGTACACTGAGGACGACTGTGTGTGTGTGTGTGTGTGTGTGTGTGTGTGTGACAGAATCTGAAAGTACGGCAGTGTGAGTGTGCTGTTGTGTTTCTGTGAGTGGTATGAGTGACGGCATCAATATGTAACGTATGGCAGCACAGGAATTTGAAAAGTGATGTGGAAGGATAAGGCTGGATAGTATGCTGTGGATAGTGAAATGGGATGGTAGGGCTGAAAATGATCCACGAATTGTAGAAGAGCATTTTTTTTCTTAGCAAGTGTCCTGAGAGAGAGAGAGAGAGAGAGAGAGAGAGAGAGAGAGAGAGAGAGACAGACAGACAGACAGACAGACAGACAGGCAGACAGAGACAAAGACAGAGACAGACAGACAGACAGAGAGACAGAGACAGACAGACAGACAGACAGATAGAGAGAGAGACAGAGACAGAGAGACAGAAACAGACAGACAGACAGGCAGATGAAAATGTAGTGCTGACCAGTCTTTTCATTAAAACAAGGTACGTAATGTCCCAGTATTGGTGTAGCGCAGCCTGAACTAAAAACCACCAATTGATATTTTTACTAACGCTGGTGACAGAAAACACTGATTTTGATCGGTCGTCGCCTACAAACATTCACAAATTTCTGAACTCTGAAAATATATTATATGTCACTTATTTCTCAGTTTATTTCCTCGTTATCTCTAGAGGAATATCCATGCTGTAACAATTTTTAGCTGGAAGAAAATTGATTATACTTCCTTCAGAGTTATTATGTATTTTGCTTATTTTTGTCAGTTCCAGACGCCCTTGCAAATTTTTAGAAACGATCTGTGTCGCCGGGGTTAAAATATCTCCATTAATCCATTGACTGTCTGATATTTCCCCGAATGCAGAATAAAAACGTGGAAAACTTAAAGGAAGGAGCTTAAAATGTTCTGATCAGATAGAAAAGGTTGATTCTGGTCGGTTTGCTCGCTTTCATTCTTCACACACACACACACACACACACACACACACACACACACACACATTTTTCAAAACCTCAGTAGAGTTTTAAAGCAAGAGGCGGGAAAGGTGAACCCAGCCAGACCATGATGGGAATGGATAATGGTGCAGCGAGAGAGCGCCCACCTTAAACAACGATATCCCGTAGACCAGCGTTTCTCGACTGGCAGACCGCGGACCCAAAGAAGCCGCTGAGACCTGCCAGTGGGTCAGCGAAATGTCAGAAAAATTGTTGGTACCGTTCACCCTTTCGCCCTTCCATTTTCTGTCTCATCCACCTGCACAGTGAGTTCAAATAATGTTTAATTATTTTTTAATGTTAAAAGCTTAGTGATTTGTAAACATAATTTTTTGTACTACATTTTAAATTCGATAACTATGGTGGCATTAAAAAAAAAAAAAAAACTGCAAAATTTGTGTAATATAGATATTGGATAATGCCGATAGTTTCATCTTAGGGAAGCTGTATGAAAGGAAGACAGAATTTAGATCGGGCTGAGCTTAACTGCAGAAGCGAAGTAATTACTGAATCAATTGTAGGTAAGGAAAGAATAAAATCGGTAAACATTATCTTGACCCAGCTATGTTAATGTCTAGCCGATGTCTTGCTAGCTTGCGATGTTGTATATTCATTAGAAATTCGACCATGGCAGATCGTACCTTGGTTGTGTCATCAGTCATTCAAGTGCATTAGAAATCTTGCTCTCATTAATGGTCACTTTTTGTTCATGTTGTTCAGACACTGGGGTGTTAGTAGGATGCAAACGTCAGTCGCTAGTCGTATAAATGCATGACCAAACTTGTAATCAAAGATCTGCTGCCCCATTGATGACGTTCTTGCTAGGCACCAGCAACGAGCCTCACGCAGAATGGTGTTTGTATTTAGGTTACAAAGAATGTTTTCGTATGTATTAATGTGTAATAAGAATAAGTCTCGTGTTTAACAAGCATTTAAAACTGCAAGTCCATGAGCCAGCAAACGGTATGCTTTATTAGTTTATGAGTTTTTCGTGCGGTGCATTGTGGCTGGGTGCACAGAAAAGTAAAAACGACCCCTTGCGGCTTCGATACGATAGGACACAAAGGAGGAAGCCTTCTGAAAAGTAACTGTTCACACCTGGATTATGTTGACAGGCCTAGTATGAAGGAGGTGCCAGTTATTCCTTAGGCACATGATTCTATTATTGTGGGTCATAGTGTACAGTTGATAAAGTGGTATAGTAAGGTACGGAATTATATCAAAAGGCTTGGATCTATTTCGTGGAGATGATAATGTCTTGTGATTTTTGCTATATGTCTGTGATGGCTGCAAAACCCATAAGAGAATTTAACATTGCTTTGACTTATGCATCAGAAAATCCTCCACTGAATTAATTCACTTCAGATGGACATAGTTATGTCCTGTACATCACAATGTTGTTTGTATTTGCCAATACATATTTTTAATATTCTGAATACTGTGTTCGAAGGAGTTCAATAGCAATTCATGCAAACACAGGGACGTTATATTGCTACATGGGATCCCATCTGTTGGATCGGACGTTGACTTCGGAGCCTAAATCTATTGCGTTACAAGGAACGGTAGAGGTTTTATAAATTGTACGAGTATAAAAAAATAACTGGTTCGTTGTCAGATATGACAGTAAGTGGTATTCTGCAAATTTGGCGACTGTTCGGAGCACGAAAGCAGGAAGATGCTGTCCACTGTTAGAAATACCAACCCTGTTGAACCTCCCATGCATATTGTGTTGTGTGCACTTTCAGAAGCGTCGGCTCCAGGGGTGCCAATATTTTTCCGGTAGACTGTATACCATTCACCTCAAAGCAGTTTGTCAGAGGAGCGGTAGTATTTGATCACGCCACCACAATGCAGGCGTGGGTAAAAGTCTCCATTGTGAAGGTTATAACTGATAACTTTGCTCCCACGACATGGTGTAAAATATAAGTGTGTAAAGCTTAATACTGGAACTGTCTTTCTGGTATTTGTATATATATGTGACCGCAGCTGTCAAATACTTAATGGCATGCAAAAAGTCTTCAGGCATTTTCGGAATATTTGTGGCTACATCACGAACTGTATTATCGATGCTTTGAGTTCAGCACAGTACTTTTCATTGCAACACGCTGTATATTGACATCGATATCCTAGTTGTTAGAAATATACCAGAACTGCTTCATCAGTTCCTATTCTATGTCCAAAGCCAAAAGTCATAGTTATGGTACCGGGTTTTACTAATATACACCTTTCATGCTTATACCAGCGTCAGTCATATTTGTATTAATTTCATACAGCATTCTTTTCCATATGAAATAAAGACTTCGAGTTATTGAAACTTTGTCATCATCATCATCATCATCATCATCATCATCATCAGCCATTGCAAGTCCACTGCTGAACAAAGGCCTCCCCCAACCTTCACGAATTCCTTGACTTAGCCAATCGGTGCCACCTTTTGTCTGCAAACTTCCATATTTCGTCTCTCCACCTTCTGTCTCGCCTTTTTCTGCTACGATCTCTTGGAGTCCAGTCAGTCAGCCTCCTGCTCCATCGGTTATCTTTATTCTTGTTACATGACCTGCCCACCGCCATTTCTGCTCTTTTATAACTTTTGTAATGTCTTTGACTTTATAGAAGTTAGTCTGCTCTCTCACCCAGGTTGATCTTTTCCTGTCTCTTAAAGATATTCCCAACATTGACTTTTCTATTGCTCTTCGGGAACGGATTAGTTTATTTTCCATCGATTTTGCCAGTTTCCTGGTCTCAAAACCGTGCATCATTGCTGGGATTATACATTCGTTATATACTTTTTGTTTCAAACTGACAAGCTACATTTCATGATGTCTCTGTGTTTACCGAAAGCTTTTCATCCAATTGTAATGCGTCTTTTTATTTTATACAGATATATAAATTCGTAATTAACACATGATTTTAGTGATAATACCAAAGCAATCAATAGAATACAGGGTGTGTGGCATAAGGGTCTTAGAAATTCCATGTGGCTAAAATAGAAAGGGAGGTAGATACTGGTACGTTACGTGTATTACATAGGTTAGGTATTGGTTATAAATACGATGGGTGTCTATACTACTGAGCCTCCGTATACCCCAGGAATAGCCTTTAGCTTTACATCTTCGGTGCTCATCCTGTTAGGGGCCTTCCACAAGATGCTGTGCCCAGGGACCACCACATCTTTTATCCGGTTCTATGTAGATGCAGTGTAATATGGTCGTTCTACAGAGCTGAATCAGGTGTCGGTCTTGCAGAGAATTTTGACTCATTGTTGCAGAGACATTTCTTAGTTACAGTTTGCTCTCTGTCTCTATCTGTCTCTGTCTGTCTGTCTGTCTGTCTGTCTCTGTCTTCTGTCTGTCTGTCTGTCTGTCTGTCTCTCTGTCTCTCTCTCTCTCTCTCTCTCTCTCTCTCTCGTTCCCCATCCAACATCCATCACGCCAGCACACGTTCCGCCTCCCCAAGTGCTTTATTTCCTTCCCTCGCGTTGTGTCTTGTCTGTAATCCTTCTATGCCTGTCTTTCCATCACTCCCTCATTTCCTGAACCGATATTAATGACGAATACAAACAGACGATTAAATTTACCACGAGACTAAGTTTGGTGTACTTGTCCTCCTGGGTCTGGTTAATTCCTAGTCATCAGGGTCACAGTTGCCTGAATACACTCGCATAATCCATTGTTTTATGTCCATTGTGAATTCCAGGGTTAACATTAGTAGGTAAATTGTTGCAGTAAAAGACCAGCGTTATTTTGATCCAGTGGTTGGGTAGAGTGAGGGAAATAGGACAAGAAGAAATATTACTGTACATACAAAACGAAGAATGGGAGTTCCTAAGGGGGTATTATCAGTCTAGGTTGGTTGAACGAAAAAGGTGAGACAGAAGCCAGGTGGAGGGAAGAGCAAGTGAGGTGTATGTGTAAGGGTAATATTTCATGGTAAGAGGGGGTCGTTGCTGAGTAGGGACACAAATGAAAAGTAGCTGAGTCGGGTCAGAAATGCCTGGTACAGCTCTTTCATCAAGGCCACACCTCAGTGCATGCGGTGTCTGTCAGTACGTAAATAGACATGAAAACAGAACACACACACACACACACACACACACACACACACACACACACACACACACAGAGTAGGAGGTGTGAAGGAGAAATACTAAGCGTTGTGCTGAGATAGTGAGGTAAAATATGACCAAGGTAAATGAGTTCGTAAAATACGATGTAATTTAAGCCGACCTAACCAGCTAGTGGGAGGCAGAGGGATCAGAGAAAGGAGTGAGAGGGAGTGGTGGAGGATGAGTGAGCCAGCGTGCGTGAGGAAAGGTGTAAAGCAGAGTGTGTGATGAGAGGTGTGTTTGTGTTAGGGCGTGTGAGAGAAGATGATGTGGGGCACATAGTGTGAGGCAAGATGTGTGAGGTAGGATGTGGAGGCAGGGTTTGTAAGGCAGGGTGTGTGGAGAGAGGGTGTATATAGCAGGGTGTGTAAGGGAAGGATGTGAGGCAGGGTGAGAAAAAGAAAGGTGTTAGGGAAGGAGTGTGTGTAAGAGTGTTTGTGTTTGTGGGAAGTAGCATTTAATTCAACGTGTGGCTGTACTTGCTTCTTTGGGTAAAGAATGTGTGTGTGTGTGTGTGTGTGTGTGTGTGTGTGTGTGTGTGTGTGTGTGTGTGTGTGTGTGTGTGTGTGTGTGATTATTTTTTAAGCAAGGAAGATGGAACCAAGGTTTAGAAGCCCCGCAAATTGTTCCCTCCAAGGAAAAATACAAACAAGATAATAAGTGCCAATTTCAAGCTCCGTTCTTTTCGAGATGCCATGACACACTGCATTTAAAAGACTAGCGGTCAGAGGTAGCAGGAAATACAGTCAGAGGAAGACAGTTCCAGAGTAGGCCTGTTGCATACATGAAGGACTGGGAGTAACGGTTAACGCTTGTATTAGAGAGCTGGACCAAAAAGGGATGAGAATTTGCTGCGGGAAGGGTGCTACGCGACCACCGTAGTGGTGGAGGGATGCAAGCAGACAGTTCAGAGGAGCAGTGACCTTCGAAGTAGCGACTGAAAAGAAATAAAGCTGTAACAGTGCTGCGAAGAGATAGGGGTTGAAGGGAGCCAGTAAGAGAAGGAGAATTATTGAAAGAAAAGCATTTGACTCTACTCTGCTGAGAACAGCTGTATGTGTGGAGCCTCGCCACACATGGGAGTTGTACTCTACACAGGGGCGAATAAAACCTGTGTGTAAAGTTAACAACTGTGCAGCTGTAAAGAAAGCACGGAGTCGGCTTACCTCACCTAACTTTTTGGAAGCTGATTTTACAAGAAAGGTAATATGATCTTTCCAAGATAAATCCCGGGTGAATGAAACCCCAAGTATATTCAAAGATGATGCAGGACTGAGTTGGGTAATGTAAAAAAAAAAAAAAAAAGGAAAATTCTGTGTTAAATTTTGACGGATCGAAAGATGTAAGAGCTGAGTTTTTGTTGCACTCGAAACAAGATTTTTTACCCCAATCAGAAATATGAGCCAGGTCAGACATTTGGTGTGCCATAGCCTCAACATGCTTGTTTCTTGAAGTAGCTGCTAAGATGAACGCTGCGGGAAGCGAATGAAAAGGTGATGGGTGGTCATCAGCGTATGAGTGGAAAAGGTTAGATGAACAGCTTAATAGGTCATTGATGAATAGAAGGAAGAAAGTTAGTGATAGGACAGAGCCCTCAGGAACAGCACTATCGATAGATCTAGGAGAAGAACGGTGGCTGTCTACAACAGCAGTTATAGAACAATCAGAAAGGAACCTAGATATGAAGGCACACATACAAGAATTGAAACAGTAAAGGGTAGTTTGGAAATTAAAGATTTATGCCAAACTCGATAGAAAGCCTTTGAAATGTCAAGTGCAATGGCAAAGCTTTCTCCAAAGTGTGTGTGTGTGTGTGTGTGTGTGTGTGTGTGTGTGTGTGTGTGTGTGTGTGTGTGTGTGTGTGTGTGTGTGTGTGTGTGTTATACCAAATAGGAATTATAGTCCGTTTCTGATATTCAGTTAAATATATCTCTCAGGAAGGGCATGCTAATAACCACTGCTTAACTTTCTGAGCCTAGGTGCACTGCGAATGAGAGTGGCAGCGAAGCACAAAAATTGATGAACATCGGAAAAACATGCTGAATATTAGACAAAGGGTGTTTGGCTGTGGAGACCTGGCATCTTCTGCAGCAATAGGTGTTTTTAAAGACTGAAGTTATAATTATAAAGTTAGAAAGATAGAAGTATTAAAGGGTACGTCCAAAGTGGTGTAGGAATATTGATATCACGTAAAGAACTTAAAATATATCAGTAAGACTTGCGTATATCTTAACATCTTTCTGGAACAATAATGAATATTAAATAAAACAAGCTCAATTGTTCAGTCTCATGTCCAGGTCGATCTAGCTCTTACTTGTGTGTTTTGTCACGCAAAAATGAAACCCATACACCTCAGGCCTTGTACAGTAGCATCATCAAAATCATAAAGCATGTATCAATATAACTAAAATTTTTCTGTCTCCACACACACACACACACACACACACACACACACACACACACACACACACACACACACACACAATGCAGTAGTAGGAAAAACATTTGGATAGGAGGCTGTCTGTTAGTGTTTGAATAACCAAATGGACGATAATTAGACGACGACGAAAATAAAACAAATCTCTTTAATATATGAAAATGGACATCAATGAGCAGGATCAGGAGGGAGATGAGACGAGCAAGGAGGAATGAGCTGATAAAAAGAGAAATGAGGAAGTGTGAGCTGGGGAGACTAGATAAAGGATCGGGAAAGAAAGTGTGTTAAGGAGGTAATTTGGTGGAGCGAAGTGGATTTGGCGAGAAAATCTGTAGGAAAGGAGAAGAGGAAGTGAGGGAATCGTGCTTCGAGGCTTTAAGGGGAGAGAGAAGAGAAGCTGGTAAGTAGATTGCGTTAAAGAGATCTGTGAGGCAATGATAGACTGAGAATGGAATTTGTTAGGAAGGAACACTGGAATGTAAACTGGAGAAGGGTGAATATTATGGTGTTAAGGGATCTCATTAGCAAGGGAGACTGAAGTCTTTAATGGGACAAAAAGTTTAGTGGTAAAACATGAACGTTGAAAAGCTAAGACAATGACAGTAACATAAAGTTTTTCTGACGTGAACCAAAAGAAGGAAATCTAATGAAATGATAGGGAAACTGAGGATAACGAGGCTATTGTTTGTGTTACACCATTCATCATTGTAATTCCCCATGATTGTGTTTCCTTAAAAATCTTCGTGGCGGAGCAAAAGCTCATATTGTTAAAATCATGCAGTAAGAATATGGGAGAAATGGCTGGCACCAAGACGCTGTATAGCACAACAAATAGGCTGGTTTTCTTGTTACCCATTAACATCCATCCATCTCCTGAGTTCAACCAGGGAGACTATGGCAAAGCACTCTCAGATATATCACAAATCACAACTTATTCCTCTTTTCTTATTTTCTCCACTGTATTTTCATACACCTCGTTCTTAGCCTTTATCACCTCATTCTGGCAACAACCTTACTCAGCACCCCATTCCCTGACCAAAGCGACCCGTCGAGAATCTTTTCCACGATAACCCGCGGGTTTTATTGTTGAAGTGTGTGGGATGCTGTGTGTAATAAGCTATTCGCATCCCTCCGCACTCCTGTGTACACATCTCGCCATCGTCAATTATCACATCAAATCACAGACCACTTTAACCTCTTTAACCCAGGAGCATAATTTTCAACATAGTCTTGCCATCCTCAGACTACATTAGTCAGCTTTAGGGTAGATATTGCAACTTATGGGGTTCGTTCAAGTCTTCAATAACCCCTTCATTGTCAGGAGGATTTCCTGAATAAAGTCGCAGGGCACCACCAAGAATAATATGAAAGTGACGCCCTCGCGCTAATGGAACTAAATATGGTTTGTTTCCTCCATAATTTATCTATTGTATTATCCCATAAGCGATGTCATACCTTACTCGGTCTTGTCCCATTACTGATACTGGCTTGTTAGATTTCACAGTTCTATGAATCCTTCTCCTCTCAGTCATTCTCCCACTTCTCTGTCCTCACCCACTCAATAAACTTCCCCTCCTTTCTCACTCTAGCCCTCTCACTTCTCACTCTACAAGTCCCCTCTCTTCCCACTCCATCCTTTCTCCCCCTGTCTCACACAACCCGCGCCCCTTCTCTCTCACTCAACGCTGATATTCATCCTCCTCTTGTACTGTACTACGCTTCCCTCTTCTTGTCAAGTCTCCATGACATCAGGTAGCCCCCTCACTCTCAACACTTCTCCTACCTACCCCTCTGGTTTCTGCCTCTCACATCTCCCTTCCACCTCCACTCTATTAAATTCTCTTTGGCACTGTACGAGACTATCTATTGCTTCTTCTTTGTTGTCACTTCCATGCTTCCAGTTCAAGCCATTATTCAAGTTTTTTAGACCCAAGTTCGTTTGCTGCTATGTTTCAATCCAGGTTCCTAATTCATGTTATCCAACCCACACACGTCTTCATTTTAAAGGCCAAATCTTTGTACTTTGTTATCTAGACTAAAACCTATCTACTTTTACTGGTTCCAGGTTATTTTCCCCGTTTTTCCAGTGCCATCTGTCTTGTCTTCTATTTAGCTTTCTGCCTCATCTCTCCCGAATCATAATTATCCTGTGGTACACTTCTTTGCTTTTCAGTGCTGATTTTTCCTACCACCATCCCAAGCCAGTTATCTTATATTCAGTTTCCTAGGCACTTTCTTTTCTTTAAGTTTTCTTCCTTCCACTTCAGTCACTCCTTTTTTTTTTCCCAGCTAACCATCCTCCTTTTTATATTGTTAAAGCTTTTTTTTTTTTCCTTTAAGCCTATTCCTTGTACCTGAGCCCTTTCTTTCTCTCACTTCTTAGTTTCTTTCCTACTGAATCATCTTTCATTCTTGCAAGTTTCCCTTTCTTTCTTCCTTCCATTTGCTCTTGCTAACATTACTTTTCCCCTCTTTTACCCCTTTCACGTCCTTCCCGATGTGTTCGGCCAGTCGTGCTATCGATGACGAACCTCACAGAATTTGAACAGCATAACAAGTGGCCAGGGAGGAGGGAGGAGGGCGGGAGAGAAGTGGGCGAAGAGACAAGAGAACGATGAAGAAAATTTACCCAAGTGTGAGAGGAAAGGGCAAAGTTTCACGAGCTGACAGGAGAGAGGGGAAGTGTGAGGGAGATCAGGAGGAAGATAAGTAATGGGGAGGGAAAATGTCGCAGGAGGGGGCGATGG
Organism: Coenobita brevimanus; assembly: GCF_032717465.1. NCBI lineage: Eukaryota > Metazoa > Arthropoda > Malacostraca > Decapoda > Coenobitidae > Coenobita > Coenobita brevimanus. The sequence goes on along the minus strand of NC_136959.1, from coordinate 27,202,618 downwards.
AGGAGAGGATGAGGATGTGAGAAAGGTGAGTGATGAAGACAAGGTATCAGGCAGTAGGAAGGGGTCACATGAGCTTAGTCCCACGTCAGTCTTGACAAGAAATGTTGCCCTAGACCTATATGCAACGACAGGGAGAGTGAAGTTTGACGTAGTGTAGCGGTTTTGTATATATCAAGCACTGTGTGGCGTAGGCATCAGTGGTGTGCTTGGTGATGTGTACGTAAGGGTGATGAGAATGTTCTGGGTGCCGTGTGAGTGGCTGGGATGGAGTAGGTGGTGGCTCGAGTGGTATACCAGTGGCGTTGATCGTGCAGACTGTCATTTAGATGTGGCAGTGGGCGGATTAAAGGTGGTATGCTTGTTGGTAATGTGTTATAAATTATTCTCGTGACATTGGTGCATTGTGGGTGATTTTGTGTGATGCTGTGATAGCTCTGATAACTGCAGGTGTCACTGAGAGCAGATACAGGGAGGTGCCATAGGTAATGGATGAGATCACCTGTGTGTGTGTGTGTGTGTGTGTGTGTGTGTGTGTGTGTGTGTGTGTAGGGAGTGAAATGCATGATGATAGAGTGGATGAAGTGATAAGGTGTTAGTGGAGTGATTGGTATGAGTGATTGTACAGGTGGTGGGGTGTTGTTGCTGAATAATGCACATGATGGTAGGAGTGACTGGATGATATACACAGCTAGTGAAATAAATAGTATTTGTTCATCTGTAGAAGAATAATTGCCCTGTATGAGCACTGCGAGAGTGGGAGTAGCAAACGGTGTTCTAGTTAGCAAGGACGAATGATGAGGGATGGGAATAACTGATTAAGCCTGGTATGACTAAGAGGTAGGGCTACTGGTGGCACATTTTTTTTTTTTTTCTATCGACCATTGGGGCCGAAGCCCCTGGTCATTAATGCAAAAATATATGTATGTATATACATTGATACATATATACATACATATACGAACATATATATATATATATATATATATATATATATATATACATCCATGCATATGAACATACACACTTTTATACACACGTACATATATAATAATATTTATTTTATTATATTTTGTAGGCACATATATTTCGAACTTGTTAATAGTGAGCGACTGAAGACCTAGTGGTAGCTGGGCGGTGAAGAAGACGTGGAATGAGGAGAAGAAAAGAGGACATTTTAAATAGGGAGAGGAAAAGGGAAAGGATGAGGAGGAGACGGAAGGAGATGATAGATGCGAAGTGAAGAGAGATGACAAGGAACACGGTAAGAGAGGAGACAGACCACGAGAGTAAAGGATTAGGGAAACAGCAGGGGAGGAAAATAAAGTAAAACAAAAAGGAAGAGGAAATAGTAGAGGAGTAGGTGTTTCTAAAAGAAAACGATGCTTTCCGTCAACACCTCTCTCTCTCTCTCTCTCTCTCTCTCTCTCTCTCTCTCTCTCTCTCTCTCGGAGGAAACAGGTTTGGGGACTTCAGGCTTTTGTTTCATTTTTTCTGCTCACACACACACACACACACACACAAGCACACACACACACACACACACACACACACACAAGCACACACACACACACACACACACACACACACAACGGCAGAAGAAATTTACAAAATGCAAGAATGAAAAATAAAAAATGAAGTTGTGCAGCAAATATAACCCAACTATTTTCCACTTTCCAGACACAGCCGAAGGCCCTCTCGTTCCCTTTCTGCGCCCCACAAAAATGCATCTCCGTTCCAAACAAAGCTACTGACAGGAAAAATGAAACTATAAAGGAAAATGAAGACATCTGTTCACTTGCCTGCCCTCTCTTCCCCTTTACCAGCAGCTTCTCCAGGAAATCTCTTAATGAGTAAAAAATGCATTGAGAGGGGTCGGAAGGGGAGGAGGGAAGGATGGACTGCCAGTCTTTCCGTATAATTGGCTTATCTTTCCCTGCCACCAGCCATCCCCGTCATTGTATCGCTGCGGATGCCACCTGCCCACCACACGCACACCTGGTGAACACAGTCATGGTGGCAGGATGGCCTTTATTATCATGCTGGTTGTTGTTCTCATGTTTCATATCCATTTGCCATTTGCTCTGTCTTTTCTCTGCTGTCTTGTGTTTGTTTTTCTCCCTGACACAGCTGGATGGGTTGATGTGTGTAATATCATAAGCTATAGTTAGCTTTTAATACCAGCTTGTGAGATGGACCAGAGGCAGTGGTGTTGGTAGGTGTGTGTAGTACAGTAGTAGTAGTAGTAGGAGGAGGAGGAGGAAGAGGAGGAGGAGAAGGAGTAGTAGTAGTAGTAGTAGTAATAATAATAATAATCTATCTGTCTATCTATCTATCTATAGCCCGACGCCCTAATCCCGCAAAGAGTGGCCGCAGACAAAACGCCTCCAAGTCACTCTGTCACCCACCATTTGACTACCCTCCCCCCAACTCACCCCCCCTCCCTCATATACCTCTCAACTCCATCCCTCCACCTCATCCTCGCTCTACCCCTCCCTCTCCCTCCCTCCACCTCACCTACATACACCCTCTTAGTCAGTCTTTCATTCTCCATTCTCTCCACATGTTCAAACCACCTCAGTGTATTTCTCCTAATCTTCTCAACCACATCCACATCTACCCCACAACGTTCCTTCACTTCTTCATTCGTCAACCTGTCCCTCCATGTCACTCCACATGCTCCTCTCAAGTAACTCATTTCCACTGCTCTCACTCTTGACTTGTTCCCCTCTTGCAAGGTCCACGCCTCGCTTCCATACGTCAGGGTAGGGATCACGATACCATCATGCAGTGACTTCTTAACTTCCATACTCACCTCCCTATTTCTCATCACTGCTTTCAGTGTACCAACAACCTTCCTTCCCTGCTGTACCCTTTCACGTACTTCATCCCCCAAAGTTCCATCCTTACTCATCACACTACCCAAGTACTTGAATGCACTCACATTCTCCATATCATCACCATCCAACCTCACTGCACACTCTGTGACTTCATTCCTCTCAAACACCAAAACTTTACTTTTGTTTACATTAGCTTTCAGCTTCCTCCTCCTACACACTGTCCCAAATTCATTCACCAAACCTTGCAACTCCCATTCATCTTCATTCAACAATACTGTATCATCAGCAAACAGCAACACCGGAAGCTTCCAAATCTCACCCTCATTCATTAGGGCCAGCCCCACATCCACTGCCCTACCTTGCACCTCCTTTACAACCCCATCCACGTATATATTAAACAGCCATGGAGACATCACACAACCCTGTTTTCAGTCCCACATTGTGATCAAAGAACTCACTCAGCTCACCATCCACTCGCACCGTAGCCCTAGCTCCCTCGTACATACTCTTCACAGCACTCAACAATTTCCCCTCCACTCCATATATTCTTAATACCTTCCACATACCTTGCCTATCTATTCTGTCATAAGCTTTCTCCAAGTCCATGAAGGCAGCATACACTTTCCTTCCCTTCTCTAGATACTTCTCCACTAAACATCTTAGAACAAATATCTGATCTACACACCCTTTTCCCTTCCTAAATTCCCCTTGTTCTTCTCCAACTAGCTTCTCTGTCATATGCCTAACCCTATCAATGAGTATTCTACCATATATTTTACCAGTCACACTAAGAAGGCAAATACCCCTATGGTTACCACATACTTCTCTCTCCCCTTTTCCTTTGTACAGAGGAACAATTATACCTGATTTGCAGTCCTCTGGAACTCTTCCCTCTTCCCAAGCCAATCTACACAACTTCCATATCCACTCCACAACAATCTCACCCCCATACCTAAGCATTTCACCACACACTCCATCAATTCCTGGGGCCTTTCCCAGCTTAATCTTCATCGCTTCCACTACTTCCGCCCTGCTGATCTCTTCCTCCCTCCTCTCATCTCTTCTTCTCCCAGCCATTCCCCAGCCACTTATACTCACACTGCTCTCATTCTCTACATTCAACAAATCCTCAAAGTGCTCCTTCCATCTCCTCAATTTCTCTCTCTTCTCCACCAACAATCTATTATTCCTATCACTCCCCTACTATTTCACCTTTCACACTGCCTTACTTTCTTTACCTCCTTCCAAAACAATTTCTTACTCTCCCTCCATTTCACACTCAGATTCCTCCCAAACTCTTCATCCACTTTCTTCTTACTCTCCATCACCAGTCTCTTAACCTCCATTCTCCTGCTTACATATACCTTTCTCTTCTCTCTCTCATCTTCTCCCCTACCTCTACTCGCCAACCATTCACCATATGCCTTCTTCTTTTGTTCCACAGCTCGTTTCACCTCATCATTCCACCATGCTGTCCCTTGCACACCCTTGCATCTCCTCCTCACTCCACAAACCGACTCACACGCAGCGCCTATCTCTTCCGTGAATATCTTACATACGTCTTCCACCCCTTCCATCTGCTCTAGCTCATACCTTGCCAATCTTTCTTCCACTATGCTCTTATACTCTGTCATTTTCTCACTATCTTGCAATTTCTCCACTCTTCTCACAGGAGCTGCTTCCTCCTGTCTTCCCCTTCGTCTCCTCAACCACTTTCTTTGCAGCTCTACCTTGGCCATCACTAAGTGATGGTCCGAGACTCCATTCCCCCACCCTCTCCACACTCTTGCATCCAACACTTGTCTTTTCATTCGCTCATCCACACACACGTAGTCTATCATTGCCTTTCGTTCAACAAGTTCACCATCCATCCTCCTCATTACTCTCCATGTATACCGGTGGATCATCTTATGACGAAAGTAGGTGTTGGCTATTGCCAACCCCTTACAAGCACAGATGTCCACCAAAGCACTTCCATTCCCATCTACATCAGCTGGCACACCCCACTGACCAACCACTCCATCCACTCGTACATTCCCAACTTTGCCATTCATGTCTCCAATCAACAGCACTCTCTCGCTCCTCTCAAACTTGTCCATACACGCTTCTACTCTCGCCCAAAACTCATCTTTCACTCTTGCCACTTGATCCTCTGTTGGAGCATACACACATACAATCGCCCATGCTTGTATACCTACTTTCATCCTCACCCATACAATCCTTGCACCCACTGTTCCATACTCTCTTATATTCTCCTTCCACTTCTTGCTTATCATCAGACATACTCCCTCTCTTGCCCTCTCATTCTCACTGACTCCCGCACATATACCTACACCATATTCCCATTCTCTCACCCTTTCACCTACCATTTAGTTTCAGTCAATCCACATATATCCACTTTTGCATCCTCAAGCACCTGAACAATCTCTCTCTCTTTCACTTCATCATTCACTCCTCTCACATTCCATGTTCCCACCCTAAGAATGTCCTTTGTCCGTTCCTTAGTCGTCAACGTATAGTCCGTCCGGGTCCGAGGCGCTTTATTCGCTTTTTTAGTTAGTTCTTTTTACGGGGTGGGGCACTAACCCACCACCAACCCTTTTAGTCGCCTCGTACGACAAACAGGGATACTGGGGGAGTATTCTTGAAACCCCCCTACCCCCAGGGTAATAATAATAATAATAAAATAATGATAATAATAAAAATATAATGATAATAATAATAATAATATAATAATAGTAATAATGATAATACTAGCGAAAACAAAACAACAATGTGTGAGTGTGTGTGAACCAATAAAACTCAAACTTTTTGACCCAATTTTCACAAATGTTATATGGTGTTGAGGGTCAGTCCAGGGGTTGACCTAGTGTTTCGGAGAGGAATAACTGAAAAGGTTAAGGATTAGATGGAAAGCTCAGCCCAAACATTCCTGATCTGATTCGAACCAAAGTAGGTGGAAGGGATGGTAATAATGAAGTAACGAAAGGATTCCAATTTGAGAACAGTCGGTAAAGATCAAGGCTACAGAGAAGAATCCAGTTTTGACCCGTGTATGTGTGTGTGTGTGTGTGTGTGTGTGTGTGTGTGTGTGTGTGTGTGTGTGTGTGTGTGTGTGTAAA
>NC_136959.1:27186659-27194159 GCF_032717465.1 Coenobita brevimanus | reverse complement strand
CCGATATATACTGTATGCTTTCGTATATAGCTAAATGTGTTCCATTAGGGAATTGTGTAAGTTTAAATGGGGTTTAAATCTGATATTCGGAATTAAATTTTTAATTGCAAATACAAAGGTTGTTTGGGTATCCTTCTTTGTACATTCTGATATGTCATTTGTACAGTTAATTTAAAGAATCTGGAGACACCCACTTTGGGGTGACATATGGCGACCTCGCCAGGATACCAGAATTTACAAAGAGGATTTGTGGGGTTTGAGTGCTGACAGTATTAACCTCAAAATGTCCGACCTTGGGACTTTGGTCAGTTTAGGAAAGGAGTTGGGATATGAAGGAGAAGAGCTGAGAAAATTTATTGAAGCTGAAAGAAATTACGTTGAACAGAATAGGAGAGCAGAAAGGGCAAAACGACGACAGGAGGACAAGGACCAATTAGAAATGGAGCAAGAGAGGCTAAGACAATTAAAAGAGCGATTGGACTTGGAAGAGCGACTTGCGCAGACTAGGGGTCAGATGGTTACTCAGTCAACTCAGGAGGGGGTGGTGGAAGTGTTAGAGCCGTCGTTGGTACAGATGCAAGTTAAAGGTCCTTCACTGCCGCCTTTTGACGAGAAAACGGTCGACATGGATTCATATATACGACGATTTGAAATTTTTGCTAGGGCTGTGGGATGGCCAGAGGATAGGTGGGCAGTGTTACTCAGTTCCTATCTAAAGGGCCTTGCACTGGAGGTGTATTCAAGACTCAGTGCGGAGGAAGCTGTGCATTATGGGTGTGTTAAGACTGCTCTTATGGACCGATTTGAGTGCACGGAAGAAGGATTTCGGAAGAGATTTCATACGGCAAAACCACAAAGTTTTGAGAAAGTATCACAATTTATAACTAGGCTGCAAAATTTGTTAAGCAGGTGGATAGAGTTATCTAATACAGATAAATCATTCGAAGGGGTGTGTGAATTAATTGTAGCAGAACAATTTCTTGATTGTTGTGGAAAAAACTTGCAGGTATATCTACGAGAACGAACACCACAGAACCTGCAGGAGATGATAAATCTTGCAGAAGGTTTTGTCCGAGCTCATGGTGGATTACTACAGAATGCCCGTACACCATGCTGCTCCTCTTCAGGGGTAAAGGAACCCGATGCTGCAGTGCAACACAGTGAGGAACAAAGTAATAAGAGGACATTATTTGTAGAGAAAGGATTGTGTTTCAAATGTGGGAAACCAGGTCATCAGGCACGACGATGTAATGCGAGTACAGGTTACAGGAGTCGACCACAAGTGAATCTCTGTACAGAGACTGATTCTAACCCAGGCAGTGAGGACGAGACTTCCAGGAATCAACTGTGTGGACAGACAGTAGACGTAGTGAGTGCTTTAGCGAGGATGCCAGTGTCCAAAGGGTTTGTGTGTGGCCATGCGGTAGATGTACTGTGCGACACGAGATGCAGTACGGTAGTAGTAAAGAAAGGACTGGTACCGAAGGAGTGCTTCACGGGACAGCAAAGGAAGGTGAGACTCGTCAATGGACAGGTGGAACAGCATCCGCTGGCAAAATTTGAAGTTCAAACTCCATACTACACGGGACAAGTGGAGGCAGTTTGCATGGATGATCCAGTTTATGAATTAATAATTGGGAATATTGCAGGTGCTACAAAATTAGAAAGTCTACTAGAGAGCCATGCCGTTGCAACCAGGGCAGCATCCCAGAGAACTCGTACCACAAAGAAGTTAAAAGTTGTGGACAACTTGCAACTGGATGCACAAGACATGAAGGAGGCCCAGCAGGATGACGAACAATTACGCTGTTGGCTCAAATATGCACAAGATAACCATTCTGGGTTTCAAACCGTTAAGAAAGCTAGTTTCTCTGTGGAAAAGGGTTTGTTATTTAGAACAAAGTGTGTTCAAGGGAAGGATATAAAACAATTGGTTTTACCTACGATATTTAGAGAGATGGTGATGAGTATTGCCCATGAATCGCCTTTTGGAGGACATTTGGGAAGTGATAAAACGTTGGGAAAGATAGAACAGGAGTTTGCTTGGCCTGGAATGGGGGCTGATGTTAAAAGATTTTGTTTATCCTGTTACATTTGCCAACGTACAGTTCCCAAAGGGAAGGTGGGTAAAGTACCATTAGGTGAGGTTCCCTTGATTGATACACCCTTTCAGAGAGTGGCAGTGGATTTGGTGGGGCCCATTGAACCCAGAAGTGAGTCCGGTAAGCTCTACATTTTGACCCTGGTGGATTATGCCACTCGATATCCTGAAGCAGTGGCATTGAGTAAGGTGGACACAGAGACCGTGGCAGAGGCTCTGCTGGAGATATTTTCAAGGGTGGGTGTACCAGAAGAAATTGTTTCTGACAGAGGCTCTCAATTCACTTCTGATATGATGGGAGAGGTAAGGAGGTTGCTTTCCATTCGTCATCTTCCCACTACTCCCTATCATGCACAGGCAAATGGACTGGTTGAGAGGTATAACGGAACACTTAAGCATATGTTGAAAAAAACCTGTGCTGAGCAGCCAAAACTATGGGATAGGTACCTTCCCGCTGTTCTTTTTGCCTACAGGGAGGCTCCCCAGGCTAGCCTAGGGTTCTCCCCTTTTGAACTTTTGTATGGGCGGACAGTCAGGGGCCCCATTAGTATTTTGAGGGAGTTATGGGACAAGGAAAAACAGGAAGGAGAAGTGCTTACTAGCTACCAATACGTTTTTAACCTGAGAGAAAGATTGAAGGAGACGTGTAGACTAGCAAAGGAACAGCTGGAAAAGTCAAAAACTAAGTATAAACGTTATTTTGACAGGAATGCCAAAGAGAGAAAGTTTTCTATTGGGGACAAAGTATTGGTTTTGCTCCCAACTGCAAATAATAAATTGCTTCTACAGTGGAAAGGTCCATACACCATCCAACGTAGGAAAGGTCAAATGGATTACGAAACAGAAATTAATGGGAAATTCAAAGTGTTTCATGCCAATATGCTCAAGTATTATTTCACCAGGCAGAATGGTAATTCAGGAACAGATGATGATGGGGCTGTAATTGAAGATGAGGAAGACTACGGGAGTGAAGATTTGGTTCTGCCCGGGGTACAGGGTAAGGAGTCCTACACCGATGTACACATCAACCCATATCTATCTACGGAGCAGCAAACCCAAGTAAGAGAACTTCTGCAAAGATTTAGTCCAGTATTGTCCAGTAAACCTGGCTTGACATCTTTGCTTGAGCATAAGATAGAGCTAACCCAACCACAGATAGTGCGATCTCGACCCTATACCATTCCATATGCTTTAAGAGAATCCATAAATGAGGAGATAGAACTGATGAAAAAATGGGATATCATTGAGCCTTCTAACCCACCTTTTTCAACACCAATGGTGGTAGTCAAAAAGAAAGATTCGTCCAACCGCATATGTCTGGACTTTAGGAAATTGAATGCCTTAACTGTTTTTGATTGTGAACCAATGGCTGACCCAGATTACATTTTTGGAGTGTTGAATGGAAGCAAGTTTTTCACGAAACTTGAATTGAGTAAGGGATACTGGCAGATCCCACTAGAAGAGGACAGTAAACTCTACACTGCATTCCAAACAGATAAAGGATTATTCCAGTTCAAAGTTCTCCCCTTCGGATTAGTCAACGCTCCAGCTAGTTTTAACCGGCTAATGAGGAAGGTGTTTCAAGGTATGGCGGGAGTACAGCACTTTTTGGACGACATATTAATCCACACACAGACGTGGGAGGAACACTTGGTCATTTTGGGTGAGGTGTTACGGAAGCTGAAAGAGGCAGGAATTACAGCTCGTCCCTCCAAATGCCATGTGGGCATGGCCAGCTTGGAATATCTGGGCCACGTTGTGGGGGGTGACAGGCTTCAACCAATGAAGGACAAAGTAACCAGTATCAATGAAGCTCCCACATCTAGGACAAAGAAGGAACTCCAGTCTTTTCTTGGACTTAGTGGATATTATAGAAGGTTTATTCCCCACTACTCAACCATTGCTGCTCCCCTCACTGAACTAACTAGGAAACGGAAACCAAATGTGTTGGAATGGACTGATAGGGAAAATAATGCATTTCAAACATTGAAGTTGCGTATCTCCAGAGATCCTGTGTTGTTGCTGCCAGATGTGAATCGGCCCTCTACTCTACGAATAGATGCCTCTGACCAAGGACTGGGTGCTGTGCTACTGCAGGAGCAAGATGGAGTGAAGAAACCTGTCGCGTATGCAAGTAGAAAACTGTTACCCAGGGAGAGAAACTACTCAGTTATAGATAAAGAATGTCTTGCTCTAGTGTGGGGTGTAAAAAAGTTTGAGGCATACTTGTATGGGCACCCGTTTAATTTGGAAACTGATCATAAGCCACTTGTGTACTTGCAATCCGCTAAGAACCTTAATGGGAGGTTGATGAGATGGGCCTTATTTCTGCAGCCATACACGTTGAATGTGAAGGTCATTAAAGGTAGTGAAAATGTAGGAGCTGATTACTTGAGCAGAATGTAATAAGAAAATAGATTTTCTTCTTAAATGGGGAGGTATTGTCAGCAACTCTTCCGCTGGTTTTGTTTTGATTTTTTTTTCTTTCTTGAGTAGTCTAATAAATTCGATACTATTTCATACATATATTTCCAGGGTTCATGTATGGCGGTATGCTTTATGAAGACGAGTCGAGTACCTGTTTCAAATTTGGCTGGATGGTTCAGATATTTGAAGAATAGCTGATAATGATTAATAAGTCTTTAGTAATTGTTCTGTTCATATTGTCAAATGGTTTTCGTTAGTTTAATGAGTTGTGTGTATTTGGAATTGTTTAATGCAAGCAAAAGTATGAACCATTAGTTAATGATTTGGTGTATCTCGTATGTATACAAATCTATTTTGGTAACCAGTTACCGAGCTGAGGAGAGAGAGAAGGAGGAGTGGCCTGGTAGTTCCATACCAGCTGTTGCCCGGACTGTGCCGCACCTCCTGCTGCCTCGTTACTGGTGCTAGTGTTATGGTGAACCTTGGGTGTATGACGGGATTTACATTGGCTAAGGGGATCCCCAGTTAAGTGCTGAGATTATAAAGCAGTCGAGTAATTCAGTGCGAGTGACAGTGTTCAGTGGAGGCGGTGGAAGGGCAGCAGTTGTTGTGTAGCTCAGGTAGCACATTCCTTTTGGTTATTTACATATTGTCTGGTATTAATATGCTATGTTATTGTGTCTAGGTTTGGCTGTATCAGAGTCCGAGACTCTGGTAGTTTAAAGGTAGCTGATACCCTGCGAGGTGTACGAGTTCAGTACACCGTTAGTCTGTTTCAGGCCCCAGGGGGGTTATTGTGTGGGGGACTGCGGTGTTGCTTTGAAGTGGGACAGTAATAAGTTTGGTATTTGGGTGTATGTTATCCTAATTGGTTTCCCTCTAGTCTTGTGTGTGTGTGTGTGTGTGTGTGTGTGTGTGTGTGTGTGTGTGTGTGTGTGTGTGTGTGTTGCTAAGTCCCTGTTGTAGGGAGAGGTTTATATATATATATATATATATATATATATATATATATATATATATACCGATATATACTGTATGCTTTCGTATATAGCTAAATGTGTTCCATTAGGGAATTGTGTAAGTTTAAATGGGGTTTAAATCTGATATTCGGAATTAAATTTTTAATTGCAAATACAAAGGTTGTTTGGGTATCCTTCTTTGTACATTCTGATATGTCATTTGTACAGTTAGTTTAAAGAATCTGGAGACACCCACTTTGGGGTGACAGTCACATTCCCCCACAATTGTATTAAGGATGAGAGTCCATTGTACTCTATGCACTAAGATATCAGAATCATGTCTGCCCTCCTTCATCTATTTTCCATTCTTTATAAGTTTTGTAGTGGGGCTAACCCCCTAAAAATAATGGTGAAAAATTTGATAATAATGAGGACATCAGCAAGTAACCTGCCAAACTGACCTGAGAAGTTTTGCTGAAACCCGTTTCTCACTTTCCCTCATTTCTGATCATTTTTATTTTGGGGAGGGAGGCTGACTCCCCAGGAGTCATTTGGGGGGTCACGCTCCTTAATTATCGGATTATGAGTAAGACTCCATTTTACAACACATACTATGATATCAAAGTCATATCTGCCTCTTCTTTATCTATTTCTGAGAATTTTAATACGGCTAAGGGAGCTGAACTCTCTAAAAATTGTGACTGGAAAATTGTGTATACTGGAAGACCTTTCCAGGAACCTGACCAACTCACTTGGGAAGTTTCATTCAAATCCATCAAAAAGCCTAGGAGTTGAAGTGCACGCACACACACACACACACACACACACACACACACACACACACACACACACACACACACACACACACACACAGGCTGAGTATAGCGCTACGGTATACATGTAGGCGCGTTGACGAAAAGGATATCATCTTGCTTCTCAGGACTGATAGATAAATAAAGAAATAAATAAAGTGGTACCTCATTCTAACATTAGGTAAGACAAAGATGTCTAGATGTTGATGGTGGCGAAGATTACTTAGTATCTCCTCATTCCGATATTCTGATGGATATGATTCAGTCTTTCTCTGCTACTGATTTGCGGTTTATTTAGAGATGATGGTGGTTTTATTTAGGCCGATTAAATAATTTGGTCACTAGTGTATGGTGATGTGTGTACCAACTTTGTATCAAAATATCGTGCCTGCCTTCAACCACACCAATACACCTGGTCAGTGTGTTCTGTCACCAGATATTTAAATTCATGTCAAATCTATCGTTTCAGCTATGAAATTTTGTTAGAAATACAGAACAATGTTAATAGAAAATATGGGATGAAACTCAAAGGTAAACGATGCAACTTTAATTTTATGTCGTGGGACAGGGGAATAAGACACAAGAAGGTTAATTAGCGCAAAACTATAGATACCTTTAAAATTTGGATAAATTAACATTTCGGAATTATAGGCCATTACTTGCTGAGTGGCATTTATTTCCAGGTTGATGTATATGTTGACAACAAGACTATTGAAAGATTAGGAAAGCCTTCTGCGATTAACTATATATATATATATATATATATATATATATATATATATATATATATATATATATATAACATCTACTCAAGCCAGAAAACTCAGTCTTTCCGGCATCTTCATCCATCTCAGCACGCCACCATATACCATCTCACACCCACATTAGCTCTGACATCCACACATGCAATATTTACTCCTTCCTCCTTACATTATGTACACTGACATTCGCTCAACCCTCTCGCCCATCACTCCATTACACATCATCGTAACTGTCTGCATTGGTATTAGTTCGTAGTTATCTTTTCACTGCTGGACTGGTTCCTTTCGGAGGGAGAGTGATTGCTAGAAATAACTCATCTTACCATGCTCACACCCAAGTTTCTCTAGAAAGTGCAATGTATGTGAAAGTGTGTGTGTGTGTGTGTCAACCGTGTGTGTGTGTGTGTGTGTGTGTGTGTGTGTGTGTGTGTGTGTGTGTG
>NC_136959.1:27034159-27181659 GCF_032717465.1 Coenobita brevimanus | reverse complement strand
CCGGAAGGGACGCCAAGCTGAAACAATTACCAATGCAAGGGGTTGGTTGGGCCCAGTGAGGGAGCGACGGAGAGCAGTAGGAGAGGAAAGTGGGAGAAGAATATGTTGTGGTGTATGACAGAGAGGACCGGGTACAAAAGGGAAGGGATGAGAAAGAAGGGACTGAGATGGATGACTGAGTGGGGTGGCGTTGTCAGCCGAAGATTGTGTTGTTGTGAGAGATTTCCTGCACGTCACTCGGAATCGGGGAGAGCTCTTGCTTTTCGTCTTTTGCTCATTAATGCTGACTGCTTTGTCTTGCATTTTGCGTCTTCCTGATGCGGAACCGAGAGAGAGAGAGAGAGAGAGAGAGAGAGAGAAGAGGGAGGAGGAAGCAGACAACACATCATGCAATGAGTGATGTTGATACCACGTGTGTAGATTTTTCTTATGATGCCACTGGAGTTCTCTCGTAAGTGCTGTAGTGGAAGACCCGCTCGGGTGTGAATCCCTGCAGGGTAAAGATCAGGGAGGTCTGTCTCCTTGTGCCAGCGCCTCACTCTTGTCTCGTTGAGGCTTGACTAATCAGGTTAAGGCACTATGTATTTTCTGCCACTTTTCTGCACTAAATGGGCAATCCCAAATTATTATTTATTTATTCATTACTACTACTGCTACTACTTCTACTGCTGCTAATACTACTAGCAGTAGTAGTTGTAGCAGTCCTAATAGTTCCAGTAGTAGTAGTAATAGTAGTAGTTGTTGTTGTTGTTTTAGTTAATATTATCGTTGTTTTATAATAATTATTACTAATCATTATTATTATCATTATTGATATTAATGTTATTATAATTGGTTTTATCATCATCGTAATTATTATTATTATTATTATTATTATTATTATTATTATTATTATTACATTATTATTATTATTATTATTATTATTACTGATATTATTATTATTATTATTATTATTATTAATTATTATTATGACAGTTTTTTTTTTTTTATACTATTGGCACACCCACATAGCCCTCTCTCTCTCTCTCTCTCTCTCTCTCTCTCTGCATGACATTACTAATATTTTTGCTTCCTTCCTTTTGACTTATGTACACTACAGAATCAGTCACATTAAAACATGATTATTTCTTTTCGTGTCTCGGTAGTGTGTAGTAGAAGCGTCAGGCAGAAGTAGATCAAACACAAATGCTCTACGTTTCGAATCCCAAAACCATTGATTTGTTTCTTTTACGTGGCATTTATCAGGGACGTAGGGTGCTCTCCTAAGGCTTATATATTCACGACTACGGCAGTGTAAGGGTCTTCAAAGGCTGGCAAGGGTTAGTATGGAATTGCTGTTATCACTTGTAAAAGATAACTGCGAGAAAATTGCTTTAAATAATTCTACCTTATCTTACCACCCTCACCTGCCACTGCACGTCACAGTCTCTCATATACTCCTTTACTCTCCCCTTCCATCCATCTCCATCACCCGCCACTCAGTGCCACCTTCCCACATGTACTATTTCACTTCATCTTTCCATCTACTCCACCCCAACAACACCACATCCACACCACACCACCAACATCACCACTACCAATCAACACCACCACCACCACTACAGTCACACCACATGCCTCTCAGTGCCACCTTCCCACATGTACTCCTCCACTTCATCCTTCTGTCCACTCTCCACCACTATTACCACACTCACGCCGCTACCACAACCACACCATCACCACCACCACTGGCAGCACCACAGCACCAAACCATTATCACCACTTCCTGTAGCAAGGTGTTTGTTGCTTGTATTTAGAAGGGATGCTTGGTGAGATGGAATGGAATGGAAATGCGGTGGAAATGACAGGAAATCGTGAGGCGTTCTTGATGAGACTCCTCAAGACGATCTCTGGGACTGGATGGCTGGTGATGTGTAAATATATGAAAAAGAGTAAATAATATTAATTTCACTCATGCTTATATCACGTGGAGGTGTTACTTTTCTTAATTCCAACTCTCTCTCTCTTTCTCTCTCTCTCTCTCTCTCTCTCTCTCTCTCTCTCTCTCTCACCACACACACACACACACACACACACACACACACACACACACACACTCTTCTAAACCTGTGCACCTTCATATCATTGCTGTTCAGGTAAATACATTCGGTTTCTTACACAACGCCAGACGGTATGAAAAGATAGTGGAATCGCCCCCCCCCCCTCCTCCTGCCTTCTCCTCTGTCACCCTCACCACCACCACGCCGACGCTAAAATTTCCCTCATTCTTCATTAATCATCAAGTTGACGGGTCACTGAGCTGCCTTCAAATCGCTTTTCTCCCTCGGCCAAAAAATGAGAAGTCTTTGAGGAGCTTAAAATTTCCGTGATGAGAAAATATACGCATTTAATGGGAAATGCCTTCTCCCTTCGCCTCACTCATCCGTCTATCCTTTTCTTCTTTCCTCTCGTTAGTTTCCTTTTTCCTGTTCATCTCCCCCAGTTCCTATTTCCTGTCCCTTTTTTGTGGCTAGTGTGGGAGGTGGCCAAGGAACCAGATAATAAGGCGGTGAGCAAATAATGCCTCGGATCCTTCCCTGACTCTCATGGCCTCTCTCGTCTCCATCATACTTTGTCAACATAGCCAGTCGGGAAATAGGAAAGAAAAGAGCAAAATGGTGTTGCAAGAATACTTTGATTAGCCATAAAGTATGTTTTTTTGATGCTTCTTCCATACACAGAACTCCTGTCTATCTAATTATTTGTTGCCAGACGCCTTAATCCCGTAAGTATAGGAGTGTATAGAACCGTTACTCTGGCTTTCGGATGGACTGAAATTGGAATACATATAATCAGACTGTGATCGTGTGGTTGGTCATTTCTTGAGTCAGCCAATATATTATACACCTGTACATCCAGCTCTGGCAATAATTAGCTGGCCCGAGTTCAAGGTCCTTGACTGACTCCAGCAATCTGTCAACATCGCTGCATTCGTACTAATATCCCGCGTGTCTTTTACGGCACATCCGTGTTCAAGGTCCTTGACTGACTCCAGCAATCTGTCAACATCGCTGCATTCGTACTAATACCCCGCGTGTCTATTACGGCACATCCATTATTGCTGTTCAGGTTCGCGGTATTAAGCAGTGACATGGGTCATCATGGAAGAACAGTGAAAACTACTTTAAAGGAACTCATATCCCTGGAAATTTACCTGCCAACACCTGCGTGCCTACAGGTGCCAGCCCATTACTTCATCCATTCGACCACCACCTCCCACTGGATATCAAAGTCGGTTATATTCTCACAGGCAGGTAATAATCGAATATCATTAATAATAAATCCAGTTATATTCGCATGCTGTTGGAAGCTTCCTTTCCCCAGCATCCTCAGCACAAGAGTCTGAACCCTCACTGCGCACAAACTGTTATACCCTCTTGGCTTACAACTATTTATATTTTCTCTTCCATTGTAACTTTTCATGAAAATCACAGAAGGTAGTCCTTGTTGTGCCCAGGTTTACTATCCAAGAACCTGCTGAACTATAATTTCCTTGGGGAAAAAATTAGAACTGAGAGAGAGAGAGAGAGAGAGAGAGAGAGAGAGAGAGAGAGAGAGAGAGAGCACTTCACAAACATCACGGCTACAGTGAAGTGGAGTAATCTTGATACCATCAAACTTACACCATTCCCACAAGTAAAAGAAACGGAGAGAACAGCAAAAAATCTCCTTCCCCCCTCCCGTAAACCCTTCGATGATGAGTCTTAAAGGAGAGCCATATAAAACACCAGAAGGAGTCCAGATATCTGAAGGAACTTTTACAGGTACAGGGGAAAGATCAAGAATTAGGTGTGTGGTCATGTAGTCTTGAGATGAATAAAACCCAGACCGCTATTAACATGCATTCTTCTTTTCATAATGCCTTTAATTCGGTAGCGTGCATTTCACATGGGGTAATAACACTGCTCAATTCTACCTTGAAACTGGAAGAAGTCTTCAAGATATGGAGAGGATATAATGATGGTGAAACATAAGGATAAAAACTGATTAACGTTGATCGAATATGCATTTGAATACACTGACATTAGATCCAGTAACACTGAATTCTGAAGCTTTTCCTTTGCTCCAGAATGTCGTTACTAAAGAGTACTTAATGACAGATTAACTCAGTATCCTAATACTTTCAGTCCTTTAGTCCTACTGGAAAGATGACTATAGTAAATAGCATCACTGTTTCTCCATTATCCAAGCTTTCTGAAGTAATGAAAAAAATGATTATTTTTTATCAAACGTTCTTTATCCTTAAACAGAGAGCAAGTACAGTTTCCTCAGTCATTCTTCATTTGATGAGAGATAGAGATAGATAGAGAGAGAGAGAGAGAGAAAATTTGTCAATCTGTTGGTCGCCTGCAGAAAGATAATGCATTAATATACACACACACACACACACACACACACACACACACACACACACACACACACACACACACACACACACACACACACACACACACACACACACACACACACACACACACACACACACAAACACACACACACACACACACACACACACACACACACACACACACACACACACACACACACACACACACACACACACACACACACACACACACACACACACACACACACACACACACACACACACACACACACACACACACACACACACACACACACACACACACACACACACACACACACACACACACACACACACACACACACACACACACACACACACACACACACACACACACACACACACACACACACACACACACACACACACACACACACACACACACACACACACACACACACACACACACACACACACACACACACACACACACACACACACACACACACACACACACACACACACACACACACACACACACACACACACACACACACACACACACACACACACACACACACACACACACACACACACACACACACACACACACACACACACACACACACACACACACACACACACACACACACACACACACACACACACACACACACACACACACACACACACACACACACACACACACACACACACACACACACACACACACACACACACACACACACACACACACACACACACACACACACACACACACACACACACACACACACACACACACACACACACACACACACACACACACACACACACACACACACACACACACACACACACACACACACACACACACACACACACACACACACACACACACACACACACACACACACACACAAGCGATTCCCTGTGGCTAGTGAGGGAGCGAAAAATAATAAAGCTTGCTGTCCTATTGCATGTTACCACTTTCTAAAGAAATACATTTTCGTTTCAGGAGCAGTCTCTCTCTCTCTCTCTCTCACACACACACACACACACACACACACACACACACACACATTTACATTTTAAGAGAAGCAGCCATCACTGTTTCGGTAATAATCAGCAGACAGAGGGTGGAAATTATATACCAAAAAACTCATTCCTTCATTTTCTCTCACCCAGTCGATCCAGTTGTGAGAGTGATGGAGGTGGTGGAGGTGGACTCAAAATAAATCTCTGGGGAAGAAATGCTTACTAATAAATCTCATGAGGCTCTGACAGTGTGGGTTGATGAGAGGACGATTAGATGGTGTGTGTGTTTGGCAAGTGTAAGATTTTGCAACTTTGACTGGCGATATACATGCTTGTGTGTGTGTGTGTGTGTGTGTGTGTGTGTGTTTCAAAGTACCGTAAATGGCTGTGAGGATGTATGCAAAATTTCTTTTACTTGGACGGAGACGGAAAAAAAAAATATGGAAGATTTATTACATGATAAGCCTGCACGCTTTTACTCGCCTCAAATAGTTAAGCAATATTTTCACTTCACCTACGTGGTTAACAGTCTGAAAGGTCATAGATTTTCTTGGATATCCTGTATCGATATCCCAGCTACGGATCGAAATTTCACCAAATGCAAGATATCAACAGGATTTTGTTTAAGCATTACATATAATCAAGGGTAAGTCAAAAACAACATCCTTTTATTTCCAGGTGCTTAGAAACATTGCGTTTAAAGGACTAGAGAGCAGTGTAGAAAGAGAATGAAGAAGACTTTCCCAGAGATGCTGTGTACATGAAAAAATGACAGTACCTTTCAACTCCTAAAATTCATGGGACACATGATCATACACAAATTCCCCCACCCAAGAATATGCATTGCTAAATCCCTTTGCCTGATAATACTCCTAAAATCGTGAGCTGGCCCTCCCGAAATGAAGAGCTGGCGGCGGTTTAAGCTGCTGACGTGTCTTAATTAGAACTTCTGCCAAAGTTATCCAGCTCCAGGAGGATGGCAGCAGATGGAGACGAATAAAAAAGAAGGGAGGGATATTAACCCTTCAGTGCTTCTGGGTGCCAGGCAATGGAAGGATTGACCACTGATCCACACAGACGAGATAATAAAACAGTATCCGCTTTGCTTCTTACTTTCAGGTATCCAGCCACTTACTCAGCATTTAAAGAATTTAGTCAATAGGGGACAAAAATGACGGTCAATAAAGCATTAGGAGGCAGGTATAGCCAAGAAAGGGGTATAGAAACAACAGAGTCCATCCCAATAGCAGGACTGAAACAAGTGCCAGCCCATTTCTAACAGCCATAGCGTAGCACCTTACCAATTGCACCACAATCACCATCACGCCTACTGAAATATTGCTTGATTCGGAGGCAAATTATTCGTTGCCACAGCGCACAAGCGCCACTGTCTTTACATCATATGATATTTACACTTGAAATAGATAGGTAATGTGTAGGTTGGTTAAAAAATGCAACAGGAAAACTAATGTATGGGAGACAGGACAGAAAATTTTGAGGAGGAAGATGAAAATTGCTGTATCTGCAGTATATTATTGTCTCTTGACCATAGACTGGGAACATGATAAGAGGGATTTGAAGTTCATGATGAAAGGTAAATCTTCAAAACACACACACACACACACACACACACACACGCACGCACGCACACGCACGCACGCACACGCACGCACGCACGCACACGCACGCACGCACGCACGCACGCACGCACACACACACACACACACACACACACACACACACACACACAGCTTAATAAATTGGAGCCAGCAGATGAGTCACGCCGGCATTGTGATTTTACGAATTGCCAGATTTTGATTTCACGGATTAAATTCTTCGAAATGTTGTACAGCGGTAGTGTTGTATTTTGAAAGTAGGACTCACAAGCAAGCCTATTTCCGTTTAATCTAACCTAACCTAACCTAAGTTAATGCCTTCCCTATATAACATTTCGAAAAACTGAAGCCGTGAAATATAAATAAGACAATCCGTAAAATCACAATGCCAGAGAAACGCAGCATATCTGCTGCTGACGCGAAAGTATGTTCCAGTAACCAACCGTGTAGACACTGAGCTGTAAAGAAATTTAATTCGAGAACTACTACTACTGCTACTACTACGACTACTACTACTACTACTACTAATAATAATAATATGGTCTTTATGAAGCACTAGTTCTTTCTAAGGAAGTGATTACTGCTCAAAACACGTAACTATATATGCATTTACAAGAATTATGAGATTATTTATATACAATACAAACTTCAACTGCAGAAGTGGCAACAACTAAACCCATCACAACATCTTCCTGCAGATCATAACTTCTCAAAAAATGGGAAGGTTATGAGCGGCCCCTGAGAAAATTTAACGGAAGGCAAGTACCTAATGTATATTGGTAATCTATTAGATGAAGTTACAGGCGCCCATATTTGAAAGTGAGTAACGTGTTCCAGGAGGCAAACATGAAAATGCTGTTGTTTTAACTAAAAAAAACACGTGACGCCCCACTCACCTTGTAGCAATGCTCAGTTTTCAATGATCCATCATATTTCCAGTTGTGCAGATTATCAGAAAGGCTTTGGACCGTCATGTCAAAAAGCATGACGGGACGCAGGCCTGACTCAATTAGTGTGCTCATTTCAGCGTTTTTGGCTTTATTTAGTACTAGGGATGCAATTTTTGAAATCTGAGAAGGCACTTCAATGGTACAAATAAGTCATCCTTAACCTATCCAGTGATGAAGTACTGGCATAATGAACTCATGGCACATCCTGGATAGCGAGAAGATATCCTGTTGTACCTACTTGACGACGGTTCACCTTACCAAAACTCCCCACTAACTCGATGAAGATCTGACAGCGAGGTTGTTTCTTCCACCTGGAGACTCGACACACGAGCCGGGAAGAAAGACTCATGTAATATTCTCCAACAGGACTACGGTGCTGTTACACTGAAACATTATTATTAGAGGATGTGTAGGCCATATAAAAAGTTGAATATTACCGGAAAATCACATAGATCACAGTGTCAATAACGGTGAATGGAAATAATGAATGATCCTCTTGATCGCTAAAACACACACACACACACACACACACACACACACACACACACACACACACACACACACACACTAGCTTTAATTAATTTCCTTCAAACACAGATTTAGTGCCAACTTTGGAATTTTCTTACTTTTACAGCTCTATGGTAGCAGTTTTGAGAACAGTAATTCAGATAACACATATTGCCTCTTTAAAAACTTTCCCTTGACGTGTGTAACTCAGCTGTATTGTTAACAGTTTCCCAGATAGCACAGTTTTGGCGTTATATTCCACCATTTGACTTTTACCTGGTTAAGTCTATTTGCTTACTTCACTTGCCTGAACAACATCTCAGGGGTCATATTGGAAAGCAACTGATTAGAAAAAGGTATCAGATGAGCGGCTCATGGTTCCTTGAGACACAAAGGAACATCTTCACCTTGGAATATCATACCTGGGGATGCTGATGGAAGTTTTAACATTTTGGTAGACAGTTCACCAAAAGACCGACCTTGAAATTATAGGTCACAGTTTAAATTCTGTTCTGACCTTTAGTGTGAAGCCGTGCAACTCGGTTAGAAATGAGGTTGTATGAGTTCTCGAACGGAGACCAAACATAATCCTTCATGTCCTATATGAATCAGGTTGAGCCTTCTTTAATATATTATTTGAAAGACCGGTCCATAAAGCACTGTAAAAATGAACGGGAGTCACATACTAACAGTGGTAATGGGCAACTTCTCTTCAGAATTTTACCAAAGAGTACTGTTACACATTTTAAAGTGCAAATTACACATTCTTACAACCTGAATAATGCGTTCCTCGTAATTTAGCTTTGAGATCAAATAATTTGTACCCAAGTTTCGAACAGAACTCAGTGGACGAAGTTGTGACTCGGCAGCTTCAAGAATCAAGGTATTCGCAGCGTCATCATCCTTTATGTTTCCCTCGAATAACGATGATCTCGGTTTTACTATCAAACGGTTAGGTCTCCTCCTTGTTATCTAGTTCGTAATATGAAACATTAGGGATTCTAGTTCATTCTGTGTATCGAAAAGTATGTCAGAATCACAGAAAATTGAGCCCCCATCAGCGTAAAAGTGATCTACTACATCATGCGCGCCAACCAGGGACGACAATCTATTGGTGGAAACTGTGAATAGACTTGCTCTTAAACCAATCTTTAGGGAACTCCAAACAGAAGTGAAATTGAATTTGGGCAGATGTATTGAACTACTACTCTCTCAGATCCTCCCGACATATACGACTTACGTAGCACAGAGGCGCCTCAAAGACCACCAGTAAAATGCAGATGATCAAGCATTATTTCATGAACAAATGTGTAAAAAGCCGCAGAGAATGGGGGGATATTTTTTGTAAGGAGAATGGATGAGGGGAAGGACTCCGATTCTCTCTTGTAGCAGTAGGAGTTGGTCAGGTGTATCCTCCTCTGCTCAGTAGACAAGAATGACAGGTTGGAGATTGAATGACATTTTAACATACTTTGAACGTCGACTCTAGGTTTCGTGAATAGTGGTCGCAGTCACAGCAAGTCATGTTTGTCTCACCGCAAAGTTACTTTCGAAATCATATATGTTAAATAATATACAAATAAAGTCTGCTGCATGAACATACGCAGATGACATCTGTGAGTCATTAATTAAGCGACCAAAGTGGACAAAATGTTTTATTAAACTCTGATGAAAAACATTATTCAAGTTTAATGAAAGAAATGATGAAAGCATATACCCTGTTTTCCACCGTGGTTAGAACTCAAACTAGAACTGTTCACTGAAGTAAGCATTTTAACTCATTTTTCATACAAGATATCTTAGCTGTGAAGAATGAAACAAAATAGGAAGTTAGTCGATTATCATTTCTGAAAGCTGCTTTAGCATTTATATTCCTCTCACTGAGCAATTTTTAATGGCAGCCAGAATTTTTATTACTACCACATGAATCAGCTTCATTTTGGTAACACATTGCCTTCTGGGAGTTTACAGTGCAGACAACAGCTCTTCTCGCACACACATAACGCTAACAAGGCAGGTCAGTTCACTGCAAGCGCCATTATTGTTCAGCTTATTATATTGTCTGTGGAAAGAATTGTTTGATGGATTACCAAGTACAGTTATTGTCTTCTTAGCATTAGGACAATGGTGATTAAAACAGATTTGAACACACTGCAATGTGTCACCACTAAATGATGAAAGGAAAGGTCAAAAGAATCACTGCAATTCAGACACTGATGTACTTCACAACAAATCAGATGGTGGGCAGACTAAATTCTAAACCCAATAACCTTAAAAGAGAAGGCTTAGGGATTTCAACAGCTAAGTGAACAAAGTCAGAGACAAACGGTCGATTGCATCACCTTCTACATCCGATATGTGACTGCAACAAACGGGGATTTAAATCAAATTGGGACTTTTCCGGATATTCAGGGTGTTACATAATTTTCTATGAAGGATTAAAGCTACAGCCACCACACTTGGTGAACTTATGGACTGTGATGACATAAGGTGACATGCACAAGGTTAGTGACCTTTATAGCTCGGCTTCTAATTGGCAATAGCTGTGGGAAGTTTTTCTTTATAAAAATTGTCCTTGGACAATTTTACGGTGTCCTAGTTATGATTATTGCTGTTGTTGCAATAAAACACTGAAAAAAATTTAAGAGTAAAAGTTACTCTTTTAGGGGAGTACAGCGCCTATGTCAATATTTACTCTTCTGAGAAACGTGAGAGAGTAAACATACTCTTTTGAGTATTTCTTACTAGAAGAGTACATTTACTCTCTTCAAGAGTAAAATTGACATGACACTGTACTCCCCTAAAAGAGTATATTTACTCCAAGGAGGGTATATTTACTTTTCAAAAAGAGTAATAAATACTCTAGCAAGGAGCATCATTACCTTTTGCAAAGAGTAAATCAATCCACCTTGAAGTAAGCTGGAAATTGTAGTGCAGATTCCTTCCACAATAGCTGCCCTTTGTGAAATAGAAAAATACACAGATAGATTTTACATGTTTATAAATTCATATCATTTCATATGTCAAAAGTCATACTAAAAAAGATATCTATAGTAAAACTGATTTCGTTCAAAAGATGCAGTATTATGAAATCCTAAATACAGATACCTAAATGCATGCATCCAATCCTATGTTGCCCCATGGGGAGTGTAGGAGCCCGGGGCTGGGCAAGTTGGTCCTGACGTTTAGGATGAGAGTGACCAGCTCCACTCATCCCTGAGTGGCATTATGTGATCAATAAACCCCAACCAACCCTTGGATATAAACCTGCACAGGCTCAGTCAATTGGAGCAACTTTATTACCCACTAAACCACCAGGTGCCATATTTTGGTTATATCAAATTCTTTAAATACAAAAAGTATATCATTTACGTCAAAAATATCAGTAGAAAGATTACTGTCTTCCAAAAATATGAAGTGTTCTGAATTCATAAATGCAAATATGTCTAAATGAATAAGAGTAACACATATACATGACTACAAAAACAATATCAAAATCAGTCTAACTCTAGCTCCCTCCTTACAAAAATAGGTAGTGTTAAGAATTCATAAATGAAAATACCTGTCCCTGTAAACACACATTAATCCAGAGAGATCCATCTGAACATCAGCTTCTCAACACGTAACAACTATGATGGTAGAACATATACCGGTATAAGCAACTTTTTCTTTTCATGAAATGTTCAATTCAGTTGGTGAATGAACACAGAAATACAGAAATAACACAGAAATATATTGTACACAATTGTAAAGCTGAAAGATTTCATGGTGCAGTTTTTCGTCTTTTACCTTGATAAATACAAAATACATTTCATCTGAATTAATCTCAATGCAATGTATCACAAAAGTATGAGCTGTAATACTGTAACAGATGCATGTTAAAACATGTTATAAGATTCAGTCCATTATAGGCCACACATTTGCCACATGATTATAACTAATCAACTTGTAACTCAAAGGCTACTTGCGTCTATTTAAGAAATTGTGCATTTTCTTGCCTGTATTAAGAGAAACTAAACTAATCAAGATTAATTCAAATATCAATTACAGAAGTGTTCATAGCGGATAATTTTTTCCAATATTGATTTGATCAGTTTACATCAGACTGCACACAATGCCTTGGAAGTATTAACATACAGAATTTTAAGCTATTCACATTGGAGAGTGCTTCCCAACCATTAAACTTTAAGAAAACAATGACTTCTTTGTTTGCTAGACAAGCACAAAATTCTTTAAAATACTGATGTAAACTTAAATTAATGCACTAACACGGCATTGACAAAATACCAATATAGATCATAGTAAGTTACCAGTCAATAATTACTTTAAAAACATGCGGTGAAACCAATAAAAGATAGTAATTATACTTAATTACACTTTCGAAACAAAAAAGGTGACAAAATCTATGCCCAGCTTTCACAAGTTGGGAGGCAATCTCCATCAATTCCATTGTGGATACATCAAATATTCAGTGTCAGGTGACAATGATGTTCTTATTCAACACTAAATACTGAATAATGAACATATTTTAAACCATATTTTTATGTGATCTGCCATCAATCCCTTCCCCTAAGACAAGTTCAACAGGACCAACGTACTTCATAAGATCACAGACATATTGATGAAGCTGAAGAGGATGGTAAAGGCTGCTGCAAGCATCTTTTACCAGCTGCGTTTGCTGAAAATGTTTTTCATTCATTTCTCTATTCAGCCTATTCAGGTTTTCATGTTCATCTTGTTCCAGGAGCAATTTCATTTTTGCAAGAAATTGGTCATTGTTTAGTTGAACAATATTTTGAATCTCCTCAGCAACAGCACTACAAGCTGCTTGTGTCACTTTATGAATTTCACGCAGTGTCAGGAGAAACTTTGCTAACCTTTTAGTGTAGTCATATTCAGGAACATGAGCTCTTCCCACATCATCAGCATGATTTTCTCCATTGTCATCAAAGTCCATGTCATCCTCAGCATTGTTTATATTTGGTACTTGTACAGCATAGCCAACATCAGTATTTTCATTACGACTGGGTGACAAGTGTTGAACAGAAAAGGACTTATAACACTGCATAATGTGGTGCTGGTAAGATCGAATATTTGTGTATTTTCTTGTACACCCATCTGTGCCACAAACAAGTTTGAAATCCCTCTCTAATGCATGGACCAATGTATAGTGCTTTAATAAAGTCTTAAATCTACTAGCCTAATAAATGCATTTTTGACAATGAAAACGTATTTGATTATGATCCTCCATTATTGTTATCAATTCTTACAATCAAGTACCATAATTTCTGACCATGGGATATATATATATATATATATATATATATATATATATATATATATATATATATATATATATATATATATATATATATATATATATATATATAAAGTCAATCCTAACCCAGTAGTATTGCAAACTATTGCTGAAACTTATGAAGCCCAATAATTATACTGTATGTCTCCCAGCTAGGTATTTGCCAACGCTTTTCAAACCCTCAATTCACGCATGACCACCTGACCAGTAATATAGCTCAGCATTACCTACACACACAGCTATGAGTTTTTTTTAAACTAGACCACGATATAGATGATACCTTTACAAATATACTGTCACAATATTTGTTACCAATTACCTTACTTGTACACCGATATTTATGTATTACATAGCTGCTAATTTCAACTGAATCTCCAACGTAAACAGCCGGAAAAAGACTAACGTGATGCGCAAGCGCATAATCACAGCTGACAGCCAGAATGAGTAAATGCACTCTGCATGGGGAGTGTTTCTACTCACGGTACTAATGCTAAGGAGTAAAACAAAGAATACTCTTCTAGGAGAGTAAACGTACGCTAGTTGTTCTATGTGTGAAACAGTAAAACTAGAGATGATGAAAACAAAAGACAAGAGATAGAATATGAAACTGATCAGATGAAACAAGTAAAACTGGAGTGTATATGCAAGTAAAAAGAAGAGGAAGGAAAGAAAAAAAAGAGAATGACAGATGGAAGAACAGATTACGACAAGAAGTAAAATAAAAGAAGAGAAAGAGGAGCTGAGGACCGAAGGAATAAACACGGCCGAGGAAACGAAAGGGGGAATAGAAAAAAAGGGAAATGAAGCAAGAATGGCGGTTCCAAAAGAGAGGAAGGAAAGGAAGAAGAATGGTGAGAGTAAGGGACGGAGGGGAAGAAGTATGGGAAGAGGAGAGGAAGGAAGAAGGGCGGTGAAGTACGAGTATGAGTGGAGGGGAGGGGCACAGGTCGCTGACAGAGAGAGAGAGAGAGAGAGAGAGAGAGAGAGAGAGAGAGAGAGAGAGAATAGTCAGTGTCATACATCTTATTGATCACAAATTAAAAAAAATATATATTATAATGATAGCTCATTTTGGAGATCATCACACTTCATCAGGTAGTTCTTCACACTATCACCACACCTGCACATCTCACTCACACAATCCCGCATCACCACACACCAACACTACCGTGCCATACATACATTCATAACACCACAACACATAGCACTAACACTATAAACACAAACTCGTGCTATACAAACACGTTCATAACATTTTTTTTTTTTATGCGAGGAAGAAGGAACCAAAGGCCATGAGCCAGCAGTAACAGTTCCCTCCAAGAGAAAAACATAATACAATAGAGAGCCAAATTCAAGATCCGATCATTTTGAGATGCCTGGACACACTGCATTTGAAAGACTGGAGATCATAGGCAGCAGGAAATACAGACAGAGGGAGACAGTTCCAGAGCTGACCTGTTGCATAAATGAAAGACTGGGAGTAACGGTTAACTCTTGCATTAGAGAGTTGGACAGAAAAGGGATGAGAGTTTGCCGCCAGACGGGTGCTACGCGCCCGTCGTAGAGGTGGAGGAATGCAAGCAGACAGTTCAGAGAAGCAGTGACCATTAAAGTAGCGGTAGAAAAGAGATAAAGATGCAACAGTGCTGCGAAGGGACAGAGGTTGAAGTGAGTCAGTAAGAGGAGGAGAGTTAATGAGACGAAAAGTCTTTGACTCCACCCTATTGAGAAGAGCTGTATGTGGGGAGCCTCCCCACACATGAGAGTTGTACTCCACACAGGGGCAGATAAAACCCCTGTATAGAGTCAACAATTGTGCAGGGGTAAAAAAAGAGCGGAGTCGGCTTAGCACACCCAATCTCTTGGAAGCAGATTTTACAAGAGATGAAATATGATCTTTCCAAGATAAGTCCAGAGTAAATGAAACCCCACGCATGTTCAAGGATGATGCAGGATTAAGCTGAATATTATTAAACATAAGTGGGTATACCTGTGGAAGATTTTGTTGGGTTGATAGGTGTAAGAACTGAATCTTAGATGCATTAAAAACAACCATATTATTTTTACCCTAGTCAGAGATACGAGCCAAGTCAGACATTAGGTGTGCCATAGCCTCATCCCTTGTTTGTTGAAGTAACTGTTGAGATGGGCGTTGCGGGAACCGAATGGAAAGGTGAAGGATGGAGTCATCAGCGTATGAGTGGATAGGGTTAGATGTACAGCTTAGAAGATCATTGATGAATAAGAGGAAGAGAGTTGGTGATAGGACAGAGCCCTGAGGAACACCACTGTTGATAGATCTAGGAGAAGAACGATGGCCGTCTACAACAGTGGCTATAGAACGACCAGAAAGGAAGCTAGCAATGAAGGCACAGATAGAAGGATAGACCCCGAAGGAGGGCAGTTTGTAAATTAAAGATTTATGCCAGACTCGATCGAAAGCCTTTGAGATGTCAAGTGCAATGGCAAAGCTTTCGCCAAAGTCCCGAAAGGAGAATGACCAGGAGTCTGAAAGGTAGGTGTGAAGATCGCCAGTGGAGCGTCCCTGATGGAACCCGTACTGACGATCGGAAAGAAGGTTGTGATAGGAAAGATGCCTTAAAATTTTTCTATTGAGAATTGACTCGAAAACATTTGAAATACAGGACGTTAAAGCAACTGGACGATAGTTGGGGGGTTGGAAGTGGTCACCCTTCTTTGGGACTGGCTGAATGAGAGCAAACTTCCAGCAAGAAGGAAAGGTTCAAGTTGACAGACAAAGGCGAAAGAGTTTGCCTAGGCAGGGTGTAAGCACAGAAGCACAGTTCTTGAGAACAACAGGAGGGACCCCATCAAGCCCATATGCCTTGTTAGTACTGAGGCCAGTGATGGCAGGAAATACATCAACTGAAGAAATTTTAATGTCAGCCATGAGGAAGTCAGAGGGGGGAAGTGATGGAGGAACAGCACCGGAATCGTCTAAGGTGGAATTGGAGGAGAAAGTCTGTGCGAAGAGATCTGCTTTATCAGTAGAAGAAATAGCTACAGAACCATCAGAGTAGAAAAGAGGAGGGAAGGATGATGAGGTAAAGTTGTTAGAAAGATTTTTGGCAAGGTGCCAGAAGGAGCGGGAAGAATTCGAGTTGGAGAGTTGAGAGCATTTAGTATGGATGAAATTATTTTTAGTAGAGCGAAGAACAGACTTAGCACGATTCCGGGCAGAAACGTAAAGATGATGTGATTCAGGGGTGAGTTGGCTCCGATACCTTTTATAGGCCCTCTCCTTGTTGCGGACAGCATTAGAACAAGTGTGATTAAACCAAGGCTTTCTTGCGTTAGTCAAAGGATACGAGAAAGGAATGTATGCTTCCATGCCCGAGAGAATAACCTCCGTAATGCGCAAGGCACACTCTGAGCGCATCGCCAAATCATTACGTTACACACACTGCCACCTACACACTGTCCTGCTAAGCTATATTGTACACTGTTGCACGTTCTCTCTGTCTGTCTGTCTGTCTGTCTCTCTTAATTACTTTGCTAACGTTTTGAAGTTAAAGGATGTTTCTGATTCTCAAACACGGGTCATAGATATGAGTGTCAGTTTGTGGTAAATATAAGAGGATATAATACAATGATGTCCTGAGAGAGAGAGAGAGAGAGAGAGAGAGAGAGAGGCGCAGTAATATATTTTGCATATATCCTTTTTCCTAGAATTCAAGTATCTTTTCCCAGCAATTTTCACCAAATACAGTCATCAATTTCTTTACTTCATCAACAGGTTTCCTTTTAAATAATGACAAACTGGTATATATTACTGCCCCTTTTTCCTCACAACATTCAAGTAGACTAACCTTTGACTTAGGAAAAAAAGCTAATTTACATTATTCAGTATCACCTCCAAGCGGAAAAAAAACAATAGAGTTAACAAGATTCCCATTTCTGTGTCTGCCATATTCCTCACGGTTTACAAATTTAATGTACACCCACCCAAAAAAGTATCGGCCCCATTATAGCACGTCTCATTCTGAAACATGTACGAAGCATTGTGATATATGAGGCATCCTGTAATTACAAGTGCAAATATTATCGTTGGTAATTATTAGAACTCAATATTGCAAAAAGAAGCACATACTGAGTGGTATATGTTTTGAGGTACCACATTTATAGACTCCTGTGTGTCCGCGGAAGTTTCTCGTTTTCACAACCATCGTACCCTAAGGGGCCGATGCTTTCTGGGGGGGTGTACCTGGACAGCCAAATTCTTACATCACCTTAACAAACTGGCCATTACTGAAAGCAAGGGGGCATTTCCTAGGCATACAATCCAATTACGTGCTCTCGCGTGGGCCGGGTAAAGCATAGTAATCTCAACATTTCTTGCGGGAAAATGCAAACTAATTGAGATGGGAATTAATATCGCTCATGGTTTTCACTTTAGGTAAATCTTGGTAAAATAGTTAGGTTTATAAAACTACTTTGTACGTTAGTGTTCTGTGCTCTTCGGTACACACACACACACACACACACACACACACACACACACACACACACACACACACACACACACACACACACACACACACACACACACACACACGTACGCACGCACGGGCGCGTGTTGCACTATGCTGCCCAACCACTTTTCAACCTAGCTATTGCCTTCATGATTTTATCTAGAGAAGTCATGGCACTGTTGATTGCTATAGTAGCAGCTAATGCTTGTACTCTCCACTTAGAGGTTCTGCTACTTACAGCTGCTTAAATTACTCAGCCCAATGAGCAATATACCCACTCGCTCCTTACACAAGCTGTCCATCTACTCTCCGAAGATAGTTAACCTGGGAAGTGGGCCTGAAGCAGAATTCCTACACGGCTTAGTAGAAGTGACTGTCTTTGTTCTAGAGACTTTCATGACATACCTCTCCTTGTTCTTTTTCTATGGAGCTCCTTGATTTTGGACACTCTCTAAAATATTCATCAGCTACTGTCAGAGCAACAAGCTTAAAGGTATCGCACTGTTCGCCAGGGTTCTCAGCGGCAATAAGCACTTCAAAATGACCTGGAATTACCACTTTCTACTCTTTTTCCCTCAGCCACGAATTTCAAAAGACAGTACCATTTTAGATGGCATCTTTCGATTCTGCCAGTTTAGTCTGCAGCCATATAACCGGACACCAGGTATGTGAAAAGTAACAAATAACTGCGTCACTGCTGAATACCCAGGATCCTATGAAGTATCCTCCAGCGTACTTCCATGGGTGTCATCAATACCATTAGCAACACTACCAACACTGAAATACCAAGTCAGACGGTGAAAATTTGCCTGCTATAATCTGAATACCACAATTCTCAACTTACTAGAGATTTTGCCAAATCCAGACCCTATAACTAGGGAAAATCCTTGTTCTAGACCCATGGGAACCTTCATATTCCTTGGAACTTTTACTTAGTGCCATCAACAACTCTGAATTCGCCTAAGACCAGTAATTTGAGGGAGGCGGTGGTTGAATCGGTAGAGAGGCGGCCTGCAGTCCTAATTAACCCAGGATCGAATCCCGGTTGGGACAGGGAACCGTTTAAATATTTGAATTTCATAAAAAAGCAGACTTTGTTCATCTACCAGAAGAGCCACCGACATGTAAAAATACCCCCGCTAATACCAGCACACCATTCCTGTATGAGACAGCCGTAGCATGTATTCAATATGAAGAGTGGATGTTAGCGCCGAAGTGGTGACATGTGGAGGTGTGTAGGAGGACTACTGGGCCTTGAGATAGGCCCTGAAGCTCTTGCCCAGAGTCGGACACATACAAAAAAAAAAAAAAATCTTGCGAGGTTCATTCTTTCATTACTACCTCAAAGAAACTTGGATTATTGTCAATGTGTAACTTCTTCACTGACGAGCAGTTACCTATAATTTAAAGGAGTCATGCGTATTCCCAGCTCGAAAATTATTCACCGTTGTGGAGCGGATGTGGAGAGGTTGCACTAAAACAACTGGACGAAATTTAGGAATTTCAATTAAACAACCTACTCTGCAAGTAAGAAGGAATGTTGCCTCTCTTGCATTGTTTAACAAATACTTTTATGGCAAATGCTAGAGATGTATCCATTGTGCCACATCTCCATGCCTTACCCCGTACTACACAGGTATCTTGTTGTGCTAATGGCTGGACTGTCACACTGTCATATTCCAGAACTTCTACCTATCAGAATTACTTTACTCACCGAACTCCTCTTTGGTACTTCTTCCCTCAGATTAGTTTCCCTTCAGACCTCAACCTACAGCAATTCAGTTTCAACTCACAGATTTTCCATGAAGAGAGAGAGAGAGAGAGAGAGAGAGAGAGAGAGAGAGAGAGAAAGGTGATAGCTCCTTACGAGTAGTGCGTTCTCTGGTTTATGGCATCGCTTCTATCAAATGAAAAAAAAAATTCCTCACTGATCAGTACATTGTTATTTATCTTATAATTGCTGAAATCTCTCCATATCTGCTGCAAAAACTGTTTTAATATTTAACACGTCAACGGAAAGTGAAAAATTCCAATTATGCTTGTTTTCGTCACGTCATGATGAAAAGAAACCAATATCCTTTACTTGCTTTCGTTTTTTTTTTTCTTTTTCAATATTCATATGCAGATCATTAAAGACATGTTTGCTAGTAAACCCTGCGAGAGTGAAGCTAAGCAAGAAATCAGTCACTGAGGCATGATAGCAACTGGGCACCTACATTACATTGTGTTGGCCGGTTAACTAAAACATTCTTCATTTCGCTCTCACTGGCTCAGAGAACAATTGTCCATTACATACACGTAATAAAAACAAAAAAAAGCTTATAAGTTGTTTTTTGCCGAAAGTATGATAGAGCTTTCTCGGATGTTCTTCACTGAATTTGGCCAGCTGTGAACATTCGATGACTGTTACTTATTCAGGCTGACTTTCAGCCCTTGCATGCTGCTTCGGCACAGGACACACACTTACCAAACTTTATAGTACATGGGGAATAAATTATAAATTGCCTCAAGTGGCACCAAAACAGCAAGTAATACTGTATGCTGTTAAGTGGTGACCGTCACCACAAGACAGCTACAAACAAGTTGCCATTATTATGTTGTAAGCATTTGTCCTGACATTCATATGAGACTGAAAGTTATTATTTCATCTGTTAATCAGTATTTATGAACAGAAGGAGCAGAACGCAACACTTGTTTGTTTGTTTGTTTGTTTTTTTCACACAGGGGATGTTCATGGTAGGAACGCGGTACAGTGTCTTTACTTTTACTGCACACAGTCGCTTTCTCACTGGATATTGAGGGAACCAGAAGAATCTGCGACTCCTTCCCTTTCAGGTCGCACACCGGTAGCCAAGTACAGCCCCAGAAAAAATATATATACTGTATATATATTATTATTAATCAAGCACACGAAAGTCAACATTTCCGGCACCAAATTAAGGACTCTATTTTGGCAGACACTGGATCGGACCAATAAAAACAACTTACTGCTTTCGTTGCGTAACGGTTATAAAATATAATCTATATACTTCATGTACACAGTTTCTAAATTTAGTCATACAACTTCGTCGTAAATTTTGTAATTTTTTACTGTGTGGCAATGGCAATGTACTTTGAAAGGAAAAGTAGTAGGACACTTTATGGCGCTCAGTGCATCAGACAGTCATGAACCAGCATCACTGCCATGTCTCTTACCATCTACACAGTCTCTGTCTCACCCTCTTCTCAATGTCAGTCTGTAGCTGGAGGACACTGAATACTGTGGCTGAATGATCCAATGTTTAATAAAATGGGCAATGTATTCTCTGTCTCTCTCTCTCTCTCTCTCTCTCTCTACTACCAAGGAAAGAGATGGAGTTACTAGATCATTTCGGTGTTGTTACTTTAAACTGCGTTAGACTGGGTAGGGCTGGATTAAAAGTTAGATCTGAACTGTTGCGTTAAGGTGGCGTCACACTAGACCAAAAGTGGCTAACATGGGAGCCAGTTTTGGGAGCCAAAACGGCTAGCAGAGTCGAGTCTCCGTCACACTCGTGTGTTTTTGCGTGCCGAAACTGCTAACAGTGTCGTCTGCCTTGGGCCTCGTGGTCATTTGTAAACAAACCACCACGGAGTACCCACTCCCTTTTCCTCAGTTTTTGTAACCGCCTCACTTACTTTAGCAACTCCAGAACCACAAAGCAGTCTACTAGAGTTTTCCTTGACACAGGATACTTGTTGTTTGGAGGCAAAACAGACAGACTCTGCTGGCTGGTCACTCGAGTGTCCGAATATTTATTTCATGTTACAAGAAAAAAATAAAAGTGAATAAAAACCACAAGAATTAAATTAAACTTACTTAAAAATCTTATTTAAAGTCTCCTTCTGTGAATAACAGAATACTTTCTCACCAATTACAAAATTAATATAGGCTCATTTGAGTTCTAATCCCACTAACAAGCTATGAGCGAGAATTGTTATCCATTTCGCCTCGCAAGCGAAATCTCGCTCACCGTGAGTCAGTTTGGCTAGCGGATCGCAAAACTGGCTCGCATGTTAGCCACTTTTGTCCCAGTGTGACGCTGCCATTAAGCTGGGTTCGTTTGGTGGTGATGGCAATGAAAAGGGCTTCTCGGTGAAACCTCTGAAAGGTTTTTGTTAATTACCGACGATAGCACGAGACCAGCACTTTCCTGAAACTCACTCTTTGTCATAAAGGGGGCAGGATTATGTGGCCGGCAAATCTTGTAACTCTTAGCTACCACTGTTGCCTTGGAACTAATTCCAATAATCCGTCATTTTGCCAGGAAAAATGGAAATCATTTTATATTATTTTATACGCTTTTGAATGAGACACACGATTCTTTTCCGACATTCATATTCCATACAGTCATTTTTAAAGACAGTGAAAAATAAGATTTTTTACTGAAAGGTTAAAGCAAAATTTAAACAATTCCAAAGTCAATATTGCTTAAACAATGTTCAAGTAATGCTAAAAGAGAAACAAATCAATACAGTAGTCATGTTCCCTGGAGAACGTGTGTAAATTTCAATGTCATATAAGACAAAAAGGAAAAACTTAGAAAATGCCAGGAAAAAAAAAAAAAAAAATGGAAAAGCCTAGTCTTTATGGTCGGCCGTGACATTCAAAGGTTATATTGCTGTCGAGGAGAATCTTCACACTCGTCGCCGGAAATTAGCTCAGCGTCTAAAGTCATAAAGCAAGAAAGTCATAGCCATTCAGTTTCTAAAACAGCAAATATGTCGCCCAGAAATATCGAACCAATTATAATTTTGTTTTTTTTTATAGCTGAGAACTAAATAGCTGAGATGTGAGGTACAAATGAAGTAATTAAAATGTCGAACGATGTTCTATGTAAGGGTGGCTCTGACGTACCTAAACGCCTTAACAGTTAAAATCCCCTGTGACGTCCGAACACAGAAGCATTAATTTTCACGTATCTAGTCTAAATCCACTTGCTTTTCAACACCTAAACCATCTGACGTAGGTACGTATTAACCAGCCAAGTTGAACAAAAGTGTGTTAGGCAGTGGTGGGCAAGTTAATGAAAAACGTTAGCTTCGTTAAACAATCCGTTAATGAGATAATTAGCTGTGTTAAAGTTAACCAGTTAATTTGGCTTAATTCTGCCAAAAATTAACGGAAGTTAACCGTTAATCCGTTAATCGGCTAGTTTTACATATGAAACCATCACCAGCCACAACAGTTTCCTCACTTTCTTGCCTATTCATTCTGAATTTCTGTCCTGGCCGACTGCTGAGACGTACTGGACTGAGACACCACCACTATGAAACTGAATCTATGAGTATCATCCCTCCACAGTCCAAACTCCAAAATTCTGTTGGCTTAGAGTCGATACCACCAACACCATGCTTAAACCCCGCAGTATCGATACCTTGTTCGAGTATCGAGTATATATGAGTACAGTGTCAGTACATGCATGGTATGTATGGAATTTGCGGATAGTGAGTGATATGACAGTAGTAGAAATATTCATTATGGGAAATTATTTGACTTTTCACCGTTTTATGAGCTGCCTTTCTCTCTCTCTCTCTCTCTCTCTCTCTCTCTCTCTCTCTCTCTCTCTCTCTTTCCAGCAACATGGTCGAAGTATGCCGTTATGAAACCTGTGTGAAGTTGTGAACCATCTGTTATATCATATAACATATGGTTCACAGCTTCAGATCTAAGTTCATATAACTTATATGAACTCAGATCCGACACACACACACACACACACACACACACACACACACACACACACACACACACACACACACACACACACAATTCGTATCGATTTCTGAATCACGGTTTCACTCACCATTAACTATGACACTATCAATTTGACGATTTAAAGGTCGATTCGAAGCTTTTCTGACCTAAATTGAAATGTTTTAGACATAATTAACGGATTAACGGATCAATGGAAATGTTAACGGAAGCTACCGCTAATCCGTCAAGTTCAAAAACAAATTAACGCTTTAACTCGTTAACAAAAACATTAGCTTCGTTAATAACGGATTAACGATTAACGCGTTAATGCCCACCACTGGTGTTAGGCAAAAAGAAATTGTAGGGTTGATATGTCGTTTTACTGGCTCGGCCTTGTTTCGATGGTTTTTTGCTGCACTGTCATCCCTACATCTTCAAGCATTATATTAATTTCTTCTATACTTGTATTCCTGGCGTTTTAGTTGTCTTTCGCCCCATAAAAAGCTAAGATATTGAGTTTCATATCAAGCACCTTTAAAAATATATGGATCTCAGCTTCATGTAGTTTGGCTTTTACTTCAGTGTACTCCCAACGAATGCATTCATATATTTGTTTTTTGCTTGCATTGGGCTTTCATAAATACTTCAGCACAAAGACAGACTTCACATGCAAATACTTGTTTTTCATATCCAATGAAAACAGTTACAATTCTACCCAGTCGACAACCCGTCATTATAACATCACTGTACAGATACGCCTTACCGTTTCATATATTGCTACTCTAATTTCCATTCCTGCAATTATTTCTTCATCCCTTTTTTTACTGTTTTGTCTTTCCACTTCTTCATTGTTTCCTACAGCGTTCTTCAAATTTCTTCCCCACTTTATTCACGTTTCTCCATCCTGTCACCTAGGCATTCCCACCTCTCCTGACTTCCAAGCTCCTTTGCCTAGTTTTTAATCCTGAAAGCCAGAATCAGCGTGTGGTGGTGATAGTGGGTGAGGCCAAGGTGCATCCACAGTGTTGTCTTCCTGCTGCAAAGTTCAGCACCAATTTCTTTATCCAGATTTCAGGATTTCTCCATAAACGTCATTTGTTCATATCCTTCCTAATGTCGCTCTAAGCAGTATTTCAATAACGTTCTCAGTACTCAGTGGTACAAGGAAGCTTCGGGACGTATACGCTGGGAGTTGGGCTAAGATGTAATAGACAGCAGGTGAGATGCAGTAGTAGTAATAGTAGTAGTAGTAGTACTAGTAGTAGTCGTAGTAGTTATTGCTACTGTTCCAAGTTCATTTGAAATGTGAATCCAGTGGACTGCAAGGAAAACTATCCTCCTCTTGGATGATGGGAAGGGAGTTGAGGGACGTTTGTACACCTAGGCAGTGGAGCCGCCCAGTCATATCGGTGCCACCAAGTGAAGGCGTTCCTCTCCAGCACCAGCATTTGAGATGATGTGGAGTTACAAGGTTATTTGTTAACCTCTTCAGCGCAATAATGTTTAATTTATCTGTTTCTTCCATTATACACACTACTTTATTCAAGTGATGCTGGATCAATCATAGTGAAGAAGTTTAATGAAGACTATTCGCAATCTTCTCGAATTAGTCCCTCGTCCCTCCTAAGCTAAAATAATGTTATCTGGAGGCAGCAAAAAGATGGCGCACGTCATGAGACTGAAGAAGTTAAGGCTGCCAGGATATAATCATGTTATGACGTCAATCCCAGGACTGAGCGACAGATTGATGGTCAGACACACAGATGGACGGAAACATGAATAACGGAAGATAGCCATTAAAGAAACTACTAGGTCAGTTCACCATACAGTACAGTTCTCCATCTATTGCAGTAGTAATTGCAATCCCACTCTCAGCTGAATGTGAACCCGGTAGACTGCAGGCTTAAGTTCCTCATCTCCAGTCCACCATCATCATCACGGGGAATAGGGAAGGAGCTTAGAGACGTTTGTGTAACCAGGTAGTTCAGCCCCCTGGTCATATTTGTGCCACCTCATGAAGGCGTTTCTCTTCAGCGCCAAACCACCTATAAACCGCAATACTCAGGAAGGAATAATTTCGTTCATCATGTGTGAGTCTTCGTCACAACACTCAGAGGCTTATTCACCATACACTTTTTGATTCTCTTAACTCTACCACCATCCAAAGGGTTACACTACCATAATAGGGACCAGAGTGCAACAAGAAAATAAAAAACACCGCCAACACAGCAACAGAATGACAAGAATTTTGATCACCGATGCTTAACCAGACTAGCAAATAGTCTCGGATAAATAAAACGAAACAGTTCACGAGACATGTAGATCGGAGCACCCGCCGCCAACCCCACGGCCAGCATAAGCAGCACTCATAGCCCGGTTTACCTCAGCCATTGAGCCAGGACGGGTAGATCACCAAGCATGAGTCCGCTTCTTAACACAGAAAACTAAACTGGCAACATTTGTGCAGAGGTTAGCATAATCAGGCACTTTGATATATTTTCATCCACTGCTTCGGTCACTATATATATATATATATATATATATATATATATATATATATATATATATATATATATATATATATATATATATATATATATTGCCAGACACCACAATCCCGCAAAGGGTGGCCATTTGACACTGAGTTAGTTGTTTTACAGGGAGGGGCATCAACCCTCCACCAACCCACTTGTTGACACGTAGGGAGCACGTATGGTTTGGTTATATGGTTACCACTCAGCGGTGTAAATGGTTTCTTGGCTTACAGGAAACCATTTGGCTTGTCACTCAATGTAAAGCCACCTGTAAAGGAAAGAAAAGGAATAAGAAGTGACAGGAAAGATAGGAGAAATAGGAAGAGAGAAGGGGAGGCACAGAAAAAGAATGATAAAAGCTAAAGAAGTAGGCAGCACTACATCAAGTGAGTGGATGATGGTCGCCACCACCTACCACAAAAAAAAGGGAGAACATGACGAGAAGGTGAAGGTTTGAACTTAGTACACCTGTAGTCATGGCCGCTCCACCTTACTTCCTCTTGTGTCCTGCCAATATATATATATATATATATATATATATATATATATATATATATATACACATATATATATATATATATATATATATATATATATTGTTACATAGCCTATGATTTCATCATCCTTTGTGTAATTTTAACGCTCAGTATGCTGCATGTTTGATCACGAGCGTGTTCTGCCTCAGTTCCCCCTTCTACCGTTATAGTAGAGTAAGTCGTTCTCTCTGTTGCTTAGAGCGGGATTATCAGCTCTTTGTCCCCATGGCTTCATTTGCGCGTCCTGCTTACAAGTTGTATCAGGCTCTGCTGGCCCCTATATAATGAGCTCAGTCTCTGCATCATTGCCACTTAGATCTGCTCCTCATTTTGTTCACATCTCTGTCCTCCCCTGTACAGATATTATTATTGTGAGTGCTCAAGAAATCTCCAACCATCTAGCAGCTGTGTGTAATTTGAGTATAACTGTTGTTGCATTTTTTCTTGTACTGTATAGCATAAGTTTAATTTGTAGGCCTAGTGAAGTTTTTGTAATTCGTGTGAGGTTCTTTATGTCAGTCATTTTTGATAATAGTTTGTATCTGTAATTATTTATCTGGCATTCACTGAGTATTATCTGGTATCTCATTTTATCAGGGCTGACTTAGATAAATTTACTCTTGCTAATTTCGTGTTAATAGAGGCTATTGCAGTTAACCATATATTTAACCTGTTTATTTGCCATTACATTATCCTTATGAGTTCTGAATGTTTTGTTGTTAGTTTGTGCATTAAACTTTAACTTGTAATTTTACCTAACTCTTTTGTTTTGAACCTGGAACTTTACGGGACAGTAGTGACTCTTCGTATTCTCACTTAAAGTGTACGTTATCTTTCTCTGTTCCGTAACATAAATTTGGCGACCTCATATCAGGATATTCAGGATATTATCATAAGGATATTGTTTGATATTTTGTGACTGTGATATATTCATGATGGCTACTATTTCTACACTTGATGAAGCCAAAGATTTTTTGTCAAATGTGCAAACAGTGTGTGATATAGAAAACAGAACAAAGAATGAACTTAAGCTTGTTGCTCAACAATTGGGAATTGCAGTTCACTCTCATCATTCTAAAGATCAAATTGTTGGCATGATTAATAAAAGCTTGTTTAATGTAACTCCTCCAAATGAGCAAACGCAGATTGAATTAGCTAAGTTACAGCTAGCCCTGCAGGAGGCTCGTGTGAAGGAAGCTGAATTTCAAGCACGTGCTAAGGAGGCTGATGTTAAGGAGGCAAATGCTCGTATTCAAGAGGCACAGGTACAGGCTCAGGCACAAGTTGAAATTGCTAGGATTCAGGCAGACCATGAGTATCGCATGAAACAAGGTGGAACTGGATCATCTAGCTCTGATGATTTTGATGTGGCTAAAAATGTTAAACTTGTCCCTCCTTTTAATTAATCTGATTTAACAAAGTATTTTCAGTTGTTTGAGAGGGTAGCTACAGGTTTTAATTGGCCTAAGGAGTATTGGCCAGTACTCCTTCAAACTGTTCTCACTGGTAAAGCTCAAGTAACTTATGCATCTTTGCCTCAGGATCAGTCTGATAATTATGATGTAGTTAAGAGCTTGATTCTTAAGGCCTATGAGCATGTTCCTGAAGCTTATAGAGTAAAATTTAGGACAACTTACAAGCAAGATAAGCAATCCCATGTTGAGTATGCAAAAATCAAAGAAGATCTGTTAGAGCAGTGGTTAAATTCTAAGAATGTGGATTCTGATTTTGACAAATTTAAGCAGATGATTTTGCTGGAGGACTTCAAAAGGTGTATTAGTAAAGATGTAAGCCTATATCTTGATGAGAGAAGAATAGATAATTTGTCTGATGCTGCAGTTTTAGCTGATGAGTATGTTCTCACTCACATGAGATATTCTAGAGAAAAAGGGAAAGCTGAGAGTCAGTACGTTGCCTCTACTCAGAGTACAGGTAACAGGAAAGAGAATAAGGATGATGTTTCTCAGGAAGTAAATACCAGCTTCACCTCTAGATTTCAGAAAAGTAAATGTACTTATTGTAGTAAGCTTGGTCATACTACGGAGAGATGTTTCAGGAGACAGCGTGATGTGAACAAAAAGGAGTCTTTAAATATTCAGTCAATTGGTCTAGTGTCCACTCTTGAGAGTTCCCAGAATTCTTTAACTGAGTTAACTGAACCTGCTTTGAGGGGTAACTTAAATTCTCATGATGGAGCTCCTCTTTTGAGCAGTAACGTGGGTGACACTCTCAAGAGTTCATGTGCTAATTTCCTGTCTGATGGTTTTGTCAGTCCTCTGGACAGTAATGACAGGAAATCAGTTAAAATATATCGTGATACAGGTGCTTGCCAATCCCTTATGCTGACCAGTGTTCTAGGCTCTAATTTTAATTCCTCTGATGAAACTGTAATCTTACAAGGTGTAGGGAATAATTACTTCTCTGTCCCTGTGTGCAGAGTGAATTTAGAGTCTGGTTTTGTTAATGGTTCTGTTATGGTTGGGTTGGTTGAGACACTCCCAATGTCAGGTGTAACTTTCTTACTTGGAAAAGATATTGGTGGAAGTCAAGTGTGTCCAGCTCCTCAGTTGTCTAGTGAGCCAGTGGCTGCGGCCCAGGATTGTGATGTCCCTGATGTGTTCCCTGCATGTGCTGTCACTAGGGCTAAGTCTAAAGTTACTGGTGATTTAGAGGATAATGACGATGATGATGTTATCCTAGCTGACACTTTTCTTGCTAATTTGGACCACTCACCAGAGGAGGCAGTACCCCGTAGTGTTGATAATTTGTCTCGTCAAGAGTTGGTTGAGTTGCAGGTTGCTGACCCTGAGTTGAAAGGTCTAGCTAACTCTGCTTACAGTGAAGAAGAGTCAGCCGGTGCTTCTACTTGTTATTATGTAAAGTCAGGAGTACTTATGAGGAAGTGGAGACCCCCAACAGCATCAGCCGACTGTGAATGGGAGGTTGTACATCAAGTTGTCATCCCTCGTGTTTGTAGGCAGGATATCATTAGAGTGGCTCATGATTCCAGTTTGGCAGGACACCTTGGAGTGAGGAAGACTGTGGCACGCATTTTGAAACATTTCTACTGGCCAGGTATCTTCAGTGATGTTTCCTGGTATTGTAAGTCTTGTCACACCTGTCAAGTTGTGGGGAAGTGTAATCAGACCGAAAAGGTTGCACCTCTAGTTCCCATTCCTCCTTTTGAGGCGCCTTTCACCCGTGTGTTGGTGGATATTGTGGGCCCTCTTCCTAAGACTTCTTCAGGATTTTCTTATGTGTTGACCATGATTGATATGGCTACTCGTTATCCTGAAGCCATTCCACTTAGAAACATCTCAGCAAAGAACGTGGTTAAGGAAATGCTAGGGTTCTTCACAAAGTTTGGTCTGCCTAAGGAGGTACAGTCAGACCGGGGAAGTAATTTCATGTCAAACGTTTTCAAGCAGTCTCTGAAAGAGTTGGGCATCACCCAGATCACGTCTTCAGCTTACCATCCCCAGACCCAAGGAGCATTGGAGAGATATCATCAAACACTCAAATCGATGCTCAAGAAATACTGTTTGGAACATCAGAAAGACTGGGATAAAGGTCTTCCATTCGTTGTGTTTGCTGCAAGAGAATCTCCAAATGAATCACTGGGCTTCTCACCTTTTGAACTACTGTTTGGCCATGAAGTAAGAGGACCCATTAAGCTACTCAAGGAATGCTGGCTGTCGGAGGAAGATGACGTCAACCTGCTGGAGTATGTGATGAATTTCAAAGAACGGCTGTCCACTGCTTTACAGCTGGCGAGAGAGAATTTAGGAGCTGCTCAGGAAAAGATGAAGACTTGGTATGATAAGAAGTCCAGGTTACGCCAC
The DNA here is from genome assembly GCF_032717465.1 of Coenobita brevimanus. Taxonomy (NCBI): domain Eukaryota; kingdom Metazoa; phylum Arthropoda; class Malacostraca; order Decapoda; family Coenobitidae; genus Coenobita; species Coenobita brevimanus. Next base: position 27,150,744 of record NC_136959.1, on the reverse strand, counting down.
TTTCAGCCAGGAGATCAGGTTTTGATTCTGCTACCAGTTCATGGGCAACCTCTTCAAGCCAAGTTTAGTGGTCCTTATTTCGTGGAGAAGAAACTCAGTGATGTCAACTATGTCATCGCCACACCAGATCGTAGAAAGACCAAGCAACTATGTCACATCAACATGCTAAAGTTATATCACAGGCGGGACGAAAATAATCCAGTCTGCACTGTAGCTGTTCCACCCGAGTCTACAAGTGAAGTTCTCCCATGCAGCATGAGCCTGAGTGATAGTTTGGGGAAGAATCCTGATATCATGAATGATCTCCAGACTAAGCTTTCTCATCTACCTCCCAAGGAAAGGCAGGAGTTTTCGGCATTACTGCAGGAGTACCCGCAAGTGTTCCGTGCTACTCCAGGAAGAACCACTGTGTTGATGCATGATGTCGATGTTGGAGACGCAAAGCCAATTAAACTGCCTCCTTACCGTGTGAACCCAGTGAAAGTTCCTCTCATCCAGAAGGAGCTTGGCTACCTGTTGGACCACAAGATGATTGAGCCCTGTCAGAGCGAGTGGAGTTCTCCTGTCACTCTAGTCCCTAAGCCAGGTGGGTCACAGAGGCTTTGCATCGACTACAGACGTGTTAATCAGATAACTAAAACAGACACTTACCCTCTCCCTCGTGTGGAAGATTGCATAGACAAGATCGGAAAGGCTAGGTAAATAAGTAAGTTTGATTTGTTAAAGGGATACTGGCAAGTACCTATGACTGAACGTGCTAGGGAGATCTCATGTTTTGTAACACTAGGAAAGACATTTGCATGTTCTGTAATGCCATGTACTGATTGTTTTAGAGTAATAAGAAATTTCCTTTGTAAATTTCTTTTTCTTTGTGGGGAGGTGTTACATAGCCTATGATTTCATCATCCTTTGTGTAATTTTAACGCTCAGTATGCTGCATGTTTGATCACGAGCGTGTTCTGCCTCAGTTCCCCCCTTCTACCGTTATAGTAGAGTAAGTCGTTCTCTCTGTTGCTTAGAGCGGGATTATCAGCTCTTTGTCCCCATGGCTTCATTTGCGCGTCCTGCTTACAAGTTGTATCAGGCTCTGCTGGCCCCTATATAATGAGCTCAGTCTCTGCATCATTGCCACTTAGATCTGCTCCTCATTTTGTTCACATCTCTGTCCTCCCCTGTACAGATATTATTATTGTGAGTGCTCAAGAAATCTCCAACCATCTAGCAGCTGTGTGTAATTTGAGTATAACTGTTGTTGCATTTTTTCTTGTACTGTATAGCATAAGTTTAATTTGTAGGCCTAGTGAAGTTTTTGTAATTCGTGTGAGGTTCTTTATGTCAGTCATTTTTGATAATAGTTTGTATCTGTAATTATTTATCTGGCATTCACTGAGTATTATCTGGTATCTCATTTTATCAGGGCTGACTTAGATAAATTTACTCTTGCTAATTTCGTGTTAATAGAGGCTATTGCAGTTAACCATATATTTAACCTGTTTATTTGCCATTACATTATCCTTATGAGTTCTGAATGTTTTGTTGTTAGTTTGTGCATTAAACTTTAACTTGTAATTTTACCTAACTCTTTTGTTTTGAACCTGGAACTTTACGGGACAGTAGTGACTCTTCGTATTCTCACTTAAAGTGTACGTTATCTTTCTCTGTTCCGTAACAATATATATATATATATATATATATATATATATATAAATATCTATATCTATATACATATCTATATCTATATATATATATATATATATATATATATATATATCGCTAGACCATGACACACATACAAATACCAATAATACAGAGGAATCAAGCGACACACACACACATACACACACACATACACAAACGGCCATGTGAGCACTGAAAAAATGGTGTGGCAAGGCGTAGTCCCTTGGGAAATATATGGGCCCACCTGCCACACCTGAGAGAGAGAGAGAGAGAGAGATGAAGAATGCATGGGAAATGAAGGAAGAATGACGGTGCCGAGAAAGAGGAAAGAAGGAAAGAAGAATGGCAAGAGGAAAGGAAGGAAGGGAAGAAGTATGGTAAGAGGAGATGAAGGAAGAAGGGCGGTGAAGTTTGAGAGGAGAGGAGTAATAAAACACCCAGAAGCTAAGGAGATAAAGAGAAGCAAATAAGTGTTCGAAGGATGAGTGACATGACAACAGAAAATAAAACAATAATAAAGTTGCTTGTTGGTAATCAAGAATTAGCTGAGGGCGCGGGGTGGAGATGCTTTTCTATTGATGGCCGCAACTGGTGAAATAATATAATTCTGATTAATGCGCAGTTTGAGTCACCTGGTACACCTTGCTATTGCTGTGTTTCCTGGAGCTCCCATTGCACCTGACATGACCTGACTTAACCTGGGTAGTGAGCGGACCTGTCCAGACTTGCCCTGATTAATATTGTTTTGCCCTCCCATACCCTTCCACACCCTGCCCTACACTGCCTTCATTGGCAATACATTACTATGTTCTGTTCTGTTCTAACCTGCCTTACTATGCTCATCCTTGTTCCTTTTTGCCCTGATTTTCCTGTCCCCATCTCTCTGATACTATTTTACTCTAATCTGATTAACCGCAGTTCATATTTGACAAATCAACACCGTCTTAATCAGCTCTATTCTTGTGTTCACCGTTGCCCTATCTTGCACTGCCGTGCCCTGTCCAACCAATCTTGCCTCTCCCTTCCTAGCCTCACCCTGTTCTGGCCTACATGACCCAACTCCCACCCACATTAACTCTGTCCTTGCCGCTGCCCAAATTATTTAGGCGAGGAGATGCTGTTAAAATTCAAAACCGTTGGTAATCTTGTGTTTTTCCCATTTCCCATCCCTAACTATGCTATGCTTCCTCCATGTCCCTCTCTTGCCTCATCCTGCCGATATCCCTATCAGATATCACGCTTCCTACATATCACTGATCATTTGAAAAGTGGTGTTAATCCGTGGTGACGCTCGTTCCTTATGCGGCATCAATGAATGTCCTGGATTTTGCCCTATCCCCATCAACATATCCTCCTTCTCGACCCCCATAATGACATCTGTACTTCGCTCTCCTTCCCTCCACATTCCCAGTCCATCCACACAGTCATCACCACCACCAGCAGTGCACTTTTGATTTCCAGTCTAGCTCATTCACACGCTTCTGTTCATAATTTACACTTTAATTTTCACTCTTTTCTGAAATAGTACAAGTGTTTTTTTCTCATGTTATGTAAGTGTACTTATCTCCTTTGTTCAACTTCATCTGCCTGTCATCTTGAAACACTGCCTCTCCTCTCTTTCTCTCTCTCTCTCTCTCTCTCTCTCTCTCTCTCTCTCTCTCTCTCTCTCTCTCTCTCTCTCTCTCTCTCTCTCTCTCTCTCTCTCTCTCTCTCTCTCTCTCTCTCTCTCTCTCTCTCTCTCTCTCTCTCAACAGCCACTTCCCACACTCTTGCCCTTCCTCTGCCCTGTATATTTCCATTTCAGTTTTTACTATTCCTCTTCCTGCTCTCTCCCACCTATATTTCCTGTGTCGAACATTTCTTCCTCACCCTTCTTTTCGTCTTCCTCTCGATATCCTTTTCCCCTCCCTTTCTCTTATCCCCTTTTCTTTCTCTTACCGTCTCTTCCTCTCCCTCTCTTTGTAGTCTCGATCTTCCTCTCCATACAAAAAGCCTCATTAGTCTCCTCTCTAGTGTTTTAAAGGGTTTTGGGTGAGGCACCACAACATTCTCTCTCTCTCTCTCTCTCTCTCTCCGTCCATTTACCCTTACATCTGTGGCTGGGAAAAAAATTAGGCTGCATCGTTCATGTTTGACCACTTTGATTGAATTTTTCCACTTCTTGGTCTCTGAAATTTACGATGATAGTACCGGTGAAATGAGGTTCTGTATTCAGTGAGGGCGCCCATCATCGACTCACTTAATGTCGTGCAACTCTAGAGTGGCTCTACATTGAGTGACAAACCAAGTGATTTCTTCAAAGCCAGGATATCATTTAATACGTTGGTCGGTGAACTTATAATCAACCCATACGCGTTCCATACGTGTCAGTAAGTTGGTTGGCAGACAGCTAGTGCCCTTCCCCAGAAAACAGCTAACTAAAAAGACAGCCAAAATGCCTCGGACACGGACTGACCCACACGTGATGACCAAGGACAGGACAAAGGACATGGTGCGAATTTCGACGTGGATTGTGAGGGGTGTGAATGATGAGGTGAAAGAAGGAGAGATTGTCCAGGTGCTTGAGGATGCAAAGATGGACATATGTGGACTGACTGAGACCAAGTGTTGAGGTGAAAGTGTGAGAGGGTGGGAATATGATTGGTGCGGGAGTAGGTGAGAATGAGAAGCCAGAGGAGAGTGTAGGAGATGGAAGGAGAATATAAGAGAGTATTGCATCAAGGATTGTGTGGGTAAGATTGAAAGCAGGAATACAAGTGTGGGTGATTGTGTGTGTATGTATGCTGACAGAAGACCGTGAGAGCAAAGTAAAAGAAGAGTTGTGGGCATATGTGGGTGCAGGCATAGAGAAGTTTGAGAGGAGTGAGAGAATGTTTTTGTTTTGAGATATGAATGAAAAAGTAGGGAATGTGAAGGTGGATAGAGTACTTGGTGAGTGGGGTGTGCCTGCAGAAGTGGATGAGAATGGTAGTGTTCTAGTGGACATTTGTGCAGGGAGGGGGTTGGTGATAGCCAATACTCTCTGGTCACAAAATGATCCACAGATATACGTGGCGAGTGACGAGACGAGTGGGTGGTGAACTGAATGAGAGGAAGACAATGACTGATTATGTGTTTATGGATGACAGCATGAGATATGTGTTGGATGCGAGAGCATACAGAGGTTGGGGATATGGACTCTTGACCACCACTTGCTGGTGGTGGGAGTCAAGGTACAAATTCACTGGATAAAGAGAAGGAGAGAAGGGTACGAAGCAGTCCATAGAAAGAGGGTAGAAAGGTTGCGGGATGATTAAAAAAAAAAAAAAAAAAAGAAGTAGAATATAAGAGAGAAGTGATTGAGCAATTAGGTAAATATAATTTAGAGTATATAGGGTAGATGGAAGGTGTGTGCTAGGTATTCACAGAAAAAAGTCTGTGCAACAAAGGAGGTGGTGTGTGAGGTGAAGAGAAGACGAAAAGGGGTGCAAAGAACAGTATGGTGGAATGAAGAGGTATGACAAGATGTGGCACAAAAGAAGAAAGCATGGAAGAAGTTGAGAGACGGAATAGAGAGTTACATGTAGAGAAGAAGAGAGAGGTGAAAAGGTTAGTAAGAGAGAGTAGATGAGGAGTTTGGAAGGAATTTCAATGTAAAGTGGAGGGAGTGCAAAAAAATATATATTCTGGAAGGAGCTAAAGATGGTTAGACAGAGCGATAAAGAAGGTAGCAAGGGAGTGAAAGATAGAAATGGTGGATTGCTAGTGGAGAAAGAAGAAAAGGTGAACAGATGGAGAGAACATTTTAAGGAATTGTTAAACACGGAGAATGAAAGTAATGCAAGTATAAGTGGCTGAGGAATGGCTGGGAGAAGGAGGGAGATGAGAGGGGAGGACATGATCAGCAGGATGAAAGTAATGGAAGCAACGCAGGAAGCCAAAATGGGGAAAGCCCCAGGAACTGATGGTGTGTGTGGTGAAGTGCTGAAGCATGGGAGAGAGAGATCGTAGTAGAATGGAAATGAAATATGTGCAAATTGGACTGGGAGGAAGGTAGAGTCCTAGAGGATTGGAAGTCAGGTATAATTATTCCCCTACACAAAGAAGGAGGGAAAAAGAAGTGTGTGGTGATTATAGGGGAATTTGCCTTCTTACTGTAATAGGAAAAGTATATGGTAGAATATTTATTAACAGAGTTAGGAAAATACCCGAGGAATTAGTTGGAGAGGAACAGGGAGGTTTTAGGAATAGAAGAGCTTGTGTAGATCAGATGGTCATCCTAAGATCTTTAGTGAAAAGTTTCTAGAGAAGGGAAAGAATTTTTTTGCGGCCTTCATGGATTTGGAGAACTCATATGACAGAGTGGATAGACAAGGAATGTGAAAAATATTAAGAATATATGGAGTGAATGGGAAACTGTTTAATGCCATGAAAAGTCTACATGAGGGCGTTAGGATTGCAGTGCATGTGGATGGTGAACCGGGTGAATTTTCTTATCTGAATGTTGGACTGAAACAGATATGCGTCATGACTCCATGGCTGTTCAATTTGTATATTGTTGGAGTTATAAAAAAGATAGAAGGCAGGATAGTGTATGTTGGAGCGACCCTAATGAGTGAGGGCAGCGTTAGTTCTGTCGTTTGCAGAAGCACTGTATTGTTAAGTGAAGACAAAGGGGAACTGCAAGGCTTGGTGCGTGAGTTTGGGAGAGTTTGTAAGAAATGGAACCTAAAGCTGAATGTAAGGAAGAGTAAAGTTGTGGTCTTCGAGAGAAATGAAGTCACTGAATGCCCAGTGAGGCTGGATGGTGAGGTGATGGAAAATGTGAATGCATTTAAATACTTGGGTGTGTTATGAGTAAGGATGAAAGTTTAGAGGATGAAGTGCTTGAAAGGGTACAACAGGGAAGAAGCGTTGCTGGTTCATTAAAAGCAGTGATAAGAAATAGAGAAGTGAGTATGGAATAAACAAAGTCGCTGCACAACAGTATTGTGATACCATCGTATTGCAACGTACCATACGTAACGTAGGGAAATGAAACTTGAGCCTATCAAGAAATGAAGTTGCTATCAAGATAGATAGCAGCTGAAATGAGTTACTTGAGAGGAGCATGTGGAGCTTCATGGGGAGACAGACTGACAAATGAGGAAGTGAGCGAGCGTTGTGGTGTGGATGTGGGTGTGACAGAAAGCGTTAAGAGTAATACAGTGAGGTGGTTTGGCCATGTCGAGAGGATGGAGAATGAGAGACTAACGAGGAGAGTATATGTGAGTGAGGTGAAGGGGAGGAGAGTGAGAGGAGATCGAGGATGAGATGAAGGGATGGAGTGCAGAGGTACATGAAAGTGGGATGTGTGAGCTGGGCGGACGGCAGAGAAATGGCAGGGGACAGGGCGACATGGAGGCGATTTGTTTGTGGCCACCCCTTGCGGGATTAAGGGGTCTTATTAGATATATAGATAGACAGATAGATAGACTTCAAGAAAACATTCGATAGACTACATTATCGAAGGTTGGCGGCAAAAATTCGTGTGCTGGAAATTCGGGGAGAACTAGCTGCATGGATCGAAAATTTACTGACTGACTGAGCCAAAGAGTGGTAGTTAATCAGGAAATTTCTTACAGGACATCAATTACAAGTGTAGTACCCAGGATTCAGTTCTAGGATCAATATTACTTATCACTGACATCAGTAATATGGATGTGGATATCGTCAGCCTAATGCACAATTTGCAGAGGGCATAATGCTAGGAGGTAATGCTTCATCACTGGAGAAGACAGACGAGTTATGTAACGACTTGGAAGGAGGGAATGAACAGTGGCAAATGCAATTGAACCTAGACAAGTGGAAGCTGGTGCACATTGGTTATGCACCCAAGAAGCAATTACTCTTTTATAAGTGATGATAGCAGCACTGACTTAGGGAGAGACATAGGCAGACAGCAGGGACCTCGTATTCTCCAAACAATGCACTGGAGTAGAAAAACAGGACAGAGGCCTTTAGGTTATATAATGAGGCAGTTTAAGTACAGATACAAGGAAATGTCCCTCTCTCTGCACAGTTCTCTTCCACAAAATTTGTACGAGCAGATATTGCTGATCCTCCATAAAACCCATTGACATCTAAAAATACTCTTGTTGATACCAATACACCTGTCCAAAATGCAGACAACCCTTGTTTTCAGTCAGTATGAACAGTGGGTGTTAGCGCAAAACTCATGACATGCGGCAGGTGTGTGATAAGCAGGATGTCTTCTGTTCCTTTGGGTATCTTAGCTTCTGCCGGGAGTTGGACGTATGGGAAAAAAAAAAAAATCTGAAACTTTGAGATTGCGCCGTCTCTACCTTGTATAACTTACACAGAAGAAGCTTGAATATCCACACCACAGATTCCATAACTTCCTGCGTCACACACCACTGACTCAGATGGCCGGCCTGCCCACATCACCTCTGGCTCAGACGCTTTAAACGATGACGTATTCTATTCTATTTGTTTATTGCAATCAGATAAGTTTATTCTATTTATAGGGGATCACACAATGTAGATAGTTGAAACGGCATCCAGTACCTCCTTGACTACGATCGGCCTTTATATAATGAAAGAGCTATATTGTATGAAATATCGACGCTATATCGTACTTTATAGGGAGGTTAAAATATAACGCTCCTCTTCCACTCTGCATGGCGATTTTCCGTGAGTTGGTGGGAGGGCACAGTCTTGTCCATGGCTAGCCTCCATCATTTACTCAATACCTACTCTCACTGTCACACCCACACCCACATCAACAGACAGAGCAGTCACCGCAACACATAGGATACTGCCAGGTGAGTTTGGAGTGGAACGCAATTTCCGGACCATCTCCTATGGGTAAAACATCCATCTTGTTACAGTGCCAGCTGGGCCACGTACCGCCTCGCCTCACCTCGCCTCTCTTTCATCAGCTGGCCACCCACCCGCACAGCTGACACTTTTCACACTTTTTTCACACGCATCATGTCCACAAAAACCTGAGCACAGTCTGTGAGGCCAGGCGGAGGGATGTTTTGCCCCACAAGGAGATTGAGGACGTGGGGGCTGGGTGGACTTCAAAGCGGCCCAGAAAATATCATATGCTTTCGACAACGGAGGATGTAGGGGATTTTCCTGAATGATAAAGAATGGAAAAAACATAGCGAGTGTATTTGTTATGTTTACAGTTCTATGTTTCTTACGGTATGCTCGTATTTGATTCCTTTATATACAGTTCTTTTCTCTCATTATGGAAAATTAATCGCTCTGATATTGTAGGGAAAATTCTCTATGAACTTTATTTCTCTCTCTGTCTCTATCTGTCTGTCTGTCTGCCTGTCTGTCTGTCTGTCTGTCTGTCTCTCTCATATTCTAATAACCCACATAGCAGCGAACATCACACCTCTCTCACACTCTCCATTAATTTATCCTACGGCCACAGCCTACATCCTCGTCCGATCTCTTCAGTAGCTAATCTTCTTCCCACATTCCATCGTCAAAAACTCTCTCTCTCTCTCTCTCTCTCTCTCTCTCTCTCTCTCTCTCTCTCTCTGTCAAACTTCCGTCTTTCTTAGTGTCCACGCAGTTACCCCATTTTTTCTTGCCGCCCTCCATTCCTTACACCTACTTTTTTCACTCTCTGACCTTTATCTTTTCTTCTTGTATCTTTCTATCTATATCTGTCTATGTTTGTATCTTTATTTGTGTGTCTATCTATACACGTGTGTGTGTGTGTGTGTGTGTGTGTGTGTGTGTGTGTGTGTGTGTGTGTGTGTGTGTGTGTGTGTGTGTGTGTGTGTGTGTGTGTGTGTGTGTGTGTGTGTGTTTTAAACAGTCTTGAATACAGAGATTAAAATGAGACCTGTAAAGCACTGAACGCGCATTCCTCCACCAGAGCACGCGCGCGCACACACACACACACATACACACACAAACATTTTTTTTTTTATGCAAGGAAGAAGGAACCAAAGGTCAGGACCCGCAAAACTAGGCCTTTCAAGAAAAAAACAAAAACAAGATAACAGAGAGCCAAATTCATAATCCGTTCATTTCGAGATGCCTGGAAACACTGCGTTTGAAAGACTGGAGATCATAGGCAGTAGGAATTACAAACAAAGGGAGGCAGCAGTTCAATATAGATAGATAGAGAGCTAGATAGAGATGGATGGAGAGATAGATATTAACAGCCATGCAAGATTTCACGTTTAAGAACAATTAAGTCAGAAGTCACTGGCACAGAGCTAGGTCAAAATCAATGGCATGGTGTGTGTGTGTGTGTGTGTGTGTGTGTGTGTGTGTGTGTGTGTGTGTGTGTGTGTGTGTGTGTGTGTGTGTGTTTTACGCTCTCTCAGTGCTCTATCTTGTTATTATCTCCTGAAAAATTTATTTATGTCTAAATACTTTTCGAATTGGAGTGGGTTAGTTATAGCGTTCCTTAATCCCTTTACTACTGTGCTCTTAAAAATGAAAAACTTACAATAACCTTCGGAGTTTCCTTACATAAAGTCTTTTTAAAATCAGTAAAACAAGTATAAAAAAAACAATAATGTGTATCAAGATGTAGGACAGTCGTGCGCAAATAATAATAATAATAATAATAATAATAATAATAATAATAATAATAATCGGAACAAGGCCGAGGCAGTAAAACATGTAATTCCATTGTTACAATCACAAAAAATATTCCAGCACAAACCATGGTAGGGTTACGTGAGTGCATCCAGAAAGTGTTATAATAATGGTATAACTACTAACCAACTACACAGTGCCCTCCTCCTCCCCCCTCCAAAAAAAAAGAAAGAAAAAGAACAAAGGGTATGAAGGTATGACATGAAAAACTATGAATGCAATTACATGTCTCTTTACAACGCCGATCCTGTTCACATGGTTTTTGGCGCACTTCCGTCCGTACATTTTCATACATATTATTAATATGTATTATTAAATGTTTGCTCTATATATATGTGGTGTTTTGGTGACAGAATTCCTTCACTCCATTTCACTTCAAACTACTCCTATATGTTGATCTTCTTGAAACCGTTGAGAGAGAGAGAGAGAGAGAGAGAGAGAGAGAGAGAGAGAGAGAGAGAGAGAGAGAGAGAGAGAGAGAGAGAGATATTGTAAGGAAATAAACCTGAAGGAGCGACAGAAATTGAGTCAGTGAAAGTATAGAAAGTGGAGGATTAGGAAGAGAAACAAAGTGAGTGTGTGTGGTAGAGACTGAAAAGGAGAGGTAAAAAGAGAGACTGGGAAGAAGGGACGGTGAGTGAACGAGACTGAAGGTGTGAGAGTGAGTAAGCGAAAGAATACAAGCTTTTCCTGTGCACTGGTACTCTCTCTCTCTCTATCTCTTTCTTCTTCTTCTTCTTCTTCTTCTTCTTCTTCTTCTCCTCCTCCTCCTCCTCCTCCTCCTCCTCCTCCTCCTCCTCCTTCTTTTTCTCCTCCACCTCCTTCTTCCAACCACCCTTTATCATCTACTCTAACAAAAAAAATCCTGTTACCTGATACTCAGTTAATGATGCTGGGAGAAGGAGTTGCCACAGACTCATATGGCTTCACTAACTTTGCAAAATTAATTAAGACTGAAGATTGTGCAGAAATGGAGCTTCAGTGCAAGCCGATTTTTTAATTCTCTATTTTGTTTATCCCTGTCACCTAGGATGTGGATGTGATAGGAAGCATTAGGAGAAACACAGTGAAGTGGTTTGGCCATGTGGAGAGAATGGAGAGCGAGAGACTGACGAGTAGTATGTGAGTGAGGTGGAGGGGGGAGAGGGAAGGTGAGGCCAAGGATGAGATGGAGGGATGGTGCAGAGGTATAGGAGAGAGGGGGGAGGGGGTGAGCTGTGAGCAGGGCAATGAAATGGGGGACAGGGCAACATGTGGGCGATTTGTTTGTGGCCACCCCTTACGGGATTACGGCGTCTGGCAATAGATTAGTGGATAAATTTTGTTCATTTTGCAGATTACGAAAAGCTGAGGAAAATAATACAGATCCACTTTTTAACGGAGCGCTCATACACAGTATTATGAAAAAACAAAAATGACTGCTGCGAAGATTGCGATACCCTCATTCAGAATTCATTGTTCACTCTTTCGTAATTTATCGTGTTGAAGTGTATCGATATTTATGTCCACAGTTGTACAATTTACCAATAATTTGATGGATGTGCAGAGTGATAAAATTGTCCTTAACAATATCTCTGCTGCCTAACTTAAGTAATGGGGATGAACAGTGAGTGATCTGGAACTGTCTCCCTCTGTCTGTATTTCCGTCTTCCTATGATCTCCAGTCTTTAAAATGCAGTGTGTCCAGGCATCTCGAAATGAACAGATCTTGAATTTGGCTCTCTTTTGTGTTTCTTTTTTTCTTGGAAGAAAGGTTTGCGGACTCCTGGCCTTTGGTTCCTTCTTCCTTGCATTAAAAAAAAAAAAAAGATAGAAAAGGAGAGCTTGGTTAATAGACAGTATAGGAATTAGAAACCTCTGAGGAAAGGAGATTGGCTGATGACAACACAATAGAATGTATGAGTATGAAGGAGGGTGGTATGTCATGGAGGGAAGATAAATGTGGGCCAGAAGTGACGTAAAGTTTCAGAAACAAGGCCACCCCCTACACGATGCGATGTCGAGCAAGTAAAATGCCCGCTTGCGAGTTTTGGACAAGATGAAAATGTCGGCACTGAGAATTTTCGTAGTATCTGCCACAATCGCGTTCAGAACAGATAAATATCGAGTGAAAATAGAACTGGCATTATATAAAGTATTTACTTAATAATGATTTGATACTACTTAGCAATGAACGAGGAAAATCTCAATATCGGTGTCTTTCTATCTTTTCGCGTGTTTTGAGAAACTGCTTATTTTTATCCATACTCATACCTCGATCAAAACAACGTTTTCCAGCATGTACACGTAGTTAATATTATGGCAAAGCTATTTTTATACAAACTTTATCTATGCTAAACGTGATTTAGGCTGATACCGCATAAATTATCATTGTTTATATTTTCAGTCACCTTGTGGCTCAAAACTCGCCAGCGGTCAATTAATAGACGGTGCCGTATCGTGAAAGGCGACTAGGATATGGCTAACCAATTTATGGGTAAAAATTACTTGTGAAAGGCTGTAATTCTCATTTCTTTATTCCACCGAGCAGCCTAATGTTTAAGGCTTATACTTTTATTCTTTATTTTTAATGCAAGGAAGAAGGAACCAAAGACCAGGAGCCCGCAAACTGTTCCTTCCAAGAAAAAAACGAAAACAGTACAACAGAGTGCAAGTCTGGGCTAGTGTGTGGGGGAAGGGGGAGATAAAGTTGGCTATTGGAGAGTTGTGTAGAGTTGTGGAAAGTTCGTGTGGAGTCTGTATTGATATGTGTTGTGATTTACTGGGGCTGTTGTGAGGTGTGGATGGCAGTGGAATGGTGTGAGATAGTACTGTATGTAAGGCAGGGGCGTGAAGAGATGGTGACTGTGTTGGAAGGGAAGCGTATAGACGGATGAGCAGGAGTGAATTAGTTACATGTCGATATGTTTGCTCCCACTCTGACTCTCAATACCCATAACCCAAATGGTCCTGGGTCTCCTAATTCCGTGCAATAATGTAATAAGTTTATAAAACTATATTAATGTTTAGATTCCCTGATCGCTCTCCTTTTTTCCCTATAAGCCTAAAGAACTAAGACGGCTCTGTTTTTTAGGCCTTTCTAAAACGCAGACCTACAGTCTATCATTTTGAGATTGTTTGAGCCATTCAAGTGAGTTTGGAATGAAATGTTAGTAAATTTAGACTATAGAAAGGAAGCTGATAAGAGAATAAAGGAAAAAACGCCAAAAATGACACAGATATATAAAGGAGAATAGCTAATAAAGGAGCAGGATAGGAGAGGTGGAATGGATAGGCAGTGAATTACTGTTTTATTGCGGTCACCCCACAAGAACTCCTGAAATCTGATGTGTTAAAATTGATACATACATATACACATACGTATATACATAGCCTACATACATACACACACACATATATACAGTGCTTAAACCCTTTTCTGTATGGCTAACTCTCAGATCCGCTTGCTAAATAACCGTAGTTCTCAAATCATCATATATTAGTGTATACCTGGCCAGCCTTAGAACTGTTTTTCTCACCTTGGCTTTACCTCTCTCTCTCTCTCTCTCTCTCTCTCTCTCTCTCTCTCTCTCTCAAAATGAATGGGTCTTGATTTTGCTCCTCTTTATCCAGCTTTCTTTGGATGGGATACTTTTTGCAAGTTCTTGTCCCCGATTCTTCCTCATTCTTCAAGGCACATACACACATTTTTGCCCATATACATACTTATTTCTTTATTTCCCAGTTGACTGTAGTGAATATTTTTTGTGGAAGCTTATGATTATGTCGTATGAGTTGACTGAGTAATGTGTGTGATATCAGATGAAAATTCTTCTCTCTCTCTCTCTCTCTCTCTCTCTACCTTAACCACCATCTGCCTGTCGATCTAATTATCCATATCTATCTACCTGTCTGTCCACCTACCTAGCGATCCACCTACCACTCTCTCAAATATATCACCGACTGTTCTGCTGGGATGCCTGACTAACGTTCCGTCTCCCCACATCTCAATAACTGGAGGTCAGCACTGATGGCTCCAGTAAACAATAAGACTGCCTAGGGACGCCTGGCCCGAACACAGTAAAGGAAAATCTATTGCAAGTTTTAGTCGAGGGCGCCACACTCCGTCCCGCTCTGTGTGTCCATGAGAAGAAGGGATATTAGATGATCAGTGAAGAAGGGGGTAAGTGGGAAAGAAGTCTAGTGTGTGTGTGTGTGTGTGTGTGTGTGTGTGTGTGTGTGTGTGTGCTATGGAGTTCCTGTATAGGGCTACAATGGAATGTGTTATTAGAAGATACGGTTGTATTGGGAAGGTGATCTAAAGATGCATTGTGCGGTGTGGTGTATTTATTTGTTGTATTATTCCTCTCTGGGGGTGGTGTAGTAACAGCAAATATATGCAGTGTGGATAATGATGTGTGGTAAGGACGATGTGGAGGTGTGGTGTAAGGACAGTGTGGAAGTGTGTGGTATAGACATGAGTGTGATGAGAAGGCAGCATGGCAGAAGTGAATTAAGTGTGAAAATGGTAAGTAGGTAAGGTGGACATGTGAATAAAAGGGCTAAGTGTGATGGGTTTGTGATATAAGCAATGTAGGAAAACCTAGAGTGAGATGTTTACAGAGTGTAGTGATGTAGTGACTGGAAACTGAACCAAGTACTGATAGTGAAATATGGATGACAAATGAGATTGTAGATGAATAAAATTTCCCCAACTGCCCCCTAAGTTCAAGGAAGTGAGAGACAAGTACAGTGTTTGTTGTCTTAATATTTAATGCTACAGTGTACGTTATGTGTGTTGATACGTCACTTCATCCTCGGTAAGTACACTATACCAATCACCATATTTTAAATGCCTCTTCACAGGTATTGCATCATCACAGTCACAGATTTGTACACACACACACACACACACACACACACACACACACACACACATCAAAGGCCCAATTAGTACAAGCTTAAACACAGCAAACATGCATAAATCAGTGTAGTGTACAGTAGAAGGGTCATGGTGGGGAGGTGATGAAAGAGCCTGCATATTCTCGTCTCTCTCTCTCTCCCAACAGTGCCATATACAAGTGTAGATATTCTCTTAAACTAACTCCATAACTCTCTCACAACTACACCAATCATCTTTCCACACCAACACAATACACTGATACCTACACCCCAACTTTGGCCCTCATTCTAGTCAGTTAAGGAAGCTCCCTAACACATTCTCCTAGGCGATTTATTTTCCCTATGACACCTTGCTGTCCTCTGCTTCACGTAAATCCTTCCAATATCGCCACACTCTGCATCAATAACGTACAAAAGGATATTAACCAGCCATATCCAAAAATAAGTCGCCAAGGATTAGGTGCTAGGAGCCTAGTTACCCTGCGAGAATTCGGACTCAAGTATCTCCACACCTTTACAGCAGTCACACTAATCTCACGCTTCCCTTCTGTCTAATAGCACACTCACGCCAAACCAACACTACAATAACCAACGCAATACCACATCACCTTCACACCATTCTCTCTCTCTCTCTCTCTCTCTCTCTCTCACACACACACACACACACACACACACAAACATAAATAATTTATATAAAATGTGTGTATGTGTGTGTGTGTGTGTGTGTGTGTGTGTGTGTGTGTGTGTGTGTGTGTGTGTGTGTTCACGGGCGTTTCTGTGTTTACATGCACCACATAATGATAATGCAAGCTTCAGAATATAACTTTGAACCCTGGCACCTTACTGTTCATATAAAGATTAAGATTAGAGTTGGATTACAAGTGTGCGCGTACTGAGGCGTGTTGGTGAAATGAGGAGGCCGGAGTTAAGGCACAAACGTTTCCTCTTCATCTTTTTGAGTGTGAAAACGTGGCTTGTTAATAGGCAGCCATGAGCGATGATGAGTTGGGAGAGTGGCGACAGAAGGAAAGTCTCTCCTTTCTCTCTCTCTTCTCTCTCTCTCTCTCTCTCTCGGGATAGTACCCAGTGCTCACTCTATGTACCGTAACTTCTCGTGTCACCTGAATTAACATAAAATATAGGATTATCTTAATGTCTTTGGTTAAATTCTCCCTCCCAGGAAAAAAATCGCAGGGTTATTGGTTTCCCTCTCAGCAAAAAGGGTGTCGTGAGAGAGAAGGAGAGAGAGAGGGGGGAGGGAGAGAAGGACTGAAGATAATTCCCAGACCAGTTGTTTATATGAAAAAAGAGAGAAGTTTAAAGTTGGAAGGTTCAGTGTAGTTGCAATATAGCCACGGCAACACAGGAGGAGGTTCAAGAGAGGTGGCTAAGTGAAAGACACACACACACACACACACACACACACACACACACACACACACACACACACAGGGAAGTAAAAAATAGACATAAATGAATATATAACCTATGGGGAAGCATCACCAAGAGGACACTGCAAAAAGCTACATAAAAAAAAGAGGCGATAAAGACGTAAGGAAATTTAGTTTCCCAAATAGGGCAATTGATCAGTGGAATGCACTACCGAATGAGATACTGTGTGCCAAAACAATTCACATATTTAAGGATATGTACGATTAAATTGTTTAAGACACGGAACAGTACGAACTTGACTCATTCCTGTAAAAATACAATTAGGTAATAACAATTAGATAAGAACACACACACACACACACACACACACACACACACACACACACACACACACACACAGTACCAGTAACTTGAGTTATAGGACAGATAATGGTACGCAAGGAAGGGAAAAAACCATTGTGATCATTGCAGAGCGGGCCAGTCCTGCATATGAAGAATTTTGTGTATTTGTGTGAATTTTGCCTTGTTATAAATGAATTTTGCGGGCTCCTGGCCTTTGGTTCCTTCTTTCTTGCGTAGGAAAAAAAAGTCCCATCAGCACTAGTATGCATAGTTACCACATGGTCCTGTTTGATTAGTATTTTTATATTAAACTAATACGAAGAGTTATGCTAATTGTAACAGTGGGAATATTTTTTTTAATGTAACAAAGAAGGAATCAAAGGCCAGGGGCCAGCAAGAGCGTTCCCTCCAAGAAAAAACAAGATAACAGAGAGCCATATTCATGATCCTATCAAGGAGGAAGTAGTATATTAAAGAGGAATTTAGCTGATAAATCAGTGGAAAGGCATATCAATGAGTATTTATGGAAGGATAGTCAGCCATAAATCCATCAGTCATCTTACCTCACGTATCATTCAGAAATACGGACGAAACATTGTGATATATGGAACACCATGTAATTATAGATGCAAATATTATCCTTGGTAATTATTACGACTAAAAATCGCATGCATCATCATAAATTGGATGGATGGATATATATATATATATATATATATATATATATATATATATATATATATATATATATATATACAGAGAGAGAGAGAGAGTGAGGCTATATATATATATATATATATATATATATATATATATATATATATATATATATATATATATATATATATACATTTTTTTTTTTTTTTTTTGAGACTTATTGGACTCGTGTGCGTCTAAAAACTCGCTCACTTTCACAACCATTGATCTTGAATTTGGCTGTCTTTTGTATTGTTTTTGTTCTTTTTTTTTATTGGAAGGAACGGTTTACGGGCTCCTGGCCTGTGGTTCCTTTTTCCTTGCATAATATATATATATATATATATATATATATATATATATATATATATATATATATATATATATATATATATATTTATATATATATATATATATATATATTTTCCTATCTATTTTTCTATTGCCAGACACCATAATCCCGTAAAGGGTGGCCATTTGACACTGAGTTAGTTGTTTTACAGGGAGGGGCACCAACCCTCCATCAACCCACTTGTTGACAGGTAGGGAGCACGTATGGTTTGGTTATATGGTTACCACCCAGCATTGTAAATGGTTTCTTTGCTTACAGGAAACCATTTGGTTTGTCACTCAATGTAAAGCCACCTGTAAAGGAAAGAAAAGGCATAAGAAGTGACAGGAAAGATAGGAGAAATAGGAAGAGAGGAGGGCAGGCACAGAAAAAGAATGATAAAAGCTAAGGAAGTAGGCAGCACTACATCAAGTGAGTGGATGATGGTCGCAGAGAATATTCATCACCATCACCATCATCATAATCTGTGACACTTGCTCCCTACTGCAAACCCTCCACTGACAAGGATAACCATGAGAAATGTCTCCAGTCTACACTGTTTTCTCACATACCCCTCCCCTCTCTCTCTCTTACACCCCTCTTCCTTTTCCTTCTTCCCTCACCAAAGGACAGCTTCATTCTCTTCTTCCCTAGCAGATATGGTTGGCCTTTTCCTATATTAGCCATCTCTTAATCAGGACAACTTTGGTACTTTATTCCAGCAAATGCCAAACATTATTCAGCCGAGAGAGAGTACATAACCATAAAATTAATACTGGTACCCTCTCACAGTTGACAACTCTTGTATTATATTCTAGCTAATGTTATATGCTTTTAATCACCTGAACGGGAGTCACAGGAGGGTGATGGAGTTAATGTGAAAAGTCCAAAAACAAACCATCAAGGAAGTAACATGAAAGTTCATTTAAACATATAGATGCAGCTCTTCTTCTACACATAACTATACTATCTACTACACACCATGTCCCAGAAGCTATTCAAAATCCTAGAAAAGGGACCTATGTACTGTAAAGAGAACCTAGTCACTCTACAATGTAAAAATGTGAAAAATCTAAAAAAGATTTCACAGACGGATAAGAAAGCATTCATTATATATATATATATATATATATATATATATATATATATATATATATATATTGTTACATAGCCTATGATTTCATCATCCTTTGTGTAATTCTAACGTACAGTATGCTGCATGTTTGATCACGAGCGTGTTCTACCTCACACTCCCCCCCTCCTCCATTATAGTAGAGTGAGTCGTTCTTTCTGTTGTTCAGAGCGGGATTGTCAGCTCTTTGTCCCCATGGTTTCATTTGCGCGTCCTTCTTGCAAGTTGTATCAGGCTCTGCCGGCCCCTATATAATGAGTTCAGTCTCTACATTATTGCCACTTAGATCTACTCCTCATTTTGTTCACATCTCTGTCCTCCCCTGTACAGTTGTTATTATTGTGAGTGCTCAGGAAGTCTCCAAACATCTAGCAGCTGTGTAATTTGAGTATAACTGTTATTGCATTTTTTCTTGTACTGTGTAGCGTAGGGTATTGATTCTTAGGCCTAGTGAGGTTTTTGTAATTAATGTAAAGTTTTTGTCAGTCATTATTAATAATGTTTTGTATCTTTAATATCTTGCATTCACTGAGTATTATCCAGTGTATTGTCATATTATCAGGGCTGACTTAGATAAATTTACTCTTGCTAATTTCGTGTTAATAGAGGCTATTGCAGTTAACTATATATTTAACCTGTTTTTTGCCATTACATTATCCTTATGAGTCCTGAATCTTTTGTTGTTAGTTTGAGCATTAAACTTTAACTTGTAATTTTACCTAACTCTTTTGTTTTGAACCTGGAACTTTGCGGGACAGTAGTGATTTTTAGTATTCTCACTTAATGTGTACATTATCTTTCTCTGTTCCGTAACATAAATTTGGCGACCTCTTATCAGGATATTCAGGATATTATCATAAGGATATTGCTTGATATTTTGTGACTGTGATTTATTCATGATGTCTACTATTACTACGCTTGATGAAGCCAAAGATTTTTTGTCAAATGTGCAAACAGTGTGTGATGTAGAAAACAGAACAAAGAATGAACTTAAGCTTGTTGCTCAACAATTGGGAATTGCTGTTCACTCTCATCATTCTAAAGATCAAATTGTTGGCATGATTAATAAAAGCTTGTTTAATGTAACTCCTCCAAATGAGCAAACGCAGATTGAAATAGCTAAGTTACAGCTAGCCCTGCAGGAGGCTCGTGTTAAGGAGGCTGAATTTCAGGCACGTGCTAAGGAGGTTGAGTCTCAGGCTAAGGAGGCGGAGTCACAGGCTCGTATTCAGGAGGCTGAGTTTCAGGCACGTGCTAAGGAGGCTGAGTCTCAGGCTAAGGAGGCTGAGTCTCATGCTAAGGAGGCGGAGTCTCAGGCTCGTATTCAGGAGGCACAGATACAGGCTCAGGCACAAATTGAACTTGCTAGGATTCAGGCAGACCATGAGTATCGCATGAAACAAGGTGGAACTGGATCATCTAGCTCTGATGATTTTGATATGGCTAAAAATGTTAAACTTGTCCCTCCTTTTAATGAATCTGATTTAACAAAGTATTTTCAGTTGTTTGAGAGGGTAGCTACAGGTTTTAATTGGCCTAAAAAGTATTGGCCAGTACTCCTTCAAACTGTTCTCACCGGTAAAGCTCAAGTAACTTATGCATCTTTGCCTCAGGATCAATCTGATAATTATGATGTAGTTAAGAGCTTGATTCTTAAGGCCTATGAGCTTGTTCCTGAAACCTATAGAGTAAAATTTAGGACAACTTATAAGCAAGATAAGCAATCCCATGTTGAGTATGCAAAAATCAAAGAAGATCTGTTAGAGCAGTGGTTAAATTCTAATAATGTGGATTCTGATTTTGGTAAATTTAAGCATATGATTTTGCTGGAGGACTTCAAAAGGTGTATTTATAAAGATGTAAGCCTATATCTTGATGAAAGAAGAATAGATAATTTGTCTGATGCTGCAGTTTTACCTGATGAATATGTTCTCACTCACAAGAGATATTCTAGAGAAGAAAGGAAAGCTGAGAGTAAATACGTTGCCTCTACTCAGAGTACAGGTAACAGGAAAGAGAATAAAGATGATGTTTCTCAGGAAGTAAATACCAGCTTCACCTCTAGATTTCAGAAAAGTAAATGTACTTATTGTAGTAAGCTTGGTCATGCTACGGAGAAATGTTTCAGGAGACAGCGTGATGTGAACAAAAAGGAGTCTTTAAATATTCAGTCAATTGGTCTAGTGTCCACTCTTGAGAGTTCCCAGAATTCTTTAACTGAGTTAACTGAACCTGCTTTGAGGGGTAAATTAAATTCTCATGATGGAGCTCCTCTTTTGAGCAGTAACGTGGGTGACACTCTCAAGAGTTCATATGCTAATTTCCTGTCTGATGGTTTTGTCAGTCCTCTGGACAGTAATGACAGGAAATCAGTTAAAATATATCGTGATACAGGTGCTTGCCAATCCCTTATCCTGACCAGTGTTCTAGGCTCTAATGTTAATTCCTCTGATGAAACTGTAATCTTACAAGGTGTAGGGAATAATTACTTCTCTGTCCCTCTGTGCAGAGTGAATTTAGAGTCTGGTTTTGTTAATGGTTCTGTTATGGTTGGGTTGGTTGAGACACTCCCAATGTCAGGTGTAACTTTCTTACTTGGAAATGATATTGGTGGAAGTCAAGTGTGTCCAGCTCCTCAGTTGTCTAGTAAGCCAGTGGCTGCGACCCAGGATTGTGATGTCCCTGATGTGTTTTCTGCATGTGCTGTCACTAGGGCTAAGTCTAAAGTTACTGGTGATTTAGAGGATAATGATGATGATGATGTTATCCTAGTTGACACTTTTCTTGCTAATCTGGACCACTCACCAGATGAGGCAGTACCCCGTAGTGTTGATAATTTGTCTCGCCAAGAGTTGGTTGAGTTGCAGGTTGCTGACCCTGAGTTGAAAGGTCTAGCTAACTCTGCTTGCAGTGAGGAGGAGTCAGCTGGTGCTTCTACTTGTTATTATATAAAGTCAGGAGTACTTACGAGGAAGTGGAGACCCCCAACAGCATCAGCCGACTGTGAATGGGAGGTTGTACATCAAGTTGTCATCCCTCGTGTTTGTAGGCAGGATATCATTAGAGTGGCTCATGATTCCAGTTTGGCAGGACACCTTGGAGTGAGGAAGACTGTGGCACGCATTTTGAAACACTTCTACTGGCCAGGTATCTTCAGGGATCTTTCCTGGTATTGTAAGTCTTGTCACACCTGTCAAGTTGTGGGGAAGTGTAATCAGACCTAAAAGGTTGCACCTCTAGTTCCCATTCCTCCTTTTGAGGCGCCATTCACCCGAGTGTTGGTGGATATTGTGGGCCCTCTTCCTAAGACTTCTTCAGGATTTTCTTATGTGTTGACCCTGATTGATATGGCTACTAGTTATCCTGAAGCCATTCCACTTAGAAATATCTCAGCAAAGAACGTGGTTAAGGAAATGCTAGGGTTCTTCACCAAGTTTGGTCTGCCCAAGGAGGTACAGTCATATGGGGGAAGTAATTTCATGTCAAATGTTTTCAAGCAGTCTCTGAAAGAGTTGGGCATCACCCAGATCACGTCTTCAGCTTACCATCCCCAGACCCAAGGAGCGTTGGAGAGATATCATCAAACACTCAAATCGATGCTCAAGAAATACTGTTTGGAACATCAGAAAGACTGGGATAAAGGTCTTCCATTTGTTGTGTTTGCCGCAAGAGAATATCCAAATGAATCACTGGGCTTCTCACCTTTTGAACTACTGTTTGGCCACGAAGTAAGAGGACTCCTTAAGCTACTCAAGGAATGCTGGCTGTCGGAGGAAGATGACGTCAACCTGCTGGAGTATGTGATGAAGTTCAAAGAACGGCTGTCCACTGCTTTACAGCTGGTGAGAGAGAATTTAGGAGCTGCTCAGAAGATGAAGACTTGGTATGATAAGAAGTCCAGGTTATGCCGCTTTCAGCCAGGAGATCAGGTTTTGATTCTGCTACCAGTGCATGGGCAACCTCTTCAAGCCAAGTTTAGTGGTCCTTATTTCGTGGAGAAGAAACTCAGTGATGTCAACTATGTCATCGCCACACCAGATCGTAGAAAGAACAAGCAACTTTGTCACATCAACATGCTAAAGTTATATCACAGGCGGGACGAAAATAACCCAGTCTGCACTGTAGCTGTTCCACCCGAGTCTACAAGTGAAGTTCTCCCATGCAGCATGAGCCTGAGTGATAGTTTGGGGAAGAATCCTGATATCATGAATGATCTCCAGACTAAGCTTTCTCATCTACCTCCCGAGGAAAGGCAGGAGTTTTCGGCATTACTGCAGGAGTACCCGCAAGTGTTCCGTGCCACTCCAGGAAGAACCACTGTGTTGATGCATGATGTCGATGTTGGAGACGCAAAGCCAATTAAATTGCCTCCTTACCAAGTGAACCCAGTGAAAGTTCCTCTCATTCAGAAGGAGCTTGGCTACCTGTTGGACCACAAGATGATTGAGCCCTGTCAGAGCAATTGGAGTTCTCCTGTCACTCTAGTCCCTAAGCCAGGTGGGTCACAGCGGCTTTGCATCGACTACAGACGTTTTAATCAGATAACCAAAACAGACACTTACCCTCTCCCTCGCGTGGAAGATTGCATAGACAAGATCGGAAAGGCTAGGTACATAAGTAAGTTTGATTTGTTAATGGGATACTGGCAAGTACCTATGACTGAACGAGCTAGGGAGATCTCATGTTTTGTAACACTAGGAAAGACTTTTGCATGTTCTGTAATGCCATATGGTATGAAGAATGCACCAGCCACATATCAGAAGCTCATGAATGTTGTAACAGAGGGTTTGGCAGGGTGTGTTGTTTATAGTGATGATGTATTAATCTTCAGTGACAACTGGAAAGATCACCTATGCCATGTCAGTAAATTTCTTGAGCGTTTGGTTCAGGCTAATCTTGTAGTTAATTTATCAAAGTGTGAGTTTGGTCAAGCTAAAGTTCAGTACCTTGGGTACGTAATTGGTGATGGACATGTTGCACCACCAGGAGCTAAGGTTCAGGTTATAAGTGATCTTCCCAGACCTAAAAGTAGGAAAGAGCTACAAAGATTTTTGGGAATGGTAGGTTATTACAGGAGATTTGTTCTTAACTTTTCAATTCTTGTATCACCAGTTACAGACCTACTGAAAAAGGGAGTTAAATTTGTCTGGACCGATAACTGTGAATCCTCTTTCAGCAAACTTAAAGCCATTTTTTTTGCAGTCAGCCAGTGCTCGCTACTCCAAATTTTGCTAAGCCTTTTAAGATGGCTGTTGATGCAAGTGATACAGGAGCTGGGGCTGTTTTGCTGCAAGAGGATGATCAGGGTATTGAACACCCTGTATCTTATTACAGTAAGAAGTTCACTCCACCTCAAAAGAACTACTCAACTATTGAGAAAGAGCTTTTGGCCTTGATTTTGGGTTTACAGCATTTTTCATTTTATTTGTGTTCTGGTTTTGACCCCATAGTCATTTTTACCGATCATAACCCACTGAAATTCCTTAGTAAGTTTAAAGATAAAAATCAGAGATTGACAAGATGGAGTCTACTTCTTCAGGAGTATTCATTAGACATACAACATGTCAAGGGGAAAGAAAATGTTATTGCAGATTGCTTATCTAGACTTTAGACAGATTGTTTTAGGGTAATAAAAAATTTCCTTTGTAAATTTCTTTTTCTTTGTGGGGAGGTGTTACATAGCCTATGATTTCATCATCCTTTGTGTAATTCTAACGTACAGTATGCTGCATGTTTGATCACGAGCGTGTTCTACCTCACTCCCCCCCTCCTCCCTTATAGTAGAGTGAGTCGTTCTTTCTGTTGTTCAGAGCGGGATTGTCAGCTCTTTGTCCCCATGGTTTCATTTGCGCGTCCTTCTTTCAAGTTGTATCAGGCTCTGCTGGCCCTTATATAATGAGTTCAGTCTACATTATTGCCACTTAGATCTACTCCTCATTTTGTTCACATCTCTGTCCTCCCCTGTACAGTTCTTATTATTGTGAGTGCTCAGGAAGTCTCCAAACATCTAGCAGCTGTGTAATTTGAGTATAACTGTTATTGCATTTTTTCTTGTACTGTGTAGCGTAGGGTGTTGATTCTTAGGCCTAGTGAGGTTTTTGTAATTAATGTAAAGTTTTTGTCAATCATTATTAATAATGTTTTGTATCTTTAATATCTTGCATTTACTGAATATTATCCAGTGTATTGTCATATTATCAGGGCTGACTTAGATAAATTTACTCTTGCTAATTTCGTGTTAATAGAGGCTATTGCAGTTAACTATATATTTAACCTGTTTTTTACCATTACATTATCCTTATGAGTCCTGAATGTTTTGTTGTTAGTTTGATCATTAAACTTTAACTTGTAATTTTACCTAACTCTTTTGTTTTGAACCTGGAACTTTACGGAACAGTAGTGATTTTTAGTATTCTCACTTAATGTGTACATTATCTTTCTCTGTTCCGTAACAATATATATATATATAAATATATATATATATATATATATATATATATATATATATATATATATATATATATATATATATATATATATATATATATATATATATATATATATATTGTGTTGTACATTTTTGGTTGATTGTACCACATTACGATCCTTTCAAGAACACCTGCCATGAAAACAATTAAGGTAGAAAATGTGCAGGAAAAGGTATTATATAGTACGGTAGCTTTTACAGTCAGAGGGACTGGGTCTCTATACGAAATACTTCCATGTTATATATCTCCAACACCCAAGCCCATGTTGCCGCATATATACTGGAGGGCAGGGACCCAGAGTTAGGCATTTAGTCAACATTTAAAGTAATGGTGACCAGCTTCATTTGTCCCTGAGTGGCATTTCACAAGCAAGAAACCCAAGATACCATTCAGATTGATCTTTTACAGGTTCCATCCGGCATTAGCTCACTATTCTACCAGGCGTCATTTGGTTACATGGTTACCACCAGCATAGATAGTGATTTCCTGGAATACTGAAACCCATTTCGCCCCTCACTCAGTGTAGGATCACCGGGATAGAGAGGGAGGGAGAGGGGAGGAGGGGGTGCAGCACTATATCGATTGGGTAGATGATGATGGGTACCCCTTACCACCAATATATAAATATAAATATATATATATATATATATATATATATATATATATATATATATATATATATATATATATATATATATATATATATATATATATATATATATATATATATATATATATATATATATATACACAGGCTGCTTCCCCCAAGGAAAGGGAGGTAGCCGAGACAGGACGACACACTCCCCATTTACTCATCCATTCAAACACATTCATTCGCATCTTAGCTCCAAAGGGGAGAACGGACAGATCCTCACCGCACCACACTGCACAAGGGTCAACTGCGCAATGCAATCAGTGACATCCGCAGCAGGGCCCGACAACAGAGCTAGTTTACCCCTGCCACATCATAACAGACTCATCCCCTTACCCGCACCTGACCTGAAATAGCTGATCAGACCAAATGCGGGAGAATATCCCCTCAGGGCTGCGTCATCATTTATTCATTCACACTTTCTTTCCACCCATTTCTGTCACGCACAGCCACTCTTCCTTGCTCAACAGACATCGCTCTCGCATCCAGCGCTCTATTCACACTGTCCATCCATCCTATTCATGGTCTTCCTCTCAGCCTTACACCTCTCACATCAGCTCTAGTTATATTTTTCACCAATCACTCATTATCCATTCTCTCCATATGCCCAAACCATCGCAACACCCTCTGCTCAACTCTACCAGCCATCTCCCGAACAACTCCAGTTCTCCTTCGCACTTCATCATCCCGCACTCGATCCATACGTGTCACTCCACACATACTCCTCAGACACCTCATCTCCATTACATTCAAACTTTTCCTCTCTGCTACACCCATATTCCATGTTTCAGCCCCATACAATGTTTTGGAAGGAGGTGAAAAGGGTGCGAAAGGGAGAGTCTGGGAAGGAAGAACGAGTAAAAGCAGAGGATGGAAGGATGTTAACTGAGATGGATGCAGTAAGGAAGAGATGGGCAGAGTATTTTGAAAGATTGTTAAATGTAGAGGAGGAAAGGGTGGCTGAGATTGTGGCGGATGGAAGGGTGCAAGGAATAAATGTGTTGGGAGAGTTGAATGATTCTTTGATCACGAAGGAGGAAGTGGAGAAAGCAGTAACGGAGATGAAAACAGGGAAAGCTGCAGGTATGGATGGGTGTGCTGTGGAATGCCTGAAGGGTGGTGGAGTGACTATTGTTGACTGGTTAGTAAGATTGTTGAATGTGTGCTTTGAGAAAGGTATGGTGCCAATTGACTGGGCAAGTGCTTGTGTGGTCCCGTTGTATAAAGGCAAGGGTGATAAGTATGAATGTACTAGCTTTAGGGGTATAAGTCTGTTGAGTGTTGTAGGTAAGGTGTATGGTAGAGTGTTAATTTTGAGAGTTAGAGAGGGTACAGAGGGAGTGATTGGTGATGAGCAGTGTGGCTTTAGGAGAGGGAGGGGATGCGTTGATCAGGTGTTTGCTGTGAGACAAGTGTGTGAAAAGTATTTAGCGAAAGGCAAGGATGTGTTTTGGGCATTTATGGATTTAGAGAAAGCGTATGATAGAATTGATAGGGAGGCTTTGTGGACTGTTTTAAGATTGTATGGACTTGATGGTAGGTTACTAAAAGGGGTAAAA
This sequence comes from Coenobita brevimanus, assembly GCF_032717465.1. Classification (NCBI taxonomy): domain Eukaryota; kingdom Metazoa; phylum Arthropoda; class Malacostraca; order Decapoda; family Coenobitidae; genus Coenobita; species Coenobita brevimanus. The sequence goes on along the minus strand of NC_136959.1, from coordinate 27,122,978 downwards.
AGTTTTTATGTAAATAGTAGAGCGTGTGTAAGAGTGGGAAATGCTGTGAGTGATTGGTTTCCCGTGAGAGTGGGGCTGCGACAGGGATGTGTGATGTCGCCTTGGTTGTTTAATATTTACATGGATGGTGTTGTAAGGGAGGTGAATGCAATAGTTTTAGGTGGTCTGAGTCTGGTAAATGTTGATGGTGGAGAGTGGAATCTGAAGCAGCTGCTGTTTGCAGATGATACCGCACTGGTGACTGATTCAGAGGAGAGATTGAGACAGTTGGTAGAGGAGTTTGGAAGGGTGTGTGAAAGGAGGAAATTGAAAGTAAATGAGAATAAGAGTAAAGTGATGAAGTGTACGAGGTTGATAGATGGTAGGGGGATGAATATAGTTTTGAATGGTGAGTTGCTTGAGGAGGTAGATTGTTTTAAATATCTAGGGTCACATGTTGCTGTGGATGGAAGAATAGATGCAGAAGTGAAGTTTAGAATAAATGAAGTAGGAAAGGTGCTGGGAGGAATGAAAAAGTGTTTAAATGTCGTTCGCTTAGAATGGATGTAAAGAGAAGGCTGTATGAGGGTGTTGTGGTACCGACTGCATTATATGGGGCTGAAACATGGAATATGGGTGTAGCAGAGAGGAAAAAGTTTGAATGTAATGGAGATGAGGTGTCTGAGGAGTATGTGTGGAGTGACGTGTATGGATCGAGTGCGAAATGATGAAGTGCGAAGGAGAACTGGAGTTGTTCGGGAGATGGCTGGTAGAGTTGAGCAGAGGGTGTTGCAATGGTTTGGGCATATGGAGAGAATGGAAAATGAGCGATTGGTGAAAAAGATAACTAGATCTGATGTGAGAGGTGTAAGGCTGAGAGGAAGACCACGAATAGGATGGATGGACAGTGTGAAGAGAGCGCTGGATGCGAGAGGGATGTCTGTTGAGCAAGGAAGAGTGACTGTGCGTGACAGAAATAAATGGAGAGAAATTGTGAATGAATAAGTGATGACGCAGCCCTAAGGGGATATTCTCCTGCATTTGGTCTGATCAGCTAGTCAGGTCAGGTGCGGGTAAGGGGATGGGTGTATTATGATGTGGCAGGGGTAAACCAGTTCTGCTGTCGGGCCCTGCTGCAGATGTCACTGATTGCATTGTGCAGTTGACCCTTGTGCGGTGTGGTGCGGTGAGGATCTGTCCGTTCTCCTTTTTGGGGCTAAGATGCGAATGATTGTGTTTGAATGGATGAGTAAATGGAGAGTGAGTCGTCCTGTCTCGGCTACCTCCCTTTCCTTGGGGGAAGCAGCCTAGGTATATAGATAGATAGATAGACAATGCAGTCGGTACCACAACACCCTCATACAGCCTTCTCTTTACATCCATTCTAAGCGAACGACATCTAAACACTTTTTTCATTCCTCCCAGCACCTTTCCTACTTCATTCATTCTAAACTTCACTTCTGCATCTATTCTTCCATCATCAGCAAAATGTGACCTAGATATTTAAAACACTCTACCTCCTCAAGCAACTCGCCATTCAAAACCATATTCATCCCCCTACCATCTACCAACCTCGTATACTTCATCACTTTACTCTTATTCTCATTTACTTTCAATTTCCTCCTTTCACACACCCTTTCAAACTCCTCTACCAACTGTCTCAATCTCTCCTCTGAATCAGCCACCAGTGCAGTATCATCTGCAAACAGCAGCTGCTTCAGATTCCACTCTCCACCATCAACATTCACCAGACTCAAACCTCCACCTAAAACTCTCGCATTCACCTCCCTTACAACACCATCCATGTAAATATTAAACAACCAAGGCGACATCACACATCCCTGTCGCAGCCCTACTCTGACAGGAAACCAATCACTCACAGCATTTCCCACTCTTACACACGCTCTACTATTTACATAAAAACTTTTTACCCCTTTTAATAACCTACCATCAAGTCCATACAATCTTAAAACAGTCCAAAAAGCCTCCCTATCAATTCTATCATACGCTTTCTCTAAATCCATAAATGCCCAAAACACATCCTTGCCTTTCGCTAAATACTTTTCACACACTTGTCTCACCGCAAACACCTGATCCACGCATCCCCTCCCTCTCCTAAAGCCACACTGCTCATCACCAATCACTCCCTCTGTACCCTCTCTAACTCTCATAATTAACACTCTACCATACACCTTACCTACAACACTCAACAGACTTATACCCCTAAAGCTAGTCCATTCATACTTATCACCCTTGCCTTTATACAACGGGACCACACAAGCACTTGCCCAGTCAACTGGCACCATACCTTTCACAAAGCACACATTCAACAGTCTTACTAACTAGTCAACAATAGTCACTCCACCACCCTTCAGGCATTCCACAGCACACCCATCCATACCTGCAGCTTTCCCTGTTTTCATCTCCTTTACTGCCTTCTGCACTTCCTGCTTCGTGATCAAAGAATCATTCAACTCTCCCAACACATTTATTCCTTGCAACCTTCCATCCGCCACAAGCTCAGCCACCCTTTCCTCCTCTACATTTAACAATCTTTCAAAATACTCTGCCCATCTCTTCCTTACTGCATCCATCTCAATTAACATCCTTCCATCCTCTGCTTTTACTCGTTCTTCCTTCCCAGACTCTCCCTTTCGCACCCTTTTCACCTCCTTCCAAAACATTTTCTTATTCTGTTGAAAATTCTCTGTCAGCCGCCTACCCCACCTCTCATCTGCTGCCACTTTAGCATCACGCACAGTCCTTCTCGCCTTATTCCTCTTTTCCTTTTACCTCTCATATGACATCTCATCCTTCCTCTGAAGCCATACTTCATATGCACGTCTCTTCTTAGCCACAGCCATACTTACTTCCTCGCACCACCATTCACTTCCTTTTCTTACACCACCACCCACACGTCTCACACCACACACCTCTTCTGCATGCCCCACCACAGCACTCTTAAATAACTGCCATTCCTCCTCCACACTGCCATTTTCCCGATCTTTCAGTGCGTTCCACTCATCTTTCAATTTCTCCTGATACTCTATCTTTTTCTCTCTTTTATCCAACTCACTCACTTTCAAAACCTCCCTGCCACACCTAACCCTCCTAGCTCTCACCCATCTCTTACCTACTCTTAACTTTCCCTCCACCAGGTAGTGGTCAGACATATCTCCACCCTCCCCTCTCAGAACTCTCACATCCAACAATCTTCCTATTACATTCCTAGACACAACCACATAGTCCATCAAGCTCTATCAACAACCCTTCCACCCTCCTGTCTCACCCATGTATACTTATAAATATCTTTCTTCTCAAACAGCGTATTTCCAGTCACATCTCTCGCTCAACACACATCGCTATCATTCGTTCCCCATTTTCATTTCTTCCAGGCACACCATGCATACCAACTACACCTTCAACTGCTACATTTCCCACTCTAGCATTCAGATCTCCCATCATTACCACATTCACATTCGCTCCAAAAGTCTGCAGACACTCATCAACATCATTCCAGAAAGACTCCCTCTCTTGTTCATCCCTTTCACTACCAGGCCCATATGCACTCACAAACACCCACAACTCGTTCAAATTTCGCTTTCACCCACATCAGTCTCGATGACACCTCCTTCCATTCAATCACACACTGCTGTACTTCCGGACTCACTAACAAGGCCACACCTTCTCTTGCCCTTCCTCTATCAACACCTGACAATCTTCCATTCACACTTCCAAACATAGACTCACCCTTCCCTTTCATCTTCGTTTCACTCAAAGCTAACACATCCAACTTTCTTCTTACAAACATTCTCCCAATCTCCTCCCTTTTAGCCTCAATTGTACTACATCCACGCACATTCATAGACCCAATCTTCAGGGTACGGGGATAACTCCATCCCACATCCCTTTCTCTGGCCTGTCTCTTTTTAGGAACTAAAAAACAGAGGAGGGAGTCCCTAGTCCCCTCACCCTGCCCCTTTTAGTCGCCTTTTACGATACGCAGGGAATACGGTGGCAGTATTCTAACACAAACTGGCCGCAGAGTAGTATTACCACCCCATAGTGCGGCCAGATTGTGTCCCCCCCGCCACAGGGGTATATATATATATATATATATATATATATATATATATATATGGAGATAGATGATTGATAGGTAGATATTTGTTATAAATGATCTGAGAGTTTCTTGCAGTTTAACTGATGACAGTGTATATTGGTGTATATCTTGCAGTATATAAGTGTAAAGTATAAATGTTAGCTCGGCCTGCCTTCGTGACTGAATGCGCTGGTGCCGAGTGGATTCTATGCTGATCTCGACCTGGGCTAGATCTCTTGATCTTGGACCTGGGTATAGAGGAGTGGGTCCGCTGCGAGTTCAGTTGAGGGACAGGGCTAGAAGGGAACAGATCCTGTGAACATCTAGGCAGAAATAAAGTGGAAAGTTCCAACGGACTATGAGCTTACCCTTCACCCGTTATACCTATTTCATATATATATATATATATATATATATATATATATATATATATATATATATATATTGGAACCTCTGTGGTACAGTGGTAAAGTGTGCGTTTTCGTACACTGAAGAACTAGGGTTCGCGCCCTGCCAGGGTCATCAACTTTGTGAGCGTTCTTCTGGTCACGTACTGCTTTGGAGGACATCAGGGGTGGTGTGGTTGAACCAGTGTTGCATACTATAAAGTATGCTTGCACCCAGTCGGCTTGTGCGGGCCGATTACACTTGGTTCACAGAGTACACAGATATCCTAAGCCATTCGAACACAACAATTACACTTACAAGCACTTCTCACCCTACATACAATCTCTACTAGACGGCCTAAGCCACTTAGTAGTGATACATTGGCTGTATCGTCCCTACTTCGGTAGGGATAGTCCAGTCCTGCAGTGGACACTCAAACGGCTGATAACGATGACGATGATGGTATATAATATTACCTAAAGTTAAACAGATTATTCTTGAAATACAAGACATACTAACGATTGAAAACATTCCCAAGGGAATGCAAGATGCTCTCCACAAAAAAAAAAAAAAGTGTAAAAATATAAATAAGTAAACAAATGAAAAATAATCTCTAGCTCTCTGACGTTCTTGTAGATTTACTAATCTCTTCAGACTCGTGATGCACAATTTCACGCGTAAATATATTATCTTCATATCATGTATACAGTATGTCACGCGCTGACGATTCATCTGCACTATCAAGCGCTATCAATCGATAATACTGCACGTCATCCTAATCCATCGGCAGCGCACATAATTTACTTTTGTAATTTTATTTACTCTTTTATTTATTTTTTGCGCTGACAGTGGATGCACCAGGGATGAAGGGTTCGGTTTTCCATCATTTAACAAATAGTTCCCATGAAGGCATTTTTTTCATACTGTCACCAGCGAATGGATAGTATTTTACTTTTCCATTGATAAAGATACGTTTTCCAGCTCTTAGCCATTAATTCCTTCCATGGCCATAATTCCTTCCATCACCCTAATCTCCTCCCTCTCCCATCCCTCCTTCTGTGCTCCTAATTCACTCCATCACCCTAATTCACTCCGTCTTATCTTCCCGATTCCCTCCATCACCCCAGTTCCCTCCTTCTCCCTTATCTCCTCCGTTAGATAGAAACTTCGCACAAAAATCTCCGTCTCAAAAGCCCTCCCTTGTTTTAATCACCAACTTAAACTGGCCCTGAGACTCACCTTTATTAGTGGTAATGAGCTTGGGGGCTGGCAGACTGTGTGAACCCCGCTGAAGTGAGGCTTTCTCCTGGAGTCCTTATATCACGAGGGATGAAGTGGACAGGGACGGATTTTTTCCACTTTTTCTTTGAGATGTAAAGTGTATAGACATAAAAGTATTGGTAGATAAAGTATGTATAGTGTAGGAATGGTGGCGCTATAATGGGGTCAGAGAGGACTTGCTGGAAAGACTGTGAGACGAGAGGGTAGGGGAATGAAAAGCATGAAGGTTGTGGAAGGGAGGAAATAGAGGGAGATGATAGGAAAGGGATTTAGAAGAGAGGGAGAAGGCAGAAGGAGGGGAGAAGAGGGAGATGAGAGGATAGCAGAATGAAAGACAGAGATAAGGCCGAGGAAAGGAGGAAGAAGAGAGCGAGGAGAGGCTAGCAGGAAGGAAGTCAGGGGATAAATAATGGAAAGGTGTAAGAAGAGGGTGAGGAATAGATGGCAGAAGGGACGAAGGAGAGGAAGGCAGGTACTTTTTTTTTTTCTTTCTTTTTTTTTTAATGTGTCCGACTCTGGGCATAGTCTTCACAGCCTGCACTCAAGGCCCAGTAATCCTCCTACATACCATACACCTCTCTACATGTCACCACTTCGGCGCTAACACCCACCGTCCATATTGAATACATGCTAGGGCTGTCTCATACAGGACTGGTGCATTGGTATTAGCGGGGGTACTTTTATGACATGTCGGCGGGTCATCTGGTAGATCAGGAAATTCTGCTTTTATGAAATTCAAATCCTTAAACTGTTCCCTGCCCCAGCCGGGATTCGAACCTGGGTCCAACAGGACTGCAGGCCGCCTCTCTACCGATTCAGCCACGTACGTTCTTGTGTGTGTGTGTGTGTGTGTGTGTGTGTGTGTGTGTGTGTGTGTGTAACTTAACTATGTCATCGTATTTCTGTTTTCTCCCTCATGCGTTTCTCTTACAAGTTAAATTCTTTCCATACAAACAAATCAATGTGTAACCAACAGACTTAATGATGAGAGACTTTTTTTTTTTTTTCTGACTGGGCGGTGGTAGTTTCATGAACTCAGGAGTTTTTACATTTCAGATCCAAGTGCAAGTTATCTATCTGTTATCTCTATTGCCAGACTCCTTTATCCCATAAGGGGTGGCTACAAACAAATCGCCCACATGTTGACCTGTCCCCCATTTCACTGTCCTGATCCCAGGTCACACCCCCCTCTTTCATACCTCTCCAGTCCATCCTTCCATCTCATCCTCTGCCTCCCCCTCACTCACCCTCCCTCCACCTCACTCACATACTTTGCTCGTTAGCTTTCTCACAGTAATATAAGCAGGGCTTCCTTTACTTTCCTTTAAGAAGTTGTAGAAGAAGACTACTCGAGAGACATACATAATCTTTTCTCTGTGACTCTTAAACAATCGGCAAAGAAGGAAAATTTGCACAAACATTCTGGCAAAACGCTCCCTCGTCCACTTATTTCTTTCTCATACTCTCCATCCCTCTGCATTTGTATTACCTGACTTACGTGTGTTCCGTTGTGTTCCTCAGTGTTTTTCTTTCTCTCCAGTCATGCTGGTGTTCAAGTAATAGTGTCAACAGAGCGAAGGGAATATGTACAGAAAATATTAACTTTCATAGCACAATGTGATGTGTATGGGAAGTGAAAAGCCGGTAATTGACTTGTATGATTATTATTTCGGTACTGAGTGCAATATAAACATGCAATTTACTTTAATCTTGACGGAAGTTGTAGAAACCTGTCTATTATGTTCTATAGCCATACGCCATAATCACGCAAGGGATGGCCATTTGTCTTTGAGTTAGTTGTTTTACGGGGAGGAGCACTAACCCTCCGCCAACCCACTTGTTGACTTGTTATGAGTGGGTTATATGGTTACCTCCCAGCTTTGTAAATGGTTTCCTGGCATACAGGAAACCATTAGGCCTGTCACTCAATGTAACCCACATGAAAAGGAAAGAAGAGTAACAAAAAGTGACAGGAAAGATGGGAGAAACAGGAAGAGAGGAGGATAGACACAGAAAAAGAATGATAAAGGTGAAGGAAGAAGTAGGCAGCAGTATATCAAGTGAGTGGATGATGGTCGCCACCACCAACCAAAAACAATTAAATCTTCAGTCTCTGTGAATCAATACAGAAGACGTAAAAAGTTAATTCTATAGTAATTCTCATTCTTTCGCATCCTTAACATTGAATATATATTTATTAGGATCCGTACAGAACAAAGGGGAAACTTAGACATTTATTTTTCAGTTTTGCCCTGGCGAAAGTGTGTTTGTCAGGAGCTAGTTCTGTTAATAAGAGTTCATGGTATATTTCAGTGTGTGTGTGTGTGTGTGTGTGTGTGTGTGTGTGTGTGTGTGTGTGTGTGTGTGTGTGTGATATTTCAAGGACGATAGCCTATAGTCTGAAAAGTAAATTGGTGGAGTGTGCTGGTGGAAAGATGTCTAAAATAATTCTCCCCACGCAGCCAAAGGTGTTAATTTCCTTTTGTATGTTCATATTAACGATACAAAGTCATCAATAGTATAGTTTACAGAATATCAGAGTGTTATGTGCGGTATATAATGTAGAGGAAGTTGTGCAAGTGAGCTCCCTAATTCCAGAGAAAATGGCGTTGCTTTCTCTCTCTCTCTCTCTCTCTCTCTCACACACACACACACACACACACACTCACCCACATACATACACACACATACAAATGTTGCACACACACACACACACACACTCACCCACATACATACACACACATACAAATGTTGCACACACACACACACACACACACACACACACGGCTTCACGATACTGTCAGTGCCCTCAATACGTATCCACACATTCCCTTACCCCCTTCACACCGAGGACATATTTCCTGTACTGTCACTCTTGCTGTCTCCAAAGGGTTTTACAATTTCAAGGTAACTTTTAAGAGGTGTTTTGATGCAGACTGAGTTAACATTTTCCCTCCTAGATGTCTCTCTTATCATATCGTATCGTCGTGTTCTTTATAAAGGTTCCAACATCCTTCCAGGAGTCCGCCGTGGTCACCCAACGGAGGCTTTCCACGCAGCTCGATCTCTGGCAGCCCCCCTCTTCAGTCCCTTATCCCTGAGTTTTTCTGCCTCTCCCAACCCAACACTCGACCTTCACACTTCTCATCTTCCATATCCATTTGTCATCTTTAGGTGGAATAGCTTTGTCTGTAGCATTAAAGTAGAAATGTGTGTGTGTGTGTGTGTGTGTGTGTGTGTGTGTGTGTGTGTGTGTGTGTGTGTGTGTGTGTGTGTGTTTAGTATTCGTTATTGGGGTAATGATCTCACTCTAAGGATGACTGACGCATTTTATTTTTTATTCCACCGTACTTATTTAACTTGTGAATTATCAGGAAGGATTGATTATGTGGCTAATCAATCTGGCTTATGAATGAGCGTAATGACTGTATTAATCAAATTTATATCCCATAATTATTCCCTCCCCTCGCCTCGAATCAGTTTTGGATCACCAACCCCCATCCTCACAAAAAACAAATGTGTGTGATGAAACAGATAGATAGGTAGGTAGACAGATAGAGGGAGGGAGAATGTGTATGGGTGTGTACAGATGGGCAAGCAGATATACTGAAAGACTTTGATATAATACAGTTTGTATCGATGACTATCATCCTCTCACCTGTGTTTTATGTGCTACTGCTCGCACGAATGTATGAAGGTGTAAGTTGATGTGTTCATTTTTGTGAGAGAGCTTGCACATGTGTGTCTGCGTGCGTGTGTGGTTGGGTGCTTGTGTGTCTCCTTGCGTGTGTGACTGCGTGCGTCTCTGCCTGTGTGAGGGTGCGTGTTTGTGTGTCTGGGTGCTTTTATGACTGCTTGTGTGTGTGTGTGTGTGTGTGTGTGTGTGTGTGTGTGTGTGTGTGTGTGTGTGTGTGTGTGTGTGTTGTTGTTGTTGTTGTTGTTGTTTGTTGTTGTTGTTTGTTGTTGTTGTTACAGCGTGGGTCATAACAATTAACGTATAATAATCCTACCCTCTCATCGAGCAATCTTGACTGAGGGGAGGCGGTGGCTGAATCGGTAGAGAGGCGGCCTGCAGTCCTAATGGACCCAGGATCGAATCCGGACTGGGGCAGGGAACAGTTTAAGGATTTGAATTTCCTAAAATGCAGACTTTCCTGATCCACCAGATGACCCGCCGACAAGTCGTAAAAGTACCCCCGCTAATACCAATACACCAGTCCTGTATGAGACAGCCCTAGCATGTATTCAATATGGATGGTGGGTGTTAGCGCCGAAGTGGTGACATGTGGAGGTGTAGGAGGACTACTGGGCCTTGGGATAGGCCACTGCCCCCAAGAAATAGGCCCTGAGCCTTTGCCCAGAGTCGGACACATGAAAAAAAAAAAAAAAAAAAAAAAAAAAGCAATTTCAGATCAAGTAGCTCGGTTTCTCATTCTCGCACTCTATTGCTTTTTTTTTTTTTTTTTTTGTCCATGTAAGCCTGTATTACGGATGGTTAAAAAACGTTCCGTAGCATCCATTCCTTGCCATTCTGTATACGCTCTCAGGTCAAACGTTTGGTGTAGGTCGCATTGTTCTCCAAATACACACACACACACACACACACACACACACACACACACACACACACACACACACACAATTTTTGTTTTTATTTATATTAACGTCGTCTTGTATAGCTCTCGTAAACCCCACTCTTCCTACAAATATATAGTTTCTCTTCGCTAATACTCTCACAAATCTCTTTTTCGTAGGATTTCTTTCCAGCTCTCGTCCCACACACTTCCAACCTAATTCTCGTTTCTCCACCCACATAGCCTGGCATTGTCTCTGGCCTTCCCGTCTGTACTATCTGCTTTTCCCCTCCAGGTTCTGTTTTCTCTGTGTTTCTGGTTCGCTTTATATTGGTTCAGTTTCGTTATTTCCTCTCTTATCAGGGTACTAGATTCCCTTCCCTGGCTCTCTTCACTAGCAGCGTATATTTCCGTCATCAGTTTTTGCTTACCAACGTTCCTACCTTCCCCACCAAAGAGAAAAAGGTTCCATCACTTCGCCTTCCAAGTACAAGTATGTCTCCTCGGCAAGTCTGTTTATTATCCAGCCCATATTTATCATCAGTCTTTTAGCGCCACTAGCTTAACCTCACACCCATCCCTGTGTGTTCTCTTGAAGCGACCTACTTGCTTGTCTCTCTTCTCACCGCCCTTGTCCCCACAATTCTACTTCCTCCCTGCAATACTTATCACTTGCACTTAACAATCTCACATCCATCCCTGTGTGTTTTCTTGCAACGACGTACTTGCTTGTCTCACTTCTCACCATCCCAGTATTCCACTTCCTCCCTGGAAAACTTCTCACTTGCACTCCTTCATCATCGACCTGTTTTATCCCTGTGTGTTTTCCTGCAACGACCTACTTGCCTGTCACACTTTTCACCACAATTCCACTTCCTCCCTGCAAAACTTCTTCCTTGCACTCCTCGATCATCGACCTGCTTCAGATTCTGCCCAAACTTTCGTCTTTACCAAGTCATCTCATCTCCAACCTGCGTGTTCCATACTTGCTCATCTTCTCGTTTGTTTTATGGAACATTTCTCTTCGCTTCCGTGCTCAGCTTCATCTGTGTTCCTTCAAGCCAATACATCCTTACTTTCTTAAACTCCTCAGTCGCACTTAGTCATCTAGTCACATAAATGTATTTCCACGTGTACTCTATCTGGATAAGTGTGTTTTTTTTTTTTCTTCCTGGAAAATAACTGCAATCGAAATTTTTAGCTCTTATGTAAATGAGGTAGTTCCATCTTCCCCTTCCATCCATGCATCTCGGAGAATTCCCCCCCTCCAAAAAAAAAAAAAAAAGTCAAAATAATACAGTTGCACATTACACGAAGCTTGTCCATGATCGACTTATTTCTTAACGCTTTATCAGAATTTTGACACGTATTTCCTCGTATTCTCTCTCTCTCTCTCTCTCTCTCTCTCTGAAATGAAGACCACCAGAGGAATAGGGGTACCGAACATAGCCCACCCACCCACCCACACACACACACACACACACACACACACACACAGTAATGAAATTTAAAAAGAAAAGTATGTCATGGTGAAGGAATGAATGGGTGTCAGAGAACCATTGTCGCCACTCAGGTTTTTAATATAAGAAAATTTACTGTATATAAAAATATCTCTCATTACTTCATTCTTGGACCGCCTATCATTTACTGAGGATGTCATTCAGAATAAAACGGAATTATCTAGGTCATTATAACGTTAATGGTTGATGAAATTCGGTAATAACATGTAGCAAGGGAGTCTGATCATTAGGGAGAGTGTGATTTGATGGTGCGTCATGTAGAGGGAGGGAATGGGAGGGGGAGGCCGAGGATGAGATGGAGGGGTGGAGTGGAGAGGTATAAGTAGGGTGATGAAAGGGGTATGTGTGAACGAGATTAATGGTGGGCTGAGGCCTGGAAGACTAAAAAGGGGGTGGCAGGATAATACGAGTGAATTTGTAAGTAAGGTAATAAGTTTGATGTGGCAGACTTTCAAGTGTTGGCGCCTATAACAATATACGATTTTTATCTTTCCCAGTAATTTGCATACCAAAATAGACAGTCACAGTATCAGTATTAAATTACTCTCGGTGTATTGCACAGGATGAGGAATGAAGGAAATTGTCCATCGGTAGCTGAATGCATAGTTACGTAGACAATGTACAATTTAAGCACTGTAACTAGAATGTCCGTGAGATAATACCTGATTTTCTTAACAATGAGAGTCTTTTCTGAAGGAGGCACGATGTGTTTTACGATTGGCAGGGGAAGGAAAAGGCAAAAGTGAAGTAGGTGACAAATGGTTACAGATGCCATTTACGGAAGAGGCAAGACAGTAACAGTAACTGAAAGAGGAAGCAGAGAGCAATAGAGGAAGGTTGAAGGAGAGAAAGTAATGAAGAAATTATGGTAAATTTGGAAAGAAAATGAAATGGGTGGGTAGAATTTGGGCAGTGATAGCAGAGGCACAGCTAACAGTGAAAGACAAAACGAGGGAGGCTCAGAAAAAGGAAGAAATGAAAACAGAGACAGAGGTAGGGTAAGGAGGGGTGTAACATTCGCCTGGCACACCTGCTAATTATCCATTTACACGACACGCTAATTGGGGTAGGAACAATGTGGTCCTTGGGCTTAACACTGCACCACAATACACTATTCTATATTACACTACACTACATTACGTTATACTACACTAAACTACACTGCAGTAAACGACGATACACTCCATAACGGGGCATAAAATTCTTCACTACACACGATACACTGCACTACGCTACACTACACTACACTACATTACACTACATTACACTACTCTACACTACACTACACAATGTGGCCATTTCTGAAGCTCAGCCCCATATCACACATCTTACATCTTGGTACACTATGCTACTCTTAGCGCAAAAATGCATACGCACCTAGTTTATGAAGCTCCTCAAATAAACACACACACACACACACACACACACACACACACACACACACACAGAGCTCGCCCTCAGCAAGCCACCAACAGCTGAATCTGTCCACTTTAACCAGCCTTCATAAGTGACGTGGGGCGAGGAAGCATCTTTGCACCCCCACGTCACCCCGCCAGCTTGAGTGTTGAACTGGATTAATATTTCAGAATGTATAGTTTGAAGAAGTCGAGGTTGTACACGTATGAATTTTTATAATGCAAGGATAGTGAGGTAAAACACGCTTAATTGAAAAGCCTTTATTTGTTTTGGTTACCCAGCCTGAATTTGGATCGTAGAAGCAGTGAAGTGACCCCACACTACCTACCTACCTACCTACCTACCTATAGCCAGACGCCATAATTCCGTAAGGGGTGGCAATACAACTTATAAATCTCGCCGGGCACGATTACTCTTTGATGGGTGTTTATCTCGTTTAGTCTGAAAGGGGATGGCAATTTTTTTTTTTTTTTTTTTTTTTTGAGGGGGGGAACCTTCATGTCGTCCTAGAAAAGCTTTTGTTACTGAGTTATCGAATTACTGATTGGCCGTTTCCCTCGTACGTCAGTCAACCCTGCAACACGCCAGACCATAATGTTGTACCCTGTTCCTCGTTTTCGCTTGTGAGTTTGTAGGTAGATCAAATGATTTATATTGGACCCCTATAGTTTTCAGATCATCCTCACAGGGATCTTCGTTTTGAGTCCTTTAGAGGTTTTTTTTCTTTCTTTTTTTTTTGGGGGGGGGGGAGGGCAGTAAAGCAGCGACCAGCTGCTTTACTGCCACCCCCCAAAAAATAAATAAATAAATAAAAAAACGGGCACAGCGGGATTGCACTAAAGTATAATACCGATGATCTTAATGCACTGTCCTCGTTTCCACATACCTGCTTCAGTTTTTATCAAGAACAAGGGACTGTGTTTAGAGAGGAAAATTAGCACTAGGGCGGAGGGACATGGTGAGGACAAGTACAATGAAGGGTGAATGAATCTGGCCTGAGTGATAGAAGGAGCGACAGAACAGTAATAAGATGTAGAGACGAGATAGGAGGAGTCGATGCAAAAGACCACATTTATGTCAAGTTGCTGGGAGAAAAAGAGAACGTTGGTCTTGTAATACTTGGTTGAACAGTGCAAAAGTTAACCAGTACCCCCAGTCCTTCATGTATGCAACAAGTCAACTCTGGAACTGTCTCCCTTTGTCTGTATTTCCTACTGCCAATGATCTCCAGTCTTTCAAGCGTAGTGTTCCAGGGCATCGAAATGAACGGATCTTGAATTTGGCTCTCCGTTATCTTGTTTTTGTTTTTTCTTGGAGGGAACAATTTGCGGGGTCCTGGCCTTTGGTTCCTCTTCCTTGCATACAAAAAAATGGAGGATATGAGGGAGGTTTGAGTGTCATGGGTGGAAGGGTTGTATTCAAAGGAAATAATTATGGGGTATTACACAGTCAGGTATAGGCAGTGCGATCATTAATTCGGCCCTTGTGTGATAATATCTTTCTCTAATACCTCTGAAGCACACATTAATCATCAACTACCAGCCATGTAAGGTCCGTTCTCTCCCTCTCCACAATGTGTGTGTGTGTGTGTGTGTGTGTATGTGTGTGTGTGTGTGTGAGAGAGAGAGAGAGAGAGAGAGGAGGGGGGACAGGCTATGAGGGGTCGTAATGGTTAAAGGGAGAGAGAAAGAGGGATGACTGCAGAATCTAATTTTCCACGTAATTTAACATCGGAAATCCATCCTGCCTCTGGTGGAGTGAGGGGAGGGAGGAAGGGAAGAGAGATTGAAGAGAAGTGAGGAAAAAAGTATGCATGTAGAGGGGAGCAATGGGAAGCTTGGACCGGTGAAAAAAGAAAAGGAAATAAAATAGGAAGAAGGGAAGATGTAGCGGAAAGAATGGGGTTAAGAGAGTGTGGGAAAGCCAGAGGGAAAGGAACAAAGAAGGGGTGTGGAGGAAGGAAGTGAGAAGAGAACAGGAAGGAAAAAAAAAGTAATGAAGAAATTGCTTCTGAGATAAAGATTGTAAACCACAAAGGAAGAGAAAGAATCAGGGAGAAAAGTAGAGAGGGAGGACAGGAAGAGGCGAAACAGGGAAGGAGGAAGTCAAAATGAGAGCGAGCGAATACAAATAAAAAAATTAAGGGAGGCCCAGCGAACTATAAATAAAAATCGTGATGCTCAGAAGAAATGGAGGGAGGAAAGGAACGAGGTGGGGAGGGAAGAGGTGGACTAGGTTTGTGAGAGATGGAAGAAAATGAGGTTAGAGAAGTGGTTCTTAACCTTTTTTGAGTCACAGACCCCTTCCAGAACCTGGTGAAAGCTATGAACTCCTTCCCTACAATAATGCACGTAAGCACATAAACACAGCATTTTGCATGCAATGAATATATTTTATTGAAAACTACCTCACGCAGTGTATGACATACACAAAGTATAAAACAGTCTTTACAAAGAATTATATTTCTCACTCTTTTTTTCATGCAAAAACCTAATGGCCACTCGATGAAAAAATGAAATACATCCAACTTGTGCAAATTAAACCAAACAAAACTTTAATTCTGCCCAAAAGTTCATTTCATCGAGAGGGCTGTTGTTGTTTGGCTTGAATAAGAAGATGAAATTGTGGAGTGGTCTTTGACAAGGAAACACGTATTCCATCGCTGACATCCAGTTGATTTCGACTTTTCGTTTTTAAGAAACAAGCGCTGAAAACTCTAACTCACAAAGGTATGTAGCAGCAGACGGAATCAGAGCACCCATTGCTCGCATTGCCGGATGAGGGTAGGCTTGTGTCAACGAACACCAGAATTCTTCAAGACTCTTAGATTTTTTTTTTTTTTTCAGCTAATGATGCCTAATGGCATCACACAATATCGATAAATTGTTCTCAATTTTTCTGACCTTCACGGACCCCCTGAAGCCTATCCATTGACCCCCAAAGAGTCCATGGACCCCAGGTTAAGAACCCCTGGGTTAGAGGGAGGAAACAGGAGGAGCGAGGAAAAAAAATAAGAGGAATGTCGTGAGAGAAAGAGAAAATGAAAATTTATAGTAGGAAAAATAGAGATTAATAGGGAAGGAAGGAGGGCAGAAGGAAGGAAAGGTAGGTCAAAGAGAAGGAAGGAAGAAAGAGAAGGAGGATAAGGAAGGGGAAGCGGGAAGGAAAATAATGTTAATGAGAGGGAAGGAGGAAGGAAAAGCTGGTTAATGGGAAGGAGGGAGAAAGGAAAGGGTTAAACAGGGAGATGGGAGAGAAGGAAGAAAATGAGGTTACCGAGAAAGAAGGAAGGAAGAAGGATATAAAATGAGTTTAAAGTGAAGGAAGTGAGGGAGAAAGTACATGGATGGAAATGAGGATGCGAGGGACACGAAAATGAAGGAAATGAGGTAAGAAAAGTGAAATGAAAAAACTGAGATGAGGTATGGATGGAGAAATGAAAAAGGATCATGGGGGAGCGAGTAATGTTAAATAAGGAATTCTGCAAATAATATAAAGTAGAGGAATATGTGGAAAAACCGTGAATGGAAAGACAAAGAAGAGAGAGGAATTAAAAAAAAGACACTGACTGACGTAGAGAATGAAAGGGATGGGAAAGAAAAAACAGCATTCATAGTGAGGGAAAAAGTAGGTGAAGAAAGAAGAGAGGGAACACAGGAGGAAGGCATAATAAAGCTATAGGTTATTTTAAGATCGCTTTCCACATTACCTGACAGGGTATCGTATCGTGTGCCCATAATTATCACTTGTCAGTAAATTAGAATGTTCAGCCTTCCCAGCAAACAGGGTGAGTGTATTCCAGATTGTGTGTGTGTGTGTGTGTGTGTGTGTGTTGTGTGTGTGTGTGTTCATCATCAGCTTTGCTTATACCCTAATATGTGTGTGTGTGTGTCTATGTGTGTGTGTGTGTGTATGTGTGTGTGTGTGTGTGTGTGTGTGTGTGTGTGTGTGTGTGTGTGTGTGTCTGTGTGTGTGTGTGTGTGTGTCTGTGTGTGTGTGTGTCTGTCTGTGTGTGTGTGTGTGTGTGTGTACATCATCGGCTTCGTTACACCTTAATGTGTGTGTGTGTGTGTGTGTGTGTGTGTGTGTGTGTGTGTGTGTGTGTGTGTGTGTGTGTGTGTGTGTGTGTGTATACATCATCGGATTTGCTTATACTCTAATACGTGTGTGTGTGTGTGTGTGTGTGTGTGTGTGTGTGTGTGTGTGTGTGTGTGTATGTGTGTGTGTGTGTACATCATCGGCTTCGTTATACCTTAATGTGTGTGTGTGTGTGTGTGTGTGTGTGTGTGTGTGTGTACATCATCGCCTTCGCTTATACCCTAACCTGTCTATTGGTTCTGTAGTTGGTACACACACACTATTACATAGCCTATGATTTCATCATATTTTGTGTAATTCTAACGTACAGTATGCTGCATGTTTGATCACGAGCGTGTTCTACCTCATTCCCCCCCTCCTCCCTTATAGTAGAGTAAGTCGTTCTTTCTGTTGTTCAGAGCAGTATTGTCAACTCTTTGTCCCCATGACTTCATTTGCGCGTCCTTCTTACAAGTTGTATCAAGCTCTACCGGCCCCTATATCATGAGCTCAGTCTCTACATTAATTGCCACTTAGATCTACTCCTCGTTTTGTTCACATCTCTGTCCTCCCCTGTACAGTTGTTATTATTGTGAGTGCTCAGGAAGTCTCCAGCCATCTAGCAGCTGTGTAATTTGAGTATAAGTGTTACTGCATTTTTTCTTGTACTGTGTAGCATAAGGTGTTGATTCTTAAGCCTAGTAAGGTTTTTGTGATTAATGTAAAGTTTCATGTCAGCCATTGTTCATAATATTTAGTATCTGTAATAATATATATTTCATTCACTGAGTATTATCTGGTATTTTCATTTTATCAGGGCTGACTTAGATAAATTTACTCTTGCTAATTTCGTGTTAATAGAGGCTATTGCAGTTAACCATATATTTAACCTGTTTTTTGCCATTACATTATCCTTATGAGTCCTGAATGTTTTGTTGTTAGTTTGAGCATTAAACTTTAACTTGTAATTTTACCTAACTCTTTTGTTTTGAACCTGGAACTTTATGGGACAGTAGTGATTTTTAGTATTCTCACAATGTGTACATTATCTTCCTCTGTTCCGTAACATAAATTTGGCGACCTCTTATCAGGATATTCAGGATATTATCATAAGGATATTGTTTGATATTTTGTGACTGTGATTTATTCATAATGTCTATTATTACTACGCTTGATGAAGCCAAAGCATCTTTGTCAAATGTGCAAACAGTGTGTGATGTAGAAAACAGAACAAAGAATGAACTTAAGCTTGTTGCTCAACAATTGGGAATTGCTGTTCGCTCTCATCATTCTAAAGATCAAATTGTTGACATGATTAATGAAAGCTTGTAACTCCTCCAAATGAGCAAACGCAGATTGAATTAGCTAAGTTACAACTAGCCCTGCAGGAGGCTCGTGCTAAGGAGGCTGAATTTCAGGCAAAAGCTAAGGAGGCTGAGGCACAAGTTGAAATTGCTAAGATTCAGGCAGACTATGAGTATCGCATGAAACAAGGTGGAACTGGATCATCTAGCTCTGATGATTTTGATGTGGCTAGAAATGTTAAACTTGTCCCTCCTTTTAATTAATCTGATTTAACAAAGTATTTTCAGTTGTTTGAGAGGGTAGCTACAGGTTTTAATTGGCCCAAAAAGTATTGGCCAGTACTCCTTCAAACTGTTCTCACCGGTAAAGCTCAAGTAACTTATGCATCTTTGCCTCAGGATCAATCTGATACTTATGATGTAGTTAAGAGCTTGATTCTTAAGGCCTATGAGCTTGTTCCTGAAGCCTATAGAGTAAAATTTAGGACAACTTATAAGCAAGATAAGCAATCCCATGTTGAGTATGCAAAAATCAAAGAAGATCTGTTAGAGCAGTGGTTAAATTCTAAGAATGTGGATTCTGATTTTGACAAATTTAAGCATATGATTTTGCTGGAGGACTTCAAAAGGTGTATTAGTAAAGATGTAAGCCTATATCTTGATGAGAGAAGAATAGATAATTTGTCTGATGC
Source organism: Coenobita brevimanus (assembly GCF_032717465.1). Taxonomy (NCBI): domain Eukaryota; kingdom Metazoa; phylum Arthropoda; class Malacostraca; order Decapoda; family Coenobitidae; genus Coenobita; species Coenobita brevimanus. The sequence continues at coordinate 27,103,646 of NC_136959.1, read as the reverse complement.
TGCAGTTTTAGCTGATGAATATGTTCTCACTCACAAGAGATATTCTAGAGAAAAAGGAAAGCTGAGAGTAAGTACGTTGCCTCTACTCAGAGTACAGGTAACAGGAAAGAGAATAAAGATGATGTTTCTCAGGAAGTAAATACCAGCTTCACCTCTAGATTTCAGAAAAGTAAATGTACTTATTGTAGTAAACTTGGTCATACTACGGAGAAATGTTTCAGGAGGCAGCGTGATGTGAACAAAAAGGAGTCTTTAAATATTCAGTCAATTGGTCTAGTGTCCACCCTTGAGAGTTCCCAGAATTCTTTAACTGAGTTAACTGAACCTGCTTTGAGGGGTAAATTAAATTCTCATGATGGAGCTCCTCTTTTGAGCAGTGACGTGGGTGACACTCTCAAGAGTTCATGTGCTAATTTCCTGTCTGATGGTTTTGTCAGTCCTCTGGACAGTAATGACAGGAAATCAGTTAAAATATATCGTGATACAGGTGCTTGCCAATCTATTATGCTGACCAGTGTTCTAGGCTCTAATGTTAATTCCTCTGATGAAACTGTAATCCTACAAGGTGTAGGGAATAATTACTTCTCTTTCCCTCTGTGCAGAGTGAATTTAGAGTCTGGTTTTGTTAATGGTTCCGTTATGGTTGGGTTGGTTGAGACACTCCCAATGTCAGGTGTAACTTTCTTACTTGGAAATGATATTGGTGGAAGTCAAGTGTATCCAGCTCCTCAGTTGTCTAGTGAGCCAGTGGCTGCGGGCCAGGATTGTGATGTCCCTGATGTGTTCCCTGCATGTGCTGTCACTAGGGCTAAGTCTAAAGTTACTGGTGACTTAGAGGCTAATGATGATGATGATGTTTTCCTAGCTGACACTTTTCTTGTTAATTTGGACCACTCACCAGAGGAGGCAGTACCCCGTAGTGTTGATAATTTGTCTCGTCAAGAGTTGGTTGAGTTGCAGGTTGCTGACCCTGAATTGAAAGGTCTAGCTAACACTGCTTGCAGTGAGGAAGAGTCAGCCGGTGCTTCTACTTGTTATTATATAAAGTCAGGAGTACTTATGAGGAAGTGGAGACCCCCAGCAGCATCAGCCGACTGTGAGTGGGAGGTTGTACATCAAGTTGTCATCCCTCGTGTTTGTAGGCAGGATATCATTAGAGTGGCTCATGATTCCAGTTTGGCAGGACACCTTAGAGTGAGGAAGACTGTGGCACGCATTTTGAAACACTTCTACTGGCCAGGTATCTTCAGGGATGTTTCCTGGTATTGTAAGTCTTGTCACACCTGTCAAGTTGTGGGGAAGTGTAATCAGACCGAAAAGGTTGCACCTCTAGTTCCCATTCCTCCTTTTGAGGCGCCTTTCACCCGTGTGTTGGTGGATATTTTGGGCCCTCTTCCTAAGACTTCTTCAGGATTTTCTTATGTGTTGACCCTGATTGGTATGGCTACTCGTTATCCTGAAGCCATTCCACTTAGAAGTATCTCAGCAAAGAACGTGTTTAAGGAAATGCTGGGGTTCTTCACAAAGTTTGGTCTGCCCAAGGAGGTACAGTCAGACCGGGGAAGTAATTTCATGTCAAATGTTTTCAAGCAGTCTCTGAAAGAGTTGGGCATCACCCAGATCACGTCTTCAGCTTACCATCCCCAGACCCAAGGAGCGTTGGAGAGATATCATCAAACACTCAAATCGATGCTCAAGAAATACTGTTTGGAACATCAGAAAGACTGGTATAAAGGTCTTCCATTCGTTGTGTTTGCCGCGAGAGAATCTCGAAATGAATCACTGGGCTTCTCACCTTTTGAACTACTGTTTGGCCATGAAGTAAGAGGACCCCTTAAGCTACTCAAGGAATGCTGGCTGTCGGAGGAAGATGACGTCAACCTGCTGGAGTATGTGATGAAGTTCAAAGAACGGCTGTCCACTGCTTTACATCTGGCTAGAGAGAATTTAGGAGCTGCTCAGGAGAAGATGAAAACTTGGTATAATAAGAAGTCCAGGTTACGCCACTTTCAGCCAGGAGATCAGGTTTTGATTCTGCTACCGGTGCATGGGCAACCTCTTCAAGCCAAGTTTAGTGGTCCTCATTTCGTGGAGAAGAAACTTTCTGACCACTACTTGGTGGTGGCCAGAATTAGGATGCAAGTAAGATGGAGGAATAGAAGAAGGGAAAGACGAGAGGAAGGAGTAGTTGCAAGGAGAGTGGAAAGGTTACAAGAGGATGAGAAAAAGGCAGAGTATAAGAGAGAAGTGGAGGAACGATTGGGCAAATATGAATTGGAGCAGATGGGAGACGTGGAAGGTGTGTGTAAGATATTTACAGAAGAAATATGTGCAGCATGTGATGTGGTGTGTGGAAGGAAGAGAAGACGGAGGGGGGTGCAAGGAACAGCGTGGTGGACTGAAGAGGTGAAACAGGCTGTGGCACAAAAGAAGAAAGCCTACAATGAATGGATGAGAAATAGGGGCGTGGAAGAAGTTGAGAGGCGGAAGAGAGAGTTATATGTGGAAAGGAAGAGAGAGGTGAAAAGATTAGTAAGAGAGAGTAAGAAGAGAGTGGATGAGGAATTTGGAAGGAATTTGAGTGTAAAGTGGAGGGACTGTAAGAAAATGTTCTGGAGAGAAGTGAAAAGAGTAAGACAGGGTGGAAGTGAAGTTAGCAGGGGAGTGAAAGATAAACATGGTAGATTACTAGTGGAGAAGGAAGAAAAAGTGAGCAGATGGAGAGAACACTTTAAGGAATTGTTGAACGTAGAGGATGGAAGTAATGCGAGTATAAGTGGCTGGGGAATGGCTGGGAGAGGGAGGGAGGTGAGAGGACAGGAGGAAATCAGTAGGATAGAGGTTGTGGAAGCAATGAAGAAAGTTAAATCGGGGAAAGCCCCAGGAATTGATGGAGTGTGTGGTGAGATGCTGAAGCATGGGGGAGAGATAGTAGTGGAATGGATGTGGAAGATGTGCAGATTGGCCTGGGAGGAAGGTAGAGTCCCGGAGGATTGGAAGTCAGGTATAATTATTCCCTTGTACAAAGGAAAAGGGGAAAAAGAAGTGTGTGGTAATCATAGGGGCATTTGTCTTCTTAGTATAATAGGAAAAGTGTATGGTAGGATACTTATAGACAGAGTTAGAGAAAGAACAGAGAAATTAGTTGGAGAAGAACAGGGAGGCTTTAGGAAGGGAAGAGGTTGTGTAGATCAGATATTCATTCTTAGATCTTTAGTGGAAAAGTTTCTAGAGAAGGGAAAGAAGTTGTATGCGGCTTTCATGGATTTGGAGAAAGCATATGACAGGGTGGATAGACAAGGATTGTGGAAAGTGTTAAGAATATATGGAGTAGATGGGAAGTTGTTGGGTGCTGTGAAGAGTATGTACGATGGTGCGAAGGCTGCAGTGCGTGTGGATGGTGAACTGAGTGAGTTTTTCTCTTTGAAAGTTGGTTTGAAGCAGGGATGTGTCATGTCTCCATGGTTGTTCAATCTGTACATGGATGGGGTAATAAAAGAGGTACAAGGTAGGGTAGTGGATGTTGGAGTGGCCCTGGTGAGAGAGGATAGTGTTTGGAAACTCCCTGTACTGTTGTTTGCAGATGATACTGTGTTGTTGAGTGAAGATGGAGGGGAGCTGCAAGGCTTGGTGGATGAGTTTGAGAGAGTGTGTAAGAAACGGAACCTAAAGGTGAATGTAGGGAAGAGTAAAGTGATGGTCTTTGAGAGAGGTGAAGTCAGTGAATGTATAGCGAGGTTGGATGGTGAGGAATTGGAAAATGTGAGTACGTTTAAGTATTTGGGTAGTGTGATGAGTAAGGATGGAGGTTTGGAGGGTGAAGTGCTTGAAAGGGTACAGCAGGGAAGAAAGGTTGCTGGTTCCTTGAAAGTAGTGATAAGAAACAGGGAAGTGAGCATGGAAGTAAAAAAGTTACTACATGACAGTATTGTGATACCAACTCTAACGTACGGAAGTGAAGCTTGGACAATGTTGGAAGGACACAAGTCAAGAGTGAGAGCAGTGGAAATGAGTTATTTAAGAGGAGCCTGTGGAGTCACATGGAGAGACAGGCTGACGAATGAGGATATAAAGGAGCGTTGTGGTGTTGATGTGGATGTGATAGGAAGCGTTGTGAGGAACACACTGAGGTGGTTTGGCCATGTGGAGAGGATGGAGGGTGAAAGACTGACGAAGAGAGTGTATGTGAGTGAGGTGGAGGGTGGAAGAGGGAGGGGGAGACCGAGGATGAGATGGAGGGATGGGGTGGAGAGGTATATGAGAGAGGGGGGTGTGAGTTGGGAGCAGGGTAGTGAAATGGCGGGGGACAGGGCGACTTGGAGGCGATTTGTTTGTGGCCACCCCAAACGGGATTGAGGCGTCTGGCAATAGATAGATAGATAGATAGAAACTCAGTCATGTCAACTATGACATCGCCACACCAGATCGTAGAAAGAACAAGCAACTTTGTCACATCAACATGCTAAAGTTATATCACAGGCGGGACGAAAATAACCCAGTCTGCACTGTAGCTGTTCCACCCGAGTCTGCAAGTGAAGTTCTCCCATGCAGCATGAGCCTGAGTGATAGTTTGGGGAAGAATCCTGATATCATGAATGATCTCCAGACTAAGCTTTCTCATCTACCTCCCAAGGAAAGGCAGGAGTTTTCGGCATCACTGCAGGAGTACCCGCAAGTGTTCCGTGCCACTCCAGGAAGAACCACTGTGTTGATGCATGATGTCGATGTTGGAGACGCAAAGCCAATTAAACTGCCTCCTTACCGTGTGAACCCAGTGAAAGTTCCTCTCATCGAGAAGGAGCTTGGCTACCTGTTGGACCACAAGATGATTGAGCCCTGTGAGAGCTCGTGGAGTTCTCCTGTCACTCTAGTCCCTAAGCCAGGTGGATCACAGCAGCTTTGCATTGACTACAGACGTGTTAATCAGATAACCAAAACAGACACTTACCCTCTCCCTCGCGTGGAAGATTGCATAGACAAGATCGGAAAGGCTAGGTACATAAGTAAGTTTGATTTGTTAAAGGGATACCGGCAAGTACCTATGACTGAACGTGCTAGGGAGATCTCATGTTTTGTAACCCTAGGAAAAACTTTTGCAAGTTCTGTAATGCCATATGGTATGAAGAATGCACCAGCCACATATCAGAAGCTCATCAATGTTGTAACAGAGGGTTTGGCAGGGTGTGTTGTTTATATTGATGATGTATTAATCTTCAGTGACAGCTGGAAAGATCACCTATGCCATGTCAGTAAATTTCTTGAGCGTTTGGTTTAGGCTAATCTTGTAGCTAATTTATCAAAGTGTGAGTTTGGTCAAGCTAAAGTTCAGTACCTTGGGTACGTAATTGGTGATGGACATGTTGCACCACCAGCAGCTAAATTTCAGGTTATAAGTGATCTTCCCAGACCTAAAAGTAGGAAAGAGCTACAAAGATTTTTGGGAATGGTAGATTATTACAGGAGATTTGTTCTTAACTTTTCAATTCTTGTATCACCACTTACAGACCTACTGAAAAAGGGAGTTAAATTTGTCTGGACCGATAACTGTGAATCCTCTTTCAACAAACTTAAATCTATCCTATTAAGTCAGCTAGTGCTCGCTACTCCAAATTTTGCTAAGCCTTTTAAGATGGCTGTTGATGCAAGTGATACAGGAGCTGGGGCTGTTTTGCTGCAAGAGGATGATCAGGGTATTGAACACCCTGTATCTTATTATAGTAAGAAGTTCACTCCTCCTCAAAAGAACTACTCAACTATTGACAAAGAGCTTTTGGCCTTGATTTTGGGTTTACAGCATTTTTCATTTTATTTGTGTTCTGGTTTTGACCCCATAGTCATTTATACCGATCATAACCCACTGAAATTCCTTAGTAAGTTTAAAGATAAAAATCAGAGATTGACAAGATGGAGTCTACTTCTTCAGGAGTATTCATTAGACATACAACATGTCAAGGGGAAAGAAAATATTATTCCAGATTGCTTATCTAGACACTAGACAGATTGTTTTAGAGTAATAAGAAATTTCCTTTGTAAATTTCTTTTTCTTTGTGGGGAGGTGTTACATAGCCTATGATTTCGTCATCCTTTGTGTAATTCTAGCGTACAGTATGCTGCATGTTTGATCACGAGAGTGTTCTACCTCACTCCCCCCCCCTTCCTCCCTTATAATAGAGTAAGTCCGTTCTTTCTGTTGTTCAGAGCAGGATTGTCAACTCTTTGTCCCCATGGCTTCATTTGCGCGTCCTTCTTGCAAGTTGTATCAAGCTCTACCGGACCCTATATAATGAGCTCAGTCTCTACATTAATTGCCACTTAGATCTACTCCTCATTTTGTTCACATCTCTGTCCTCCCCTGTACAGTTGTTATTATTGTGAGTGCTCAGGAAGTCTTCAACCATTTAGCAGCTGTGTAATTTGAGTATAAGTGTTACTGCATTTTTTCTTGTACTGTGTAGCATAAGGTGTTGATTCTTAGGCCTAGTAAGGTTTTTGTGATTAATGTAAAGTTTCATGTCAGCCATTGTTCATAATATTTCGTATCTGTAATAATATATATTTCATTCACTGAGTATTATCTGGTATTTTCATTTTATCAGGGCTGACTTAGATAAATTTACTCATGCTAATTTCGTGTTAATAGAGGCTATTGCAGTTAATCATATATTTAACCTGTTTTTTGCCATTACATTATCCTTATGAGTCCTGAATGTTTTGTTGTTAGTTTGAGCATTAAACTTTAACTTGTAATTTTACCTAACTCTTTTGTTTTGAGCCTGGAACTTTACGGGACAGTAGTGATTTTTAGTATTCTCACTTAATGTGTACATTATCTTCCTCTGTTCCGTAACAACACACACACACACACACACACACACACACACAGACGATCGTACATTGCAAAAACCGCAGCATCAACACCACCATCATCACCACCATCAACAAACATCAACACCACACATTCACAAGGCCACATTGAGTCTACCAGTTAAACATCCAGTGCCAGTAGTTAGGGAGTAATATCCTATGCTATATATCACCAGTAAAATCGGTACTGGTACAACTACACTGGCAGTCGGATAAATATTGGTGAGAAACTGGGCTTGCTTGGTTTTAATTATGTGAATTGGTGTGTGGCGCAATGTGGTATGAGGTCCAATGTGGTGTGGAATAAGCTACTGTATGTAGTGGTGTGGTATGGAATGTGGTGTGACTAGTTTAGGTGGTGGTATGGTATTATAGTGGTGTTTGGTGTGAAAGGACGTGGTGTAGTGTGGTATTATCTCGCCCCTGTTGTTAAACTGAAGAGATTAGAGAACCACCTGACACAGTACGGGTGGTTTAATAATTACCACACCGGCGCAGAGACTCCATCTGTCTTCTTGCACCCTAATGATCTCCAGGGAAGTGGTTTTTGGACAGGAAGTAATATCTATTCCTTTTACACAACAAGAAGTGGATAGTTCGCCCAGTTCAGAGTGTTTACCTTCGATCTGCCCGACTGGATGCATTTTACTGACTCTCTCATGTACAGGACACTCCAGTGCATCAAATATTCAAAGCCTAACCCAGCAATCCAGCCTAACCTAACCTAGCCTAACCTAACCACCCTGCTATCCTTCCTACCCAGAACAGAACCAAACCCGGTGATTTTAACTACCAAGCATTATCACTTAAACTTACCTTGAAAGTCCCCAGATACCTGTCAGGGCATATCTACTGTACTGTACATTACAACAACAATAACTATTACTACTCCCACTACTACTACTACTACTACTACTACTGCTACTACTAATACTAATACTGATACTAATACGTCAAGATAGTTATTGCTGCATTACTGTTTAATCTACTATATCCTAATCAAACTTATCCTCTCCTAAGCTATCTATCTATCTATCTATCTATATACCTAGGCTGCTTCCCCCAAGGAAAGGGAGGTAGCCGAGACAGGACAACACACTCCCCACTTACTCATCCATTCAAACACATTCATTCGCATCTTAGCCCCAAGGGAAGAACGGACAGATCCTCACCGCACCACACCGCACAAGGGTCAACTGCGCAATGCAATCAGTAACATCCGCAGCAGGGCCCGACAGCAGAGCTGGTTTACCCCTGCCACATCATAACAGACCCATCCCCTTACCCGCACCTGACCTGACTAGCTGATCAGACCAAATACGGGAGCATATCCCCTCAGGGCTGCGTCATCACTAATTCATTCACAATTTCTCTCCATTTATTTCTGTCACGCACAGCCACGCTTCCTTGCTCAACAGACATCTCTCTCGCATCCAGTGCTCTCTTCACACTGTCCATCCATCCTATTCGTGGTCTTCCTCTCAGCCTTACACCTCTCACATCAGATCTAGTTATCTTTTTCACCAATCGCTCATTATCCATTCTCTCCATGTGCCCAAACCATCGCAACACCCTCTGCTCAACTCTACCAGCCATCTCCCGAACAACTCCAGTTCTCCTTCGCACTTTATCATTTCGCACTCGATCCATACGCGTCACTCCACACATACTCCTCAGACACCTCATCTCCATTACATTCAAACTTTTCCTCTCTGGTACACCCATATTCCATGTTTCAGCCCCATATAACGCAGTCAGTACCACAACACCCTCATACAACCTTCTCTTTACATCCATTCTAAGTGAACGACATCTAAACACTTTTTTCATTCCTCCCAGCACCTTTCCTACTTCATTTATTCTAAACTTCACTTCTGCATCTATTCTTCCATCCACAGCAACATGTGACCCTAGATATTTAAAACACTCTACCTGCTCAAGCAACTCGCCATTCAAGGCGATATTCATCCCCCTACCATCTACCAACCTCGTACACTTCATCACTTTACTCTTATTCTCATTTACTTTCAATTTCCTCCTTTCACACACCCTTCCAAACTCCTCTGCCAACTGTCTCAATCTTTCCTCTGAATCAGCCACCAGTGCAGTATCATCTGCAAACAGGAGCTGCTTCAGATTCCACTCTCCACCATCAACATTCACCAGACTCAGACCTCCACCTAAAACCCTTACATTCACCTCCCTTACAACACCATCCATGTAAATATTAAACAACCAAGGCGACATCACACATCCCTGTCGCAGCCCCATTCTCACAGGAAACCAGTCACTCACAGCATTTCCCACTCTTACACACGCTCTACTATTTACATAAAAACTTTTCACCCCTTTTAGTAACCTACCATCAAGTCCATACAATCTTAAAACAGTCCACAAAGCCTCCCTATCAATTCTATCATACGCTTTCTCTAAATCCATGAATGCCCAAAACACATCCTTGCCTTTCACTAAATACTTTTCACACACTTGTCTCACAGCAAACACCTGATCCACGCATCCCCTCCCTCTCCTGAAGCCACACTGCTCTTCACCAATCACTCCCTCTGTACCCTCTCTAACTCTCATAATTAACACTCTACCATAAACCTTACCTACAACACTCAACAGACTTATACCCCTAAAGCTAGTACATTCATACTTATCACCCTTGCCTTTATACAACGGGACCACACAAGCACTTGCCCAGTCAATTGGCACCATACCTTTCTCAAAGCACACATTCAACAATCTTACTAACCAGTCAACAATAGTCACTCCACCACCCTTCAGGCATTCCACAGCACACCCATCCATACCTGCAGCTTTCAATGTTTTCATCTCCTTTACTGCCTTCTCCACTTCCTCCTTCGTGATCAAAGAATCATTCAACTCTCCCAACACATTTATTCCTTGCACCCTTCCATCTGCCACAATCTCAGCCACCCTTTCCTCCTCTACATTTAACAATCTTTCAAAATACTCTGCCCATCTTTTCCTTACTGCATCCATCTCAATTAACATCCTTTCATCCTCTGCCTTTACTCGTTCTTCCTTCCCAGACTCTCCCTTTCACACCCTTTTCACCTCCTTCCAAAACATTTTCTTATTCTGTTGAAAATTCTCTGTAAGCCGTCTACCCCACCTCTCATCTGCTGGCACTTTAGCATCACGCACAGCCCTTCTCGCCCTATTCCTCTTTTCCTTATACCTTTCATATGACATCTCATCCTTCCTCTGCAGCCACACTTCATATGCACGTCTCTTCTCAGCCACAGCCATACTTACTTCCTCACACCGCCATTCACTTCCTTTTCTTACACCACCACCCACACGTCTCACACCACACACCTCTTCTGCATGCCCCACCACAGCACTCTTAAACAACTGCCATTCCTCCTCCACACTGCCATTTTCCTGATCTTTCAGTGCGTTCCACTCATCTTTCAATTTCTCCTGATACTCTATCTTTTTCTCTCTTTTATCCAACTCACTTACTTTCAAAACCTCCGTGCCACACCTAACCCTCCTAGCTCTCACCCATCTCTTAACTTTCCCTCCACCAGGTAGTGGTCAGACATACCTCCACCCTCCCCTCTCAGAACTCGCACATCCAACAATCTTCCTATTACATTCCTAGACACAACCACATAGTCCATCAAAGCTCTATCAACAACCCTTCCACCCTCCTGTCTCACCCATGTATACTTATAAATATCTTTCTTCTCAAACAGCGTATTTCCAATCACCATCTCTCGCTCAACACTCATCACTATCATTCGTTCCCCATTTTCATTTCTTCCAGGCACACCATGCATACCAACTACACCTTCAACTGCTACATTTCCCACTCTAGCATTCAGATCTCCCATCATTACCACATTCACATTCGCTCCAAAACTCTGCAGACACTCATCAACATCATTCCAGAAAGACTCCCTCTCTTCTTCATCCCTTTCACTACCAGGCCCATATGCACTCACAAACACCCACAACTCACATTCAAATTTCGCTTTCACCCACATCAGTCTCGATGACACCTCTTTCCATTCAATCACACACTGCTGTACTTCCGGACTCACTAACAAGGCCACACCTTCTCTTGCCCTTCCTCTATCAACACCTGACAATCTTCCATTCACACTTCCAAATATAGACTCACCCTTCCCTTCCATCTTCGTTTCACTCAAAGCTAACACATCCAACTTTCTTCTCACAAACATTCTCCCAATCTCCTCCCTTTTAGCCTCAATCGTACTACATCCACGCACATTCATAGACCCAATCTTCAGGGTACGGGGATAATTCCATCCCCCATCCCTTTCTCTGGCCTGTCTCTTTTTAGGAACTAAAAAACAGAGGAGGGGGTCCCTAGTCCCCTCACCCCGCCCCTTTTAGACGCCTTTTACGACACGCAGGGAATTCAGTGGCAGTATTCTTCCTAACACAACCTGGCCGCAGAGTAGTAGTACCACCCCATAGTGCAGCCAGATTGTGTCCCCCCCACCACAGGGGGGGGACACAATCCTAACCTAGTCTATGCTAACTTGTACCAACCGAATTTATCCATCCCGAATACAAAGCAAGGAATTTGGATTTACGCCAAAAGTAGAATGTGCGTTAGGAGAGTTTGGCAGCAAATTTAACTCTTGTATGTGGGATATAACATTTCTTTATTAAAGAAGGGGGTGTGAGCTGGGGGGAGGGCAGTGAGGCTCAGGGTGACATGGAGGCGATTTGTCTGTGGCCACCCCTTATGGGATTACGGTGACTGGCAATAGATAAATAGACAGAACATTACGTGTTTCAGCGGTGCAATTTTAACCCCTTAACCGCGGGGCATCACTTTCGTGACGCTCGGGCGTAATGGATCATACCTCAGGGCGTCACTTTTGTGATTCTGTGTTATTTTGAATTATCCCGGGCTTTCAAGTGGTGGCTTGTATTATCTATCAGTACTGCCAATGTCCAACACTAGTCAGCACTCCAAATCTCATCTGTACTCCCATCCATTGTTGACATTTTAGCCATTTTCCCCCATTCCTGACTCCCCTCCCTACCTCCCCTCCATTACCCTGTCCTCTCATCTCCCCACCCGCGCTGCGCTAAGCAAATCTCCCCTGGATTTTTCCACAGATTTTATCTATTGAAATAAGCCCTATGCCCTGTACTTATACAAAATAATATATCAATCATTTCCTGTGGCACCCCATGGCATGCATAGGGCCTCAATGAACTCTCTCCACCAATATTTGTCTCTTGCCATCTCCTTCAGGTCCCACCAACACTCCTCTCCTGCTTCTTTTTTCATTGTCCTCAACCAGGTTTCCCTCGGCCTACCTCTACCTCTTCTTCCTCTAGCAGTCCACTCTGGCACATCCTGTATTAAACTACCTACTTTTCTGTATATGTGCCCCAGCCACTTCCAGCGAGACAGTCTCACATATTCATTAACTGGTTCCACTTTCGTAATATCCCTTACTCTTGCATTTGTAACTCTGTCTTGCCACTTTACCCCAAGAATCCTTCTCAGTATTTTATTCTCAAATCCTAATACTTTCTGATCTGTTGCAATTGTACTGTACCATGACTCATGCCCGTAAATTAAAATTGGTCTAACCATGGACTTGTAAATTTTCACTTTAGTATGTACCGAAAGCATATTATTATTCCAAACAGATTTCAACATTCCAACAGCTCTCCAAGCCTGTCTAATCCTCTCCTCAATTCTATTGTTTAATGATCCATTAGATGATACAATCGTTCCCAGATATTTAAAGTTTTCTACATTCTTCACCACATTATTCCCAATTACACAATCGATTTGGTTCTCCACGTTCATATTAATAATTTCAGTCTTTCCACAATTTATTACCAATCCCACTTTTTCTCCTTCCTCCACCAGACAATCAAGCACCCTCTGCATCTCGTAAATACTTCCGCAAATCAGTACAATATCATCAGCATAGTCCAAATCCATCAGCTTCTCATTTTCTTTCCAGTTAATTCCTGCACCTGTTCTCCTTACAACCTTTTTCATAACATAATCCATAACCAAAACAAACAACAATGGCGAAAGAACTCCTTGAATCACTCCTGACTTAACTTGAAATGGATCACTCAAAGAACCACCCACCATTACCTTACAAAAAGTACCTTCATGCAAGCTTTTAATAATATTTACAAACTTTTCTGGTATACCATAGAATCTCATAATTTTTAACATAGCTCCACGTGAAACACTATCAAACGCCTTTTCAAAATCCACAAAGGACATACTAAGTGGCATTTTCATCTCATTGGCTTGTTGCATTAGATGCCTTACAATAAAAATCTGATCATTACAACCTCGACCCTTTCTAAATCCCGCTTGTTCTTCTCTTTAAATTTTATCAATTACGGGCTCTATTCTGTTCAACAAGATTTTGGAAAAGACTTTTGCAACTACAGGTGTCAAAGTTATCCCCCTCCAATTGCCATACACACTTAAATCTCCCCTTTTTGATATTTTTATAATCACTCGATTTTTCCACTCTTCTGGAATTCCACCATTATCCCAAGCCCCATTAAAAAGTTTCAAAATCGCATTCATCAACTCGTCATTTTCCACCTTAAGCAGTTCAGGGAATATTCCATCCTCTCCTGGGGCCTTAAAATTCTTTAACTCCTTTATAGATTTTGCTACCTCTTCCAAAGTTATATCCCCTGTTTCTGTCTGCAAATCTCTCTCGGCCGACAAAATGTCCTCTTCAGCTGGGATTGGTCTATTTAGAACAGATTCAAAGTGCTCTTTCCACCTTCATTTAATATCCAAATCTTTAGTCATCAAATTACCATTTCGATCTCGTACAGGTATTTCCTTCCTACTCTTTGCAGTCCCAGTTAACTCCTTTATGGCCTGATACGCTGCTCTTGTGCTCTGACCGTCATTTTTACTTAATTTAATTTCTGTCTCTGTCGCCTTTTCATCATATAGTCTCCTCTTATCACGTCTAACAAGTCATTTTACTTCAGAATGTAAACTCCAGTACTTTGCTCTAAGTACTTCAACTACCTGGCCATCAACATGTTGTTCTTCACTTCTTAACTTAGCCTCTTTCCTTTTCTGAATTGCATTCCATGTTTCATCTGACATCCACATTTTCCTTCTCGCTTTTCCCTTTTTCTTAATAGTAACCTTAGCACTCTCATGCAAAACCTCTTTTACCTCTCTCCACATTTGATTAATATCATTGTCTTCAGATTCCATCAAAGTCTGCAGGACTCGAAACCTGTTCCTACATTCCCACCGAAACTTTTCCCTTGTGCTCTCATCACTTCTCAGCTCATCCAAATCATAATTATTACCTCCCGTACAATTACCATTAACGTTTCTCTTAAGTTTTATTTTAATCTTTGACACAAGTTGATGATCACTACCTATATCTGCTCCCCTCCTTACGCAAACATCTTGCAAATAACTCCTATGCCTTCTGCTAATTGCAATATTATAAGGTCATTTGCCAAACAAAAGCTTCCAAGTCGCACCCCATTTTCGTTCCTTATACCAACACCCCCCTTACCCATACAATCTTCAAAGCCATCCCTACTACTGCCAACAATCGCATTAAAATCACCAATGCAAACTAACACATCATGTCTTGCCACTCTATTCACTACATCCTGCAGCTTCTCATAAAAGTCATCCTTCATTTCATCAGCAGCCTCATTTGTCGGAGCGTACCCTACAATCATACTGATATTACCATGGTCAGATTTTAAACGACCATAAAGCAAGCGCTCATTAATTGGTTCAAACTCACATACTGCCTTACAAGCATCTCTACTCAGCAGTAATCCTACTCCTTGGTAATGATTTCCATCACTCCTACCAGAAACCAACATAGTAATACCATCTTAAAAATTATTTTATCAACTTCAAGCAACCTCGTTTCTGTAAGAGCACAAATATCCATCTTGTATCCCTTGAACACTGAAATAAGCTCTTCCATTTTACCAGCCTGATTGAGAGTTCGAACATTCCAGTTTCCTATTCTCCAGGTTCTTTTTGGATGTATAAACTTATTTTTACACCGTGGGATTCTTAGCACCCCCTGCCCACTTAAGGGCTGCACGGAACTAAGGGCCATTGCTTCGTCACCAGAGTTCATCAAGATTTCTTAGGCAGAAAAATATTTTACCCTGGAGCCAATGCCAGTGACTCGCAGGAACCAGACAGTGGAGAGAGGAAATTAACTAAATGAAAGTAAAATGCAGAGTGTTTGGATAGACAAAGTACAAGGGAAAGAAAGAGAGCAAAGAGAATGTAGATAAAAGTGTCCCTTTCAGTCGCCCCTTACGACAAGCAGGGAATACTGGGGAAGTAGTCTATCCCCCCATCCCCAGGAGGAATAGAATAGTTACCAAAAAAAAAAAATAAGGTAAGTGATAGTGGTATACACCAGGAATTGGCTATTTATCACCTGACAACACCTCACATGCATTCATTCGCTACATTACCACAGTAATTTCCCCTTTGAATTATGCCTTGTACTCTATTTCTGTAATAAAAATATATATCAGAAAGGAAGGGAGAAGCCTAAGTGACATTTACATTCACCTGGAACTACCTATTTCTTTATGTATTGCCGAGATTTTCTACCAATAATTTATTAGAGTGTAAGTTAGCAGCTGTCAGCCCCATTGTCACTGTCAACCCTTGCCTTCTCAGATAAGCCGTGCCATTTAGTTCTTTGTCCTCCTCTGTGGTCAAAGCATGTCGCACTCGCGCCCCGCCATTTCTGCCGCTTCTGCGCCCATTGCAAAGGGCCCCGCGACCTCTACACCCAGAAAAACTTGTGGGGGAAGCAGGAAAGGACTAAGTGACTCTGCAGTGGAGCGTGAACTAGCCGAATTATCAATGGTGATGATGGATAGTGACTTTGACCCTTTGGGAGATTCGTGTGATGAGCCGGGTGAGGAAATCGTGCCAGAAACTACTAGTACGAGTGCTTCAGTGTCCCAGGTTATCCCTAGCTCCAAGGGAAAGGAGCCGTTAGTGCAGCAAGGGAAAGAATTTGGGAAGGGAGTGAAAAGGCGGCGAGTTAGCCCCGGAACAATGGCCCCACGTGACCCAGCCCACCATTGAGTCCTGAGTTGATTCACCTCCCCGTTCACCAAGCCCCACTTCACTCATTTCTTCCTCTTCTTCTGCTGAATTTTCTCAGGAGTCTTCATCGTCGGAGTCACCACCAGCATCAACAGTGAAGGCAGGCCGTAGAGGAAGAAGTAAATCCCTGACCCGTAAAAGTAGAGTTGCTAGTAGAGTAAGGGCTGCTAGTGCTGTACAGCAACCCAGGGTCAGTGCGAGTGACCTTGAACCTGATAAATCTGCCTCACAGCCACCCTCCACCCTCACCCACCCTACACCACCACGACAGGGAATCCTGGACGCCTTCGCGTGGACAGAAGGGTCCGATTTTGTCCCTGAACATCTCCATTTTGACGAGAGTTCCTCAGGAGTACAGTCTGCCTTCACTCTTGACGAGGATGCTGAGTATGTGAACTTCCTTTTGGCCTTCCTCGATGACGAAGTCATGCAGCACATATGTGATGAGACCAACAGGTATGAATCACAACGTGCTGCAAGTGGTACAGGTGCAGCCAAGATGCAACAGTGGTCCATGCTGGGAGTGCAAGAGCTGTATGTGTTCTTCGCCCTCATGCTTCTCATGCCACAGTCAAAGAAGCATGAGTTAGAAGAATATTGGTCCATGGACCCCTTACTACCCTCACCCACCTTCAATAAGTACATGGCCAGAGATTGCTTCCGGAACATCATGGGTAACTTGCATTTTGCCGGCAACGATGTACCTTCCCAAACCGACCCACTCTGGAAGATCCGGGACATTCTGAGCAGAATGAAGGATAAGTTTATGACATTTGTCCACCCCTTTCAGAAGGTTGTCATTGACGAATCCTTGGTTTTGTTCAGAGGACGTCTTAGGTTTGTGCAGTACATTCCAAGCAAACGCCATTGCTTTGAAATCAAGTTCTTTGTACTGTGCGACTGTAAGACGGGGTACATCCTTGACTTCGTCATTTATTCAGCCAGCACTGTCGATCTTCATAAAACACACCCCCTTGGCTTCTCAGTCTGTGTAGCGAAAGTGCTCCTTGAAAGGTATTTTGGTAGGAATCATGTGCTGTATACAGACAACTTTTATACAGCACCGAAACTTGCCAAATACCTTTCAGAGCACGGCATCGGCTCCTGCGGCACTGTGAAGAGTAATCGTGCCCACTTCCCTAAATTCCCAGAGGCAGGAACCTCGCAGCGAGGAGACATGCACCTACGCAAGTCTGAGTAGATGCTGGCAATACGGTGGCATGACAAGAGGGTCGTGCACATGCTCACCACCGTACATAAGGGGGAAATGACAGACAGTGGGAAGGTCGACCGTAGGACAGGCGAACCTGTGAGGAAACTTGATGCTGTCTTAGACTACAATATCAACATGCAGCTGGTGGACAAGTCCGACATGATGATTGGAGAGATCGACTACCTCAGGAAGAATACTAGGTGGTACAGGAAAGTTTTTCTGCATCTCATAGACATGACGATGCTGAACGCCTTCATCCTGTACAAGATGAAGGTCAAGCCACCCAAGTCCCTCTCCCTGAGGTTGTTTGCCAGGACTTGTGTTCAGCAGCTGCTGGAAAGATATGGTAGGGTGACAGCAGCAACTCTAAGGCGCCATCCAGTAACACTTCCCGACAGACTTGAGCAGAGGGCGTACATGGATCGGCACAGACTGGTGCAAATGCCTGCCACAGGCAAGAGGAAGGCTGCGATCCGCAGGTGCCAGGTGTGTGCACATACCACCCGACGCACACCTGAGCACAAACGCACCTCTTGGCAGTGCGCTGAGTGCCAGGTTCCCCTCTGTGTTACCTGCTTCTTTGATTACCACAGCCAGAAGCAATTCTAAAAGTGCAAGTGGGAAAGGACAATAATGTGAAAATAATGTGTAAATAATGTGTAAATAGCAAGTGAAAGCAGTGGATGTAAGTACATATGATTGAACAGTGTTATATAGTTTTATGTTACTGAAAGTGACAGTGAATAACATAGTGTAAGTAAAATAAATGTGTAAATATTGAAAATTAAATAGAAAATGTAAACAGAAATGTAAGTAATTAGTAATATAAGAATATGAGTACAAATACTTGATGTTATAACAGTGAAAGTGAATCCGTGGCTCTCTACGTATTTTACTGAATGAAAAATTGAATAAATTCAGTGACAATAAACTAATACTACTGAAGGAAACTTATGGATAAAGACTGTAGATATATATAAGTGTTATATAGTAATAGAAATATAAAGTGTGAGGGGTTTTTTGAATAATAAATGACAGAATACCAACAGCGAACTAGCGGAAGTGGGAAGGTCATACGCGCTCGTAATTTTCATTGCTTTCACAGTGGGTTTTTTTTTGGAGTATGGATTCCAAACTACTTGATAATCATAGAGTAGTGTTTATAGTGTTAATATCTGGCTGTGGTAATCATATTACAGGTTGTCGGGAAGTTTAAAGTGGAGACTTCGTTACCCAACTTCAGAGGTCTCCACAAGTCCTACGGTAATAGACGAAGGCTCAACAAACATCCCAGGAGAAAGCTGAAGGTATGTGCCATAAGCATATTTAATTTTAATATTCTAGGACTAATAACTGATTTTTGGCAAATATTTTTTGAGAGTCTGTCGGAGCCCGAATAACCCCGCGGGACACGCAAAACATTGGGAAACATGCCCCCGGTGTAAGGTTAAAAATGTTCAGTATCTATAGTACTGTGTGAAATAACAAATATCCGGTGAAATGCCCATTCCAACAGCATATTTCGAAGACCCTCCTCAGTGTGATAAAATATTAATGTTTATTTTTCCTGTTGCACTACTGTATTCTTTCATCAGGTGTGCATGGTACGCAGGATCGAGGTTGGATACACATCATCTCGTATGCAAGACATCCCTCAGCCTTTGTCTTCTTCTTTTTAATTCTGCACCACCCTGTACTTTTTCTCGTATGAAAGACATTCCACAGCCTTAGTCTTCTTTTTTTCCTTTCTGCTCTACCCTGTACTTTTTCTCTTATGCAGGACATGCCTCAGCCATTGTCTTCTTTTTCTTTCTGCATCACATTATACTTTTTCTCGTATGTAAAACATTCCTAAGCCTTTGTCTCCTCCTTTTTCTTTCTGCATCACCTGTACTTTTTCAATGCTCTCCTGTATCATTAATTTTTTTTTTTTATATATGTACAATATATGGAGAGGATAATAGTAGGGATATATGAACATTAATTTCACACTATACCTCTTCTTGTGTCGACAGATGTTCCCTTAATTACTTACTCCCTTACAAATTTATTTCCTACAAGTGTTTGCATCTCAGCACATCACATTCAAAGTAGTGGTAAATTTTCATCTACTGTGCGCTTTTCTCCATTCACTTATTCTTTCATTTACCATGCGCTTTCCTCCATTCACCTTTCCCATAATAAAGGTATGATGTTCCAGTATTTACCCAAGATTAATAAGTAAATGAATAAATAAATAGTGTGAAACGTATCGGAAAGAGTTATGTAGTGCCAGAGTGGTGTGCAGGGTCAATGGGTGTTGTTTTAATCCCGTGTGTTGCAGGAGCAGTTCAAGAATAATGACTCAGTGCACTTTTGCAATATGATTCTCTTGACCTTGACACTTCAAATTAGCAATGATTAGGTCTTGATTGCTTCACTGCAGAACCGAATTCCACCACCAGGGAGGGATAAAGAGTACAGTATAACAGGTCAACTCTGGAACTGTCTCCCCCTGTCTGTATTTCCTACTTCCTATGATCTCCAGTCTTTCAAGTGCAGTGTGTCCAGGCATCTCAAAATGAACGGATCTTGATTTTGGCTCTCATTTTTTTTTTTTTTTTTTTCTTGGAAGGAACGGTTTTCGGGCTCCTGGTCTTTGGTTCCTTCACCATCATCATCATCATCATCATCCGGACCTCCTTTCCCACCTCAAGGCAGGGTGACGAGTAGCAGTGTCCAGACAGCCCAAATTTGCCCAGTCCAATGGGCCACGCTTCCATTCACTCACCATTCAAGCCCCCGGAATCCTGGCTCTATCTGATACGCTGACAAGGGACCGTGATTATACTGGATTGGACTCGACCTCTCCAGTTTGGTCAGCCCAGCAGACCCTAAGGCTGTGGCCACACTTGCTCCAAATATGTGATCGACGAGAGGAAACGATGCTCCGGGGTCGGGCCAACGTTCAGACGCGGACACTGAAGCACTTCCACCTCGGTGCTTCGTTTCTTTTCGTCAGTCACACGTTTCAAGCAAGTGTGGCAGCAACCCTAACCAAACGTAATTTTCCTGAGTTGTACGTGACACATGATCTAACCAAGCTACGAAAGGAACCCCGAGTGGTTACTATAGAATAATTGTACAAACATAAAAATATCATCATCATTATCATCATCATCATCATCATCATCATCATCTAATCCTGTGTTGTCCCACGAGGAGTGTAGGAGCTCGTGTCTAGGCAAGTTGGTCCTGACATTTAAGATGAGAGCGACCAGCCTCACTCATCTCTGGGTGGCATTACGTGAATAATAAACCCCTACCATCCCCTGGATATAAACCTGCACAGGCTCAGTCTGATTGGAGCGCCTTAATTGTCCTCTAAACCACCAGGCGCCATAATTTGGTTATATGGTTGCCACCCAGCGTAGTAAATGGTTTCCTTGTGTACAGGAAACCATTTGGCTTGTCAGTCAGTGTAGAATCATCCATAGGCAGAAGGAAGAGGAAAGCATGAAGGAAACAAAGACGGAAGTGGGAGTGTAGAGTCACCCGTAGGCATAAGGAGGAGGAAAGAATGAAGGAAAAAAGACAGAAGAGGACGGAAGGAAAGAAGGAAGGAAGAGAGGAAAGAGAAGTCACCCGAGAGCAGCACTACATCAAGTGAGTGGATGGTGAGCATAGGGCCCAAAACATATATAGAAATTAGGTGAAGGCAGTTTGCAGGTCAGGCAGAGACGATGCAGTAAGCACTTATATCCCCGTCCCTACATTCTTTCAATACCATGATTAAACAGTCCTGTATGGTGAACTAAATGTCATATCCTAATTATGGCACTGTTCTCTCTGAGTACACTTAGGTTACACATTTGCAACACCAT
The DNA here is from genome assembly GCF_032717465.1 of Coenobita brevimanus. Lineage (NCBI taxonomy): Eukaryota > Metazoa > Arthropoda > Malacostraca > Decapoda > Coenobitidae > Coenobita > Coenobita brevimanus. The sequence goes on along the minus strand of NC_136959.1, from coordinate 27,082,561 downwards.
GATGGTACGTGATGGCGACCGTCATCCACTCACTTGATGCAGCATTACCTACTTCTTCCCTAGGTGACTGTGCTGCGTGACAAGCCTATAATGGTTTTCTGTAACCCAAGAAACCATATACAAATTTACAAGGGTGTTTGCTAAGCGTAATACCAAATAACAAGGCGATGTGAAGCCTACTGTCGTGCCCCTGTTAAGTGGGTGCAGAGACGCAAATGTGACGTCAGTCCAGGAAACAAACCTCCACACCCTTCTCCGCTCCTCGCTGTGACGATACGTTGTCCGCTGCAAAGGAAAATCGGTTCACTGCATGGGACAGCCCTACAAGGACAACTGTGTGCTTGCGGTTGATGGGTCTGCCCGGTCAGGCAGGTTAGGGTTACTCTGCTACTACTACTACTACTACTACTACTACTACTACTACTACAACAACTTCTACTACTATTACTACTACTGCTACTATTACTACTACCACTACTATTACTACTGCTGCTACTGCTGCTGCTGCTGCTGCTACTACTACTACTACTACTACTTCTACAATGACAACGGCCTCGACTATGACTACTACTACTTGCAACACCATAATGGCGCTTACAGGTTTAAAATAATAATAATAATGGTGATTGGTAGAGGCGCTCGCCATCCATTCACTCAATGAAGTGCTGCTCTTGGGTGTCTGCCAATTCCTCTCCTCTATCCTTTCCTTCCAACCTCTTCTGTCTTTCCTTCTTTCATTCTTTCCTCGTCCTTCTGCCTACGGGTGACTTTACACTCCCTCTTCTGTCTTTCTTTCCTTCATTCTTTCCTCTTCTGCCTGTGAGTGACTCGACACTAAGTGACAAGCCAACTGGTTTCCTGTACACCAGGAAACCATTTACTACGCTAGGTGGTAACCATATAACCAAATTTTGGCGCCTGGTGGTTTAGTGGGTAATTATGGCACTCCAGTCGGATTGAGCCGATGAAGGTTTATATCCAAGGGATGGTTAAGGTTTATTGCTCATGTTACGCCACTCAGGGATGAGTGAGGCTGGTCATTCTCATCTTAAATGTCAGGACCAACTTGCCTAGCCCCGGGTTACTACGCATCTTATGGGGCGACACAGGATTGGATGAGGGATGGATGGATGGATATAGTTCCCGGCTCATGTATCCTTTCCACCACCATGACACATATGAATAAAACTAACCGGGGCTGGAGATCCCTACCTACATCCTACTGTTGGGATACTGAAGGCTTTACACAGCAGCCCTAATGACAGACATCATCTTAACAGGACCTCAGGAGTCCTCCCCCACCAGCACCTGAGGATGGAATTCCCCCTTTTTTGTGTTACTGAGTTGGGGTTTATGTGTAAAGGGACGTAAACCTTTCCTGAACCTCCCAAGTCTAGGGAGGGTTTGCCACTAGGTTATGGACAGGTGAATGGCATCCCTTGGCACTAGGTCTGGCTATTGAGGTTTGGAATCGGATATTTTTTTCCTGGGTGGAACGTCAACCATAGCAAATAACTCCACTCTATGAAGTAATGTTTTTCGTCTCCTGAGTGTCTAGCCTCCCTACTCACGGGACAAAATCTATGGAGTTCCCGTTTAATTGCTCACAATCTGACCATGAAAAAGGTAGAACTGAATTTCATGTCACTAAAGGAGATTTGAATGGTATTTCCAGTGTTTTCTTTAATTTGTGTGTGTGTGTGTGTGTGTGTGTGTGTGTGTGTGTGTGTGTGTGTGTGTGTGTAATAATTTTCGGTCTATTTATTCATTGCAGCAAGTGGATGAAAATACACAGGTCTTTAATCGAATATCCTAACCTAAGGGGGTCAACAGCAGACCCTGGCTGCTCCTTAGGAGCACCAACACACTACCAAGCCTCACCGAGGCTAGAGTGGAAGCGTAGGCATAACGGGACGGACCGTCTAATCTTCACCCTGCTAAATTTTGAACCCTTGCGGGTCTTCCACCACAGCACGACCTGAGCTACACTTGACGGGAAAGAGCTCACCTTACCCCGCAATCATTGCGGCCAGAAGGGGCTCGAACTACTGTCATTAGGATTGGAGTCGAGTGCTCTATCAACCACGCCACCAAGTGTAGGTGTGTGTGTGTGTGTGTGTGTGTGTGTGTGTGTGTGTGTGTTAAGAATATGTGATAGGGGCCTCCTTTGAATATCTTATGTATGCATTTATATAATACTGCAGTGCATAGCCACGAGTTCGTTAGGCAGGCAAGTTTAAATGCCTAAAAATTAATGCATAAAAGCATTTTTACTCAAAAAAATAAAGGCAAAGGCCTGGCAAGCCGCAAGATGTTGTCCTCCCATTAAAAAATATGAATAAGAGTCAACAAAACCTAAGATCATTCATTTCAACATGTCTGTACACACTGGGCTTAAAAGAATGGCAGTCGTAGGTAGAACGAAATACAAATTTAAGAGGGCAGTTCCAGGATTGTTCAGTTGCTTTAACTAAGAACTGAAGCGCACCGGTTAACCGTCTTATCATAAAGCTGAATGGAAAAGGGGAGAGAGTGCTTCGGTTGATGGGTAGTGCGTACCCATCGTAAAGGTGTATGGAAGCAGGCAGACACCTCATAGCGACAGCAATCACTAAAATAATGTAGTAGAGGGCGAGGGATGCTACACTCCAGAGAAGAAAGCAAGGGTGAAAGAAGTCAGTAGAATGGAACTGATATGACGAATATCCTTTGACTATACCTGTTTAAAAGAACTGGATGAGGTGAATTCCCTTACTCACGAGAACGAACTCCACACACGCGCCAATAAAGTCCCTGCAATTAGTCAGTAACTGCACAGCGTTAAAGAAATTACGAAAACAGTTCAGAAAATTAAGTCTCTGAGGAGCGAATTTTGCACGTAAAGTAATGCGAACTTTCCATGATGGGTCTTAACGAGAAAAATACCCCAAAGTGCTAAAAAAAAAAATGTGGAACCATTAAGCGGGTTGAGAGATGGAGGAATTGGGTTTGAAATGCATTAATACCGATAGTAAAATTTCATTTTCTCCACTCACAAATAACTGATTGGCTTATCTCTCAACACACTTCCCACACACAGTACTATATCGACACACTAGAACACTGACGCTCTCTCAACACACTCCCGACACACACCACAACACCCCCAGCATCGGACCCGCCCCCCAACCCACACTCTATTCTTCACATTAAGCTGCTCAGCGGACAAGCAGGCGAGAATTATAGTCTGGCCCAGAAGAATTATCACAAATGAATTCCTAGTTCATATCCGAGAGCGGGCTTTCTGTTGGGGACATTTCCTTGCAGAAAGACCCTCACATTTCTCAACATTACTAGCAAACACACTATCTGCGAATTTCGCTTTACAAAATTATTCGCCAATATTACTGGCAGAAAATCTGGTGGAATAATAAGTACTTTTATTCAACTTTTATTCTGATGACCGGAAAAATATGTTAATGACAGGTGGACGGGGGGCGCTGTATTTTGTTGTATGGGTAAAAATAGATCAACCGCTTGAATAATTTTTGAGTTTGAGTTGAGGGGAGAAGGGTGCATCACAGGACCATTAACAGTACACGCAAACAACTGTGGTATAAACTTACTAACACTGACTTAATGGAGCAGTAACGCCATCTGACATGGAATACTGGAACTGTTATAAAGGTTTTAATTCAGTGCAGTTCACAGCCACATACAGAAAACGAAAGAATGACTGATATAGTTAGCAATGGCGGGTGTGTGTGTTTAGTTGGCAAATACAGTATGTTGCAAGGTTATTCATGAAGAAATAAAGCTTATATATCAAGCAAGATTGATGATGTTGGATGGGACATTGGAGAAATATAGTTCTATTTGGGTTCAACCCTTTCTCTCTCTCTCTCTCTCTCTCTCTCTCTCTCTCTCTCTCTCTCTCTCAACAGGAACCTGTGCAGGAAGAGGAAAGAAGAGGAGGGGGAGGGGAGAGTGTATCATGAAAAAGGGAAGATAGGAAGATTACAGACAGTATCCATGGAAATATGCGGAAAGAATCACTTGAGGAGGAAAGGAAGTAATGTAAAGGGTGGAAGAAAGTCTGTACACACCTGGAGAAAGACAAAAAATTCTTGAAAGGGAGAGGAGAAGATGGATTCGCATAGGGAACAGTAGGCGTGATATTTAGATAAGGAAGATGAGAACTTTGATCAGTGCAGAGGAGGCTGGACAAGAAAGCAGGTAATGAAAATAAGAACATCTGTCAAATTTAGCCGTCACAACGTCCCAGGTCAAGGTCACCGTATTTTGAAGATCGGTGATGTAGCTCATAGTATTACCTTACAAATATGTACAAATGTCAGTCATATTTTGTGGGTGAAGTACGTATCAGATTTTATACTTTGTATGCAAACTTTGATGGGGAGTCTGAGAATAAGAATTTTCAATCATTTGTTCTTAACCAGTAACAGACTCTTTGTTACTGCAATACAATACCTTCTTAGGAAAACCAAACAGAAGCAAAACCAATGTCCATGAAAACGAATGTGAAGAAATCAGGACGCCTGTGACAACTTAGGTATTGGTCAGGGAGAGACAACGCAGGAAGTTGGCCTGTGTCACATCCCTATCCAAAATCCTCATAACCCCTAGACAGTTGCAGTGAGGGAGAAGGATTAGTATACGACAAAGATTAACTGATTTTGAGAAGGATTAGTGGAAAGAATATACTCGATATTGTAAGAAGGAGAAAGGTATAAAGGCAGTTCAAGATTCATAATTGACTGCAGAAGAAAAGACCGAAATCATAAATAAAAGACGGAATTTAAATTAATGTAAAGGTGAGAGGGAAGAGGGGAGTGATTTCTTTTTATAACCGGTGATGGCTAGGATAGTGGGAAGAAATATGGTGATGGCTTGACGAGAGAGAGAGAGAGACAGAGAGAGACAGAGAGAGACAGAGAGAGAGAGAGAGAGAGAGAGAGAGAGAGAGAACTACCTTGGTTAACACAACAAAAATAAAATACATATCTACAACACGGCAGCTAATGGATAATAATTGCCATTTATTGTTGTCTTGGCATGAGTTCTCAAAATGCAGTCACCCGGTCTGGTTTAAGGGTTGCTGACTGCTGTTTGATTCACCTGCTTACTAAATCTGGGAATAAACTGAACTACTCACGCATTCACCTTCCAATATTTACTCTTAAACTTACCCATCTCAGCTGCTTTCTTCTCTCCATCCGTCTTTCTCACCCTTCTCCACTCCATCATGTTATCCGAGCCCACCTTCCCACATGTAATCTCTTCCTTCGTCCTGTCGACGTAGTAAATGTTTTTCCTATCTAAATTTATCGTTCTAATTCACTGGTGGTTCTTTTATCCATAACACGTTCCTCACCATCATCCTTCACCCAGACCCTTCGCCTCCCTGTCATTCATCGTTTCCATTCTAATTCTCTATACCATGCCACTTTGTTATGTTTTTATTCCCTCATACCCGGGTCATGAGAGATACCGGTACCATTATTATTTCCTGCAAAACTCGCGAGTAAAAATGCAAGGTAAGATGAAGGTGAGAGCTGGCGCTGGAAGTATTCTCCACCGTCTCCCTTCCTCTTCTTGCCTCGTTAACAGTCCTTCTCCACATCACAGTGCGTCCTCCCTCTTTAATCTTATACCGACGAATTTCCAGTCCTCCTTCCTCTCCATCCCATCCTCCAGCATTCTTTTTTGTACTGCTTTCTAATTTAGCTGACTGAAATTTCCTCTTGCTCTCCTCAGATTTTTTTGTTTTGTTTAATTTTCAGGTCACCGTCTCATCCTCTTTGATATTTTATCTGATAAATAATGTCTTCCATTCCATCTTAGGCCACTCTCAGATTTATAGTCCTTAAATCATTCTTTTTCCTGATTCTTGATCTCCCCTTTGTTTCCTGGTGGGTAGGTAGGTAGGTAGGTACGTACGTAGACAGGGAAATAGGCAAAGAATTATGTAAGGAAGTAGTCAGGGGAGTAGGTAAGGAGACTGATAAGCAGGGCGTTAGGTAGGGAGGTAGACAAGGAGGTAGGTAGGTACACAGGTAGGTAGGTAGGCAGATGGGTAGGTAAGCAGGTAGGGAGATAGGCTGGTAGGTAAGCAGGCAGGGAAGGGAATAGGTAGGAAGGTAGGTAGGATAACGGGAAGGTAGACTGGCAAATTGGCGGGTAGGCAGAGAGGGAAAGAGGTAGAAAGGTATGAAGGAGGGAGGTGTGGAGGTGCCGTAAGTAGGAAGGTAAGTAGGGAAATGTAACAAGAAATGCACATTAATCCTTTGTATGCTAAAGAAATAAGTTGCAGCTTAATACTTGCCGGTTTAAGGATCGTATTGTCTAACAGAATAGCTACAAATCCTGTGGTCATCATATAACAAAGAAACACGGCACACGGGAAGGATTATACAAGACTTTATCTTCTGGACCCTAGCGATGCAACATCCATTTAGTACTCGTATCTTCCTGTAGGTTCAGCGAATATCGTGACATTAAGAGGTCATTTATAAGTAACGAGACAGATCTTATTGATGATGCTTGGCCTCTGTTGCATCTGCTTCCTTTCCTGTCCTGCCCTTTGTGTGTCAGTCATACGTCATGCATGTGTACCCGACCCACACCCAACACCGGGTGAGACTGCATGACCTTTTGGGTGACAGCTGGTGGTGTTATCTGTGGAAAGAATTTCGAAAAGTCTGTAGTTTTAACACTGACAGTCAGTAGTCTGGGTTGCTGTCAGTTCACGACAGGTTAAGTACGTGACGTTTCTCCACTATTAGAGGCAAACCATAACTGAACAAACTGGCAGGGGGTTGGCATCAAGAGAGCCCGAGAACCCCATTCATCCAGTTCTCTCTCCCTACCTTTACCCCCCCCCCCACTTAATATTTGCAATCTAATCTGGACAAAACTTGGTTGGGGGTTGAGGCTGATTTATTAAATATGAAGGTCACATGGTAGTCATCTACCACTCTGGGTTTTAACCTTTTAAGCAAATGACGCCTGTTTATTTAGAGGGTTAAGGCAATTCACCAGATGAGACCTGCAAGCATTTACACTCGAGAGGTAGCTGGGGATTATTGCTCACATAATGCCACTCAGGGATGAGTGAGGATGGTCACCGCCTTAAATGTCGGTAGTTACTATCCTAGCCCAAGGCCCCTACACTCCTGATGGGGAGAAAGTGACTGGATGATGAATAGTTAGACCAAACTATGTGAAAGGTTCAGGGTAAGGCAAGGATAAAAGGATCTGAATTTTAGAAGAGTCAGAGGTCAAGGTCACATGGCAAGGTCAATTTAAACAGTTATAATCCAGCTAAGATTAAAACATGATATAAAAGTTATGAGTTAGGTAAAGGTGAAGGGACTGGATTTCGAGAACAATTTATCAAAGACCAAGAGCAAAAAGCAAGGTTTTATGTTCTGCCTTAAAACGGGAACAAATGACATTCGCTTTGGACCGAATTGGCTTGAAAGACTGAGGGTCAGCAAGGATGAAGAGACCCGATTTTGAGAATAATGCGTCGAAGGTCAAAGTCAGTCCATACAAGTCTGACCCTATTTACAGAACAGTTGGCGAAAGGGTTAAGGATCACACAAGAATGAAGTGATTGGACTTTGATAGTAATTAATTGAAGGTCAAGGTCACATGACAAGGTCGAAAGTTCGGTTCTTAGTTTAGTGACTGGGCGGGGTGATGATCCTGAATCCTCAGTCCTTTCGTACATTTTTCTTTTCATCTCATTGTCATACACTAACACCATATTTTGAGGTAGGCTATTCGTTCCTGATGGGATTCTCCTTAAAACATGATAATATGTAACATAAGAGGAGGAGAAAGGGAAATTTTGAAACGAAAGGCACTGACAAAATTCACAGAAACACAAAAATTACTAAAACAGATAAGGAGAGCGACATTCTTTTCAGACAGCATATAACATCTTATAAAAAAAAAAATTCAACTATATAACCAACCCATACGTGTTCCCTACGTGTCAACAAGTGGGTTGGTGGAGAGTTAATAATCAACCATATAACCATCCTATACGTGTTCTCTACGTGCCAACAACTGGGTTAGTGGAGGGTTTGTGCCCCTACCCGTAAAAAAACTATATCAGATACAAACGGCCACCCCTTACGGGATTATGGCATCTGGCTATAGACAGATATAGACCAATGTTAAGCTAAGCAGTGCTTCAACCCCTATAAGACGAACGACTGCCTAGAACCCCTGACAATCCTTGGGTTCATCACGTCAGCCACCACATATACGTTTCTGAGCTATTGCCACAACTATTACTTCAACTACAAGTCACCTTCTCTCATATTTTCGGCCTCAGTGTTACCCACATAGTTCCATCAACTTTTCGTCTATATCGTTCTCAGTCGTCTTCTTCTCACTCTTCCGTCATTCATGCAGTATATTCAGTCTCTTTCAGAACTAATATCATAGTGGGTAGCTTATGTTCCAAACCATCCTTAGTGAACGGTTCTTTACTTCACCAGTCACGTTCAGTTCCACTCCCCTTTTTCTACGTACTCGTTTTTTATGTCCACCTGTTTCTTCACACAACTGCACATAGAAACACAAACTAAATACTGGAAAACATACTTAAAAGGATATAGTAATAAAAAAAAAAACGGAAATAATAGAAAATCCATTTGTATTCCTCATCAGTCATAACGTGCAGTATGCTGAATATACAGTAACAGCTGAAGCATAACGAGATAAATACATAGAAGGGATATTATTATTATTATTATTATTATTATTATCACTCATTTATCTTCAGGTAAGTGTTCTATCTATCTGTCTAGCTATTGCCAGACACCTTACTCCTGTAAGGGGTGGCCACAAACAAATGGCCTCCATGCCGCCCTGTCCCCGGCCATTTCACTGTCCTGTTCCCAGCTCACACCCCTCTCTCTCATATACCTCTCCACTCACAGTCCATATATTTAAGGCCTGGGTACCATCCCTAGTACTTGAACCCTTTGAGCAGGATGTATTTTGAACACCGTAATCCATTAGATCATCAAGCAGTCATTTATTGGGTGTATGGTTATCACCCAGTGTCTCAAATTAACTTCCTGAAGGGTACGGAAACACAAGACTAGTAACTCAGTGTAGATTCACCTATAAGTAGCGCTACATCAGGTGAGTGGAAGGTATGTGCCCCCATGTATCATGTATTATTGGTACACAGTTGACTAAATTGAATCCCAAGGTCCGAATTACACTGAGAGGAGAAGACTAGCAGGATAACATCATAATCGAGACACTATACCTGTTAAGAGATTGAGGTGGTGGTCAGAGGTGGTAGTGGAATGGATGGATCGGGAGCTGGGGACTGTATGATCCTAGTCTGACACTGGTTGCTGCAGGGAAGAGCTTGTGGATAGGAATTTAGGTTGTTCATGCTCATAGCCACTCCATAACACGTCATACATACATCCAAACCAGTACCATAGCTAACATCAGATTTGAGTGATATTTCCTAAACTTTTCACAACTGAGATGGTATGCATTATTGCCAAGTGTCGTGTGAAGTGATTAGTGGCTGAATTACTGGATGTGGAGACTTCATAGCCTGTATCTAGTCAGATGCATAAAATACAACACACACATACAAACACACACACACACACACACACACATACCGCTCGCTGGTGCAGTGGTAACGCTCTCGCTTGCCAACTGGTGGACGGGAGTTCGCGCCTCGCTCAGGTTGCGAAAAGTTTCACTGACGAAGTGGGTGGTTACTGTCCCCCTTGAGCAAGAGGACGGGTGTGTGCGTGTGTGAAGGTCACAGCCTTGCCCTTAGATCGGACTATATGAGCTCTCAGCTCCCTTCCGGCAGGGTAAAAGCTGACGATCACGACCATCAAGTGATCCTGACCGACCCGGTGAATTACACACACATACACACATTGCTATATTATTCGGCAGCGGAATTTGCACGACTGAAACCGTCTGGGTATGAAAGACAGAAAAAAAAAAAAAAGTAAGGGAAAGGACTCCAAGCCATAAGAGGAATAATCGTATGAGATAATGCACTGCAGATCCCCGCGGCTTAGGCAGGTGGAAAGTGTGTAGTGACAGTTGGTTGTGGGAGGCATCAGTGTGAAGCAGGACAGGGTTCCAAGTGAGAAAGTAAATAATTACATGAAGCGAAAGAAGTGTGAACGAAGAATGCGTGGCAGAGGTGAGTTATGTGAAACAGGGCCGAAGAGGGGTGTAAAAGTATGAAGGTTGACAAGAAGGTAAAAAACGATGAATTAGGGGATAAGAGAGTGAGGCAGAGGTGTGATAAATTAGAAACGTGTGTGGGTAATGAGGCAGGTGACTGGGGAGTCTTGCAGGGTGTAGGAAATATGGCAGGGGTGTGAGGGGAGAGGCAGGGGAATGTGGAGAGAGGCAGGAATGTGACAGAGATGCGGGGAGAGGAGTGAACAGAGTAGGTAGTGCTTGATTCATATATTGCTCTCAGTTCACAATAATTAATGGACCTGAAATCAGAGTTAGTATCACGCCAATATGATTAATGTGTTGAATAGTGACATGTTCATGATTAATTACGTGTGGGGAAAAATAAGACGAGTTGCTTTGATCTAGCAATAACTTAGTGATCTGGAGTATGATAATTACTAGACATATTAATGTGAGATAGTATGCTGATGTGCTGAAGGTTCCGCGATGAGGGTAGCGAAGTGGTGATGGCTGATCCATAATTGTATGTTTCGTGGTGATGTGAGTGGGAAAGTAAAGAAATTAGTGTGAAAGGATGCGTGATGGGAAAGGAGTGTCTGTTTGATGTGGCAAAGGTGGTCAAGTCGGGACTAGTGGGACGCATAATTCAGGAGTGTGGAGAAAGGGGAATGATTGTGGCTGCGTGATGATAGTGTGTGTATAAGAGAGAGAGAGAGAGAGAGAGAGAGAGAGAGAGAGAGGGAAAGAATACAGACCAAAGAACCAAGCACCGAAAATAATAACTAATAACAAATAATTTGAGTTCAAGGTAAGGTATATGTAACGATCGAAGGAAAATACATACGGACCTTTTCATCTGAGACTGGGCGGCAAAGTAGTTATTCAAGAAAGGATAAAATATGAAGAAATAGGCATGACATACCCACAACGAAGGGACGAGGACAGAAAACAAAGAGAGGGAACTTGATTGGTTTCGTGCGTGACGACATGTTCAAGGTTGATTAATTTGGAAGCACGACCGTCTCTTCCTCCCTCCCACCCCCTCTCTCTCTCTTCCCCCCCCCCTCTCTCTCTCTCTCTCTCTCTCTCTCTCTCTCTCTCTCTCTCTCTCTCTCGTCGCAAGTTGCACCAGATACATCCAGAACCTTAAAAAGACAAGAACAAAATGGTGACCACAAATATATACATGCAGAGGGACAGCATATGCAAATAAACAATTACACCCTGACCTCCTAATGCCAAACTAGACGTCAGAGCGGGTGGGAGATGTACAACTGAGTAGGACGGACGAAAGAACACAGTGGGTAAATTTTGTAGTTGCATAGGAATACGTAGGTATGGGGGAGCATGGTGTGTGTGTGTGTGTGTGTGTGTGTGTGTGTGTGTGTGTGTGTGTGTGTGTGTGTGTGTGTGTGTGTGTGTGTGTGTGTGTGTGTGTGTGTGTGTGTGAAGAGTCTGACGGTAAGATGCATGAATTTCTATGTAAATTTTGCGAAACCTTGTAAGTATATATGCACGGTGGTATTACAGTTGAGAGAATGAGATATACCACGGTGCAGATTGCGAGAATGCAACAGGTGGAGATTATTCAGAGGAAACCGATAGATGCACAGTAAAATAAGTTTGCACATTTTTTGCTGCCCATGAGCTCAGTTACATTTCCATGGCCGAATGAAGGAATAATCTGAAAACTTTCTAGTTAGTAACATTTGGATGTATAAATTGGTGGTGCTCGGGTATTGGTCTAAAAATGGAACCGATGATGGTCGAATGCTGATCAGGAAGGACTAACCTGCCCCAGTATTGTTAGTGATTCTGAGTTTTCTTTTAGGGTACAGTTGATGCAGGCATATTTGCTATGAAATATCCATCGTATTTTCTTAATACGACCTAACTGTCCCTTCCGTCTGGTCACAGCTGAGGGGATGGGTGAGTGGTATGAACCCTTTGCTTTCTAATCTTTGTTTTCAGAGAGCAGTTACCACATTCATTCCCAGCCTTACATCAAAACTTCTTCCAGAACAAAATGTCCTGCAGTTGCCTGCCTTCCTTTGTACTCTGAGCTGCATTTTCCACTTGAAGACCCACCGACATGTAAAAATACCCTAGTTAATACCATTACACCAGTCCTGTATGATACAGCCCTAGCATGTATTCAATTTGGACGGTGGGGGTTAGCGTCGAGGTGGTGACATGTGGAGGTGTAAAGTGTAGCAGCGTTTTCCCGAGGCATTTTTAGACCAGTCAAAACCAGTTTGAAGTTTTCTAGACCTACCTGATGATCACGAAAATGGAATCAATGGATGTTAAACCAATACTGTTCCCATTGGCTGGAAGATCGAGTGAGCGGAGCCTTGCCAGAATCAGTTGAGTTATGTAAACAGAAAGACTAGGATGATGATAAATCAACTGATCTCTAAATATCGTCGTTTTTAGCGTACACAGTAGCTGTCTCTACGTCACATAAAAGAAAATATGACAGCTTGCCAGTGTGTCACCATAAGAATCATAACCAGTTCTTATTCCACCATGAAGTGAAATAAATGTGCAGGTCACCTTTCCAGTTAAAAAAGAACTCTGGTAACCGGAAACAAAGGATGCAGTACTCTTCCTTAAGGAATTATTACTGGGAAATAGTAGTAAGTGAAGTCATTACCTTATAATAATCCATTGAGACAAACTTTGCATTTCTTTCCAGACATTTTCTCAATAATTCAGTCATAACTGATTAACTTTTTCAACTCAGGTTTAAAGACGTACTCATGTCATGCAGCGACTGCATTTAGATCAACGTTCCATGGTATTGCTGGCTGTCGTTTGTGCGAAATTCTATTTGTTGAATAATACTTAGCATTTACATCTGTCTGCCATCTTTGTCGTATCGACTGTCTACTCCAGGCACGGGACGCTCCTGGTTGCCCTCGTTGCCCATTGCTACCGCCATCATTGTGCGCAGAACCAGCAACCCAGAACTGGCTCTGGGGCAGGACCACATAGACCAGTCCCAACCAGTCTAATTTGTATGAAACTGTGTCACCAGAACAGCTAAGGGACTACTACAAACCGGTCCAGACAGTTCTGAAAGCCTTACAAAAAAGCAACTTTTCTAGGAGGTTTACTGGGCCATGGGAACGGGCTGTGAAGCCTATGCCAGAATAGGACACACACACACACACACACACACACACACACACACACACACACACACACACACACACACACACACGAGTTAGGTCGATATCCATTATGTTCATGTGAAATAAACAAAAGCAATGACAGACATACAATGCTTGACTTTATATATACATAAAAATAAATAAATAAATAAATAAATATTTATCTATCTATTTATCTATCTATCTATAAAACAGTGGGTATGTTATTTCAGTGATATGTAACGTAGGCAGTGCTTCGTGATGCGTGACTGGGGATGAATCCCCCGACCTAGGACTAGTGGACCATATAGCTCTGCAGGGCAAGGAGAGATCCTTGGAGACACCACCACATGCTATAAGTTCGCTACCCTGGTGCAGGCTCGAACTGTCAACCCTACGGTCGTGAAGTGCTAGCACAACCACTGAGCTATTGTGGCCCCTGATGAGTCACACAGCACCATCAGGCGTGATATAGGAGGTACTGCCTGGTGACAATATGGAAGATCAATAGCTAGTTACTGGCATTGTTTACTAACAATTCACCGCTCTAATACCTTTCACATACTTAAATAACTTGTTTATCCACTATGCTGTTTTTTCGTAGGGTATTGTTTACAAGATATTTATTTTTTCCAGCAGTGCACAAGATGAGTAATGGACGTGTAAGTGAGGAAACAGCATTTTCAAAAATACAGTAACCTTCCTTGGCGAACACATAGTCGTTATTGTGTCCAGATTTCAGCCTTTTGTTTAGAAAAATAAGTAAATATGTTCTACTTAAAGGACAAATCCACAGAGAAAGGAAACAAACGAAATATATAAACAGTTACGGGGACTAGATTTTGCTGGGTGAAGGATTGGCTCTGTGAAGGGAGGCTGGGAGGGTGGCGCTGTTAATCACACACAACCACTTATTAATACGACCCTAGCTCATCATGACAAATTACCGCTATTATCAGCAGTCTGGTGGTATTAATACATCACATTACTTAGACAAGGATTGATATGACTGTTTGTAAGGGACATGAAACTCACTCTGATGACTAGTGACAAAAATAACTGCAAAAGCTGTAATGTATATCTTGTGTTTTTAATGTATAAAAAATGGATGTCGTTGTGGTGAAAGGGCTGCAGTAATGGGTGAGCGCGCGCGCGCGCGCGCGTGTGTGTGTGTGTGTGTGTGTGTGTGTGTGTGTGTGTGTGTGTGTGTGTGTGTGTGTGATGACCCAGACACCAAGTGGACCAATGGTGAGGTGGATGACGGTGATGAATGAATGTTGTAATGAAAGGTGGTGAAGAATTTAAGTGTGACGGAGGATAAACGGATGCGTTTTACTGGTGACAGGAGATGGGAAGCAGCGTGAGGGTACTGTGAGTGGTGAGATAATGTGGTGAGCGTTGAACTTATGTGGTGAAGAGAGGAAAATAAAATGCGGGAAGTTAATGGTGAATTTGACGTGCAATAAAACACGTAATATGAGAAAAGAGTGAGATGGTGATGTTGAAAAATGAGCTTATGCTATAAAATGAAGTGGGATATGAACACGGAAATTGTGATAAGATGGAATGTGCTGTGTGCTTTCCTGGCAGCCGCCCCCCTCTCTCTCTACAAGATCTGGACTCTGTTCTTTAAAAAGGAAAAATAACTCAGTGAGTGAGGAAGCAAATGAGTGAATGGAACAGTTATGGACAAGCAGTATATTTGGCCGTCCCTCTGGGTGCGGCAAAAATAGAAAGAAAACAGTGCAACCTCTGGGTAGGGGGAGAGAGTAGCTGTGGCCATAAACGGTAGTTTCCCATTGCACTAGGACATGATGAAGCATTAACTTCACACCTGGTACTCTGATCTTCAGATGCAGTTACACAATATGATGGAAATGATACAGAGGTGACCTGTACCCTCTAGATCATGTTTGTTTGCCTTCTTTAGCACTTCCATAAGCAGTAGTAAATTAATTAAAGTTAAGAGCTAAATTAGTACCTAATGAATCTCTGCTACCTGTATCTTTTTTTTTTTCCAAACTCAAAATTCTGAAAGCATTTACACATTATTAGGAGAGAGGACAAGCGCGCAACTCCATCAGCTATTTTACAAGTAAACCTCTACATTAAAGGTAACCAAACTAACAAATATTTGAGGTAGACTTTACTAACACCCTAAAATGCAGCAGACTTGATTTACTGCTTTTTCACGGACATTATTATAAAAATAGTCATAAATCTTCCTCCTCAAGCCTGTCCATTGATCCAACACCCTCATCGAGAAAAATGGGATGGGATAGATTATACTGCGACCCAGAGTTTAATGGTCCAGCTAATGACAACGAGGAGGAGAAGGAGGGCAGCATCGATCAGTGGCCGTGGTTGACTGTTTTGCTGAGGCCGAGGTGGGTGTGGGGAGAGAGTGGGGTGTTGTAGGAGTTGTATTACGAAAGCAAGTGTCGAATTTAACGGGTGTAGCTGTTAAGTGATGTAATTTCAACTGGAGATGGTGCACTGAAGTGAAAATGTTTGGGAACTTTAGGTGGTAGTGGATAATGTCGAAATCTGGTTGGTACATTGGTGATATTTCATTGGTGATGGAGGCAGGTGGCGATGATAATGCAAAAATTAATTAGTGAAAAATAGAAGGCAATTAATAGCAGTGAGAGTGGTAGGGGAAATTTCCATGGTAATAAGCGGGAGATGCTCTGGAAATTATTGTGAATGGCTTATATAAGATCTTGTCGAAGGAAAGTTTGCGATGGAGGAAGATGTGGAGCTTTATGTAGTCAAACTAAATCTATCCAGAAAGGAAAGTTTCGGTAACTGATAATGTGAAGCTTGTTAATTTTTTTACTGACTGGGGAAACTAAATCTCTCGACATAGCAGTGTGATTAGGCTGTTTTGGTTTGTTGGCTGAGTTAGGTTAGGTAGGGTTGGGTTGGGTTGGCTTGTGTCAGATTAGCCGTCTAAATTACAACAGAAGGGGTTAGATTCAGTTACGTTGACAGACTTACTGCCTACGACTTAGAGACTGATCAGGATCTTTGTGGGTACTGTTGGCCATGGATGACAGGATAATTGATAAACACAGGATCAAGCTTTAAAAGTATTCTTAATTTCATGCATTTTTTTTTTTAAGACGTGCATTATTCTGACATTTAACTTATACGATTATCTACCAAGGAATCAAATATATGATGCTGGAGAGTTATATTTTCATAATGGTTGAGACTTCATTATTAACAGTTGCAATAATGGTCGTACAATTTTTGTGACTGACACATTTGGTTAGCTACTTATTTATTATACACTCCTCTTTCTTTCCTACCTCTTGAAACTCCATTTTCGCATGACACACGAAGATTGTTTGAGAGTCGTGCTAAAAATGAAAAAGAAAAGCGGTGAGCAGTAGTAGAATGGTAATTTCGTGGTCGTGTGTGTGTGTGTGTGTGTGTGTGTGTGTGTGTGTGTGTGTGTGTGTGTGTGTGTGTGTGTGTGTGTGTGTGTGTGTGTGTGTGGATCTTGCAAAAGCATGTGGCAGCGTTAACAGAGAACTTTTATGTAATGGTCTTCAAAATTTGGAGTTCCAAACAAGTTTCTTACCATCCTGAAGAGCCTGCATGACAACATGAATACCCGTGTTTCCACAGGTGGAAACAAATCCGAACCCTTCAACATGGATGTGGGAGTAAATCATGGCTGTGTCCTGGCTCTTGTCATTTTCAACATCTTACTGCAGTCACCCTTCTAAGTCGTTGACAAGTGAACCCTAATGATGGAATAAAAACCCAGTTATGTCTAGATGGTAACTTATTTCATCTCCTACGTCTTCAAGCACAATCAAAGACTGAAATGGCACATTTCCTAGAGCTACAATACGCTGATGACTGTGCTGTCCTTGCACATACCCCAGAAGCCCTACAACAGAGTCTCAACATCGTCTCTAACAAAAATGTAGAGCAGGTGGAGAATTTTACCTACCTTGGAAGTGTGCTCACAGAAAAACATAACATTGATGCAGCAGTCCTCGCACGAATCAGCCACGCCTCAGCCTCGTTTGGACATCTCAGATCCAGAGTCTTTGAAAACACATCTTGAGAGTCGAGACGAAGGTATCGGTATATACAGCTGTATGCCTTTCCAAAACCCTCATATTCGGTGCTGAATCCTGGACTACCTACCAGCGTCACACCAAACATCTTGAGTCGCTTCACATCCAGTGCTTACAACTCATCCTAGGACTCACGTAGGAAGTTAAAGTCCCTCACTTACAAAGTCTCCAGCGGGCAAAGTCAACCAGCATAGATACCACGCTGGCTAAAACGGAGCTAAGATGGGTTGGACACGTGTTCCACATGCCTGAGCACCGCCTTCCCCGTCAGGTTCTGTATGGCCAACTCCCTGCAGCACGTCACAACCCAGGGGGACAGAAGAAAAGATATAAAAATCATATAAGGACAACTCTGATGAAGTGCAATAACATTTCAAAAGACTTGAAATCATTGCCTCGGACAAAAAACAGTGGCGAGCCCTCTGCAATGAATAAACCATTCATCTCGAACAAGCTCGGAACCTGGCCAGAGAAGAGCGTACAGAAAGGAGGCACAACCAGAACAAAGTTCTCCCAGCAAATCAGGGCTTGACATGCCGGCTGTGTGACAAAGTTTGGGGATCCGGGATTGGCCTGCAGTCACACACGTTGACACCAAAGACAGTGAGAAACACACCAACTTTGTCTACACAGCAGGCGTCATCTTTTGTGGCAGAAGGACAGCTTTAAGACAGCTTTAAGTGTGTGTGTGTGTGTGTGTGTGTGTGTGTAAATTCATCGGCAAACATAAACTCTTAGTCCACCTTGGCCACTGCTCACAATAGTAAGTCCTCCACAGACTGATAAGGAAAGAGGAAAAGTGAATTACAAGATGAGTGAGTACATAAAACACATGAATGGACGAAGAGAGAAAAGAGATTAAGTTGGGAAAGAGGAAGAGGGAAACGAAGGAGGAGATACGTATAAGGAGATAGAGAAGAGAAAGTGACAGAGTGGGAAAAATGAGGAGTATAAATAAGGTAGGAGGGAAAAGGCAGCAATGAGGCAAGGTATATAAGGAAAAAGGAGACACGAGAAAAGATGTACAACAAACTTAGGGGTCCTCATGCTGAGAGAGAGAGAGAGAGAGAGAGAGAGAGAGAGAGAGAGAGAGAGAGAGAGAAGTGGTGGCGTGAAAATACTTTGATGGATGTGAACTATGCTGCCAGTCTGACTCAGACTGGAAAAATGTAGTGAGCAAGAAGGATGAGGGAAGGGTATGGCAAGGGCGTGGGTATTATACAGAGGAGAGGACTGATGAAGAAAAAAAAGAAGAAATTAATCGAGAAAATAAATGATGGGGAGAGAGGAAAAGGAAGATACGAGGGAAAGGAAATGAAGAAGGAAGAATGAAGAAGGGTTTTAGAGAAAGAAAAAATAGATGATGAAGCTGCAAACAGAAAACAGGAATGGAAAGAGACAAGAAAAAATGACAGAGAAACGGTAATTCGGAGAGGGGAGAGGGAAGGGAACGAATTGGAAACAAAAGAACAAAGGGTAATGAAATAAGGAAAAAAGAGGATTGGTAAAAGAAGAGATGATCAAGGAGACGCAAAGAGAAAAACGGAGTGGAATGAGAAAAGAGAAAGTAATAGTGGAGGTCAACGCTCAACATACGCACATTACACCATCCCTAAGCACTGTGGTGAGGCTGTGACGTAGTGGAAGAAGGAGGGAGATCAGCGGTAGAGGGAAAGGATAGTAGCCTGAAAAGCCTGTGAGGAGAGAGAGAGAGAGAGAGAGAGAGAGAGATAAGAGTATTGCCTAGTCTTAATGACGTAATGGTGATGCTAGTGGAACAAGGGGTTAGGTTGCTGTTGTGGTAATGGCTGCGATAATGGAGTAATGGGTTAAGGTGATACGTGATAAATGGGGCTGAGTGGCTGGTCTGAACTGAATTAAGGAAGACGATATAGCAGCCTACCCTTCAAAATATAAATCCCTTTCAATAAACGATAGCTAGAAGCGAACTCTTGGGAAAATGATACAGACAGCGGGAATCAAAAATATAAATACGGTACTGGAATGAAGGAACTAAGGATATACTGGAATGTAAAGAATGGTGAGGGCAACTGAAACATAACTTAAGGAAGTGAAGTATTGGTTTACTTGTCTTGCCGTAACTGTGCGAGAAATGGGCTGGTATATTGGTCGTGGAGTAACAGGTGAACTGGTATTAGAGGTGATGCTGAATGGTGTTCTGTGGGGACCAGGTGCATAGAAAAGGTATGAGTTCATTGGCACAGAGTTATAGTATAGAGTTATAACATTAATGAGTGATGAAATAAAAGATAGACTGGTATTAGAAATGGCACAGTAATGGCAGGTGTGGTGTGGTGAGTGTGCTGTAAGATGACGCGTGTAGTATAGCCTAGTTTTGCCTGTGTTGTGCGCTGTGTAACAAAGTCAGTGTAGGACTGGTATTTTGAGATTAAAGGGAGTAAATCGCACAGCATATTAAAGTGATGGAGTAAAGGAACCTGTGAAGGCAAAGGGAAAGGCAATAAAGGAATAATTAAGAGGCAGGGGATAAAATAAAGTGCTGGTAGATGTGACATGAGAAAAAAAATAGAAATAGGTAGGGACAAAGAACAGAGAGTAGTACGGAAATGTGACAGGAAATAACTGTCAAAAGTTGGAGGGAGGAGGAACGCCGAGACAAAGGCATAAAAGTTATTAGAGAACTTGAAGAAGAAGAAAAGTTTGCTGAATGTGCATGAAAAAGCAGCAGGAACTCAGAAAAATAAGAAGCAATTGAGTACGAAAGAGGTAATAAGCAAAGTGTTGGGAAAGTATCAGGCGTAACTATGCAATATTGTAGCGACGCCAGGTCTGGTGCTCAGGGGTAGTGGAAGAACATATTCGTGAAGATTAAACAGGTGGATCCCTTGGTGCTCCATGGCAGTAAAATGTAAGTTGCCGGGAGCAGCTCAGCCTCACTTTACTTTCCCTGCCCTGCCCTCTTCTAGTCTGCCTTGCATTACCCTGTTTCCCCTGCCTGGTCCTGTACTGCCTTCCCTTCCCTTCTGAGACCTGCCAACCGCAGTCTTATACTTTACCTACCATTATTCTACCTACTCCTCTCAAGCCGCTGCACCATCATTTTTATCGTTCTTCACAGCATTTAATGCCCTCCCACATGACCACAGGGTGAGGGGGTATGGTGGAGGAAAATGCTTGGAAAGTGGCTGCGTAGATGTAATGAACAATCTTATGCCTGATCCACTCTTTAAAGAATGTTTTTTGTCACCATATTTAGAAATTGCTGAGTAGCATCCTGGGTAGTTACAAGTTAGCTCCCTCCCTCCCTCCCTCTCTCTCATATATATATATATATATATATATATATATATATATATATATATATATATATATATATATATATATATATATATATATATATACAGTATATACTGCAAAGCGAACTCCTTTTATAATACAGGACAGGATTTGCAAATCCTCAACTTTTGTTTCTTTCTTCTCTTCATGAATCCAGAGAGCCATACAGACAAAAGACTGGACTGGCGCTTCTTCATGACACAGAGGTAGCAGAGGGAAAATGACATAACCTGAAGATTGACCATTGTTCAAAGTTTGCCTCACAACATGCCACCTGAATGTTAAGTGCCAGGCGACGACATTGCCCCGCCACTGCTGGCACTACACACGTTGTCCCTCACACAGGAGAGAGAGAGAGAGAGAGAGAGAGAGAGAGAGAGAGAGAGAGAGAGAGAGAAAGGGGAATTAATAGGGTGTGACACGTGGATGGATACCTGAGAAAGAAAATCTGGAGTATGAAAAAGTCATAAGAAAAAGATCTGGGTCGTTTCACAAGATAGGTGGGTAAAAAATGGGTATGGGGTTGAAAAATATTACAGCAACATGTTTAGTTTTACTGCCAGAAGGAGTACTAAAAAGGAGAGAGAGAGAGAGAGAGAGAGAGAGAGAGAGAGAATATTATACAGTACCTACAGTAATGGAATAGTTGTAGACTGGCCAGGAGTGATGATAACCGAGTAAGAGATAATGGACAACAAAAGTACACAAGATTATTCAGTGGATTAGCGATTATCCGTATACGTGATAGAAAGGAATGTTTGTCTGCCTGTCTGTCTTCCATGGAAATCGACAGGGATGGATATATAACATTATAAGAGGCTCTAACAATTGCAACTTTTTAACCCTAAATTTACATGTGTACATTATAGCTGCTAAAGTGGCGCCACTGTTGGGCACGATTAGAGCTACTTCTAAAAATCAACATGTGGAAACACGGCAGTCAATTACCTTAGAGTTTATTACTTCTAGAATCGTGTCATAAAGGGTTGGATGGCTGGATGAGTTGGAGGAATAGGCAGGGTTCAATGACTGGATTAGTAGTGGGAAAATAAGTCCATGTTAAGAATAGGTCCGTGGGGGAGTAAAACCCTGAGGAAATGGCCTAAAAGAGGAAATAGGTTCATTGGGTAAATGGGACCCTCGAAGTCTTCTCCTACACGAGGCTTGGCCATCAAGGGTCCCAGGCAAAGCTGGTATGCACAGTCATAGTGTTTTATCCGGGCAGTGCCAGGTACCCTTGCTAGTGCTGCATAAATCAGTTGATGACGCAAGCTCAGCTCAATTACTTCTCCTAAAAGAATTATTAGCACATAAACCCGTCTCCAACTACGCCTTCTACGTGTCAACCCACGCCCACCTATTATCACCCACAAACCTTTTCCCGCAGTGACAAAATTTCCCCCATGGACGTATACCTCCTCTTGGACCTATCGTCCACATTTGAGATCCTATAGAAAGAGAGACTGGACAACCAGTATTTCTGGCTGCTTGCTGATTTGTCGGCCGACATGGAGACATTTTCGTGCAAATGCCTCACAGCCCGGGTGCTGGCTGACTGCAGATTCGTCTATGAATACATCTAGTGTAGTCACCTGCTGTGATACATGATTGGCTTATGAATAAAATGTCACTTTAACTAGCATAATTTGCTAATTTGAGCTACTGAAGGTTTTCAATTTAATCATCTCTACATATGGATTTTACTTCAGAGTACATGTAAACACTGGGATAATCCCGAATCATAATGCTGAACCAGAATGCTAGTAGCAGCAAATTGGGTGGTGCTGTGTTCTTTAACTGGTGCTTCTTTGCCTTGATTAATGGTTTGATTGTGGTGCATTTGGGTGCAGTAACTACTCATGGACCTTCTATGGGACTTTTCTGACTCCCTTGTGATCCACCAAGAAGGAAATTATGGGATATTAAGGTGAAGAGAGCAAGCTGGTCTTTGAGTGAATGTCGTCAGTTTTACTATACAAATTTTATTTATTTTTACATGTATTTCGTCCACATCCACACAGCGAGGTAATCCTAGAATTATCCACATGGAAACCACTTTACCACAGTTATGGATATCAAGAAGAACAACAGTGTTTTAATTCAACCAAAACTCTACCGAACTTTAAAACCGCGGGCGAAATTGATAAACACTGTTCGTGTTAATCGATCTAGCGTCGTATGGCAACTCGACCCTTATCTTTTTATGCTTCGAAATGAGCCTATCTGATAAATAGAGTAATATATCTTTTTCATACAGCTTTACTTAATAAGAAAGCCATTTGTGCAAACATAACAGATGTTCAAAACATGCCACAAAACATGAAAAGCAGTTAAGTGGTCTGGTGTTATATAGCAGTGGTCATTGGTCTTTATATGTATTTGAGCGATGCCGAACAAACATACATTCGTTGTACCAGCATCGTGGCTGTTCAGTCTTTCGTTCTGTAGCGTCTCTAGTCCACACAGGCCTATATGCCTCATGAACATATTTTCCAGTAGACTTATATCTCCTCAAGGGCCTATTTTTCACGAGAACTATTTCCCTGATGGATCTATTTTACCCATAAACCTATTTTCCCTGTGGACCCAATATCCCTCATGCACCTGTTACCAATTGCGAATCTGTTTCACCCATTGAAGTATTATTACTATACAGACTTATCTTAATCCCTTTGGACCTGTTTCCACCATGGATCAAATATCTCAATTGGACCTATCTTCCCCATGGACCCATTTCCCCATGAATCAATGGTTTCCCCAGGAGGCAATAGCAAATCCATTTATAGACTTTTTTTTTTTTTTTCTTTTGGACCTCATTCTCTCATGGATCTATTTTTACCCACTTGACTTGTGTTTCTACTTGGGCTCATTTCCTCAAGGGACCAACATGATCCTCTTCCTGCCATGAGTCTATTCACCCCATGGACCCATTTTTCCACTACCCACTCACCCTACCCACCCTCCGACTCCACCCCACCACCCAACCAACCAACCGCACCTACCTTGTCCACCCAACCACCACATCTATCCCACCCACCTTGCCCAGCCCACCCACCAACCCATGATATCTTGCAAGTTACCACATACACACGCACAGTCACAGATGCTTCTATAAAATAGATACGTTATTGGAAAATGCTGGTATCGTTCTTCACTCCCTTCCCATGCCTCTTTGATGGAATGTAGTAAGAAAAAAAAATGCCTCTCAAAGAAATAAAATATAAGAGTAGTAGTCTGGTACAGTACATTAAAGTTTACGTGTGTTATCTATGGAGTGTTATATATGGATGGGAAAAAGGAAAACACACACACACACACACACACACACACACACACACACACACACACACACACACACACACACACACACACACACAGGACTCAGATATGGGAAGGCAGCAGGACGAACTGGATGAAACCAGATCACATTTTACTGAGGCTCCTTCGCTAGAGTAGTATGGTATTAGCTTTATTTTGGTGAACAAGAAGCGATAATGCTCTATTTCTTTAAGGGGCAGACTTCTGGTAATAAGGAAATAAACCATAAGGTGAACTCCGATGTCACAATATCTAAAAAATTATTGGAAACAGGAAAGTATGTTGTAACTGAAAGACATGTTTCGTCCTCATTAGCGAATAAATGAAATGTTCAGGTAATTAGATGGGTTGAATATAAAATAATTAAATATAAACTCTAATTCGGCAATACTTTAGCCGCCACACACGAGCCTTTTATGGGACTCGAGAAAATAAATGGGATGGCCTACCCAGACGGAAAGACTGCCAGGAGATGGAGTGAGAGGATGTGCCGGGAGGAAAACAAATGAAGGAAGGGGGAACCATTGTTTTTTCAGGGCTGTTGTGACAGGTTTGGCCCCCTTCTACTTATATTCTATGGAGATTTTCAATAGGTGCAATTTGAGAGAGAGAGAGAGAGAGAGAGAGAGAGAGAGAGAGAGAGAGAGAGAGAGAGAGAGAGAGAGAGAGAGAGAGAGAGAGAGATGCGAAAGTTCCTAAGAATATCGTAAATATATACACAGACAGAGAGATATAATAAAAGAAAGAGAGCAGCACATAAAGACACAGACATACAAAAGTATTACTGAAGCAGAAAAACGCAGACATGGAAAAAGGTAAGTGAAAAAAAAAATAATATGGACAGAAGGGCAAAAAAATGATATATAGGGTACACATATAGACCAAACGGCACACACCCACACCCACACACACACACACACACCCACCCACCAACACACACACACACACACACACACACACACACACACACACACAGGGGTGGATGGAGAAGTAGTGGGGAAGTTTCGCAGAACCTAAAAGACTCAGGTTAATTTAATATTGTACGCACGAAGAGATTAATTAGAGGGAAGAGAGTCTGGGGGAAGAACCTTTGATGTGTTCACACAGAGGGAAGTACTGTAGAATGAGGCAATCTGTATATGATGGGGAAGTCGTGGAAAAGAAAGAGGAGACAGGCAATGACAAAGATATGGGCAGGAGAGTTTATTACGAAAAAAAAAAAAAAAAAAAAGGAACACTAGATGGTCGAGATGGTGGAGGGATAAGACTAATGGAAGAAGAGTAGAGAGGAAGGAAAGTGGAAGGAGTATGGAAGGAAGAAACGAGATGGGCTTTGGCTGAGAGAAGTTTTAGTATCTGTACCATCAGGGTAGGGTTGGGAAGCATGAGGAAGAGAAGGGAAAGATGGAGCAGGGATATCAAAGAGAAACGAGGAGGGTCAGGATATGAAGATGGATAACAGGGAGGAGGAAAGGGAATATGATATGCACAGAAAGGAAGAGGAGGACTAGATAAAGAGATAGTATGAACAGAAGATGAATTCAAGGATCGAGAAGAGAAAAGGGAAAATAAATACTGTTGGGGGAAAACATCTGAAGTAAAGTATGTCTGAAAATAAGGAGGAAGAGGCGAACAGAACGAGGGTGAAAAGCTGTGCCAAGGGAGGGAGGAAAATGAAGCACGCTACCAGGTGTATGAAATAATAACGGGTGGAGGGAGCACTATGTGGCGAAGGATGATATCCAGGAGGGAAGGAATGAAGGAAGGAAGAAAATACGGGAGAAGTAGATTATTACTGTTATTATTAGTCTCCTCCTATTACACTGGTGGAGACTATTGTTTTTGCTGGTATTATTATTATTCCGGCCTCAGAGTCTCCCGACACTTCCAGGAGAACCGGAGGCTGCTGAAGGAATGTGAAGGGCCCAGGTTATGTGTCCTGGCATGGGCCATTGCTGATAGAAAAAAAAATCCAATTCCTTTACATGCAGTGGCAAAGAGAATCATATCAGCATTACGATTGAACGAGACAAGGTAGGCATGTCTACTGGAGATTTCAAAGGGACCTGAGCAAGTAATCTGATAATGAAACTTGGCG
The DNA here is from genome assembly GCF_032717465.1 of Coenobita brevimanus. Lineage (NCBI taxonomy): Eukaryota > Metazoa > Arthropoda > Malacostraca > Decapoda > Coenobitidae > Coenobita > Coenobita brevimanus. The sequence goes on along the minus strand of NC_136959.1, from coordinate 27,056,357 downwards.
GACCAATTCCTAAGAGTTTATTTCGTTTTATCAAAAAGATTCCAAATCTCCCCAGTGGGGTCAAGGTCATGGTAAGAAACAGTAGGTGGAGACTAGTAACTGTCCACAGGACAGTTACGGGTTTTAGTTATTATTCCGCCTCAGATTCTCGCGACGATTCCAGGAGAACCGGAGACTGTGCGAGGAATCTGAAGGGCCCAAGTTATGTGTCCTGGTATGGGCCATTGAATATAGAAAAAATCCACATCACCCCAATGGGGTCAAGGTCATTGTATGGAACAGTAGGTGGAGACTAGTGACTGTCTGCAGGACAGTAGACGAAACTTGGCTGACCGATTCCTAAGAGTTTTTTAATGTCCATCTATTACATACTGAAGACTTGTTTTTGCTGGTAATATTATTATTATTCCCGCCTCAGAGTCTCGCATTGCTCGCAATGACTACAGGAGAACCAGAGACTGTGCTATGAATCTGAGGGCCCAAGTAATGTGTCCTGGCTTGGGCAATTGCTGATAGGGGAAAAAAATCCAAATCCTTTACGTCAAGTGGAAGGATATGTCAGAAAGAGTAATACCTTATTACGTTGTGGACGAGATAAGTTGGTCGTGTCTACTGGAGATTTCAATACGACCGGCATAAGGACTCTGAATGGCCCAGGTTATGTGTCCTGGTATGGGCCATTGCTGATAGATAAAAATTCCAAATCTCCCCAACGGGGCCAAAGTCATTGTAAGAAAGAGTAGGTGGAGTTTAGCGACTGTCCGCAGGACAGGTACAGAGTTCTAGTTATCATCATCATCATCATCATCATCGTCTTCTTCTTCTTCTTCTTCTTCATACTCATTACCATATTCTTCATCATCATCATTGTCACAGATCAGTGTAAAATCCTGTCAGTGTTCACGTGGAATTGGCAGTCTTCAAACCCATTCTTTGATCAATTACTGGACACAAATTATAGGAGATGAAGGTCCCAGCCCACCTGCCGTCCAGGATGTTATGTATCGCAAGTAAAGGGCGGTGAAGCCTCCACTATCCAGAATCAACACAAAGCTACAAGGATGCGGGTTCAAGTCCGCTTCCAGTGGTGATAGAACACACTTGGAATATGATAATGGTGTCTTTCGCTTCAGTTCTAGTAGTAGTGCGGCCACAAAACCATCACTTAAAGTTTTTTCTTACGCGATGAAGAATGAACCAAAGGCTGGATGCTCTCAAGCTTGTTCCCCTAAGAAATAATAATAATAATAATAATAATAATAATAATAATAATAATAATAAAAGCTCTGTTCATTTTAAGATGCTTGGAAACATTGCGTTTAAGAGACTGGAGGTCATAGGCAGAAGGAAATACAGACCAGGAAGGCAGTTCCAAACTTGACCTGTTGCATAACTGAAGAACTGGCTGTATCGGTAAACGCTTGCATTAGAAACTTGAACAGAGAAGGGGTGAGAGTCTGTTATCAGACGGACGCTACGCAACTGCCATTATGGAAGAGGAATGAAAGCGCACAGTGTAGAAGAGCAGTGACCAGTGAAGTAGCGACAGAAAGCGATAAAGATGCAACAGTGAGGCGAAGAGACAGAGGCTGAAGGGAGCCAGTATGAGGATGTCACTACGAAACGATGCCAACTTTTGGAATACACACACACACACACACACACACACACACACACACACACACACACACACACACACACACACACACACACACACACACACACACACACACACACACACACACACACACACACACACAGGTAAGTAGGCAGGTAAGTATTTATTGACCACAATATCCACTTATACATACAAGATTTCAAGCAAACAATAAACATTAACATGATAAACAGCACATCGGATATTAGCAAACAGATATGATCCACAAAACAAGCGAAATATTAATGGGTTGATCAGTGCACCTATATATCCTTAATGAAAGCAGGAAATCATTACATTTCTGATTAGTAACATAACCACAGTTTACCAATCACGTTTTTACAAAAGATCTCATCATATATCTCACTCTATGCTGTTTGGTCATTCATTATTCCTTACGATTTACGTGTTCTCCTTACCTGTGTGTATTATATAATCAAAGCTTCACAGCTTCACAATTTCTCTCCGTTGCTCTGTATTATGTATCTTCTTTATGCTCTATACCTGCATTTTGCGTGCTCTGTCTGTGGACATGGGGTGTCCGTTATTTCAACCCGAACGATTCATTTTTACACCTAAATACGAATATGGTGGCCTTTTTCTTACTTTGCTGGGATGAATATTATACCATCCTAGGGAATTAGCGACACAACTGCATCGAAACGCACGAATATTTCAGCATTTTCGTCCACGCTATTGCTGGAGGATAATTATACATTACAAAAATCCTGTGTCGTATATTTGGATGATATGGTAGGTAAGAATGAGAAAATAAATACAGGGAAATACCGGAAACAACATGGCGGGGGCATGACCGCAGTTTGCCTGACTTCCCTGGCCAGGCTATGAAGTGAATAGCAAAATATGTAGAAAAAATAAGTGCTGACGGGGACAGGTCAAGCGATGGATGTGGGTGTGGGATTGGGTGGGGGTGTGGGGGTGTGAGGGTGTAAGAGTGTGCCAAGGGCTGTTTAGAGTTTGCGTGTGGTGTGGGGGTGTGAGAGCATGCGGGTGTGCCAGGAGCAGTGTGGGATTTGTATGATGTGTGTTGTATGGTTGTGGGTGTGTGAGGGACTAGGGGTGTTGCCGGGGCTGTGTGGCGTTTGTGTGATGTGTGGATGTGGGTGTGTGAGGGAATAAGGATGCGCCAGGGTCTGTGTGGGATTACTGCCTCAAGTGCTGCTATTAAACATCCACTAATCTCACACTTTATTAGCCTTCTCATAAGCGCGTGGTAATTTTGCTCTGAGATGAATGGCATTATGCCATTATAGACGCTATTGCACCACACACACACACACACACACACACACACACACACACACACACACACACACACACACACACAGTAAATTTATGAGTCCTAATTGCCAGTGTTACTAATGTGGCAGTCGGTCTGAGCCACACTATTTGTGGGACAATTTTATGCAATTTATATCCAACGGATGGTTGGGGTTATTGCTCACGTAATGCCACTCAGGGATGAGTTAGGCTGGTCACTTTCATCTATAATGTCATGACCAACATGCTAGCCCCGGGCTCCTACGCTTCTCATGGGGCAAGGTAGGATTGGATGATGGATGGATGGATGGATGATATTTTTATGTAATTCATATCTTTATCGTGTTGTCGACAGAATGCTCTAAGTAATGTTTTTCTCCAAGCATTAAAATCATGTAGTGATATTTATTCTAAAATATGTTAGTTTGATTTAAGCAAAGGAGGCACAAAAATGAAAGAGAACACTGAAATGCCATAGTAAAGCTACAGTACCAAGCGGTATGCCAGGGCTGTGATAATTCCATATTTTGCTGTTCTTTCTCCTCCATATTACTGTACCTCCTCAGGCAGTTTAGTGGGATTCAGCATATCCCTTTGTAAATAACACTCATATATTCCTCCTGAACCAAGAACTCCCTCGGAGGTAAAAAAAAAAAAAAAAAAAAAAAAAAAAAAAAGGTGTCGGAGGGATCTAAAGGGCATGCATCAAGCTTAGGATAATATCTCTCCGCCACACACTTCAACCCAGCTTCCCTTTCATTAATCACCGCTAGTAATCATTGCCCCAACATGTTTTCCGCCGCCACCTCCTCCATCGTCTATGTCTCCCTCTTCTCCCGCTCATCCATCTCCTTTACCTCGCACCTCTCTTATATAGAGACCCTAGAGAAAGAGGGACAAGATAGCCAATATTTTCAGCTACCTGCTTTTCGGTCGCCCGACATGGCACCATTTTTGTGCAAACGCCTTACAGCGCTGGTGCTGGCTGACTGTACAGTAGATTGATCTAGAAATAAATCTCATCACTTACTGTGATACAAGATTGGTTGATAAAATGTCGCTTTAATTATACTATGACGTGTTAATTTGAGCTACTGAAGATTTTCATCTTAATATTCATTTCTACATATAAATTTTACTCGTTCTTCAAATTACACGTAAATATCGAGATATCGCCGAATTGTAATGTTGTGTTATTGACAAACCAGACTGGAGCCGCTGAACAGGTGGTGGTGCTGCGTTCTTCTGCCGGTACTTTTTTGCCCTTATTGCTGGTTGGTTTTGCAGCATGTGGGTGCAATAACACTCATGGACCTCCTGTGCGCCTTTCTCGACTACTTGTGATCTAACAAGAAGGAAGTTACGTGAACTTAACGTGAAGAGAGGAAACTGGTCTGCAAGTGAGCGTCATCGGCTTGACAGGTAAATTTTGTTTATTTTTCATGTATTTGGCTCTTTTATGGAGAGAGTTGTTACACCACAATATAAACTGAAAGAGGCAGTGTGAGTATATAGGATATTTTCATAAGTGAAATGGAAAAAAGGTAGGTTATAATTATGCTGGACCTTGTATCTAACTTCACACGTTCGTCTTCACTAGCAAAAAAAATGAAGAATTTGGTTGGTGAGAGAACACGTTTGTCTGTAGTCCAAGATGCTATATACTATACTTGTTGGGCAATTTAATGTTGGGTGTATGTATAGGGCTAAGGATTACTTTGAAAAAAAAAATGCAAAATTAATGATTGTAGGACCTTATATGCAACAAAGACGAATGTATATAACTGATATTATCTTCCTTTGTTTCACTGCATTAGTTATAAGAAAGGAATTCTGGTGTATCCATCCACAGCTGTATCAGATCTCCATTCAAAACCAGAAGCAATCTTCAAGACATGCATTGATTTAAGTCTGAGTAGCTCCTCAGTAAGGGAAAAAGTGAAGTTGTATTGCATAACATTTTCATTAATTGTAATAACTTTAAAAATGTGTAATTTTTTACAAGTGAACAGGGACGTCTTTTTTGGTGAAACCAAGGTATTTCTGATGGTTTTTGATGTGTTTTGAACGAATCTGACCTTCATTTCTGCCACAAATCAGTATATTTCAAGATATCCCCCACCCCCCCTTCTCCCCACAAGAATGTGGGAGATGGGCGAACCCGGGGTTTTTGGGTGGGGGAAATCACATAATGTATTGATCTACGATAGAAGTGAAGGTCAGAATAATTCACAGCACATCAAAAACCATCAGAAATACCTTGGCATTTCTGATGGTTTTTGATGTGCTTGGTATACCCTGCCCGCTGTCACCAGTAAACCATTATCTCCTAAGCTAAACTAAGGTAAGGCAAGCTAACTGAACCTAACCTAACCTAAACCTAACCTAAACCTAACCTAACCAAACCTAACTTAACATAACCTAACCTAAACCTAACCTAACCAAACCTAACTTAACATAACCTAACCTAAACTAACCTAACCTAACCTAATGTAACGTAACGTAACCTAACCTAACCTAAACCTAAACCTAACCTAACCTAACCCAACCTAACCTAACCCAACCTAAACCTAACCTAACCTAACCTAAACTAACCTAAACAAACCTAACCTAAACTAACCTAACCTAAACCTAACCTAACCTAAACCTAACCTAACCTAAATCTAACCTAACCTAACCTAACCTACCAAGCCAAAGGTTTATCAACAGATAAACTAACCTTAATATTCAGCGTCGTTGTCTTCCTCCTCAGTAGGGCACTCAACAGATGATGGTAACATTCCGTGCTGTCTAAGGAATTTCAAAGATGCAGTATCGTTTTTACAAAATGAGCTAATAGTGACGCACTGATTAAGGTTGCGTCCTCGCACCCACTCGCCATGACTGACCCGTGCGTATCTGAAATTCAAATTTGCGCGCCGGTTGTATCAGTTTGAACTTCACGCATGAGCAGATAGCGTGTGACATAACAGTAGACACACGCTTTAGCCCCACCCATAAGTCACATGAACCGTGACGTGATGGTAGACACACGCGAAACAGGACCACAATGCATTAGGCACGCGCCGCGATGGGTCTCACGTATCGCCAGACTGTCGAGAGTAATTTTTCAGAAAAATTTCAAAAACGATTTTTCGCGTCAATATTCATTTGCGGAAGTTGTTTCTGGGGTTCAAAATGTTCGCAGTGGTGAGATCTAGATTTCAGTAAGAGTAAAATAGAGATTCCTAATCCCTGTGCACTTGTATAATAATACCAAAAATCCCACAATGTTAACAACTCATTATTATCATCGTATTTTAATGAAAGATGTCAGTATCATCCAAAAACAATATCTAGTAAAGAAAAGACCAAAAAAACTAGGAGCAGTACATGCACTACAGTGAATTGAGTATGTGCAACAGCAAGTACAACACTTGTAATCAACTGTGAGAGATGATACAGGTTTAGTTAAGAACACTATGCATATACAGTAAATACCAGATATACTTAAAACCCATATCCTGTAGTGGAGCTACAGTATATTTGATGAGTATCTGTGAATTCTATTATACAGCACCAAACATGACACTTGCAATCATCCGTGATACCGACTGCAGATTAGGTAAGCAATAATACAGTATTTTGCACATAAAACACTCATTCTGAAGTAGACCTACAGTGGTTATGAAACTTAAGTAATTATGATGTATTTTATTTGACAGTTTTTTCAATCATCACAAATGATGGATGTTCTGTACTATGATAAAACTGTATTACCATATACATTTAAGTAACTAGTCCTAACGTTTGTAAATTAATGTTTTCATACAACAGGTTGAAACATACAAAGACAATAACCGCTTTAGGTCAGTGATTATACAGCATAAGGTAGTATATCTGATTGGATTATATCTATTATACAGCATGCTATATATATATATATATATATCTATATATATATATATATATATATATTTATATATATATATATATATATATATATGATGTGGAAGTTGTTATGTCCATCCGTCCATCCAGCATCTACTCCTCTTTGTCCTATCATAATATATACTGTATCTAATATTTCATACAGATACAATTTTATATGTTTACCATTTGTCCTGTGATACTTTAAGTTGAAACATTTTATAAAATGCATATTATTATTATTTAGGTTTTGTCACGGCTGAAATACTTAACATACAGCCTTTTGTAAACCTTAGTGAATGTTATTGTGTGTGTGTGTGTGTGTGTGTGTGTGTGTAATTACCGGGTCGGTCAGGATCACTTGATGGTCGTGATCGTCAGCTTTTACCCTCCCAGAAGGGAGCTGAGAGCTCATATAGTCCGATCTAAGGGCAAGGCTGTGACCTTCACACACGCACACACCCGTCCCCTTGCTCGAGGGGGACAGTAACCACCCACTTCGTCAGTGAAACTTTTCGCAACCTGAGCGAGGCGCGAACTCCCGTCCACCAGTTGGCAAGCGAGAGCGTTACCACTGCACCAGCGAGCGGTGTGTGTGTGTGTGTGTGTAACAATGTTTGTTGAAATAAGCAATGCAGTACTCTAGTAATGCAATGTGAGGTAACTAGAATATGGTATAATGTCACAGAACGTGCATGTTTCTCAAATTATTGTTCATTTTTATGTTGTGCATATTTAAAGGAACAACAATTCTCTTCTGATGCACATAGGGAAGTAAGCCAATGGGAACCACACAACCACAATTATGGATATCAAGATCAGTCTTTTAAACTGAACCAGAACTCTGCCAGTCATAAAAACCGCGGACAAAAAAAGTTAACATTGCCGGTGTTAATCGATCTTGCGTCGTCGGGCAACTCGTTACTGATCTTTGTATGTCTAGAAATAGCCTAGCTGAAGCATAGAGAAAAATATCATTTCCATACAGCTTTATGTTTTAAGAAAGCATTACTTGTGCAAGTATAGAATAACGGATGTTCAATAACGCACCGTAAAATCTTAGTGGTAGTTAAGGTACCTGGTGTTATGTAGCAGCGATCACTGATCTTTATACGAACCTGAGTGGATCACAGCAAATTCACTGCACCAAAATGGCAGCTGTCCAGTCTCTATTTCTTTATTTCTTTAGGGTCTGTTCTTCCACATCCCTCTCCTCTCCCTCGCAAGGCTCGTCTCTCCCTCTAGCAGCATTTACGAGTACATCACAAACACTGCAGCTTTATTATACTCCTAACATTGATAATTATTATGTTTGTATAAACTATCCATCTCATTACTATATTCCCAGTACTGATATGTTTGCATAGGCTCTACTTCCCTACCCGTAAATAGACTTCTTAGAGGAAAAATCCATTTGGCAACTTGGTGTGAATGAAAAACAAAGGAGTGTCAAAACTGATAAGAAACTCTTAGAAGAGGATTTTCAATTAAAATAAAGGTATTTGATACAAACAAGAAAAAAAAAAAAAAAAAGAAGGAGAGGAAGATCATTAGGAGCAAGTGATAAGATGAAACGAGAGGATGATGAAGATCTAAGAGTTGACAGGAAATGTGCTGGACAGAAATGTGTATTTTTTTGTTATGGAGATAGAGGCAGGCAGTGAAGTAACTAACTCAGAAGACATACAGAGAGCCGGTAGAAAAAAAATGGTAGGTGGACTGTGCTTTGACTCCTCGGCTGCGTATGTAGACTGCGTCGTACATTTTGGAAGAGCCGCGTGAAATATTATGAACTTTTTGGTCATTTTTCGCGCCTACTAGCCTACATGCTTATGCTTGAAGAGTGGGTCGCGAATCGTCAGTGTGGAGTGTAAACTTTGACTAATAGAGAAGTGAAAGAGGTGATGATAAATCTGTATTACCAAGAAAAAAAAAAAAAAATGGAAGCAGATCGAGGTTTGTGGTGGCGAGACGAAATCCTGATAACAAAGGATCTGAATTCTTTTATGGATTAGGATGCAACTTACCGAGATAGCATAATCTCTGTAATCTAAAAACATCTCGATGAAATAACGTGACAGGTGAAGGAAGTCTGGTTGAGCTGCATAGCATATTTTGAAGAAGTGATGGATACAAACTCAAGCTAAATGGAAAAAACTGAGAACTCAAAAGCCTTAAGAATAAAAGAAAATGGAGACGTAAAGTACAGGGATAAAGGCAGTTTACATGAGAAAAACGTGAGTCCAGCTGCGAGAAATAGGATGAAGTTTTGGAAGAGTCTCATAAAAAAAAAAAGAGCTTTGTGAAATGAGAGAGAGAGAGAGAGAGAGAGAGAGAGAGAGAGAGAGAGAGAGACGTTGCACATTTTCGAATCCTGTCGTTAGTAAAGCAGAAATGAAGAATCTCTCTCTCTCTCTCTCTCTCTCTCTGTCTTGGTAGTGCTCCCGACCCGTTCCCTGGCTCTCCTAACAGTCCCGTCGGCACCTTTATTTCCTCCTTTCATTCTTACACTGTTCCTTCATAATATATTGTCCTGCATCCTTTTTACTATGTCACTACTGGCTATTCTCATTTTCTTTTTGGCTGCTCTCATTGTGTCATTCGTGTGTGCCTCCACTATTCCTCATCTTAATTACATGTTCATTCACCTCAGTAAGCGTTCTACTTGCAGCTTGGAATCTTTTCATCCAGCAAAAGTTCTTCAGTCCTCAATAAGTAATCCATGGCCTGCAAATCTCTTTCACTTCAGCCCACGTCCTCCATGTGCAACACACCTAACTATTCGCTTCTCTCTCTTGCTGTGTTCAACATGCTAATTGTTCTATGTCCATTTATATATATGCATACACTATACGGAAAACACACACACACACACACACACACACACACACACACACACAAACTTGCACGCGTGCATGCATACACACATTATATATATATATATATATATATATATATATATATATATATATATAATGAGCAGTACCGGTATATCAGTTTGAATTTACACACAGGAAAGTTTAAAGAGACAGAAGCTGAAAAGTGGTGGTAAAGCTGCAGGGTTAAGTGATAATCCAGGACTGTGACAGTCTCACTGCCATTCTTCGCCATAGTACCTCCTCAGGCAGTAAAGTGGAATTTGCCTTATCCCTGTGTAATTAGCATGGTCGTTTTCTTTCCTCCTGAGGCGTGGGATTTGTCTGAAGAAAAAAAAAAAAAAGGTAGAGTGGGGATTGGGGGTTGGAGTGGGGATGCATCACTCCAAGGTCAACATCCCCTCTTTACACACCAGCACAACTCCCCTTTCCTAATTCACCGCTGATAGTCATCACCTCACTACATTCCCGCTGCAGCCTACTCCATCATCATATGCCTCACACATATCTTCTCCCCCACACCAATCTCCTGTCCCCCACACCTATCTCCTGTCCCCCACACCACTCTCCTCTCTCCCACACCACTCTCCTCTCACCACACCACTCTTCTCGCCCCACACCACTCTCTTTTCCCCTAAACCAATTTCTTCTCCCAACATCTCTCTCCTCTCTCCCACAAAACTCTCCTCTCCTCACACCATTCTCTTCTCTCCCACACCACTCTAATATCCCCACACCACTCTTCTTCCCTCCACACTTCCCTCATCTCTCCCACAGCAAGGTGTAAGCCATAAATACTACATAGTTACTATATTTCCAGTTCCGATTTAAGTAATTTATTCTTCCCAACTTGTAAATAAAATCACAATAAGAAATTCACGTGGTTAGTCGTTAAAGGTGAAGGTTAAGGAAAGCATGATATAAGAAAATTATCGAACAATAAAATACTTAGCAATGATGAAAATGGAGGAGGAGGAAGAGGAGCAGTTGAGAGATGAAACGAAACTGACGAGGATGGAAGAGTTGACAGGACATGCAACAGCACGAAAAGGGAAGTTTGGTAACGGTACTGGAGGGACCAAACGGTGAGAAACTAAACAAGTCTGAAAGAGAAGCAAAAAATGGAATCGTGCTAAGAAAACATATAGACAGGTGGAATAATGTGGAAGTAATGTGATGTTAGTTGGTGAACCGTGTCAACATTACAACGAAGTGAAAGTGGAATTCACTGTTGCCAAGAAGTACTGCTTTTTCTTTTATATTCCATCTTTTCCCACTTCTGTATGGAGTTGATGTGTTTGACCAGTCTTCGCCATACAGCTCGGTCCTGCTCCTCCGAGGCTATCTTGGTTTGATTTGTCGTGTTGGTTTTGGTATGTTTTACGGGCGGATGCCATTCCTGACGCTAACCCTCCCAGGCACCGAGTTGGGCTGTCATGCTCCCTTGGGTTGGGAGGATTGCACAGAAGAAATACTAAAACTGGAAAATCGAGAGAAGGGTTAGTGAATGGCACCAAGAAATCCTGATGAGACTGGAAGCTGACAACGCTGTTTTGGTGGAAAAGGGTGTTGCTTACAGAGATGGCATTGTCACTGCAAGTTGAGGACCACAGCAAACCAGCTGAAATATTAGCAAAAGAACTGGTAATAAATTATGTTGTACTGGCAACAGAGGAAATGTAAACAAAGGCAAATGGAAAAGAGAGTGAAATTCAGGATCCTTACGAAGAGAGGGCAAAGGAATATTTAAATTAAAGGGATAAAGGCAGCTTGAGTGTGTAAGACAAAGCGAGAATCTAGCTGTGTGGAAATTAGACGAAATCGTGGAAGGAAGTTCCGTCAAGAAAAGCTTTGTGTGCATGAGAGAGAGAGAGAGAGAGAGAGAGAGAGAGAGAGAGAGTTGGTGGGAAACTTAACAGACGTACGTGACTGGTTGCCCGTTCTCGAATTCTGTCCTCAACAATAGCAGAAATTGCTCTCTCTCTCTCTCTCTCTCTCTCTCTCTCCGCTGAGGGGTGGGGGTCACCTTGACGTGGTGTCGGGGCTTGAAGCGTGGCTGGCAGTGCCACCTACTCTGGATGCCTGCCTGCCTTTGTAGGGTTTGGCATTGTCGTTCTCGAGGACCAAGCACCCCAGCAGCATCATTGGTGAAGGAGATTTGCTGGTGAAGTGGCTTATCCCTGCCCGTCCCCCATATTGACAGGGTTTTTGCCTCTCCAAGTGTTTGCCGTGCGTGGCGTCCCATAATGCTGGGAAACGGGAGTCCTGGGGGTTGAGCGATGCGGCACGACGCACCCTGCAGCTAGCAACACACCTCTTTGGTACCCTGTTCTGGCTAGACAGGCGTCTTGGTTGGGCCCAACTAGGTCAATCGAGTGGTCACTTCTTGGCTAGGGTCAAATGGGCACTGAAGGGCCTGGTGGTTCCCATCGTCCTGGTGTCAGCCTTGTCCGGTTCCTCTTGTGGTTACCTGCTTATAGTCCCTGGCTACCTCTGGGGTTGCCAGCGGTGTTATCCCTGGCATATGATATCCCTATGTTGGGCTCCGTGGTGGGTGGAGGCGTGGGGAAGTGAAGTTTTTCATTGCTGTACATAGTACTTCGTTTCGATCGCTCTGTTTATGAAGGCTGTGACTTGATTGCATGCGTGTGCCTTGTCAGTTAATGGCAGCTCTCCATGCTGCTTAATTTCTGCCAGCTTCCCTATTCAGTCCCTTATCCCTGAGGTCACACTCTATGACCTCGTTCAAGTTTTTTTTTTCGGTCTACCTCTCTCAGCTCTACCCCCAGCGTTAACACTTCTCACTTTCTGCATCCAGTCGTCATGTCCCATCCTCTACACATGCCCAAACCATCTCAAGCTACCTCTCGTCATCACAACACCTATACACTCTGTTCTCATCCTTTCTCTCAACTCTTCCATTGCAAACCTAGCCCCCACAGGCCCGGTGGTCTAGGATGCACAGCACATGCATCTAATCATTGTCCTTCCTGTATGTTCGAGTCTGAGAATATCCTCTTCCATTACTGCCCAGGCCTCACTTCCATACAACATTACGCTCCTAACACATGCCGCATACAAAGATCCCTTAGCACGGAGGGAGAACCCACTCAGTATCAGGAGAAGTAACAGCTCCCTGAACTTCTACCCAGTCCTCACTCAAGCAACAGAGCTAACTCCAGCCGCATCTCCAGCACGTAACATGTTTCCCAAATACCAAATCCCGTCCATGCACTCGAGAGACTCACCAGCAAGATCAGTCCTTTCATGCCTGACAGTCTCCCATGCTCTCCCGACACATCACACACATACCTGCCCTAAAGTTTCAAAGTTTAATGTTAAATTGGGTGAGTTTTAACCTTTATCTTTTGACAAAGTTCAAGACTAAAAATGGTAGTGCTTTCTATAGAGAACATTACGGTCTTGGTCCCATGTCCGTATCTTAATTCGTTCGTGATAAGTAGTTAATTCAGTGATTTATAGGCTTATCACCAGATTGACCTTGACCCTTAATCTTCTTCACCCCAAATTAAATCAGATGTTCCGCTGTTGATCTGAATCATTATACTAAATTTGGCGCACCGTACTCCAACAATTCTTCATATTTTCATACCTTGACTTTCTTTTTATGTTGATTCAACATTTTCATTTTAAGGTTTAATGTGTGTGTGTGTGTGTGTGTGTGTGTGTGTGTGTGTGTGTGTGTGTGTGTGTGTGTGTGTGTGTGTGTGTGTGTGTGTGTGTGTGTGTGTGTGTGTGTGTATGTGTGTGTTTGTTGTGTTTTATATTGGTACAGGCAATGTGCAACCGTTCTTTGCTCCGATTGAACTTGATTAACCATTCTGTGTATGTAGTTTTACTCGATAGTCATGCGTTTGTGGCTAGGATTGTTTCAAGAGTCTTCGTTTAGAAGAAACAAAACAGACAGGCAGGATGGAAGATCTGCCGATCCTCTGGTAAGAAAGCCTGAAGTGTGTTTTCCAAGACCGAGGGATTGTGCTCACACTCCAACCTACCATCCTTCTTTTGTGGGAGGGGGAGGGAGTAGAGTGATGTTTGTATGTCAGGGCAGCTCTGACGTAACGGTGTCCTTATCCAACACCAGTGCATATAAAGTGTCGTGGTTGTTGTTGCTACCCCCGGCCTGTCTTACCAAGCACCCATCGGCCACAGTTTAGCAGCTGCGTTTGTGGGGCCGCCCTACAGGTACCGTACAGTAAATACACCGTGTAGGGAGCCGGCGTCCCTTGTAATAGACAGCATCTCTCCATGGTCGAACTAGGCTTCTCCCCACGGCGAGGTGCAGAAAAATATGAGGAGTTTTGGTTCCTAGGTGGACGCCGCAGCTGCATTGTTCCACCCAGGGTACACATCACCGTGTATAGGTCCTTCGTCAGCATCCCAGTGAATATAAAAATGTGATTTATTTCTCCATCAAGAAAAACAGTGAATATGGAAGAAATAGATTGTTAAAAATGGAAAGAGAAATTCAAACTAAGGAAGAAACCACTGGTATAAATGAGAGCGAAAATTGTCGCGGGAAAAACATGCTAGGCTGGAAAGGCAAAAAGTCAACAGTGATATATTTTTTTTATAAAGAATGTAAAATTCAGGACCAGGGGTGAGTGCCGAGTGGATTCCAGTTTCACGGAGAAAGAGAGAGAGAGAGAGAGAGAGAGAGAGAGAGAGGGGAGGGGGAGGGAGAAATGTGGAAGGGAAGAGGGAGACCAGGAAGTAGAAGATGGCACAGGAAGAAAAAAGGCTTGGGAGAGTTGAACAAAAAAGAGAGAAGAAAATGGGAAGAGGCAAAGGTTTAGAGGGAAAGATAGGGAATAAAAAATTGGACGAGTGATAGATGGCTAAGTCAATGTGAGTATATTCTGTGTGTTGCATTAGTGGAAGGCTTAGTAACAAATCTGTGTTGTGTTGGTTAAAGCGCCGGTGTGTTGTGATGGCAAACAGTCTCTGCTTTGAGAGGTAATGTAGGATCTTGGTTTAGAGTGCTGATAAACAAATAGTGTTTTCTCTGGGGTGAATGTGGATCTGTGCTGGTATTTGGTATAAGATTACTGAAATGTGATGAAATAAGACCATATGTAAGATAGTAGGATATTTGTGTTGTATATGTGAAAGGATGTAAGAGTTGTATGTCTGTGTTGTATATGTGAAAGGATGTTATAGTTGCATCTTTGTACTGTATCTGTGAAAGGAGTTGTATCTTTGTCTTGTATCTGTGGAAGGAAGCTAGAGTTGTGTTCTGGCACAAAAAGTGTGTGTGTTGACAGCTTATACAAGACTGATGTGTAAATGTCTTTTCTGATGCGTTGGCACTAGAGGGTCATCTGTTGTGCCCCTTCCTGGCTGTATGGTAATGACACCAACATCTGAGCCCTTCCTTTCCAAGAGGCAGGGAGGTAACCAGTCATCTTCATATTTTTTAAAGACTTTCATGAATGTCATATTTACGTATCTTCAAGTGAAGTTGAGTAGAGCTTCTTGATAAATTGTGCTGAACATTCTCTCTCTATATTTGTCTGTCTGTCTGCCTCACACACACACACACACACACACACACACACACACACACACACAAGAACATCCATTTTTCCTAGCAGCAACGGTAATGGGGTGCACACAGAGACCTTTAAGCTGGAAAGAACCTCTCCCCTTCTCGAGCAAGCAAGAAGGAACCACAAGGAGATGATCGGGATGAGTCGCAGGGACTGAGAACGCGGGAAGAAAAAGCCAGATTAAGAGACAACTCGACACGAGGAAACAAGGGTGAAAGCGACACATCTGTAGAAACGTCCCTGAAGGTGACATAATCAAACTCTGAGGGACAGAAAAAAGGAGACATACAATAACAAAAATCTCACTGCAGGATCGAATCCAAGTGAGAATATAACTAAACAACGTCCAAGAAGAAGAATGCCAAGCTAGATAGTGTTAAAAGGGACGGAGCTACTATCTTCAGGAATACGACGCAGCTACACTAAGAGGACAGAAAAAAGTCAAAGGCAAACACAGTACGAAGAGGGTATAACCAAACAGTAAAGGATTAAAAGGGCAAAGGTAAAGATAGCAAGACGAGAGACAGACAGACAGACAGACAGACAGACAGGGAAAGAGAGAGAGAGAGAGAGAGAGAGAGAGAGATGAAAAATGTTACACCTCAGCACAGAAGAGAATATAAAAGGATCCAAACGAAGGAAAGAGAGAAAGAAAGGATGGAGTTCTGTAAGGAGACAGTTTAACGAATATATATATATATATATATATATATATATATATTTATTGTTACGGAAGAGAGAAATAATGAACACTTCAAGTGAGAATACTAAAATCACTACTGTCCCGCAAAGTTCCAGGTTCAAAACAAAAGAGTTGAGTTAGGTAAAAATACAAGTTAAAGTTTAATGTTCAAACTAACAACTAAACATTCAGGACTCATAAGGATAATGTAATGGCAAAAAACAGGTTAAATATATGGTTAACTGCAATAGCCTCTATTAACAGGAAATTGGCAAGAGTAAATTTATCTAAGTCAGCCCTGATAAAATGAGAAAACCGGATAATGCTCAGTTAATGCAAGATATATTATTACTGATACAAAATATCATTAACAATGGCTGACATCTAAAACTCCACATGAATCACAAAAACCTTACCAGGCCTACGAATTAACACCTTATGCCATACAGTACAAGAAAAAAAATGTAATAACACTTATACTCAAATTACACAGCAGCTAGATGGTTGGAGACTTCCTGAACACTCACAAAAATAATAACAACTGTACAGGGGAGGACAGAGATGTGAACAAAATGAGGAGTAGATCTAAGTGGCAATTAATGCAGAGACTGAGCTCATTATATAGGGGCCGGCAGAGCTTGATACAACTTGTAAGAAGGACGCGCAAATGAAGCCATAGGGGACAGAGTTGACACTCCTGCTCTGAACAACAGAAAGAACGACTTACTCTACTATCAGGGAGGAGAAGGGGGGAGTGAGGTAGAACACGGAAGCTTGGTAACTATGGAAGCCACGAGGCGAATCGTGATCAAACATGCAGCATACTGTACGTTAGAATTATACAAAGGATGATGAAATCATAGGCTATGTAACACCTCCCCACAAAAAAAAAAAAAAAAAAAAAAATTTGCAAAGGAAATTTCTTATTACTCTAAAACAATCTGTCTAAAGTCTAGATAAGCAATCTGCAATAACATTTTCTTTCCCCTTGACATGTTGTATGTCTAATGAATACTCCTGAAGAGGAAGACTCCATCTTGTCAATCTCTGATTTTTATCTTTAAACTTACTTAGGAATTTCAGTGGGTTATGATCGGTATAAATGACTATGGGGTCAAAACCAGAACACAAATAAAATGAAAAATGCTGTAAACCCAAAATCAAAGCCAAAAGCTCTTTCTCAATAGTTGAGTAGTTCTTTTGAGGTGGAGTGAACTTCTTACTGTAATAAGATACAGGGTGTTAGATACCCTGATCATCCTCTTGCAGCAAAACAGCTCCAGCTCCTGTATCACTTGCGTCAACAGCCATCTTAAAAGGCTTAGCAAAATTAGGAGTAGCGAGCACTGGCTGACTTAATAGGATAGCTTTAAGTTTGCTGAAAGAGGATTCACAGTTATCGGTCCAGACAAATTTAACTCCCTTTTTCAGTAGGTCTGTAAGTGGTGATACAAGAATTGAAAAGTTAAGAACAAATCTCCTGTAATAACCTACCATTCCCAAAAATCTTTGTAGCTCTTTCTTACTTTTAGGTCTGGGAAGATCACTTATAACCTGAACCTTAGCTGCTGGTGGTGCAACGTGTCCATCACCAATTACGTACCCAAGGTACTGAACTTTAGCTTGACCAAACTCACACTTTGATAAATTAGCTACAAGATTAGGCCTGAACCAAACGCTCAAGAAATTTACTGACATGGCATAGGTGATCTTTCCAGTTGTCACTGAAGATTAATACATCATCAATATAAACAACACACCCTGCCAAACCCTCTGTTACAACATTCATGAGCTTCTGAAATGTGGCTGGTGCATTCTTCATACCATACGGCATTACAGAACATGCAAAAGTCTTTCCTAGTGTTACAAAACATGAGATCTCCCTAGCACGTTCAGTCATAGGTACTTGCCAGTATCCCTTTAACAAATCAAACTTACTTATGTACCTAGCCTTTCCAATCTTGTCTATGCAATCTTCCACACGAGGGAGAGGGTAAGTGTCTGTTTTGGTTATCTGATTAACACGTCTGTAGTTGATGCAAAGCCGCTGTGACCCACCTGGCTTAGGGACTAGAGTGACAGGAGAACTCCACTCGCTCTGACAGGGCTCAATCATCTTGTGGTCCAACAGGTAGCCAAGCTCCTTCTCGATGAGAGGAACTTTCACTGGGTTCACACGGTAAGGAGGCAGTTTAATTGGCTTTGCGTCTCCAACATCGACATCATGCATCAACACAGTGGTTCTTCCTGGAGTGGCACGGAACACTTGCGGGTACTCCTGCAGTAATGCCGAAAACTTCTGCCTTTCCTCGGGAGGTAGATGAGAAAGCTTAGTCTGCAGATCATTCATGATATCAGGATTCTTCCCCAAACTATCACTCAGGCTCATGCTGCATGGGAGAACTTCACTTGCGACTCGGGTGGAACAGCTACAGTGCAGACTGGGTTATTTTCGTCCCGCCTGTGATATAACTTTAGCATGTTGATGTGACAAAGTTGCTTGTTCTTTCTACGATCTGGTGTGGCGATGACATAGTTGACATCACTGAGTTTCTTCTCCACGAAATAAGGACCACTAAACTTGGCTTGAAGAGGTTGCCCATGCACCGGTAGCAGAATCAAAACCCGATCTCCTGGCTGAAAGTGGCGTAACCTGGACTTCTTATCATACCATGTCTTCATCTTCTCCTGAGCAGCTCCTAAATTCTCTCTCACCAGCTTTAAAGCAGTGGACAGCCGTTCTTTGAACTTCATCACATACTCCAGCAGGTTGACGTCATCTTCCTCCGACAGCCAGCATTCCTTGAGTAGCTTAAGGAGTCCTCTTACTTCATGGCCAAACAGTAGTTCAAAGCGTGAGAAGCCCAGTGATTCATTTGGAGATTCTCTTGCGGCAAATACAACGAATGGAAGACCTTTATCCCAGTCTTTCTGATGTTCCAAACAGTATTTCTTAAGCATCGATTTGAGTGTTTGATGATATCTCTCCAACGCTCCTTGGGTCTGGGGATGGTAAGCTGAAGACGTGATCTGGGTGATGCCCAACTCTTTCAGAAACTGCTTGAAAACATTTGACATGAAATTACTTCCCCGGTCTGACTGTACTCCTTGGGCAGACCAAACTTTGTGAAGAACCCTAGCATTTCCTTAACCACGTTCTTTGCTGAGATATTTCTAAGTGGAATGGCTTCAGGATAACGAGTAGCCATATCAATCAGGGTCAACACATAAGAAAATCCTGAAGAAGTCTTAAGAAGAGGGCCCACAATATCCACCAACACACGGGTGAATGGCGCCTCAAAAGGAGGAATGGGAACTAGAGGTGCAACCTTTTCGGTCTGATTACACTTCCCAACAACTTGACAGGTGTGACAAGACTTACAATACCAGGAAACATCTCTGAAGATACCTGGCCAGTAGAAGTGTTTCAAAATGCGTGGCACAGTTTTCCTCACTCCAAGGTGTCCTGCCAAACTGGAATCATGAGCCACTCTAATGATATCCTGCCTATAAACACGAGGGATGACAATTTGATGTACAGCCTCCCATTCACAGTCGGCTGATGCTGTTGGGGGTCTCCACTTCCTCATAAGTACTCCTGACTTTATATAATAACAAGTAGAAGCACCAGCTGACTCTTCCTCACTGCAAGCAGAGTTAGCTAGACCTTTCAACTCAGGGTCAGCAACCTGCAACTCAACCAACTCTTGACGAGACAAATTATCAACACTACGGGGTACTGCCTAATCTGGTGAGTGGTCCAAATTAGCAAGAAAAGTGTCAGCTAGGATAACATCATCATCATCATTATCCTCTAAGTCACCAGTAACTTTAGATTTAGCCCTAGTGACAGCACATGCAGAGAACACATCAGGGATATCACAATCCTGGGTCGCAGTCACTGGTTCACTAGACAACTGAGGAGCTGGACACACTTGACTTCCACCAATATCATTTCCAAGTAGGAAAGTTACACCTGACATTGGGAGTGTCTCAACCAACCCAACCATAACGGAACCATTAGCAAAACCAGACTCTAAATTCACTCTGCACAGAGGGACAGAGAAGTAATTATTCCCTACACCTTGTAAGATTACAGTCTCATCAGAGGAATTAACATTAGAGCCTAGAACACTGGTCAGCATAAGGGATTGGCAAGCACCTGTATCACGATATATTTTAACTGATTTCCTGTCATTACTGTCCCGAGGACTGACAAAACCATCAGACAGGAAATTAGCACATGAACTCTTGAGAGTGTCACCCACGTTACTGCTCAAAAGAGGAGCCCCATCATGAGAATTTAATTTACCCCTCAAAGCAGGTTCAGTTAACTCGGTTAAAGAATTCTGGGAACTCTCAAGGGTGGACACTAGACCAATTGACTGAATATTTAAAGACTCCTTTTTGTTCACATCACGCTGTCTCCTGAAACATTTCTCCGTAGTGTGACCAAGCTTACTACAATAAGTACATTTACTTTTCTGAAATCTAGAGGTGAAGCTGGTATTTACTTCCTGAGAAACATCATCTTTATTCTCTTTCCTGTTACCTGTACTCTGAGTAGAGGCAACGTACTTACTCTCAGCTTTCCTTTTTTCTTTAGAATATCTCTTGTGAGTGAGAACATATTCATCAGCTAAAACTGCAGCATCAGACAAATTATGTATTCTTTTCTCATCAAGATATAGGCTTACATCATTATTAATACACCTTTTGAAGTCCTCCAGCAAAATCATCTGCTTAAATTTATCAAAATCAGAATTTACATTCTTAGAATTTAACCACTGCTCTAACAGATCTTCTTTGATTTTTGCATACTCAACATGGGATTGCTTATCTTGCTTATAAGTTGTCCTAAATTTTACTCTATAAGCTTCAGGAACAAGCTCATAGGCCTTAAGAATCAAGCTCTTAACTACATCATAATTATCACATTCATCCTGAAGCAAAGATGCATAAGTTAATTGAGCTTTACCGGTGAGAACAGTTTGAAGGAGTACTGGCCAATACTTTTTGGGCCAATTAAAACCTGTAGCTACCCTCTCAAACAACTGAAAATACTTTGTTAAATCAGGTTCATTAAAAGGAGGGACAAGTTTAACATTTTTAGCCACATCAAAATCATCAGAGCTAGATGATCCAGTTCCACCTTGTTTCATGCGATACTCATGGTCTGCCTGAATCCTAGCTAGTTCAATTTGTGCCTGAGCCTGTGCCTGTGCCTCCTGAATACGAGCCTGAGACTCAGCTTCCTTAGCATTTGCCTGAAACTCAGCCTCCTTAGCGCAAGCCTGAAACTCAGCCTCCTTAGCACGAGCCTGAAACTCAGCCTCCTTAGCACGAGCCTCCTGCAGGGCTAGCTGTAACTTAGCTATTTCAATCTGCGTTTGCTCATCTGGAGGAGTTACATTAAACAAGCTTTCATTAATCATGTCAACAATTTGATTTTTAGAATGATGAGAGCGAACAGCAATTCCCAATTGTTGAGCAACAAGCTTAAGTTCATTCTTTGTTCTGTTTCCTACATCACACATTGTTTGCACATTTGACAAAAAATCTTTGGCTTCATCAAGCGTAGTAATAGTAGACATCATGAATAAATCACAGTCACAAAATATCAAGCAATATCCTTATGATAATATCCTGAATATCCTGATAAGAGGTCGCCAAATTTATGTTACGGAACAGAGAGAAATAATGAACACTTCAAGTGAGAATACTAAAATCACTACTGTCCCGCAAAGTTCCAGGTTCAAAACAAAAGAGTTGAGTTAGGTAAAATTACAAGTTAAAGTTTAATGCTCAAACTAACAACTAAACATTCAGGATTCATAAGGATAATGTAATGGCAAAAAATAGGTTAAAAATATGGTTAACTGCAATAACCTCTATTAACAGGAAATTAGAGTAAATTTATCTAAGTCAGCCCTGATAAAATGAGAAAACCGGATAATGCTCAGTTAATGCAAGATATATTATTACAGATACAAAATATTATTAACAATGGCTGACATCTAAAACTCCACATGAATCACAAAAACCTTACCAGGCCTACGAATTAACATCTTATGCCATACAGTACAAGAAAAAAAATGTAATAACACTTATACTCAAATTACACAGCAGCTAGATGGTTGGAGACTTCCTGAACACTCACAAAAATAATAACTGTACAGGGGAGGACAGAGATGTGAACAAAATGAGGAGTAGATCTAAGTGG
>NC_136959.1:26984159-27031659 GCF_032717465.1 Coenobita brevimanus | reverse complement strand
TGAAAGAGGAGAAATGCTGGTAAACTTTGCTGAAATATTTAACATGAGAATAATGAACACATTCTTCCACAAAAGAACAGGGAAAAAGTGGACCTGGAGAACCCCAGATGGAGAAACACAAGAATGAAATCGACTTTATTATAGCAGATAAGAATAACACGACCACAAATGTCACAGTTATCAACAAAGTAAATATAGGTAGTGATCATAGAATGGTGGGTTGCACAGCCAGATTCAGTTTCAGAAATGAAAGAAAGATGATGATTAAAGATAAAAAGATATGCCCAATAATAGTAAAAGAAAACAAAGCAGCCTTTCAGCTGGAAATAAGGAACAGATTTCAGGCTCTAAGTAATGCTGAACGTGGCATTGATGAGCTGAATGACAGACTAACAAAAGTGCTAAGAGAATTAGAGGAGGTAGTAGGAAAACCTAATGCAACCAAAGACAAGAAATATTCAGAAAAGACAATCGAGCTTATGAAAAAACGAAAGGAAAGGAAAGGAAAAACAAAGAAAGACGAAATAGAATGAGGGGAAATTAATAGGCTTATCAACAAAAGACAAAAAGAAGAAAAAAGAAAGAGAAACATGGATCAGATCAAAGAAACCATCAAAAATGGAAAAAGTCTGAAACAGGTCCGAGGTAAAATGGCACTAGGAAAGCAACAAATGACATCACTGAAAGTAAATAACGGTGAAGTCATTAAATGCAGAGTAAAGATGGTGAAGAGAGTTGAAGAATTTTACAAAGAGCTGTTTGCATCAAAGACATAGTACCAGTAGCTAACTTTTCAGTTAACACAAGTGAAATACCTAGGGTAACACCAGACGAAGTAAATATTTGTCTTAAAAATATGAAGAGAGGGAAGGCTCCGGGAGAAGATGGAATAGTAACAGATATTCTGTTGGATGCAGGAGTAGAAGTGCAAAATAGGCTTGCTCACTTATTTACCCACTGCATAAAACAGAAGAAAATTTCCAAAACATGGTGTAATGCAATAGTTATTTTACTCTGCAAAAAAAGGTGACTCATAAGATCTTAGTAACTATCGACCCATTCGCTTATTATCAGTCATTTACAAACTCTTCACTAAAGTCCTTACGAACAGAATAACAACAATGAACCTAGCGGGTATTCGACCACTGATCATCTACATACAATAACTCAGCTAATTGAGAAAACTACAGAATATAATAAACTACTGTGCTTAGGTTTTGTTGATTACGAAAAGGCTTTTGATTCAGTGGAGCACATAGTAATTATGAATTCATTGCGAGAGCAAGAAGTGAATGAGAACATTGTAAACCTGCTCTAAAACATATATAAAGAGGGAACTGCTACAGTTAAATTACATAAGGACTTGGAAAAAATTAAGATTGAGAAGGGCGTGCGTCAGGGAGATACAGTTTCACCAAAATTAGTTACAGCATGCCTAGAAAGTATTTTCAGAAAGCTAGACTGGGAAAACAAAGAAGTGAACATAGATGGAGAAAAGCTAAACCATTTAAGATTTGCAGATGACATTGTCCTAATCTCAGACACAGCGGAGGCATTGCAAGAAATGTTTAAATGACCTGAATAGAGAAAGTCTGAAACTAGGACTGAAGATGAACCGGAGTAAAACTAATGTTTAATCCACAAACACCAAAGAGCGTCATCAGAATAAGCGATGAAATTCTTGAAGAAGTTGAAGAGTGCAACTACTTGGGACAAATACTAAATTTAAGGAAAGATCATGATAGCGAAATAAAAAGACGCATTACAACTGGATGGAAAGCTTTCGGTAAACATAGAGACATTATGAAAATTAGCTTGCCAGTTTGTATGAAACGAAAATTATACAACGAATGTATAATTCCAGCTATGACGTATGGTTGTGAGACCTGGAAACTGACAAAATCAATGGAAAATAAATTAATCCGTTCTCAGAGAGCAATGGAAAGGTCAGTGTTGGGAATATCTTTAAGAGACAGGAAACGATCAACTTGGGTGAGACAGCAGACTAAAGTCAAAGATATTATAGAAGTTATAAAAGAACAGAAATGGAGGTGGGCAGGCCATATAGCAAGAATAAGGGATAACCGATGGAGCAAGAGGCTGACTAATTGGACACCAAGAGATTGGAAGCGTAGCAGAAAAAGGCCAGACAGGAGATGGAGAGATGAGATAGAGAAATTTGCACGGAAAACGTGGCAAAGATTGGCTCAGTCAAGAAATTCGTGGAAAAGGTTGGGGGAGGCCTCTGTTCAGCAGTGGACTAGTTATGGCTGATGATATATATATATATATATATATATATATATATATATATATGTGTGTGTGTGTGTGTGTGTGTGTGTGCTATAATAGTATAACTCAAGCAGTTTTTATTCAGCCTCAACCAAACATGGGTGAAGGATTGACAAACAGACATTGAATATAGGAACTGTTTTTTGTTACAGTAGGTGTAACGTCAAACGCTAACAAAACAAAATTATCTTAAACTGGTGTAACCTATTTCCAAACTAGGGGTTGAGGATTTAGGGCAGGGCAAGATTGAATCGATAAATATTTAAGAATTAGTCAAAGGTCAGTGTCACAAAACAAGGTAAAAGATGGGCCCGTGTGACTGTTTGCTAACAAAATAACGCATTTTTATCTGGTTTTAGCTAAACACGGTGGAAAGTCTGTGGGTCAGACAAGGAGTAAATCTATTGTTTATGAGAACACTAGGTCATAGGTGATGTTCAAAGGACAAGGTTAATATAAACAGTTCTGTCCGATTTAGACGTTTCGTGACCAGTTTGAGGACAAGGCAAGAATATAATGATTCTGTTTTGGGAACAATTAATTAAAGCTCAAGATCACGTCGAGCTTTGATCTGGCGTGAACCAAATTTAAAGGAAGTGTTAAGGGTCAGGAAAGAAAGAAAGGATTCAGCCAAAGTTTAAGGTCACAGAACATGTCAAAGTTACACCCATGTGTTTGTGTGTGAACACAGTTTTGATATGATCAGCATGCAAGTTAGTGGATGAGTTGAGCATTACCCAAGCTGTTCACCCATTCCTTTCGTGAGTAATAGGTCAGAGATAGAGGTCACATTTCATTCCGATGTGAACTAAACTTTATAAAAGAGTTCATGTTATAACAAGGATAAAGAGGTTCGATTTTGAGCGTCATTCAAGGGTCAGGTTCAGAAGGAAATGTCATAGGAACTGGGCAAAGTGAACTTAGTTTTTTATTTCATTGGAGCCAAAGTTGGTGTAAATGTTAAAAGTTAGGCAGGAATGAAGTAATCTGATTTTGTGAGGAATCTGTTGAAAAATAAGGCAACATGGCAGGGTCAAATATTCGGTCCTTTGGCTAGTTGGTGGGCGCGAGTATTTCACGCCCAGAATGCTCCCTATTTCTTGTGTAACTTTCCATTTCCTCTTGAGCATTCTCTAGAACAGGGTTAAACATTAGTAAGACACCAAGTTCAGATGTCCTTCAATCCATCCACGGATCGATAATTGACACCACACACTCGTACGTCATCACTCAGTTTCTAGTACCGAACGTCTATATTGCTCAGTGCCATGGATGCCTCGTTCAGTACTGGTTTGGGAGTATATGTAAGGGTAAATTTATAAATAATCAGTGCTTAAAGGACAGTAGTGATAATAGTAATAATGAAACTCAGATCTTCAAATTTCTGCCAGCATCAGATTAAGATGTGATCGTACACTCTTTTGTACTTAACTAAGGGGACACTGTCAGGAATCTTTATGTCATGGTTCATAAACAGACTTTTCCAAGTGAGTAGAAAAATGATTAGGATGATGTGTAAGAAAACTGTGATGGGAGAGAGAGGAAAGAGGCAAACCAAAAGAAGTGGAGGGACAAGGTGAGAACATGTGGGGGAAAATTTATGAGAAAGAAGCAAAGTTAATTGACCAGGAATTTAGTGGACGGGAAAGATGACGGAATACATAAAAGAGAGAATTGTGTTCAGAGAGAAAGAGTCGTTACTATGTTCAGAATGTTTAGTTTCTGTGCTGAGGCTAACCTTCACATTAATGACTTAATGCAGATTGGTGTGGAATTGCTCATACCCTGTCAACAATGTACTAAAAGATCCGACTCACCAAAATGGTTCGACTGCAAATGTGCCAAAGCAACGATCCAAATTTCTTTAGCATATATCTCTTAATGTTAAAAGCAACCTACATAACCTTTCACTCAGTTTGAAATTGCTACAGACCACACAAAAGCAGTAACAAGTCTAGCCAAATCAATCGTTCTTCACAACCAGGCATCCAGACTATTACCGCAAATAATTCTAAAAACAGTATAAAGTAATATTCTGGCCAACTCTCGATTATTTCAGTAGTAACTTTAATAAGTCATCACCCATTCCCCCACAAAAATCATCAGACGGAAGCATTGTAAATGACCCTCGTGGTAAAACTAACATTCATGTCAGTACGTTTGCCGGAAGTTCTACCTTAGAGGAAGTCTGTCAGAACGTCCCTGTACTAGGACTTGACACTCCTGAAATTGTTTCACTGAAGACTAGATACGTAAAATCCATGCTAGACAAGTTACCAACCAACAAAGCTTCAAATCCAGATGGAATTCCTCCGATAGTTCTGAAAAAAAAAAAAAAAAAAAAAAAAAAAAATTCCCCGAGAATTTGTTCCTGTTCTAGCTAAATTCCTCAGACTATGCGGTGGCCTACGTACTTGGGGAGACTGTGGCTTAATTTGTAGAGATGAGGCCAGTAGTCCTGATGGACCCAGGTTCCAATCCTTGCTGGGGCAAGGAACAGTTAAAGGATTAGAATTTCACGAAGCAGGCTTTAATGACCTACCAAAAGAGCCATCGGCATGTAAAAGTACCCTCACTAATACCATTACACTAGTCCTGTATGAGACAACCCTAGCATGTATTCAATATGGACGGTTGATGTTAACGCCGAAGTGGTGGCGTGTGGAAGTGTATGACATGTAGGAGAACTACTGGGCCTTGGTTACAGGCTGTGAAACCAGTTCCCAGGGTCGGACGCATTAAAAAAAAATAATAATAATAATCATTCCCTAATTCTTGGAAAGAATTAGGGAATGATATCCACCCAGTTCCGAAGAAAGGAAGTTCATCTGACCCCACTGACTACAGACCAATAGCTATCACATCATCTCTTGGTAAAGTATTTGAGACTGAAATCAATAAGCAGATTGTAACACATCTTGATTCCAACAACTTAGTTGGTAACAGACAGTATGGTTTTCGCCACGAAAGATCCGCCGTTGATATACTCGTACTCAGTGTCATAGCTCATATAATCTATCAGTGAACTGACCAACATGGAGAAGTCCACGCAGTAGCCCTTGACATTTCTATAGCTGTTGGCACTGTTCCCTACTAGCCAAACTCCATTGCTACGGCCTATTATCTTTTGTCCAACTGATTTCTTCATATCTCAGCAGCAGAGATAAGAGTACAGTGAGATCATATATCTTCCAGTTTCCACTCAGTTATTGCCGGTGTGCCACAAGGATCAGGCCGGGTTCCAGCCGGGTTCCTCATTCATATTGATGATTTCTTGGCTGTCACCCGTAATCCCGTGTATGCAAATGCAGATAACTTAACACTTCACAGTTCCTTTCCACATAGCCAGACATTCACAGAGTTTGATATCTCTTAACTCCCAATTCAGTACAGCAATCTCCATAAATCAAGTCGCATCTAAGATCACTGAGGACAAAATAACAATGTCTCATTTAATGAGGGAAAAATCGAGTACATCCTATTTACCAATAGACAGATATTGCCTGATTCCTAAATTACCAATGCAACCGATATTCAGATCACGAAAAGAATTTTAATTCTTGTTGATTCACTTAACGATACCCTCAGTTGGATCTTTCACGTTAAATCACATGGTAAGACCGCCTCAGGGAACTTGGATTACTGTACATAATTCATAGCTTCTTCACCAAGGAGATTTAACAATAATTTACATGAGTCATGTGTGCTCTCAGCTTGAATATTACTCACCCATGAGGAGTGGATATAGAGAGGTTGCACTGAAACCACTAAAAAATTCGGAACCAAGTTATAAGAAGGATTAATTGCCCAGCAGTTACAGATGTACTACCTCCCCTACAAGTAAGACGGACTGTTGCCTTCCTTGCATTATTTTACAGATACTGTGCTTTTTTTTTGGCAAATACTCAGACAAAGTTGCATTCATTGTGCCACTTTTCCACGCCTAACCCCCGGCGCTGCACGGGCATCTGGTAGCGCCCATGACTTGACTGTTACACTGCCATATTGCGGAACTTCTACCTATCAGAATTCCTCTATTCCCCAAACTGTTCCTCTGTTGTCGGTTCCCCAGATTTGATTCGCCCCAAACTTCAATCTACGGCTGTTCAAGTCCAATTTTACAGATTTTAAATGAATGGAGGACACCTGTAATCTGGTGTATGGAAGTTTATTTTTTTAATATCTTTTTCCTTCCTTTGTTCAGTATGTTAAAAAAAAAAAAAAAAGTGAAGTCAAACAACAGAGACATTACATAAATTTGACTGTTGGTTGAACATCTGAAAAAAATTAATATGTATGTGTTATGTTCTGGAAAACGATCTAGGGAGAGACAAGCAGGGACTCTTCTAACACACCACATAAATGCTAACATCTCCCTTAGACCCAGTGTATTCATATGTGGTTTGGTGGTAAACGTATATCATTACTTTCCGTTACTTCAATTTACGAGTAATAGCTTTCTCTACAGCTGCTGGATCAGTCGAGAGAGAGAGAGAGAGAGAGAGAGAGAGAGAGAAAGATGGGGGATGGGGGATAGGGGAGGAGGGATTCAACTAAGCCTGACTTAAGACCCTCACAAGTGCAGAGACTTCGGAAAGTTGGATACGACAGGCATGACATATGAGCTTTAGTCATTAACATGAGCTCTGAATAATGAACTATAACGCGTCCAGCACGGAGAGGTGAAGTTGAGTGATAAAGTGTGTGGAGGAAGAGGAATAGGTTAGTCTGGAGCGTGGTTGAGGATGGTGATGAGGAAGGGGACATGGAAGTTGAAATGAGAGACAGATGGAATGGAAAAAAAAAAAGATAATGATGAAGTTTGAAAGAATTAAGTAACTAAGAGGAAAAATACGGGACGATGAGCTTAGAGGAAGGAGAATGTATGAGAAGGAATGCAATGAAGAAGGTCGAAGAAGAGGAAGAATATGGAAGAGAAGAAGGAAAATGGAGAAACAAATCGTTGAGGAGAAAACAAGATAAAGAAGAGGAAGATAACAGGGAAACACAAAAAATAAAAAACGTCGAAAAGGAAGGAAAATATGGATAGAGAGGGAAAAGAGAAAGTAGATGGATATGAGGGCAATTATGAACACGAGGATAGAGTAAGAAAGGGTGAAGGACAAGCAGAATGACAAAAGAATCTACTCACAAAAAGAAAAAAAGTCTGAGAACCTTAACAATGCCTTCAGCTTCTACAAGGACTCCTAAGACGAGCGTAAGGCAGCCTCTGGGAAAAAAAAAAGGCCATAACCTCTCACACTAAAAAGAATCCACGCCGTAACTTGAGGTATTGAAGAGATAAAGTAAGCCTAAAGTACAGTAAGAGCTTACGAGGTGAGAAAGACATGAAAGAAAGGAAAACCAACGCAAGGAGAGAGAGAGAGAGGGGGAGAGAGAGAGAGAGAGAGAGAGAGAGAGCACAGTGGTATTAATTTTTCATGCCGGTAATTTATTCACAGACACTTTCTTCATTCTTTTCGAGTCAGTCTTTCAGCACCGGAATTGCAGAGAAAGAATGTTGATGAAGGTAATATTCGCAACAATATCATTATCCACCACTGCCAGCATTTCATGACTATTATTAGTCTCCACCAATCACATAGGTGGAGACTGTTGTTTTCGCTGGTATTGCTGTTATTCCCTCCTCTGAGTCTCGCGACGATTCCAGGAGAACCAGAGACTGTGCAAGGTATCTGAAGGGTCCTGGTTATGTGTCCCGGCAAGGGCCATTGCTGATAGTAAAAAAAAAATCCATATCTCGTCAACGGGGTGAAGGTCATGGTAAAAAATGTAAAATTTCGGGCTCAGAGTCTTGCTACGTTTCTAGGATAACCAAAGACTAAGCAAAAATTTTGAAGGTCCCAGGTTATGTGTCCTGGGATGGGCCAGTGCAAATAGAAAAAAATCCAAATTTGATAATTGGGGTCAAGGTCGTCGCAAGAGCTGTAAAATTTGAACTTTGAGATAATGTATGGAACTTGGACCAATTTCAGGAAATTACTACAGAATGTGCCCTGCCATGACCTATGAACACTACTGAGGTGTCATGTTCATGTCTTAGTGACAGTTAGTCAAGGATCTCCATCCGGAACAGTAGGCAGAGACTAGTGACTGTCTGCACGACAGTTACAGAATTCGAGTTATTATTATTATTATTATTATTATTATTGTTATTATTATTATTATTATTATTATTATTATTATTATTATTATTATTATAAAAATGAAAAATCACAGTACGAGCACACGACGCGTCGAAGCTGGGACAAAACATCGAAAACTGTTGCTCCAGAAATATTAGGTCAGCATCAAATTGGTCAACAAAGCTAATCCAATTGCGATGCAAATATATCGGCTACACATTCCATCCAAACAACAAACAGACCTCAAAGTGCAATCCCCACAAAAACACGCCGCCACAAAGGAATGTATTTATCATGAATTCCCGATCAGCTGCAACGCTTTTATCAGTCCAGGATGAAGGAAAATATTAACAAAATAGAGCATGAGTTTACTTTACAGTTATTAAAATGGCAAATATATTCCCTCTCGTCCCCTCAAAAGGGTTGCCAATATTACTTTTCTTGCAATATCGACTCTTCTTTAATGGCTCAGTCTATCAGCCCATATTCTAATATACAACATAAGAAGACAGTTTTCTGTATTTCACGCATTTGACAAAAGCCACTGAAATCCCACTAATGGTACCCTAAAACAGATTAGAGAATTTGATGACGAATTGTTGTATATTTCCCAGCGTGCCACAACGGGGGTGATGACAGAGCCACACACAGGCTGAGAAATGTGCTGTTACTGCCACACACAACACTTTCATAATGGCTTTGCTTTTGTGTGTGTGTGTGTGTGTGTGTGTGTGTGTGTGTGTGTGTGTGTGTGTGTCAGTTATTATCCTGTGCGGTCAGTGTATCTGCGTATGTAAATTAATTATGTTTTTCCATAATTATGTACTATCTTTTGTCCCGCCTAATTCACTGCATCTAACTGCTTGTCTGTAAGACCGTATGTGTGTATTCAGGTGTGTGTGAATACTCCTTGTCTGTCTGTCTGTTTGTCTGTCTCTTGGAGTTTTAGTTAAATAAAACGACATATTGATGCATATGTGACTGAGTGTTAAAAGAAATAGTCTGAGATGGTTTGGCCATGTGTAGAGGATGAAGAACAAGAGACTGACTAGAAGAGTGTGAATGAACGAGGGGGAGAGAGACAAGGAGAGACCAAAGAAGAGATGGAGGGATTGAGTGGAGATTTATATGGGATAGTATGGTGTGACTTGGAGGGAGATGGAGGGATTGAGTGGAGATTTATATGGGATACTGTGGTGTGACTTCGAGGAAGGACAGCCAAATGGCGGAGGATTGGGCGACATGGAGACGATTTGTTTGTGGCTACTCTCACGAGACAGCGACGTCTGACTATAGAGAGAGATAAATATGTCCCGGCTCACTTTGCTCTCCATACCTTTCTCTACACCCACTCCCTCCAAGTAATGTTTCCTAAAATGTCAGTTCGTCTTTCCCTCCCACGATCCCGTCTTTTCAACTCTCCATTCCCCAAACATCTTTTCACCCCACACCTTGCCCCCGACACTCTGTTTTCAACTCATTGTACTCCCTATTCCTATTCCTGCATCCCAGCCCCAGTTTTCAGTCCTTTCCTCTAAGCACCATTCGTCTGGCAAATTTCTTTCATTATTCGACCCTTTGCTTTCATTCTCCCTTCCATCCCCCTCCCCATCACTTCCCTCATTCTCTGTAACCAACCTCACTTCACTTCCATTTTTTTTTTTTAATTCGTTCACCTCTATTTCCCTTCCTCTCAGGTATCATATTTATCATTCTCTCCAAAACCGTTCATCCATTTCTTCCCTTCATGCCCTTATCTGTCACACCGTCTCCCCGCCTTCACGTTCCTGCATATATCAAATTCCCTGCACCCCTAACCATAAATGCCGCCTTTTTGCCTCCCTATATTAAAATCCTTCTTCGGGATGTCTGAGATCCACTGCTAGACTGAGCTTCATCCTCGGAGAATGAATATAAGTCAGAATCAAGCCGTTCCATGCTGGCCAAGCACGAATCAGTAAGAGGGGTAGTTGTCGGTAATGTGATGTACAACACAAAGAGATGTATTGAGTGTGTGTGTGTGTGTGTGTGTGTGTGTGTGTGTGTGTGTGTGTGTGTGTGTGTGTGCATTATTTATATAAACCGACCTGATGTGATAAATTCATTGAAATGAAAAGACATGCTGCCCGTATTTACAGGAAACGAAAAACCGTTGTACCTTCCTGGGCGAGAGTCTTTTAGATCTGAGAAAAACCCGCCTGACAGTAACCAAAATAACTTACCTCAGTGTTACCCTGTCACACAAAATGTCATATATTCGGCATGACATTGTTTTCAAACTCAAGACTTAAGCACAATGGGAGACAGATACTATACCTCTAAAGTACGGTAACTCATCCTTGCACGTCCCCATCTTCCCTCATTCACTTCTGCCTACAAGCCATAAATCGCCAAATTCCCCCAGCTTCCAGTTCTCTCTCTCTTTCTCTCTCTCTCTCTCTCATTCTCTGTGTGTGTGTGTGTGTGTGTGTGTGTGTGTGTGTGTGTGCGTGTGTGTGTGTGTGTGTGTGTGTGTGTGTCTCACAGATTAAAAGACTTATTTTTCTTGAATACAAGTTGGTCCATTTATATCGCTCCACATCAACTGCGTCGGGCCATGGCTCGTGTGTTGTGGGTACGGCTGTTTCATTGTTATCAGTTAATCATATTCTACTCCCCCATCACAACAACGCCCACACATGCCGTCTGAGCTGTCCTCGCAACACACAAGATAGGGTCTCGTGAGTATCGAGTACTATTTATGGGTCACCCTGTATATTTCTATCTGTCTTTCTATCTGTTTATCTGTCTAGCTAGCTGTTAGTCTGTCTGTTTACCTATCTATCTATCTATCTATTTTCTTATCCAAGAAAGAAGGAACCAAAAGCCAGGAGCCCGCATACTGTTCCTTCCAAGAAAAAAAAAAAAAAAAAACAATACAAAACAGAGCCAAATTCAAGATCCGTTCATTTCGAGATGCCTCGACACACTGCGTTTGAAAGACTGGAGATCAAAGGAAGTAGGAAATGCAGACAGAGAGAGACAGTTCCAGAGTTGATATATTGCATAAATGAAGTAGTGGGAGTAACCGTTAACTCTTGCATTAGAGAGTTGGAAAGAAAAAGGATGAGAGTTTGTTGCTAGACGGGTGCTACGCGCATGTCATAGAGGTGGAGGGATGCAAGCAGACAGTTTAGAGGAGCATTGACCATCGAAGTAGCGATAGAAAAGAGATAAAGATGCAACAGTGTGGCGAAGAGACAGAGGTTGAAGGCAGCCAGTAAGAGGAGGAGAGTAAATGAAACGAAAAGCCTTTTACTCCATCCTATTGAGAAGAGCTATATGTGGGGAGCCTCTCCACACATGAGAGTTGTGCTCCACACAGGGGCGAATAAAACCCATGTATATAGTCAACAACTGCACAGCGGTAAAGAAGGTACGGAGTCGGCTTAGCACACCTAAACTCTTGGCAGCAGATTTTACAAGAGAAGCAATATGTTATTTCCAAGATAAGTCCCGAGTGAATGAAACTCCAAGCATGTTCAAGGATGGTGCAGGATTAAGCTGAATATTATAAACATAAGTGGGTACTCCTGCGGAAGATTTTGTAGGGTTGATACGGTATAAGAACAGTCTTTGATGTATTAAAAACAACAGCATTATTTTTTCCCCAGTCAGAGATATGAGCCAAGTCAGACATTAGGTGTGCCATAGCCTCTTCCCATGTTTGTTAAAGTAACTGCTGAGATGGACGTTGCGGGAACCGAATGGAAAGGTGAAGGGTGGAATCATCAGCGTATGAGTGGATAGGGTTAGATGTACAGCTTTGAAGATCACTGATGAATAAAAGGAAGAGAGTTGGTGATAGGACAGAGCCCTGAGGAACATCATTGTTGATAGATCTAGGAGAAGAACGATGGCCGTCTACAACAGCGGCTATAGAACGACCAGAAAGGAAGCTAAAGATGAAGGCACAGATAGAAGGAAAGAAACCGTAAGAGAGCAGTTTGGAAATTAAAGATTTATGCCTGACTCTATCACAAGCCTTTGAGATGTGAAGTGCAATGGCAAAGCCTTCGCCAAAGTCGCGAAAAGAGGATGACCAGGAGTCTGAAAGTTAGGTGAGAAGATCGCCAGTGGAGCGTCCCAGACGGAACCCATACTGACGATCAAAAAGAAGGTTGTGATAGGAAAGATCCTTTACAATTTTTCTGTTAAGAACTGATTCGAAAACTTTTGAGACACAGGATGTTAAAACAATTGGGCGATAGTTAGAGGGTGGGAATGGTCACCCTTCTTTGGGACTGGCTGAATGAGAGCAAACTTCCAGCAAGAAGGAAAGGTACAAGTTGAAAGACAAAGGAGAAAGAGTTTACCTAGGCAGGGTGTAAGCACATAAGCACAGTTCCTGAGGACAACAGGAGGGACCCCATCAGGCCCATATGCCTTGTTAGTACTGAGGCCAGTGATGGCAGAAAATGCATCAGCTGAAGAAATTATAATGTCAGCCATGAGGAAGTCAGAGGGGGGAAGTGATGGAGGAACAGCACCTGAATTGTCTAAGGTGGAATTGGAGGAGAAAGTCTGAGTGAAGAGATCTGCCTTATCAGTAGAAAAAATAGCTACAGCGCCATCAGAGTAGAAAAGAGGAAGGAAGGATGATGAGGAAAAGTTGTTAGAAAGGTTTTTGGCAAGGTGCCAGAAGGAGCGAGAAGAATTCGAGTTGGAGAGTTGACAGCATTTAGTACAGATGAAATTATTTTTAGCAGAGTGAAGAACAGACTTGGCATGATTCCGGATAGAAACATAATAAAGATGTGATTCAGGGGCGGGTTGGCTCTGGTACCTTTTATAGGCCCTCTCCTTGCTGTGGACAGCATTAGAACAAGCGTGAGTAAACCAAGGCTTTCTTGCATTAGTCAAAGATATGAGAAGGGAATGTATGCTTCCATGCCCGAGAGAATAACCTCCGTAATGCGCAAGGCACACTCAGATGGCTCCCGGCCATGGAAGCAATAATCATTACAGGGAAAATCAAAGAAGTACTGCTTGAGGGCTTCCCAATCCACAGCTCCAAAGTGCCACAATCGACATTTCTTTGGAGAGTCTACAGGCCGTACCGGAGTGATAGGACAGGTTAAGGTAATAAGGTTGTGACTGGAGGAGCCCAAAGGAAAGGAAAGTTTAACAGTGTAAGCAGAAAGATTAGTTGTAAAGAAGAGGTCAAGTATGTTGGAGCTCTCTCCAAGGTTGTCAGGGATATGGGCAGGGTGTTCTACAAGCTGCTCTAGGTCATTAAGGATGGAAAAGATGTAGGCTAGTTCACCAGATGGATCAGTGAAAGGAGAGGAGAGCCAAAGGTGGTGACGAACATTAAAATCTAGAATGGAGATTTCAGAGAAAGGAGAAATGGATAGAATGTGTTCCATCATAGAATTAAGATAGTCAAAGAATTTTTCATAGCAAAATCAAATTCAGGAGCACAAGAACAAGGTAAGTCGTTGCGTACATATACACAACAGCCAGCCACCTTTGGCTTTGAAATGAGTATAAAGTAGGAGGATACTACCAGTTGCCTCAGACAGTTGAGTCTCAATTAGGAAGAGATGGCGACGTTTAGAGAAGGAGAGATGGTGCTCAACAGAGCGAAAGCTAGAGGAAAGGCCACGAATGTTGCAGAAATGAAGAAGAAGTGAGTCAGTCAATGGTTCTAGGCAGCTCGCTGAGTCGTCACCGGGAGAGGGGAGGATGGTGGGGGCGTTTATGATCCCCCCCCCCCCGGGGACTCTGAGGCTTGGTTATTAGTCGCCAATTTTTCTTTCGAATTTTGGAATCTGTATATCTATTTATCTAACTATCTATCTATCTATCTATCCATCTCTCTATCTATCTATCTATCTCTCTATCGACATACACTATATATATATATATATATATATATATATATATATATATATATATATATATATATACAGTATGTATACGGAAGGGGGGGGGGCTTGAACTCGCAATTGATATGTTCTGGAAGTCTAACGTTAGTGCAGTTCACCCAGGCGTGACTTGTCAAAACTTCATATATTCAGACTTTCAGACCCACAGCAATGCCATTCCTCCTCTTAGTGTGTGTGTGTGTGTGTGTGTGTGTGTGTGTGTGTGTGTGTGTGTGTGTGTGTGTAATGACCTCAGTGTTAGTGAAAATGTTATCCTTTTGGGTGAACTTACTATTTGTTAAGGCCAATAGAGCTCGAAAATCCTTAACCCCCTCACGCACTCACCTCATCCAACTTTCCCACAAAGTCTTTCAAATCCTCCACAGTCCTACACACACACACACACACACACACACACACACACACACACACACACACACACACACACACATGCCTACCCAGCGACTTTGTTATGCCTATGACTTCCATATGGAAACCTAGACATTCAGTGACTTCAAGAGTTGATACACTGCTCTCAAATGGTTTCTATCAGTTTCTGTAATATTCGGGGGCTTTCGTTTAATTTCTTCTCCTTCTCTAACCAGACTTTGTTTTGTTCACTGAGACTCATAGCAATTCCTTTTGTGTATTCTCCTGCTTTCTTTATACTCATGTCCAAGCCAGAGTTGGCTTTGCATAGATGTATACAAATATAGCTTGCTCTTGCGTTCGTGTGTTTGGATACTGTTGATTCCAGACATTTTTCTGGCTTTGTATGTCTTGCTGTTCTCTGACAATAATGTATCTGCCCTGTTTACTTATCTCCTACTTTTACCGACTTCATAACATTCTTGGACTGTTTACTTTCTATTTGGCACACATCTTTTTTTTTCCCCTCTCTGCAATCACCAAAGGTGATTTCAGTATTCAACACTACCATTCAGTCTATACTCCATTCACCGATCCATCTGGCGACCTAGTCTATGGCTCTTCCATCCTTACCAACTCAGCGTAGCCTGTATAGTAACCAACCTGTCTACCTGATCGCCTTGAAGAGAGTTCCAACATATCTGACCTTTTACATTTATTCATTCTGTTTACTCTGCCCGTCTCTTCTCATCGTTGGGCTCCTCTGTTTGCAGCCTTGTCTCAGTAACCAGTGCTATCACTCCAGTTGGCCTGTGAACCCTCCTAAGAAGTGGAGTTTGTGTTTTTGTGGAACTGTGGATTTCTATGAACTTCTTTTCCACATTAGGCCTATTTTCTCCTCATTGGTTTATTTTTCCTCTTGGACCTGTTTTCACATTGGACCCATTTTCCCCCTTCGACTTTCTTTTCTTCTTGAAGCTATTTTTTCCTTTGGACATTTTTTCTCCCGTGGACCTGTTTCCCCAGTGAAATTATCTTTATCCATTAGACCCTTGCTCCTGCTTGGTCCCATTAGCCTATGGACCTATTCCTCTCATGGACCTACTCACACCAAGGACCTATTTACGCCATGGAACTAATCCTCATGGACTATCCTCTACCCTCCCCTACTCACATGCCCTGTCCATCCTCCTACCCGCCTTGGCCATCATCCCCACCCATTCCACCCACTCACCCCATCTGCCTCACCCATCCATCCCATATACCTCCCCCACCCAGCCAACACACTCACCCACCCTTCTCACCCACACAGCCTACCTTCCCACCTACCCACCCACTCACCAGCTCATCCCACCCATCTGCCCACCAATTTATCCGTCTGGCCAACAAGTTCACAAAGCAGGATGACTTGCAAATTTACACACACACACACACACACACACACACACACACACACACACACACGTGGGCAACATAGCGTGCAAGAATCGTGTGAGGGATTAATGACTGAAGGTAGTAATATAGATGTCGAAACTGGGACTATTAACTATATGTGTGTAATAACTCATAGATGGTGTGGGGAAGGAGTGAGTGAACACGCCTGTGCTTGCCTGATATGTATGGTGTTTTATGCTGTCGCTGCCTTTGGTAAGACGTGTATGTGCAGGATGTGAGTGGGTGTCCTTGCCTACTGTATTTCTATCATTTTTTTTTTTTTTTACCATAGATAACATTTTTTTTTTTTTTTTCCTGAATTTGACTTGTTACTAGCGGCTCTAGTTTGATGTTTAAGCACGGACTGGTGTAAATTCTTCAGTCGTCTTTGATTCATCTAGTAAGTTTGCTTAGTTACGCCTATGATATTATTAGTTGGAGTTCATGAGATACACACTGAAGTTGCAGTAGCACTGGTTGGCTGCTGGATTAACTTATGATGGTTCACGTCTCATAAACAGTACTCTATGGCATGCCTGTATACAAGCAGTTGGTGCTGTTACCTCCACCAAGGTTATGTTTTAGCTCGGTTTGTCTGTCTGTCAGCATCAGGCTATTATTAAAAATTGCTGGACAGAAATGCAACAAATTTGAAGTAAAAAATGAGGACCATTAGAAAAGCAAATGATTAAATTTTGTGCAATATCAGTCATCAGAAAAAAAAAAAAGAATAATAAAAATAAACGCATGAAGGGGAGGATGGTGCTGCTTTGCGGAGGTATGTGCTCTCTCAATGTTCTTAAACTGAGGTTGGGTAAAGAACAAGGAAATGAAAATTGCAACAATGAAAAGAAGTAGGAGTAATAGTGAAGGGTGTTGTGTTGTTGGAGGAGACTCTTACTGAACAAATCAGGAAAGCCTGGAGGGATTTTTGTCTGGGCCAGCCATTATTGGATGTGGCAGACAGAAAGAAATAACATTGGAGAGGTTGCAGGCTTTAAAACAACACTAAACTCATGGTACTATAAGGTAACAGTGGAATAAAACTGGGTGTGAATTCAATACAGAAAATTCAGAAAACCGATGCTATTTTAAGGAGGATTTGCGGCAACGCGTTGGTGGTGACAGTGGTGGCAGAGATGTTGTCAGTGGTGGTTGTGATAAACATGTTGTGTGGTGGTAGTGGTGGTAGATGTTGTCAGTGCCGGCTGTGACAGACATGTGTATATAAAGTACCGTATAGTATTAGAGGAAATTTGGACGTGACCGGCCGTGTTAACTCCTAACAATGACTCCCTCCACATTTCCACCCTCTTTCTTTCAGTGCCCGTCATAGCAATTACTTCAGCAGTTAAGGAATGAGGTTTTGGTCAGCTAATTTCTGACTCTGCTATAATTTCTGATCGTGGTATGAAAAATCTTATTGCTTTTAATACAACAAAAACTCAATTTCTACATCTTTTGGCCCCGTCAGAATCTCACACAGGAATATCCCTAAATATCTAACAACACACAGTTCAGCATTTTAACATATGTACCCTTGGGGTATTTATTTTTCCCTTGGTACTTAACATGAAATGATCACATTACCTCTCTTGCAAAATCTGCTTCCATGAGACTGGGTGTGATATGGCGATTCCGTAATCTATTTACCCTGAACAGCTGTTGATCTATCATCATCATCATCATCATCAGCCGTTGAGTGTCCACTGATCTGCTGTATACAGGGGTGTTATTCGCCCCTACGTGCAATACAACTTGCATATAGGGATATAGGGAGGGGGTACTCTTAACATACAGCTATTTTAGACAGGGTGGAATCAATGGCTTTTCCTCTCACCAGTTCTTCTGATATTACTGATACCCTTCAAGCTCTCCATTTCTTCACCGCAGTGTTGCATCTCTATCTTTTTACTATCAAGAGTCACTGCTCTTCTGAACTGTCTGCTTGCACCAGTCCTCCACTACGGGGGACTCATAGCACTCGTCTGGCAGTGCACTCTCTTCTCTTTCGTCCAACTCTCTTATGAAAGAATTAACCGATACGCTCATTTATGCATGCAACATGTCAGCTTTTGAGTTGCCTCTCTCAATGTGTATTTCCCTCCTTCTTTGACCCCCACTCATTCAAACAATATTTCCAGACATTTAGAAGTGAATCGATCTTGATTTTTTTTTAGTTCTATTTTCTTTAAGGGACAGATTTGCGGGAGCAGAGAATTTAGCTCTTTTTTTCTTTGCATAACAGTTGTTACATAGCCTATGATATCATCATCCTTTGTGCAATTTTAACGCACAGTATGCTGCATGTTTGATCACGAGCGTGTTCTGCCTCAGTTCCCCCCTTCTACCGTTATAGTAGAGTAAGTCGTTCTTTGAGTTGTTCAGAGCGGGATTGTCAACTCTTTGTCCCCATGGCTTCATTTGCGTGTCCTTCTTTCAAGTTGTATCAAGCTCTGCTGGCCCCTATATAATGAGCTCAGTCTCTGCATCATGGCCACTTAGATCTACTCCTCATTTTGTTCACATCTCTGTCCTCCCCTGTACAGTTATTATTGAGAGTACTCAGGAAGTCTCCAACCATCTAGCAGCTGTGTAATTTGAGTATAACTGTTATTGTATTTTTTCTTGTACTGTGTAGCGTAAGGTGTTGATTTGTAGGCCTAGTGAGTTTTTGTAATTCATGTTGTCAGCCATTGTTAATAATAGTTTGTATCTGTAATAATTTATCTTGCATTAACTGAGCATTACCCAGTGTATTTTCATTTTAACAGGGCTAACTTAGGTAAATTTACTCTTGCTAATTTCGTGTTAATAGAGGCTATTGCAGTTAACCATATATTTAACCAGTTTTTTGCCATTACATTATCCTTATGAGTCCTGAATGTTTTGTTGTTAGTTTGAGCATTAAACTCTAACTTGTAATTTTACCTAACTCTTTTGTTTTGAACCTGGAACTTTACGGGACAGTAGTGATTTTTAGTATTCTCACTTAAAGTGTACATCATCTTTCTCTGTTCCGTAACATAAATTTGGCGACCTCGCCAGGATATTCAGGATATTATCATAAGGATATTGCTTGATATTTTGTGACTGTTACTTATTCATGATGTCTACTATTACTACACTTGATGAAGCCAAAGA
Organism: Coenobita brevimanus; assembly: GCF_032717465.1. Lineage (NCBI taxonomy): Eukaryota > Metazoa > Arthropoda > Malacostraca > Decapoda > Coenobitidae > Coenobita > Coenobita brevimanus. The sequence continues at coordinate 27,012,365 of NC_136959.1, read as the reverse complement.
TTTTTTGTCAAATGTGCAAACAGTGTGTGATGTAGAAAACTGAACAAAGAATGAACTTAAGCTTGTTGCTCAACAATTGGGAATTGCTGTTCGCTCTCATCATTCTAGAGATCAAATTGTTGACATGATTAATGAAAGCTTGTTTAATGTAACTCCTCCAAATGAGCAAACGCAGATTGAATTAGCTAAGTTACAGCTCGCCCTGCGGGAGTCTCGTGCTAAGGAGGCGGAGGCTCGTATTCAGGAGGCACAGATACACGCACAAGTTGAACTTGCTAGGATTCAGGCAGACCATGAGTAACGCATGAAACAAGGTGGAACTGGATCATCTAGCTCTGATGATTTTGTTGTAGCTAAAAATGTTAAACTTGTCCCTCCTTTTAATGAATCTGATTTAACAAAGTATTTTCAGTTGTTTGAGAGGGTAGCTACAGGTTTTAATTGGCCCAAAAGGTATTGGCCAGTACTCCTTCAAACTGTTCTCATTGGTAAAGCTCAAGTAACATATGCATCTTTGCCTCAGGATGAATGTGATAATTATGATGTAGTTAAGAGCTTGATTCTTAAGGCCTATGAGCTTGTTCCTGAAGCCTATAGAGTAAAACTTAGGACAACTTATAAGCAAGATAAGCAATCCCATGCTGAGTATGCAAAAATCAAAGAAGATCTGTTAGAGCAGTGGTTAAATTCTAAGAATGTGGATTCTGATTTTGGTAAATTTAAGCAGATGATTTTGCTGGAGGACTTCAAGAGGTGTATTTATAAGGATGTAAGCCTATATCTTGATGAGAGAAGAATAGATAATTTGTCTGATGCTGCAGTTTTAGCTGATGAATATGTTCTCACTCACAAGAGATATTCTAAAGAAAAGAGGAAAGCTGAGAGTAAGTACGTTGCCTCTACTCAGAGTACAGGTAACAGGAAAGAGAATAAAGATGATGTTTCTCAGGAAGTAAATACCAGCTTCACCTCTAGATTTCAGAAAAGTAAATGTACTTATTGTACTAAGCTTGGTCATACTACGGAGAGATGTTTCAGGAGACAGCGTGATGTGAACAAAAAGGAGTCTTTAAATATTCAGTCAATTGGTCTAGTGTCCACTCTTGAGGGTTCCCAGAATTCTTTAACTGAGTTAACTGAACCTGCTTTGAGGGGTAACTTAAATTCTCATGATGGAGCTTCTCTTTTGAGCAGTAACGTGGGTGACACTCTCAAGAGTTCATGTGCTAATTTCCTGTCTGATGGTTTTGTCAGTCCTCTGGACAGTAATGACAGGAAATCAGTTAAAATATATCGTGATACAGGTGCTTGCCAATCCCTTATGCTGACCAGTGTTCTAGGCTCGAATGTTAATTCCTCTGATGAAACTGTAATCTTACAAGGTGTAGGGAATAATTACTTCTCTGTCCCTCTGTGCAGAGTGAATTTAGAGTCTGGTTTTGCTAATGGTTCCGTTATGGTTGGGTTGGTTGAGACACTCCCAATGTCAGGTGTAACTTTCTTACTTGGAAATGATATTGGTGGAAGTCAAGTGTGTCCAGCTCCTCAGTTGTCTAGTGAGCCAGTGGCTGCGTCCCAGGATTGTGATGTCCCTGATGTGTTCCCTGCATGTGCTGTAATTAGGGCTAAGTCTAAAGTTACTGGTGATTTAGAGGATAATGATGATGATGATGATGTCCTAGCTGACACTTTTCTTGCTAATTTGGACCACTCACCAGATGAGGCAGTACCCCGTAGTGTTGATAATTTGTCTCGTCAAGAGTTGGTTGAGTTGCAGGTTGCTGACCCTGAGTTGAAAGGTCTAGCTAACTCTGCTTGTAGTGAGGAAGAGTCAGCCGGTGCTTCTACTTGTTATTATATAAAGTCAGGAGTGCTTATGAGGAAGTGGAGACCCCCAACAGCATCAGCCGACTGTGAATGGGAGGTTGTACATCAAGTTGTCATCCCTCGTGTTTATAGGCAGGATATCATTAGAGTGGCTCATGATTCCAGTTTGGCAGGACACCTTGGAGTGAGGAAAACTGTGCCACGCATTTTGAAACACTTCTACTGGCCAGGTATCTTCAGGGATGTTTCCTGGTATTGTAACTCTTGTCACACCTGTCAAGTTGTGGGGTTGCACCTCTAGTTCCCATTCCTCCTTTTGAGGCGCCTTTCACCCGTGTGTTGGTGGATATTGTGGGCCCTCTTCCTAAGACTTCTTCAGGATTTTCTTATGTGTTGACCCTGATTGATATGGCTACTCGTTATCCTGAAGCCATTCCACTTAGAAATATCTCAGCAAAGAACGTGGTTAAGGAAATGCTAGGGTTCTTCACAAAGTTTGGTCTGCCCAAGGAGGTACAGTCAGACCGGGGAAGTAATTTCATGTCAAATGTTTTCAAGCAGTCTCTGAAAGAGTTGGGCATCACCCAGATCACGTCTTCAGCTTACCATCCCCAGACCCAAGGAGCGTTGGAGAGATATCATCAAACACTCAAATCGATGCTCAAGAAATACTGTTTGGAACATCAGAAAGACTGGGATAAAGGTCTTCCATTCGTTGTGTTTGCTACAAGAGAATCTCCAAATGAATCACTGGGCTTCTCACCTTTTGAACTACTGTTTGGCCATGAAGTAAGAGGACCCCTTAAGCTACTCAAGGAATGCTGGCTGTCGGAGGAAGATGACATCAACCTGCTGGAGTATGTGATGAAGTTCAAAGAACGGCTGTCCACTGCTTTACAGCTGGTGAGAGAGAATTTAGGAGCTGCTCAGGAGAAGATGAAGACTTGGTATGATAAGAAGTCCAGGTTACGCCACTTTCAGCCAGGAGATCTGGTTTTGATTCTGCTACCGGTGCATGGGCAACCTCTTCAAGCCAAGTTTAGTGGTCCTTATTTCGTGGAGAAGAAACTCAGTGATGTCAACTATATCATCGCCACACCAGATCGTAGAAAGAACAAGCAACTATGTCACATCAACATGCTAAAGTTATATCACAGGTGGGACGAAAATAATCCAGTCTGCACTGTAGCTGTTCCACCCGAGTCTGCAAGTGAAGCTCTCCCATGCAGTATGAGCCTGAGTGATAGTTTGGGGAAGAATCCTGATATCATGAATGATCTCCAGACTAAGCTTTCTCATCTAGCTCCTGAGGAAAGGCAGGAGTTTTCGGCATTACTGCAGGAGTACCCGCAAGTGTTCCGTGCCACTCCAGGAAGAACCACTGTGTTGATGCATGATGTGGATGTTGGAGACGCAAAGCCAATTAAATTGCCTCCTTACCGTGTGAACCCAGTGAAAGTTCCTCTCATCCAGAGGGAGCTTGGCTACCTGTTGGACCACAAGATGATTGAGCCCTGTCAGAGCGAGTGGAGTTCTCCTGTCACTCTAGTCCCTAAGCCAGGTGGGTCACAGTGGCTTTGCATTGACTACAGACGTGTTAATCAGATAACCAAAACAGACACTTACCCTCTCCCTCGTGTGGAAGATTGCATAGGCAAGATCGGAAAGGCTAGGTACATAAGTAAGTTTGATTTGTCAAGGGGAAAGAAAATGTTATTGCAGATTGCTTACCTAGACTTTAGACAGATTGTTTTAGAGTAATAAGAAATTTCCTTTGTAAATTTCTTTTTCTTTGTGGGGAGGTGTTACATAGCCTATGATTTCATCATCCTTTGTGTAATTTTAACGCACAGTATGCTGCAAGTTTGATCACGAGCGTGTTCTGCCTCAGTTCCCCCCTTCTACCGTTATAGTAGAGTAAGTTGTTCTTTGAGTTGTTCAGAGCGGGATTGTCAACTCTTTGTCCCCATGGCTTCATTTGCGCGTCCTTCTTGCAAGTTGTATCAAGCTCTGCCGGCCCCTATATAATGAGCTCAGGCTCTGCATCATGGCCACTTAGATCTACTCCTCATTTTGTTCACATCTCTGTCCTCCCCTGTACAGTTATTATTGTGAGTACTCAGGAAGTCTCCAACCATCTAGCAGCTGTGTAATTTGAGTATAACTGTTATTGCATTTTTTCTTGTACTGTGTAGCGTAAGGTGTTGATTTGTAGGCCTAGTGAGTTTTTGTAGTTCATGTTGTCAGCCATTGTTAATAATAGTTTGTATCTGTAATAATTTATCTTGCATTAACTGAGAATTACCCAGTGTATTTTCATTTTAACAGGGCTGACTTAGGTAAATTTACTCTTGCTAATTTCGTGTTAATAGAGGCTATTGCAGTTAACCATATATTTAACCAGTTTTTTGCCATTACATTATCCTTATGAGTCCTGAATGTTCTGTTGTTAGTTTGAGCATTAAACTTTAACTTATAATTTTACCTAACTCTTTTGTTTTGAACCTGGAATTTTACGGGACAGTAGTGATTTTTAGTATTCTCACTTAAAGTGTACATCATCTTTCTCTGTTCCGTAACACACACACACACACACACACACACACACACACACACATATTTCCTAGCATTTGTTTGGAAAGAGGAACTGCTACCTGAAATGACATTTCTGAGAGTAGTTTGACATTTTCACATTTGATGGCATCGTATAAGGAGGAGAAATTAACCCGCGCCGTCCCGAGGACGTACTTCCACGTCCTCACGTTTTGTCACAGCTAATCCCGAGGATGTACTTCAACGTCCTGCAATTGCAAGGTTCATAATTTCCACAATTTTCAAAATTCGCGGGAGATTTTCGTTTCGCCCGGGTACCCAAGCCTCCCCTACCTGCTGCCAGGCAGGCAGCGTCCTAGACCCCGCGTGACCCACACTCGCCCTTGTCTCGGTCACTCACCTGCCAGCAGTGACCCAGGTCAGACATGGCGAGGAAAGGTCTCTCAGACGAGGAAATCGCATCCGTCCTGGAAGCCTTCACTGGAGACAGTGATTCTCCACTCGATGATGATGTGGTGGATCGCGATTACGTCCAGCCAGAGGAAGAAATAAGTAGCAGTGATGAGGAGGTCCCTTCGCCCCGAAAAACGCGGTATGTGACATACCGTAAGGCAAGGGAAGGCCAGCCTGCTCCCCAACCACGTGCACAGCTATCTCTCGATCACGATTCTGATCAGGACGAGGATGAGGACGATGAGGATGACGGAGTCCTAGGACGTGATATCGCCGCGTGGTTGGGAAAGGAGAAAATATCACCACGTGGATCAGATGGTGGGGTGAGACGACACCTAAGGTATGGTCAAAGTACTTTGTCTGGGGAAGTGGCAAGTGGTGTGGTGGGATTGCTGGGAGAAAGGGAAAGTGTTGTGGCGGCAGAGTGGGGTGAAAGTGAGAGTGGTGTGGGGGTAGTGCGGGGTGAAGGGGCCAGTGGTGTGAGGGAGGCAGCACGAGCACGTGGTGCTCGTAGGCCTAGGGGAGAGGAGGTTGAGTCACTCCCCAGCACTTCTTTCGCCCCTGAATATTCACAAACTTCCTCCCCACAGCCCCAGGATGTGGGGAAAGAAAACAAAGGGAAGGGAAAGGGTAAAGGAAAAGGGAGAGGGAAGAGAAGTGCGAGTGATGAGAGGCGCCGCTCTCCACCTCCCCAACCTCCCCCACCACCCTCACCTCCCCACCCTGACGAAGGGGACGATGGTGACGTGGCTGGAGACGGTGGTGTCACGTGGAACTGGGAGGATGGGAGTAATTTTACTCCCATCATTCACCCTTTCACTGAGGAGTGGCGGTCAGGTTGCATGGCTCCAGGTGTAAATGCCGGGTCATCACGGTTAGATTTTTTCAACTTGTTCTTTGGTGAGGCGTTTGTTGGGCGCATAGTAGAACAAACAAATATTTTTTCACAATCCCAGCGCCTTGAAAGTGAACGTTTAGGAACCACAAGCAAGCATGCAGAACAGTATGACTATCCCGTGACTATTTCAGAGATGTTCCTATTTTTTGCCCTGGTAATCTTGATGGGTGTGGTGAGGAAAAATCAAATTCCTGCCTACTGGACAACGGACCCAATCATCCTCACACCTTTCTTTGGAAAGGTGATGGGTCGTAACAGATTTCAGTATATTCTCGGCCGCCTCCACTTTTTTGATGCAGATGATCCAGCCAATGCAAATAACACCGATAAAATGAGGAGAATTAGGCTGGTATTTGATCATTTACAGGAAATGTTCCACTCCTCATTTTATCCCTACAGAGACCTCGTCATAGACGAGAGTCTTGTGTTGTGGAGAGGCAATATTTCCTTTAGGCAGTACATACCCAGCAAGAGACACCGTTTCGGGTTCAAGATCTTTGTTATGTGTGACTGTAAGACTGGTTATGTGCAAGACATAGTCTTGTACACGGGCGCACAGACAGATATAATAGAAGATCGGAGTATAGGACTCTCTGGGGCCGTGGTGAAGACAATGATAGAAGAGTACCATCATCGTGGTCATGTGTTGTACCTGGACAACTGGTACACTAGCCCTCTTCTCGCTAGGTTCCTCCACCAACACGACACCGGAGTCTGTGGTACAGTCAAGAGAAACCGTCGCCATATGGTCAAGATAGGGAGTCATATTGACAAGAATGAGGTGGTTTTCTTCCAGGCCAATAACATCCTTGCAACCCTGTGGAACCACAACAGGGAAGTTTGCCTCCTATCAACTGTTCACAGCCCCCTGATGCACCGCACAGACTCCGTGGATCACCGTAGCGAGAGGAGGCGCAACATATGGAAACCAGAGTCTGTACTTGCCTATAATCTGAACATGAGGCAAGTTGATCAGTCAGACTCGATGATTTCAAGTGTTGACTGTGCCAGGACCACGATGAAGTGGTACAAGAAACTCTTTTCCACTTGCTCGACATCACGGTCCTGAACGCCCACTACCTGCACGCAATGACCACCGGAGTATCCGAGACCTTTGAGGGGTTTGTGAGGGAGCTGGCACGTGAAATAATCGCCCAGCATGCCCAGGACAGACCCCCACACCGCCCCCGCGCCCCCCGTGCTGCTCAGACTCCCCTATGTCTTGCAGGCCGCCACTACCCCAGCGCAATCCCTTCCGAACCAAACCGTCGTAAACCCCAGCGTCGCTGCCATGTATGTAAGCACTCGACAGTCAGACCATCCACGCAGAGAAAAGACACAAGATACGAGTGTGTCGAGTGCAATGTTGTGTTGTGCCTTCAGCCTTGTTTCAAGGAATATCATAATTTCCTACACTTCTGAAACTGTGTGGGAAGGCGAAATGACGCTCATGATAATGGTAAGGCCAGTCAGTAGGTGCTAAGTCAAATATAAAGTTGAAACGGGTGTTATTTTTTCAGAAAAGTAATGTATAAGATGAGAATTAGTGTAAGTGGAAAGAATTGTTATCAAAACTACACCCACTGTGTAAATCTGGTCAGTAAATATGTGATAGCAAGGAAATAAAGTGGAAACGGGTGTAATGTTAGCATGAATAAAACGTATAAGTTGAACATTACTGTAAGTTGTCATAATTGATGTCACGAGTACACCCGCATTCTGGTCAGTAAGTATGTGATAGGAATTATATACAGTGGAAGATGTTGTAATGTTAGTAGTAAGGTATTTTATAAGTTGATTATTAGTGTAAGATGAAACAAATGATATCGCGATAACACTCCCTGTGTAAGTACGTGCAAATATGATGCTAAGTTCCATCGTACGTTCAGAAATGATGTGATATCAATTATATCAAGTGTTTACATGTGCAATGTTAGTGTAGAATTATTATATAAGTACAAAAATAGGTTGTAAGTTGAATTAGTTGTCATAGCAACTTCACCGTGTGTGTTATTATGCGCTATTATTACGCTATATATTTACGTAAGGCCTGAAATAATCTCAAAACAGTTCTATAAAGTTCAAAAGTGTATAATAATATTAGAAAAATATTATGTAAGTAGAAAAAGCACAATACGAGTTGAAACAACAGTCACAGCGAATTCACTCACTACGTAAATAAGCGCTAACATTACGCTAAATGTTATCAAAAGGCCTGTGAATACGTAAAAACAGTTCATTAAAATGTAAAATGGTATAATGTTATTGTAGAAGTATTATGTAAGTAAAAAAAATTATATGTATCATGATTTTAGAATGTTAGCGATTCATTGTGACCAAGTTGGCCGATTTTGCTCGTTTTGCACGATGGTACAATGCTTATTTCTGCTCTATTTTTGTATAAAATCCAATATACTCTTTTATCACATGTTTTTATGTTTGTAATAAATTCATTTCTACTTACTTTCATTGGTTTCCCAAACTTATAATACCATAGAAAATGTTTGAGGCTCACACCGCCTAGGGAGAACACGGGGCCAGGTGGGACCAAGGCATACCTGGTTAAGCTAATTAGGGACCCCGGGGACCACTTTCTTTGCCACCGGCCATTGTTTCTGACCAAAAGCGAAAGTTTAAGCAAAAAAAAAAAAGGGTCGAAAAATGCCCGGGATTGGGGGGTACCAGTGGTCGAAAAGTGGCCGGGACGGGGCGGGTTAAGGTGTAAATACTTATACTATGAGCCGACCCAGACTTATCCCTTTTGGTTGTTATAGTAAGACAGCTGACAGCACGATGATGGTATCCTTACTGTTGTTTTTGCTTAAGCCTTTTCTCATACAGGTGTTCTTGCCTCTCTCTCTCTCTCTCTCTCTCTCTCTCTCTCTTTCTCTCTCTCTCTCTCTCTCTCTCTCTCTCCTATGCATACGTTTCTTTTCCTATATGGTATAATTTTCTTGGTTTCAGTGCTCCTTTCACAATTTCACTTTACTACCTATAAGTAATCTACAGTATATATTATAAAAGAGCCGCGTTGTTTGTTTGTTTGTTTTTCCTTCTGTCACTCTCAAACCAAGGGTCAGAGACCCCCAACCCATATGTATTCTGAATCAAGGTTTTAAGGGGTCAAAATTCTGATCTGGGTCATGTGATGTCACCGGTAGAGTTCGCCTTTTTGGCCCGGGCAACGCCGGGTACCCCTGCAGCCCAGTTTCTGGAATGGAGACTCACTTGACTTCCAGTTCGGACACAGGCTATGTGAAGTTGACCTCCAAGATCGTTTGAGGTCACAGGTAGGAGGTCTTTTGAGGTCATCGGTAATAGTAAACAAGGGCGCACAAATACTGTGCGTTAGGCTGCGAAAGCTGAAATAGAAAGTTCCTAGACCTCTTATAATCCCTCTTCAAAAGCATAAGAGGTACTGTACATGGTCTTTCTGGAGCAGAAACTATGACTGAACTAAAACAAATAGGACTAAAGTGTGTACCCCCTCCACAATATGTCTACCCCCGATGTATATATGTCCCCCCTCCCCAATGCATACATGCCCCCACTAAGCTTGCTAGGTCAGCACGCTTTCCCAGGGCCCAAGCCTGGGCAGAAGGCGTTACTGCGTCAGTTCTTAGCAGGCAGCCAAGACGGGCAGACTATTTTACTGTGAGCTTGTAATAAACTCCTTATCTAGCTGTTTGTACACGGAGTTTCTATCACCAAAGTATTGCAAGTTACATTTGGTAGCAGCGGTGTTTCGAACCATCAGATTCTGATCGCCTCCTTGGATTTTTAGTGATACCACAAGATACACGACGTCTCGCATCTGCCAGCCTCACACCTCCTCAGTGCCTCTAGTGGTGTAATACCTGGCTGTGCTTTCCGAGTGTACAATTTTTCTCACCAGTGCTCACCTCTCAAACAACCCCACCCATACGCCTTGTTCCTGACCGCACATGTCGCCGTCGAACTATTATTGTGTAATTCCCATTATGTCTTAATCCTTGTATATCTTATATGTATATATCCTTCTAATTACCTCCCCTCAACATGGCCATGTCTACCCTACTGGCCCTGTATCATACTTATCCCTTGTACATACCTCCCCGGTCCTGCCTTACTACTATAATCAAATACCATTTAACTCCTGGTGTCAGGAGGCACCGTCTCAGCTACCCGGGGGAGTAGAGTACCCCCTCCACAATATGTCTACCCCCGATATATATATGTCCCCCCCCCCAATGCATACATGCCCCCACTAAACTTGCTAGGTCAGCATGCATTCCCAGGGCCCAAGCCTGGGCAGGCGTTACTGCGTCAGTTCTTAGCAGGCAGCCAAGACGGGCAGACTATTTTACTGTGAGCTTGTAATAAACTCCTTATCTAGCTGTTTGTACACGGAGTTTCTATCACCAAAGTATTGCAAGTTACAAGTGTGTTTTTTTTTTCTTTTTCTTTACCTGGGCAACGCCGGGTACCCCTGCTAGTTCTTCAATTATATCTTCATAGATTCCTTCCTTTGTGTTTATCTTGTTGAAACTGATGGAGCTGGTGGCATTATGTGTGAGACAGGTGAAGCACAGTGGCTCTCATTAATTCCAGGGAATGACAAAATAACATTCCACCCTATAACTGCCCTATAACTCAGACACGATAGGAAAGAATAATTACTAAAGTGAACGCATAATAATAGATGGTAAAGTGCAGATCAGAGGAAAAGGGAATACTGGAAATGCATAAAGAGGGAGAAAAGGGAACAAAAACAAAATTGCAAAAATCAGAGAAAATGTGAAATAGAGAGAAATGAGAGAGATTTTTGGAATGACTTCGAGTCCAAAGCCACGTGAAAAGAAATGGCGCTCATGAAACAAGCCGAGATAACCCCGAAAATAAAGAAAATCAATTCGAAATGAACAGCTTTGGCACAGTAAAGGAGGAGGAGTTGAGAAGACGTGTGAAAATGCAGGAGAATTACCATCAAGGAGAGACTTAAGTAGTAGGGAAAGAGAATAACAGTGTAGGAGATTATAGAGAAAGCTGAAATATTAAGATGTAAGGACAAAGTTAGGAATTTTTAGGGTTGATGGAAAGTAGTGGGGGGAAAGGTTGTTACAGAATAGGGACAGTACTGCTTGGACCCTCTCTAGAACATCGGATACCGTCAAACAGATAAGAATAATAATGGATACAGATATTTTTTTTTTTATGCGAGGAAGAAGGAACCAAAGGCCACGAGCCCGCAATAACAGTTCCCTCCAAGAGAGAGAGAGAAAAAAACAATAGAGAGCCAAATTCAAGATCCGATCATTACAAGATGCCTGGACACACTGCTTTTGAAAGACGAGATCATAGGCAGCAGGAAATACAGACAGAGGGAGACAGTTCCAGAGATTATTAAATTGCTGCTAATACACGAATATGTATGTGTAAGGAAAAATACATAAAAGGCTGAACTATTATTAAAAATGTCTGCAAATAATATCGTTCAGGCTAAAATCAGATAGGTAATACTACACTCAACTAAAATATAAAAATTGCATCAGATCTCAGGCACGACCCGCAGAAGCTTCTCAGACACTAATCGGATTGGGAATGCTTTTCTATTTAATCCCTGACGACGAAATTCTCTCAGGATTCCTCATCTCTCTCTCTCTCTCTCTCTCTCTCTCTCTCTCTCTCTCTCAGGCTTGGTATTTAGCCCCTATATATCAGAAGGTCTATAAAACTCATATGAATCGCGATAAAAGTCCTCGAGGCACATATGGTATCATACAGTACTTAGGGCTCCTAGATTGCGACAGGATTTTTTCTTGGTTAGAGTCCTTCAGTTTTGATCCGTACTGGACTTTCCTGTAATGCTTTGGTTGGGTCCTGCAGGATGGTAAGATAGTAAACTTTATAATTATGATGTTGGAAATGGTGGAAGGAAAGTTAGAAGTTACTTAAGGTCGTTTGACAAAACAGGCATGGTGGGAGTTGGGAATATGGACTGTAGAAGTAAATAATAATAATAATAATAATAATAATAATAATAATAATAATAATGATAATAATAATAATGATAGCAGTAGTAGTAGTAGTAATAATAATAATAATAATAATAATAACAGTAATAATAATAACGAAGGCATTCATGGAGCTCATACCTCCGCCAGTGCCATTGCCATTAAAGAGGATCCGGTTCCGGATCCGGATCAGTGGAGATATTGTGTGGAATACATAGGATCAGGATACGCCCCCAGATTTAATCAATTGTTCCTTGACCCATGCCTTACTCTTTCACAAAATTTAACTGAAATTCATCGATAACTTTTGGAGATATTATGCGGGATACATAGGATCCAGATCCGGATCCTCCCCCAAATTTAATCAGTTCTTTCTTGGCCCATGGCCCACATTTCCACAAACTTCATTGAAATTTATTGAGAACTTTTGGAGATATCGTGTAGACAAACAAGCAGAGAAACATGAGTGAATGCATAACCTGCTCCAGCTTCATTGGCGGAAATAATAATAAAGATAACCCTAGCTCTAACTCTTGATTCTCAAAACCTAAAACATTTTTTTTTTTAATTGAAACAAAGATAAACTGAGGATAGGTAACAAGAAAAAAACGGAATAAAAACAGAGAAACGGTAAGTCTAGGCTTCAAGAGTCCAGACTACAATATCGATCACCAGAAATGGCTGGAAAGAAGTCGAAGTCGGCTGGACAAAATAAAGTGTAAATCTGTAAAAATGTAGAAGTAGAAAGGTGATATATAGAAAAAAGATAGACGTTAAAGGAAATACAGGGAGAAAAGATACAGGAAAAAAGAAATAAATGAGGAAATATGACAGACTTGCATCCATCCATCTCAGATTCTATGCATCTCTAAATGAAGACAACATTCACCAGAGAAAATAAAAGAAGACGGAAGCAATTAGATAAAAAACAAAACAAAACAAGGAGTGAGGAGTTTAGGAAAGAAACAATTGGCTGGAAGAACGTGACACCAACCAGATGATGAAAACAAAAGAGACAAAATATGACAGCCAGGAAATGGTAAATGAGAAACTGCAAGAGAAACAAAACAATAGTGGAGCAGCGGCAGGTGGATGCTGCGGTGGCGTTGGTGTGACGGAAAAGCATAAATTTTTTGCACTGGAAACTGGGACAAAATATGAATACCCAAAAGGCCAGGCGAGTGTGTGTGTGTGTGTGTGTGTGTGTGTGTGTGTGTGTGTGTGTGTGTGGCAACAGGATGAATGAAGGCTGGATTCGGCGTGGCGTACCCTGCTGATAAGGTAAACACGAATGGAAAATTGGCTAGAGAGAGAAAGAGAGAGAGGCAGACAGACAGACAGACAGACAGACAGACAGACTGACTGACAGAGGAGAGATAGAGAGAGAGAGAGAGAGAGAGAGAGAGAGAGAGAGAGAGAGAGAGAGAGAGACAGACAGACAGACAGACAGACAGACAGACGGACAGACAGACAGAGAAAGAGAGAGAGGGGGGGGGGGAAGGAGAATGAGAGTGAGAGACTCATACGGCTCGCTGAATCCCTCACTGAAAATGTTCATAGTTTTCTTTCTTCGCGAGACTGGCTTGTCCAATTGAAGGGTAAAGGAGGAGTGGTGATTCACAAAAAGAACATCAGAGCAGATCCTAAGGATCATTAACCAAACCAGTCCGTACTTATTACCAGACTGACACCATTCCTTGATAAATACCACTTAGTCCCCAGCACTTTGGCTTCAGGTAGATCAGATCTTCATAAGATCTGCTCCTTTGCAGATCAGAAAGATGGAATCAGTCACTTGACATTTTAGATGACACTCTCACTGTGGCACTTGGCATCAGTGGTGTCTTTGACAGTTTGGCATCAGGGGATCACCACCTAGCTGAAGAATCATGGTGTGTGTGGTATTCTCATTCTACACATCTAATACTACCATCCAGAAGAGAACCCTGCAAGTGGTACTTAATGATCACAGTTCTTGTGAGTGCCCAGTTATTGACATCATTACACTGGCACAATCTTGACCTCTTTGCTCTGGAACATTTATTTCAAATGAAGTTCTACAACATATTCCTAAAATACATGCATTTGCAGGTGAGTACACTCTCCTTACATTGTGATAGGCGTGACTGCCATGCCACTATCATGCATATTAGCAGTGGCGAGAGTCCTTCAATCCAGAGCAAACCAAGTTAATGTTCATCTCTCGGAGACAAGAACATCTTCAGAGGTCCCTCATCATCCTTAGGGTAGAGGCCAGTCACACTCTTTGATCAAACACATAAGTCAAGTCACCAAGGATGCAGCCTGGAAGCTGGGCTGCGGCCACCATATGCACATCTGGATAGTTAGGGAGTGGCATTGCTGTACAAGATTCAGGTTAGCACCGGAACTGAATAGTTACCTTTTGTTTGGTTATCACTTCTCGTATCGTACTTAAACCTACTAGCCCATGTTGAAAACAGAACACAACAGCTGGTACATCATAGACACTTAACCTTAGAATGAGTAGTATCCCGTCCTTATAGCAACGCAGGGACGTGGCTGAGTTGTGTCTATGTACAAAGTCCACAATCTTCACATTCCACACCTGGCAGCATTACCCTTGCACAAACCAACTGTTCCCACATATGCCATGTGGGCAGCTCAGAACAGCAACCACCAGGCAATTGCTCTCTTCACAGAAACACTGCACTACCTACACTCTTTCCTGACACCATATGTTTGCTCTTGGAAACACAAGGCACACCACATAGATATCATCACATAAAATCATAGGTCAGTGCATGGATACAACCTGATGTTTACAGGCCTTGAATATATAATCAAATCACTTTTTTAGTTATTTGGCTACACGCTCCCAAGTGCTAAAGGTACGCCAATGTAAGCGAGGTACTGAGGATTTGAGTAGTTTGTGTCAGCCAGCCCGGCACAGCACCACTCGCCACCCTTTGTTGTCACGCTGCCGGACACCATCTCTGTTGCAAGTTTATGTTTTGAAAATTTGGTAACTTCTGGGAATGTGTAGACAAGGTAGAAATTTGACAGATTTCCTTCAGAAAGGGGTTAGCGCCTCCTAGGTTTCTTTAGGATCCATGGCTTTTAAGGTATACTGAATTCTCTAAAATTCTGCGGGACTCATCTCTCGCCCTTAAGCCTGGAAGTTAGCAATTTTCACAAGCTCTCGCAGGCCTGGGGACTTTCAAGCGCCATTTATTATTATTATTATTATTATTATTATTATTATTATTATTATTATCATTATTAGTGAAAGACATGTTCACTGGCCTCCATTTTTTAACTAGTGTATATGAGTGAGGTGAAGGGAGGGAGAGGGAGGAGGAAGCCAGGGATGAGATGGAGGGATGGAGTAGAGAGGTATATGAGAGAGGGGTGTGTCAGCTGAGAGCAGGGCAGTGAAATGGCGGGGGACCGGGTGACATGGAGGTGATTTGTTTGTGGCCACCCCTTACGGGATTAAGGCTTCTGGCAATAGACAGATAGAGATCCATATTTATGGAATGCTATAACATCACAACACCTCTTTATATTAAGGCAAAAAATAGTTTCAAGCTTCACAATTGGACCTCGAGCAAAATGTATATAAAATTGTCAGTTGTATGCAGCGGTATAATCTGTTGAGAGAGAGAGAGAGAGAGAGAGAGAGAGAGAGATGGGTATCTCATATACCGCGAAAAGTAGAAGGGACCAAAAAAAAGAAAATGTGCACCACCGTGAAACAGAGGCTTGTAAGTGAAATAAATACGAAAAGGGAATACAAAATGTTCACACACACACACACACACACACACACACACACACACACACACACACACACACACACACACACTTCCCTTTCACAACTTGCAGTGGACATCGTCTCTAAAATATCATGGACGATCAAGAGGAAATTAAATTACTTGAGGATGAAAAGAGAAGGATATGATTATTAAAATGATGGTTGTCAAGGATGATGGGGTAGGGAAGGATGTGGGATTAGTCACTGAGGTACTAGCCTGCACAAAAGTCTCTTCCACCAACCCATCAACAAAACACCATCACATCTTTCGAACAGCATAGTGAGTCCAAAAATAAGCATATGAATTTTAATCCACAAGCATCTATAGGAAATGCATATAGCTATGTAATGGGATGAAAATTAGGTGATTCAGGTCCTCACTATGGTTGCATAGTTTATATATGTGATGCAAAATTTTATGAGGAGGAGGGAGAAACAATGAACTAAGTGGATATACATCATAACCATAACGAGATAACTAACCATAATAAGTGATCAGATCAATAACATTCCAACATTATCAACACATTTTTAGCCATAACAATAGTAATGACAGAAATGCAAAGAAAAGTAAAAAGACAATCACTTCTAACCAGGATAACTTATTCGTAAATACTTTTGTTGCGAAAATTTGATAACAGGGATTTAATCAAGCATTAGTTATGATTTCTGTCTAGTATTATATTATCACTATTTTTTGGTCATATTTGATACGCAGTTTGCTAATTTCCTTGACATGTTCCTCCTTTGTGTGTGTGTGTGTGTGTGTGTGTGTGTGTGTGTGTGTGTGTGTGTGTTCCTTTATTCTTTTTTTTCCTTATAGCTGGTACAAACTTTTATTTGCAAGCGAGCGTTTTTTTTTTTCTTTCCCTTTTCCTCCTATTTTCCGCCATTCGTATCCAATTGACTTCTTGTTGCTCCGTCTCTGTCTGTCTGTCTGTCTCTGTCTCTGTCTCTGTCTCTCTCTCTGTCTCTCTCTCTCTCTCTCTCTCTCTCTCTCTCTCTCTCTCTCTCTCTCTCTCTCTCTCTCTCCCGTAAAGTTGATGTAAGCTGGTAATGGAAGACAAGCATCAACACCAAAATATTGCTGAGAACAAAGATTTTTAGCTAAGAGGCGTTTGATTATGAAGAACTTAGCCAAGAGAGAAGCTATCCAGTCCGTACAATTCTTTACAAAGCAAGAGAGGAATAGGAGCAAATTTCACTACTAAGATAAAATCGCTTCGTTATACTGGAGTCGTTTAGTGTTGAAGAGGGACGCCTTCGCTGGGTGGCAGCTTTGTAATTGGACGGATTCACTGCCCAGTACAAACGTCCTTCATTTCCCTCAGTCTTCCCCGAAAGGAGAAGGGCAACTCGAGCCTGCAGACCATCGGGTTACAAAAACAACAACTACTACTACTAATACAATCATTCCACTTTTGCCAACACCGTGCAGTAACCTAATTAATCAAATAATATTATTACACTCCAGCACGTAGCGAATAATAATAGAAACCATTGTAGTAGTTTCAATTAATGCAATCCTGTGAAATGCTAGGGAAACAGCTGAGGTTTAGATATATTTACCCTTCAAGCTTACCTATGTATATCTGCCAGTTACACCATCCGTAAATAACACTATATTCAGCATTATTTCTTTGGCTACTAGCGTCCATGCACTCAGAAAGATCAAGAAGACCCAAGAACTTTCAATTTCTCTCTGATCATTATTTAGCATAGCCACTAGGTGTCCCTCAGTTCCTAATTCCTCGCAGGTGACCTCGTACCTAATCTTACACCCACCTCTCTCTCTCTCTCTCTCTCTCTCTCTCTCTCTCTCTCTCTCTCTCTCCAATAACCTGAGAACAACGCAACATATCTACCCCTCCCTCTGATATATATATTGACCCATACCCATCACATGTTGCGCACGTGTATTTACTCCTGGCTTTTATTAAACGGGATCGTGTATTGGTGCCTATATTAGTAAGGCAGTGATGTCCTCTCTCATCCTTTATTTTTTTCTTCTAATTTTACACACACGTCGTAGTTCACGTTCTTCCCATCACTAACCTCAGTCCATCCTCACCCACACTCCCTCACACACCTCTTCTTAAGGTGGAGTCCAAGACTGCGATTTTTATTATCCTCCTAATTCTGATTATGGTAAATTTTCAAGCCTTGATTTGCGCCACATTGTTTCATCATTGTCTATTTATTCTTGGTATCACACGAAACACGTTCGGAAACTCTTGCCTGTATGTACTCTTTTTATTGAAGTCAAACAGCACATGGTTATCCATTCCACCTCATTCTGTGTCTGTACGTCTGCTGGTATGACAGCTCTGATGAAGATGAGAGTGAGTGTGGTGATGAAGAAGATTATCAAGAGGTAGAAAGGAAAATAAGGCAACGTCGCTCCATTCAGTGGATTAAAAGAATGAACAAGAGAGAGAGAGAGAGAGAGGGGGGGGTCTTGATTGTTTTTTTATGTTACTTCTGTTCATGCAGTATGTAAGCAAAAAACGATAGATTAAGCCAAGGCTATAACATACACATATAAATTACACTAACAAACCTAGTCAAACAGAGTAAAGATAAGCAGTACTGTGTGTTGTTAAGTCATGATTAAGTGGGTAACTAATCAATGTTTTCTTAATAGAGAGTTTTGACATAATACTCAACCGGTGTAGTTCCTCTAAATGTGGAGTAACGTGGTAAGACTTCCATGTTCCACCAACTGCACTTCTATCAGCCAAGTACTCTCATTAGTTCTGATGTATGGCTTTTACTCCAAACTGTCATAGTATTATTAATATGGTTAAGAGCAAGTGTCTCGATAACTCTAACTCTTGCCTGTATATTAAGCAAACTAAATATACAGTTTACACGCATGAGGATCCCAGAAGCTTTCCTACCCTTTGCTGTGATGTGTACCTCAAACAACTTAACACTGCTACTAAGTTGAAAGTGGACATTGTCAACATTCATAGTGGTGTAGCTAGGCGTTTATGATACTAGTGTCCTTGTACCAATAAAATACACCGACTTCTCGTCGTGTTTAGCATAAGAACATGTTTACTGAAATGGTGTTTTGCTTAACTAAGAGCCTGATTTACATTATGAAATAAGTTTTCGATGCGCTCAGTGTTTATCATTTCTGTATCATTAGTGCACTGTAAAAGAAAATAATCTGCTACGTAATTTGACAAATAATTTCTCCCTACTCTAAAGTCTCCCTCTTGAGCCATTTCAATATTCATCGTCACTTTTGGCCCTACTCTCCATTCACTGAGCCACCGGATGAACAAGCCTACATTTTTCCCCTCGAAAATAACCTAGAGCAGCTTGTACAGTCGCCCCAAGAAGTAATGGCAGAGTTTCAGAATGCTTCGGTCACTCTGTATTGTGTGTGCATTATCACTGATAGAAAACTTATGGATACTCTGTCATCACTTCTTAGGGAGACTGTATAACACATAACCCGTCTTGGAGTTCTCACATACTTGACCTTTTCCATACAATCAATCTTCTTGCTTAATGCCATTTTTTTTCTCCTCGCACCACAGTCGTATCACCTTACTGTTCAGTCCCTCCAGTAAAGCCTGAAGACCCTTCCAATAAGCAACTCTTGTGACACGTTGGAGTTACGGATTGGGTGTTATGAGATAGTACTTTTTTTTTTTTTCTAGGATCATTATTGGTTCTATGGCCGAGAGCACTGCATAAAACACACACGTCAAACACTTTTACATCAATCTTTACATGTTAAATGTTTTCTCATGCGTTTGTGCCTGCTGGAGTGAATACAGGAAGGTTACTTGTGCCAACCATTGATCTGAAGCAACTCACTTACCAGTATATAGTTCTTTCACATCACGCCAGTACTTAACTCTCTCCTTGAAAAGTAATTGATGGTAATTAAAAGCAGTTGTATAAATTACCCGAGTTTTCAACGATAATTATTTTTACCATTAGACGACAGTGATCGGGTGGAAATGTGTACATGAGTCTTGCTGATGTTGAGTGTTGATGTAGGTGGATGAAAATTGTAGACACGGTGCAAACTCTGACGAGTAAAAGTCTGAATGTATAACATTACTGACAACCCCTAGTTAATACACCGCCAGAATACATAAGTGGTAGACTAACAAGCTACACACTCGACCATATATGTGATCGTAAAAAGTTGAGTTAAAATAGGCTCGGAACAAACACATTGAAAATGAAATATTAAATTCATGACAAACTTTCGCTTCCACTCCATGTTTTATTTCAGCTTGTGATGCCAAAAAGTTTATGAAAAGAGAATAGCGCAGCTGAGACGATACACGTACATACAGCTTTAAACATGACCTACGGGAGGCAGAGCAAACATGGGCAAAAGAAATGAAAGAACTATGTCAACACAGTATGCAAATACATTCACGTCATGTGTTCTGCCTGACTGACACACACACACACACACACACACACACACACACACACACACTCACATATATAAACGTACACAAACACCCACACAAACAAATGCTCACAAACAAACGGACAAACACACACACACACACACACACACACACACACACACACACACACATATATATATATATATATATATATATATATATATATATATATATATATATATATATATATATATATATATATATATATATAAATGTACACAAACACCCACACAAACAAACGCTCACAAACAAACTGACACACACACACACATAAACGTACACAAACACCCACACAAACACACGGACAAACACACACACACACACACACACACACACACACACACACACACACACACACACACACACACACACACACACACACACACACACACACACACACACACACACACACACACTTAAGCCCAACTACGTACAACTTAACTTTTATCTTCATCTTCTGGTTTATATTAGAAGGACACGATGTAGGGGTTAGGATGCGGCCACACTTGCTCCAAATATGTGATCGACAAGAGGAAACGAGGCTCAGGGGTCCGTCCAATGTTCAGACTTGATATTGCAGGGACTGCAACCTGCGTTTTGTTTCATCTTGTCGATCACGTGTCTCGGGTAAGTGTTGCCACACCCCTAGATATGACATTCTCCTCCTTCACTACAAAACGTCTTTACTAAGCCCAATAATTTCGCTTGGTGGTAGCAAGAATTAAACAATAATATACGTCACCTGATCCAAGGAGTTATCGAAATTCAAATACCCAACTGTTTTCCTGCCTCATCCTGGGACTGACCTCGAGTCTTTTTGATCAGCAGTCCCATATCTTACTTGACATTCACCTAGAGTAGCCCAACTAGTCTGTTATGTTGTTTTTGGTATGGCTGCGTTGGTTAAAATATTCTGTCCCTCTAACCTTTCAAAAGTAGTCCACAGCATTGTTTGTGAAAGAACTAGCTCGGAAGAAGCCATTATTTTATCCTCAGTCAGTGTGGAAAAAGGTGTAGACGAGAAGAGACTCCTGGACAACAGTCTTGCCAGATATTCGTAGCACGTTTTCCCCCATAGTTTGCCTGGGCTTATCGTCACCTGAACACAACCACAACTTCATTCCAGAGCTAATTCGTTTCTACATTTATTGGCCAGTAAGTTAGATTGTTGTAGTTTAACAGGGGATGGTTAAAAGAGGTAGGTTGGCCGGGTAAATTCAACCCCATAAAAGTATTAATGGTGTCCGTCTGAAAACAAAGGACTTCTATCAGTAATCGGGGGCAAATGCATGCTAATGTTATACTAAATTACACAAACTGTTGTGGTAATATTTGTGCGTAATTATCACAAGATATTAATATTACGGATATAAAAGACAATTTAAAAAGCAGAAGGGTGTATGTAGCTTTGACCAGCTTTTGTTTTTATCTAAGTTAAGTTCGTCGCCCAATCAAGGTCATGGACTTCCTCACTTTGATATCCTCCTTGTCAAGAACGTGGAAAAAAAAAAAAAAACACTCAACAATTGAAGATATTGGGGATCTCTGAATCATATCCCCTGCCTCACTGTTTCCCTCCAGATTAAGCTCTGACCAGTTTATAATGAATGCTCTAACTCGCCCTTCTAGTTAGCTTACTTGCGAGTCCACGCACGTTCTGTAAGATAGTCGTATTCCGCTTTATTATCATTAGCATCAACATAGCCAGTAGCAGCATCCTCGAAGGCGTTATCTTCACTGTTTTTATGGTGTATTCATACGTGTATTATTAGGACTTACAGGAAAGAAGACAATCATTCGTATCTCACTTGCATGACGACACTCACTTTTGTTTTCTTACTGTGATAAAATGGCTCGTGTGACCATCTCATGATGAATTTCAGTGCTCTTGCTATTTCCTTTCAGATTGCCAGTGTTGGAAAATGTCCCTGTGTGGCCATGGTAAAAAAAAAAAAAAAAATCTTTACTATCCCATTAAGAGAACCATTGTGTGTGTGTGTGTGTGTGTGTGTGTGTGTGTGTGTGTGTGTGTGTGTGTGTGTGTGTGTGTGTGTGTGTGTGTGTGTGTAACGCCAAAGATGAACCAGTTAGAGATCTGATACTTTCCACTCATACTTAATTCCTGAGTTCCAAGGATGTGAGCCTTGTTGCTAAATTTGACCTTGTACTTCACGTCTGGATGTGGGCTGGACGAGAGGGAACATATCTGACAACACGAAAGCGGAACTGCACAGGTAAACGCTATACACTGATGCAAGGTTTAGCCTGGGGGTTTTGTGAGCAGGGTGGTGTACTGGTGAGTTACACTAGACAGCGCTTTGACAAGATGGGTGAATGGATGAGGATGGACAGAGTGTAGGTGCTAGAAGTTGGCAAAGAAGGGGTATTGGTGGATTGAGTTGTGAGTGTTGGCATGATGAGTGAATGAGTGGGGATGGACATACAGGGTGGGTAGTGAGAATAGATACACAAGGTGAATTGGTGGGTGGGGGTACGCTAGTCAAGGTTACAGTATTGTACTCTTCATATCACACCTAAGGGAAATAAGATAATTTTGGTTGCCTATTCACATACCGGTCTGTATTCTTGTCAGTCAGTCTAAGCATTGTCAGACGTCGTGCCCAGGCTTTACAAGGGTGAATTGGACAGATAGATAGGCTTTACAAGGGGTAATTTCACAGATATTTAATACAGTCTTAGTGTATTTCAACTGTTATTATTACTTCCATCTCACCGAACCATTGCGCTTTACTCCTCAGTTTTTAGAATGAACTGGATTGAGTCGACTAATTGTCCGATGTTTAATTTTTTTATATAATTAGATAAATACAGCCGGAAAACTAGATCTACAGTATTTTAAAATTAGGTCTGAACAGATCTTGAATTCGGCTCTCTGTTATCTTGCTTTTGTTTTTTCTTGGAGGGAACAACTTACCGGCTCCTGGCCTTTGGTTCCTTCTTCCTTGCATAAAGAAAAAAACTTACATTTTATGAGAGCTAAGTAGTATTCTGTTATAGTTTGCATCAGAATTAAAAATGTATCTACGTCGATCCATATTAGTACCATAATATTACTGGATTAAAACTGTTAGAACGAAAATGTTATGGAATTCATTGAACCACCATTCACATAGCTTCTTAATTAAACAAATGATAGCAGATAATACAACAGCATATGGACTTTGTCTAAACCTCATTGTTTCGATAAACGCAAGGAGAAGAAAATAGTGAATAAAGCGCTAGAGTTTTTCACCTGCTAGGCACGTTGTCACCTGCAGGATGCTTTTATGCAAACTGCGTCTCTCTCTCTCTCTCTCTCTCTCTCTCTCTCTCACACACACACACACACACACACACACACACATTTTACGCAACGGGAGTCTGTCTCACTGTTGGAGTTATACTCGCTGACTCTCCTTGATTTTCCTTCAGATTTTTTTTTTTGTGTGTGTAAATATAAAACCATTCATAAGATGCTAAGAAAATAAAACGGAGAGTGAGGTGCAGGGATAAAGTGAAGTGAAGGGGACGATGACTGTGTGGCAGAAGACAATAAGAGCTGCGATAGGGAAAGAGCTGTGGTTGTGTGTGTGTGTGTGTGTGTGTGTGTGTGTGTGTGTGTGTGAGAGAGAGAGAGAGAGAGAGAGAGAGAGAGAGAGAGAGAGAGAGTACTGACGATGTCGGCTAGGCAAGCAGAAGGACAGGTAGCTTTCAGAGGGAACTAAGAAGCAGGGAAAAGTAGTATCCTAACGGGAGTCGAGCAAAGAGTAGTGTGAATGATTAATGGGGTATGGGGAGAATGCAATCTGGTTTTGAGTTGGGGGAGAAGTATCACGATGACGACATGAAGGAATGAACACTACCAGTCAAGACAGAATCTGGTGATGAAGGAAGGGAAGATGATGACGATGTTGGGAAAGTGACGGTGACGGAGGAAAATAAGGAATGATTGTCCCCTTCTGCCCATATCGTCAGCCATACGTGCCAACTGATACACTGTGGTAAAATATGCTATTGATGTGTACCTTATTTTATGTTCCTGTTATTATCGTCTGTCTGGCCACTTTTGAGAATACGGAGTAGGCAGTGCAGTGAACAAAAAGAAAAAGGAATTGTTGCGAGACAGTAAAACTTTGTTACACAAGGAGACAGATTACTCGAATCAGAACCACTAAATGTTTCTCAAGGACGAACATATGAACCTTAGAACTTACATGCCGTTCAGTAATGGCAAGTTGAACAATGAATGGGAGAAAAACACCAGAAATGAGCTTCAGTTCTTTATGTTTCTACCGACTGGCACTGCGCATGACCCATACTCTGTGACCCCGAAACACAAGATCAATATATTTCGTGTTTTCTCTCCACGTACGTTATTAGTAAAATGCATGGAAAAAAAAAAAAAAAAGTGCCATAAAAAAGGTGGCCAGTAGTAGGCAGATTTATCTCCAGTTATGACAATTGTGTTGAGGGTGAGAATGATGGTGACGAAAGTTATGATGGGACAACCAAAGTAAAGGCAACATCACCATACAGTGGATTAAAAAGAAAGAACTGAGAGAGAGAGAGAGAGAGAGAGAGAGAGAGAGAGAGAGAGAGAGAGAGAGAGAGAGGAACCAAGCTCAGTGTGGCGAACCTGGCTGGATAGTGTTAATGAACCAGCCATCCGACGCTGATTGCTGGACTGGAGTGTATTGCTGGCCTGGGTCCAGCTTTAATCTGGACATCGGAGGGATTGCTCTCTCTCTCTCTCTCTCTCTCTCTGACACACACACACACACACACACACACACACACACACACACACACACACACACACACACACACACGCATTTTGCACTCAACTCCTCTCTCAGTTCCCTCCCTTCTTCATTCCAGTCTTGCTTCACCCTCTTCACCTTACCCCTTTCCTTCAGTTCCTCTTTTCGGTAATTTATAAAGCTGAATTATTAGCTGTACTTCAGACATATTCAACCATTTTGTGTTCCAGTATGACCTGAGAGTTATGACTGATGATCTGATTGACTCTATAGGAGGGGACTGCATACAAAATAACATGCCACTATTGCAGAATCTATCAACAGAATATTCCTTTGCTCTTTTTTATTAGGCCATATCTAAACTGATTTGGGTGTGTAAATAAATGCAAAAATCAACATTTTCTCAATATATGCAACGACAAATACTTATTTTTCACCCAGTTGGCGTTACTATGCCCCAGTTAAAGGGCTTACTTCTTCCAGGTCAGTTACACAATGATGGTGTCAGTGTGTTACAACTGCTGACGAGGACTGAGGCAGGTATAAGCCGTATTCTTCCAACACACCAACACCACCACACTGGCAGCACCAACGCCATGTATAAGAAATGGGTCGAGGGGTATGTTAGGTCACAAAAGCAAGTACATTCATACAGCCAGATCACAGCGTCCAAATAATGGGTTGTTTGGATACTGGACGTCCGGATAATTGGGTGATTACTATGATGCTTCTGTATCCCTCTGTTTTTCTTTAACTTAGGTGATGCGAATACTCCACTACTGCTGATAACAGAGTGAAAGGATGAGGTATGCAGTATAATGCTGTGTTGTTACAATTGGTTGAGGTGGAATGGTGGTGGTGTGGTATGGTAATGGAGAAGTGTGGTAGAATGATGGTGGGGTGCGATATGATGGTAGAGGGTTGTGGAATGGTGATGGTGTGGTATGGTGATTGAGGAGTATGGTATGAGCATGGAGCAGTGTGGCATGGTGGATGAGGAGTGTGAAAGGATGGTGTAGTATGGTGGTGATGTGGCATGGTAATGGAAAGGTGTGGTATGATTGTGGTATGGTATGTTGGTGGAAGGTTGTGGTGTGGTGGTAGAGGGATGTGTGGTCATGATGTGATGCGGTGGTAGACTGTGAGTTTTATAAATTAATATTGCTTAACTCCTCCACTTCGGGGAACAAACATTTACATCGGAGAGAGAAGAGGCTGCATTGCAAGGAATGTGTTTGTTTATTTTGAAGTTTCACTCCACTCTCTGAAACTGGATATCAGTTTTAGAGGAGGAAGTTGGCTCACTCCCCCTCCGAAGTTTCCATATCTTGCCACCCATCACCAGTCACCTTGGAACTCGTAGAGAGGCAACGTGTGTGTGTGTATCTGTTGATGTTATTATTACTAATTGCATTATCGGTTTACCGGGAGATCACGAAATAAGAAATTCATGAGCAATGAAAGAAGGAAAAGTATTAATGAAACTTTGTTAATTTTGTAAGCACTTTATATCATTTTAAAGGTAGTTTGCAAGCATTAACCCTGCTCAGGTAGAGGTGGGTCTAGGAGACCCACTCCCCCTGTCCCATTTTCTAGTTCATTAACTTCTAAATTTCCGGGAGTCCTGTTCTTCTCAGTAGCTTCCTACTTTTGTGTACCCATGCAAGAGGTGAGGGAGTTACTACAAGCTCTCTCTCCGTTTCCGCAGTAAACGGGTATGTGAGTATAAGCTGAGTATGTGAGACCCACGTCTGCCTGAGGTGTGTGAGATATTTTGTTCTCCCTGACTGCAGATATGAATGCAGTGTCTGGCAGCCCCTCTTCACACCATGAAGCACCATCCCATACCAAGCTTTGGCACCACTCAAGCAACCATTCAGATTTTTTTTTTTTTTTTTCTTATAGCAGGCCAATATTTATTTAGTTTTTCTTAGTTTTTTTTTTTTTTTTTCAAAAATTTGTAAAAAATATAAAAAGAAAAGAACTTAATTTTTTTACATGTTTGTGTTGCGGAAACGTTAAATGTTACTCTATTTTCATTATTGGAATAAAGGAAATATAAACATTTTTCCAAAATTTTTATATTTTGGGGTCTGAGAGACCCACGTCTACCTGCTACGCAACACTGACCGACATCTTCCTGAGCAGGGTTAAAAATTATGTTGCTTGAAGAGACAGCATGATCCAGTACGTACCTTTACATGGTTTGCTGAAGTAGTGACACTTGAGAGGCGGTAAGTTGATGATTATACAATAACTGTAGTGATCATAGAGGAAAATTAGTGTATATTGCTTTAATTAGTCGCTTCATGTAAATCAGTGGGCTGTGTTTAAAGTGCTGGAAGAGCCAGAAAACAACAGTACATGGAAATCAAGTGCATTTTCTTATTCAGTGTTAAATTATCTACTATTTCACAAAGCAAGAAATATTTATAAAAAGGCGAAAATAAATATCTCTGTTGGGATGATAGTTGACCTGCACAATACCAGCACAGGTCTTAATATTATGTACCGGTAGCTAAACTAAGTGACAGTAAGCTGATAAATAATAACAGGATATACTAATGCCTTTATAGTCGCTGGTCATCTCCCACTCGAACCTTACGATTAAGTATGTATGCATAAGGAACTCTATACTACTGAGAACCAAATAGTGTTACAGGTTAGTAGTCTGAGGAACATCTTTCAGAGCTTTACAAACCAATTAGCCGTCTTCCTAACACTAGATCTGGAAGACAAATCCCTGAAATAGATGCCCATCACAAACTCTGAAAATAATGAGAAAAGTAGGAACAGTAAGACCAAGCAGAAAATTAAGTGGTGACAGACTGCTAGACAGGAAGGCATCTATGAAAGAAGTCAACTGTCACTAAGATAAAAAAAAAAAAAAAGTTATCTGGGACCACACGGATGTTATCAAAGGACAGGTCCAGGAATGATATTAGTTATGAAGAAGAGAGATTCAGTTAGCTTTAAAAGGTAAGTTGCTGATGATTCCACAGGGTCAATAAAGGTCACTACACACTTCACAATCTCTTCAGAATCAGTTACCAAGCTGCCACCAGAATTACTAGGTTGATACTTAGGATCCTGTGCTGTCTTGCTGTTTTACCTTGAAGACATGTAGTGTAAAAGTAACTTGGTCGACTGAGATACGTCCATCCTGCTCAACGACCATCTTCTATCTGCCCAGAGAGAGGAATGTGAGAACAGGAAATTATTTAATAGATTTGAAGGGTCACTCTGCGTCTGAACACTTGTTGGAGGTTTAGTGACATGAATACTCAGATTATTAAGTATTGAAGTTATCTATGAATGTGAAGTTAAATGACACTCTGATATGTATTATTAGGTTGTGCTGTGCTGCTGCCAATATACACTGATCTCAAGAGGTACCGAAATTTATGAGAGAAATATGGACGAACACTACATCACATTGCTCTGCGTTTCAAACAATTTCCTATTCCAAATCTATTGG